>NC_134038.1:154391916-154991916 GCF_965140245.1 Athene noctua | reverse complement strand
AGGGGGGTAGTTTATCACCAGGCAGGGGATCAGAGGGGGCCTTAGGATCTCAAAAACCTCCTTATCCCCAGCTTTTTTTTTTTCCAATGTTTTTCTTCTTCTAGAAGCAAATACTTGATTTTATTGCACTCTGCTCCTTGAAGTTCCTGCACTCAGCTTCCCCCTCACCCCCTCGCCCCCCAGCCTCCAGCATTGTCATGAGAAGATGAGGCACCTGGCAGAGAAAAGGCTTTTGAGGTGCTGGTGAGTAATTCTGTCCCCACTGCAGGAACTGGCAGCCCTGTAGGTGGTCACTAGCTTTCATTTCCAAATTACAGCCTGGAAGCAGCTGCCCTGATATAGAAAACATTGACCACTGGTGCTATTATTGTAGCAGGTTATGTAAAAAATGAACAGACACCAGAAGAAAACACTGGAGTGCCTGTGTGCAGTCAACCTTTAATGGTTCATCACTGCCCTTAACTGACAAACAGCCAGAGTCTGACAGCAAATTTTTTCTTCCTTTATTTTCAGACTGTACTTGGGGAGCCTCAGCTATTTCTATTTCCTCTGTAATGGCCAGTAAACCAATCGCAGCCACCTCTGGTTCCTGATTCTTTGGGCCATGCCAGGTATTCTGCTGGGTGTTTTTTTTGCCCAAGTTTTGAGACTTGATCTCTCAAGTCATGCATATAAGCCATCCCGCTGCTGCCATCAGCGAGACAGCACTTGAGGTACTGGCTGCAGGTCCCTGTCCCACACTGACTGTGAGGGGTACGTGCTTGAATCTGGGGTTTGAGCCTGTGGAAGAAAGGGCCATCACTGAGCTCGGCGGAGTGTGTTTGTTTTGCAAGGCTTGTTGAATTAGCCTTGTGCTGTATAAAAAGCTTTCTGATAAGGAAGGCTGTGACGACAATGAAGCTCTTCTTAGAGCTGAGTTAGGCTGTACAAGCTCTTTGAGCACTGATACACAGATAACTCACCTGATGCTATCACAATATCCTGTTTACTAATGATGTGTGTGTAGAGATCCCTCACTGAAGCCAGATTTACAGATATACTTGCACTCTGTGTCAACGACTTTTACTGCTAGTGTGTAATACATGCAGCTCTTCAACCACCCAAATGCAGACAAAGCTCTGTAAGATGCGAAAGACTTCTCATTTCAGAGAACATGAGCTTCCATCCGTCATCTTTGGCTTTTTTGGTGTCTATTACTTGTCACAATAGATTTGTTTTCCTCTGCTGGCTCTGACTTTCTTATATTCTTACATCCTTCCTTCTTTAAGAGCCAGAAAATAGAAAAGATAAACTTTCAGGTGCTTGTAAAGCGCTCTGAAAGGTATATGGATCTGATTTCAAGTCTGTTGAAATAAATGGAAATATTTCTGATGCATGAAAATCCATTCTCCCTCTTGGGTTAGACTGACCCTCCTCTAGGACTGTCCTACCGAATGGACAAGACAGGGAGGAGCAGGTTCTCTGAGAGTGAGGGTCCCTCTGTTATTTGAGCACAGAACATTGGTCACAGCCCAAACCCTTCTGGGTTTCCCAAAGATGCAGAGGGCCTGCGGGTCAGCTGCGGGACCCGGGTGTATTCTTCCCACCAAGATGCTGGTGGCTGGGATGAAATCGATGGGGAAGAGGAAATGGGTATGTTCACTAAAGAGTCTATTAGTATGGAAAGAGGGAAGAGACAAAGGAAGGTATTAAGAAGGTGGTGTGATATGTGTGCTTGCAGTCCATCGTTCTTTCACAAGAGGTCTCTCTCTTATCTTCCAAAGCTTGAGCAAGCTGAATTTACTGATAAAAAGCCCAGCTATGAGGGAGGCCCTCAGCAGATTTTTTTTTTATTTTATTTTTGGATACCTAAAATGGTACCAGAGTGAGACAGAACATGTTTGGTACACTCTCTGGTCTTTTCATACACAATCCCTTTTAGCAACATATATTAGAATTTTTAGACTTTAAAATCAAATGAAATTAAAGTGATAATGCTTGGAAAGGAAATAGGCTGTGGGATCTAGTAGACCCTATCCTCTTCTAGCAGATCAAGACTTTCCAGTTCTTGAGATTGAATGTACTGTTCAGTTGCAACTGAAAAATTTAATTTTAAATATTTGTCTTATTCCTAAAAACTTGAAGTATCAAAATGACAGTGTTTCTGGCTCCATGGTGGCTGAAACTAGTTTGGATTGTAAACAGTTCTGCATATACTGCTTGCTCTTTCTGTGCATCTCTGCCTTGTGCTTTGCTAGTAGTTGTAGCAGGTGCCTGGAAGCAGGACCCAAGAACCTGAACCATCAGCATTTCTGGTGGAGACCCTGCACAGGACTGTTGTGGGAGTGATGAAGTCAGAGGTGGGGATTTGTGACCCGAGGCGGACCATGAGCCATAAGTCTTGATGAACTCCTCACAGGTAGTCCTTGTTCTTGTGAAAATGCTCATCTTAAAAATAAGATGTAGACAAGAGGAAAAAATATTCTGTGAATGTAACACTGGGGAGGGCTCATGCCCCAGGCCCTTGGGGTGACCCTGCTTCCCCCACTGGAGGTGGGCATTGACCTGGCAGGGGGGTTTGTTCAGGGCTAGAACTGCTTTCTCTTCCCTGGTGTGAGTCCTACAGCATCTTGTCTGTCTCCTTGTCATTGCTGACTGTTTCTTGGTAAAAAGCACAAGATTTAAGTCTTGGGGTTTCTAAACAGGGTGTTGGCTGAGAAACCTACATGAGCACAGGTGAGGGGTACATCAGTGTAGTACTGACATAAGTAAAAGCACATTTGGGTACTGAAAAGAATCATAATTGCATTGATTTGATGGCCTGGAAACTAAATGGGCTGATTCGAGTCATTAGTAAGTAGTTTGCTTTAAAAGAAATTTCCTGTCTAGAACATACTTTTAATAAGAACTGATGTTCTGCTGATGCTCTTGAAAGAGTTACAGGAGCTGTTCACATGCATAGCTTAAGGAAAAAAAGCTACATATGAAATGGAATTTGCTTTGCACACCTTGAGGCAAAAGTGGCCAGAACTCCATGAACCCATGAAGAAAATATTTGTTTGTGCTACAGGCAGTTGCTACCTGGTCTTGGATGTTCAGGCCAAGAGAATGAGGAAGGTGAATTTCCTAGACCTGCTGTGCAGATTTTATTTAAAAGTAGTCACTGCAGCACCTGAAAGTTCATTAGTAGCTGCCAGGTGTCAGGCACGTCGCTGTGACAGGGCTGAGGTTTCAGGGACAAGGCACAGGATTTTAATTTTGTATAAAAAATGGGGATTTGTTGAGCATCTGTGTGCATACATCATCTGTGAAGAGTAGGTGGTCTGCTCCTTTTGTTGGCCACTGAAAGGTGGATTTGATAGCCTGCTTTATAGACCACGTGCAGCACTGAGTGGCTTACAGGGAGTACATTTATGAGGGAAGCCTTTTGGAGAGGCACTTTTTTTTTTATAAAAGTGCCCCCAAGACTGAGGAGCTTTGGGGATTATACAGTTTTCCTTAGCCTAATAAAGAACCTTGGGAATAAACAAATTTTGCTGGAGACCATAGACAAGTTTCATAAGATAAACCAGAGATGACTCTGCTTCCTCTCTCCATGTTCCTGTGCCACAGGCACTGCTTTGAGCTAGGTTTCTCCTGCAGTTTATTTCCTATGTAGAAGAAACCCAACCAAATCTTACTGATTCCCATCATATTTCAAATCTTGGTTGATACTAAGTTGATACGCTGGCCTATGTGTACAAATTTCTCTCTTTCTGGGCTTTTTTTTAATGTTAGCTTTATTAATCCCCTGGAAAAAAAAAAAAAAAAAAACCAACAGTGGGTGTAAGAAACTTACTGAAGGGAAAAAAAATCTTAGCACATAATTATGAGGGTTGAAATCAGCCATACTCAGAAGTTTACAGGAATAAAAACTCAGGATCGGGTCCTTTAATCTGTATATATAAAACTCTTGTGGGGGAAAAGATAAAGGCTGCCAAGTAGTCTCTGTCAGAGAATCAACTGATTGCACAAGTTCAGAAAATGCCTGGCTTATAACAGTCTTTATTATCCAGGCATATTTAGGTTAGGGACTGCATCTGTCTTGCCTTGAATGGAGCATTAATGGCAAGATGGTTCTGCTTGAAGCTACAGAAACCCCTAAGGTTTATGTAGACTTTAAATGTTGAGCTCTGAGTTTATCTATTCCCATTTGAAAAGGCACCTGAGTTTAAATATCTAATCTGACTTCTTTCAGCTCTTAAAATAATACAACAAAATGGGTTTGAAAGGGAATAAAATATAACTTTTAAAAAAATAATCCTCGGTGTGATTTCTGGTTTTTCTCTCTCTGATTTGCTGGATAAGCACTTAAGCTCTGTTGGGGTTGATTCGTAAGATAAAATTGTAATGTGTTATCCCATATATATCTCTGATTATCCTTTATGAGACAGAATGTCACACCTGCAAAAGTATTAAATGTAAAATTTTTTTATATAGCATCTTGTATCTCAGAGCACTCTGTGAAGAGCTGAAATGGTGCTCTAAACTTGCAGATGATGGGGACCATTACTGCTGGGTGAGTCATATTTTCAGAGGTGAGTGAAGGATTTGGGATTTGGATCCTTAAGCCTGATCCTCCTCTTATGTTCTCCCCTGCAGGCAGGAAATTTTCTGGTGTGTTGCAGGGAAAACTTCTTGACTAGCATGGTTTAAATCAAACCAGGATCAAAGCACTTTATTGATTCATTATGGGCATCTAATAAACAGGCAATCGTTGAACTGTATATCAGTTTTATCAGTATTAGCAATAAACCATGGGACTAGATATAAAATGTTAATTAATGCCTATAAATGCCTAAATTCCCTCTTACAACTAACCTTCCTAACCTTATGGCAGTGCTGGACTGGGGTTTGCCTTGCTGCTCTTACCACTTTTCTCCCCACTGCTGCAAATTTTCATGCATCTTTCACACTTGTTTCCAAGCTGATGCCTTTTCTCAAATCTCTTGGGCATTCCCTACCCGTTTCTGCTTAATCCATCCAATTGTTGCCTTAGGCTAACTTTGTCATTGTTAATTTCCTTCTGACAAGGTGAGTTTTGGAACAGGCACCCTCTCAGCACAGATGTCTCAGGTATTTATTTGTAAGCACTGTTGACCCCTGCATCCCTCTCATACCATGCCTTGTTATCCAGGTGCAGGTACTCCCATGTTGCTGTAAATTCTGCTTCTTCCCGGAATTGGAAGTTTAAAAAAAAAATCTGTTGATGGAGTATTTTAAAGCACCTAAATGGCTTAGACACACCAAATCATGTCACTTTGTGAAACTGGGACTGAGGTTCCCAATGTGCTATTGAAAAACTGTGCATTATAATTTTTCTAAGGACCCTTGCAGCAAAGAGCACCTTGAGTGAAACATGCTGTGAGCTCTCCAGTGTCTGTGCGGAATGTGCAGTTTCAGGTTTCATAGTCTCAGCTAGAGCACCATCCATCTGTACTACACATAGGATCCTAGAGCATCCTACAATAGGGAGTGAAGAGGTATGTTCCCCTCAGAAGATGAAGAGCTCAGCATGGCCAGATCACTGCTGCTTCTGCTGCTGGTTTTGGGTTAGCAGAGTTATATAGTGTCCATGTGCATTGTCCTGTGGCTGGAGCTGGGGAAGGAGTTGTCTTGCTGCAAGCAATGTCTCGTGGCAAACGCTGGCCTTTCAGGTGGCGGAACGACCACTCATGGACACGGGGAGGAGCCTTGACTCATGTCCCAGCTGGGATGGATTCCTTGTGCTGGTGCGCAGTTAGTGGATTGACTGTCCTTGCATCGACTCAGATGCAGCAAAGACCTGTGAGTTAGACGGCTTCCTTACAAAACCACATGCTCAGGGATGAAGAACCCTGAGAAATAATCAGGTTGCCAGGCAGCAATGCTGTTCTTAAAATTTCTCTCTCCTGGTGTATTTTTGAGAGAGAAGTTAGTGAGTTAGTGTTTACAGATTGCCTGTGCAGGTGTGCTTGTTTGCATTTTCATTTTTAAAGAGAGTGCAGGAGGCTCTTCCTGCTCTGAGGTGAGGAAGCCCTGCCAGAAAAAGCACCAAACTTTTCAACTTCTTGGGAATATGGAAGCAAAAAAAATGAGTAGCATAAAAACCGAATTTCCTTTCAATTTCAAAGGACAGGGAATGTGTCACCTCGCCAGACAGAATTCTGAGATACTCTCAAGAGTATCCATGGGTCCTTGCATGGAAGACTAATGTTTCTTCTCTAGAGAAATCATAAAAGATACACATTAAATAGACCCAGTATTGATAAAGCTGTTTAGACACCAGTTCAATAAACACCAGGCTGTTGTTAAGGGAGTATATATTTGATGAATAAATGTGCCTCAAACTTTAATTCCTGTGGTACAGGTCAGGCCTTCCAAGTTATCTATTTTTCTCGGAACTGCTTAGACTTTTGTGTGTGCTTGAGTGAATCTTTCATTGAATTCAATGCCTGAGATGATGATAAGCTTCCTTAGTATCTTTACAAAGAAACCTAACTAAAATCATCCAGCTGCTGTGGTCCAGAGAGCTGTACACCAAGGCTATATTTATCCTGCAATGAACTGTTCTGGCACTATAAGGGTGTTATGTAGGTGTGATAAGGCCCTTCCTCATGATGGTTTCTCACAATGTCTGTTCAGAGCTCAGAGGGAAGCTGCAGGGGATGAGAAACCTCCCTGGTCTCAATGTTTCATTGTCCTGACTTGGACCAGTGGCCTCTCCCATGACAGGAGCTCCTGTGCTTTGTCCTCCACTATTTTTTTTCCATTGCAGAGGAAAATGCACAACTCTACTTATTTCATAGGTAAAATGACAGCTGAGATCCTAGTGAACAGCAAAGGGGCTGTTTTCCTCCAACCCTATCACTGCAGCAGTGCAGAATCCTTCTCTGTCTCCTCCTCTCCCCCGTGTCTTGCTCTCCTTCCGCTGTGGGGTTCATGTTGTGTGATCTGCTTACGTAGCTTTCTGGGGTGCACTTTAATCATACTGCTGCAGGCAGGGTTGTCACATACTGTTAATGATGCTTCTTAGGAAATACAAATAACTTGCTGGCTAACTCTCTTTTCTAGCAAAACCCCATGAAAAGTGTACATGGATGTGCAGAAGGAATACTGGTATGTGTGAGCTACAGAATAAAACCAAAAAACCGGCAGACTGTTTTCTCTAGATTAAGTAGGTGAGAACCTGTATGTCCACCCCAAACCTGAAGTGAACCTAAACACAATGTTTGGCAGAGTGACTGAGCAGTTCAGGTATTTGCCAGCTTTTTTGCTGCTAAGTTACTTTGCAATCCCCAGCCTAAATTAACAGTAATTAAGAGCCTAATCTAAAAGCCGATGGAAATCAATGAACATTTTCTGTGACTAACAGAGGGGTCCTTCCAGAAGACTCTATCTACTTTTTCACTTGTCAGTAGCCCAGATGAAATAGGGTCTATGTTTTCATGGGCTGCTGCGGGATGGAGACCTTATCACTGGGGTGTCTGATATCTTCCCTGACCACATCAAGAGCCATCTCTGACCATCTTTCTGCTTTAAGGACGTAAACAAACTTGCCTTCTGACTTTACCCCTTTAATGCAGACTAGGGTATTTTTCAGAGCGGTGATAATGCGCTTTCCCTGCAGCTGAAGTCAGGATGTGCTGTCGACCCTGATATATGTCCTGGTATATCCTTCTGGGGCTCTTAGAGGATTTTAAGCTGACCTGCCTAGAAAAAAAATGCTCTCACTATGTCTGCGCTATAAAGTGGGTCCGAGAGCAGGCAAGAGGAGATTATTTGCTGGCTGTAGTTACTGTTCAAAGTATGCACTCTGTGAGTAAGAAGGGTCAGACAAGGGATTAGGCTACTCCTGTATGTCGTGAGGTTTCATCACTTCTTTGACCAATTTTTCCCCTCATCTGGACTGTTTTGCAGGCGGGTAAAAGCAGTACAATTTCCTTTTCTCACCAGGAAGAAGATGAGCAGAGCCCAAAGCTCTCAGTAAAGGGAGTGGCAGAGCCAGAGTTGAAATGCAGGAGTTGGACCCACAGGACCAAATGAGCATCCCTGCCATGGGAAGATCCTGTAAATCTGCCCCATTTCTGTTCCCTAAGAAGTTCAGCCTTCATTAACACATCCTGTCTGCATGGAGGACAGTTTGCTGTCCATTGACAAAGTAATTTACCTATTAGGGAGATCTGTGTTTGATGGGTAGCCTATATGATCTGTTAAAATGAGTGCCTGCAGCACATGCAATGGCTTGAATTTTGACCTTGCTATAAATTAGAATTTATTACAATGTGTGTCGTGCTTGAGACTATATCTGAGCTGGGAATGTTCCTTCATGATTGCTTCTCTTGGGATACAGAGATTTTCAACATATTCTTTTCATGGCAGTCGATACCCTATTAAGGTGATGACAAACCTTAGTGACTGTAATTTAGCGCTGAGTCTGAAGTGAGGTAACCAATTTGCTTACCTAATGATATAATCGATAGGCACAGAAACGGTGCAAGGGCAAGTCTGTGATTTTCTGCTTGCTGCTGGCAAGGAAAACAGCAATGTAGCTTAATGAATTACGTGAACTGCCTGTTACATGACTTGAGAGTCATTAAAGATTAAAAAAAATAAATCACATCTCTTTTGGGAAACTTGCCAAAGTATTTTGGAGGGTAGAGCAATGTCTCTCATCAATTGTCATTGGCAAAATACTGTGTTGCATTTCTTATGATAGTTCTGCAAGACAGATATATATATATATATATATATTTTTTTTTTTTTTTTTTCTACCAGTTTTGTTGTCAGTGAGAGACCTGCAGGAAACTCTTACCTGGGTTTCTCAGTGTTGAGAACCTTCCGTGTAGTAGCTAAGCCAACAGTCAGTTTTACTGTGTTTTAGGGGTGCTCCTGTCCACTTGAAAACATCAGCAACACTGTTCACAAGGAACTACAGAAAAGATACAGAAATCCCTTTAATGAGCAAATGATGTTTCCTCCTGTTCCAAACCAGACTAGTCATACCCATCATCATTTAGGATGACATTGCTCACCTCGGTTACAAGAGCTAGTACTGCTAGTGATGTTCTTTAGTTCCATCATTTTATCACCCATTTTACCAAACCAGTCTTGCCAGTTAATTAGTGCCTCTGCTCTCCCTTGGTGCCACGTCTATGCTTACTGAAGCAGGTAGGCTCCGAGTACCTGCAATTCCCACAATATCCCACTATGGCTGCAGTGCCTCTGACCCACACAGAGTAAAAGCCAACCTTCTTCATTTGTCATTGTCCAAATTAAGTCAATAGAGAGACAGAACCTTGGAGAATGTCAGCAAAATCCCAGGCTTTTGACTCTGGGTTCCCCTATCCTCCTATAAATGACAGTGGTGCCTGGGAGCACCAGGCAGCAGTAGCACGTTCTCCTTAATTTCTTTGTAACATGCCTGGGAGGGAAGTCAAATACTAGCACCTTGCATGGAGGTGCTAGTTAATGATCATGTATCAAAGGCAGCTCTTAATTTTCCTGTCACAAGTCGCTGCCATTTCCATCCCCTTCCACCGGTGGAGAGCATCTGCGTGCCGTCCTAAATAACCACGCTGATGTTTGGCCTGCTGTGCTCTTTCCTGGCATCATGGCTCTACAAGCCAGGCTTGCTTAGATGCCTGTGGTTTAGTACCTAATGGAGTATGCTGGTTCAGGCAGCTGAGGCTGGACCCGTGGGTCATCTCTGCAGCATCCCGAGGGCGTGTGCAGACTAAGCGAGAAAGCAGCCGCCCCTCTTCAGGAAGGCTGTGCTTTTCTGGCCACCTCGGACCTTCTCTGGAGACACAGGTGTTCTGCAAAACTTACAGTGTATTTAGGTGTCCATTCAAAAGAGCACCCAAATCTACATTGAAACAGATGACGCTTAAGCACAGCCTAACTTTAATGGTGTATTTATGGCACTTTATGTAACAAGAATACATTTCTGAATGGTGCCATTTTCTGCTTTTATATTAATAGGCTATGATAATTTCAGGGGTATGGAATAGCAAAAAGGAAGCATTTTCCATCTGAAAAATTCTAGCTGTCAGCAAAGGGAGTGACTACTGCAGACATTTTTCATTTCTTCGGGCAGATTCTTCACTGTCCAACACAGGCAGCTTACAGCAATTATATTGCTTTGCATTGCTATTCTTCCAATTAAATGTGGATTGCTAAAACTTGGGACTGTTATCTGCAGACTCACCAGATCAAATTCTAAAAATTTAAACTCTCCTGGGGTGGCAAAAAAAAAGAAAGAAAAAAATGAGCACATGAGAAAAAAAAAAGAAAGAGTGAGTCTACTGGGCTTTAACCATGCAGTTGCTGAGAAATATTGTGTATTATCATATACCTATATTCCAAAGACCTTATATTTTCTTTCATAGTAAAGGTGTTATGGTTGAAGATTACAACATTAATTTTGCAAGACAGGAGGGTCTTACCCCTTGTGAGGTTTGAATGAGGGATGCAACCTCTACGTATTTGAAAATTGCACCGTGCCCCATTCAAGTGTGTGTTGAACTTCCACTTCTTGCTCTGCATTGCCACTCTTTTTTTACGTTCAGTACTGATTTCTATTCATTCATCTCATCTGAAATGAGTTTAGAGTTTTTTCATTAAGCATGTCTGTCTTCCACTTTTTTCTTAAATGTAATTTTGTGAAACTGCATACATTTTAGGGTTTTTTATTTTTTTCTTAAGTCAGTCTTTAGCTTCTGTGGTAGGGCCTACACCTCGCACAGGGATGAAAAACTACACAAGATGTGAGTAAATCTGGGTGTGGGACTTCACTGAAACGTCTGATCTACTTTTTAAAAATGTGGTGATACAAACTGAAGATAGCTACATCTCAGGACACTTTAAGGCAAAAGATAGCTCCATCCCATAAGTGCAGAGAGGTGACAGATGGTTAGCTGGGTTTCCCCGCCCCTGTGGCTGCAGGGAGGTGAAGGCCCAGTGTGGCTGTGCACAGGAGATGGTTGCTCACCTGGTTTTCAAGCACTTGGTGGTGGCTTCTGAAGCAGCAGAGTAAGGCTGGCAGGTTGCACTGCCTGACGTCCTGCATCCACCTTCTGTGTGCGAGAACGGTTCTGATGCGTTGCTGCAAAGGCAGGTTGTGTGCAAAGACCTACACCGAGCGCTTGCACTGTGTTGAAACATCTGTTGAGATGAAAACTTAAATTTAACCATCTTAAACAGGGGCAGCTGTTTGTCCTGGAAGTTACAACAGCGCAATTAGCCTGATCTGAACCAGATTTGGGCATGTCAGTGCAGGCTCTCTGTGACAGTTTGTGCCTGAGTTTCTCTGTATGTTGTCTCAGTTCAAAGTAGAAATGTGCTGGTGAAACAGTGCTCTTGTCTTTCTTCTCCACAGTCGTCACGAGACTTCAGTTAACTTTTTGGAGACATCGGTTACAATTGCATTCAATCTGACCAGAGTGGAAGGTTGGCTGTAGCATCAACCATGCTGATACTCCTGTCTTCCTAAAGCCAACAGGTATCCAACCAGCCGATCCTCCTGAGATAATGACTACTAAGTTAGACTCTGTCTGGCTGAAAACTAGCAGCAGGGAAAGAATAATGTCAAAAACATGTGAGTATTAGCCAGAAGAAGAAGGGTTGCTTTAGTGTCAGATCTCCACAAAAGATGCAGTGAAAATACTTGGAAAGGTTCCATGTTTTGTCCCTTCCAGACTAACTTGGGGAACTTCACAATTAATGGAGCAAAATACTTGTCTGGGGAGAGAAGTAGTCACCTGCGTCTCTTTCTAATCTCCTTTGTGATTCCCTGTTGGCTACTGTGTTAGTCTTCACTCCCATCTGGCTAAACTTGGTTGAGCCTGCAGCTATTTTTATAACAGTCCCTTGAGATGCCCAGTCGGAAGCTGCCTGTTTGCCTCGTGTTAATGGAAATCAGGACCAATTATATGCATGTGGGGGTAAGTTGTTTCCTCTTACTCATAATGAATCCTGACCTTTCCCAGGATCTGTCTTGTCTGTTTATTCAATAACACACCACCCATCACACTAAGGAGGGAAATGGAAAATCCCCCAACCTGCCCAGTGGCAGCCATCTGTCTTCTGTTTAAGCAGCTAAAGATGATAAAGCACATGTATTAAGCAAGCAGACATGACTGCCCAAGTGGGCAGGTTTGACCCTTTGGCAGAAGGAACGATTCAGTTGCAGTATTTGAATGGAGTGTACAAAAGAGAGCTCCCACCCTCAGTCTTGAGAAAGGGCAGAGGGAACAGGGTATAACAGTGCTTTTGTTCTGGTTGTACTGGTTTATCTCTCTAGGGACCAGTCCCTGAGAAGAGCCCAGCCTTCTGGGGAGCACATCTAGGTGCCAGTGTGGTATGGTTGTGGGTGGGGATGTGCATTTGCCTTTGTGCCTTGGGGCTGCAGCATCAGCAGGGGAACTGGATTTCAGCATGATGGTTTTGCAAGAGGAGAAGTGTCATGGAAATTTAAAACTTGTGCTCTGGGGTAGGATATGAATACATAAACCACACTGAGTCTTTTGAAAATTTTACCCTCTAGCCTTTGGCTGTGGTAGTTTTAAGCCCAATTTTTCTCTTGTTGTTTCAATCCCCGTGTGTGTGTACGCGTGAAGATGAGGCAGCTGCCAGCTGCTGAATTACTGGAACAAAGGCAAGTTTTCTAAAGCATTTTATATAACACTTGTTCCCTTTCATTTGATGAATGATTCATTAATGCCTCTGTTTGAGGTAATTATTATGAAGGCTATAACCTTTTTCATTATTTGAACAAACACAAAACATTACAAAGAAAAACTCTGGAAGGACCTAATTCATGCCAAGCAAAAGAGGTGCTGTGCTCAGCAAGCTGTCTACACATGTGTTAAACAGCAAAATCATATTTACTTCATGGGTTGCAGAGCAACAAAGTCTCTCTCCCTAAGAAGCCGAAGCATTTCTGTTGATGTTTGGGAAAATTTCCAGTCATTGCTTCCTTGCTTGTGTTTGTCCAGCCCGGGGTTTCCTTGGCTGCTCTTGGCTCTGCTAGACTCATCTGAATGGACCAAGACAGTAAAACCACTCAGACAAGTCTGAGGGCTGCTCCAACCCTTGACCATCAGAATTTGTGTTTAGTTTCTGTAGTTTTTCCCTACCTTGTTCTTCAGTCCTGAGAGTAAAGGTTTGCCCTGTGGAAGGCAGTAGTGGTGTGTTACCCTGAAAACTGTGAGTGGGAAGGGGCTGGCATCGCCCTGCGGTCTGTGTGGGAGGGGGGAGTAAAAAGGGACTGACCACACACAAAAGAGAGAAGGGGGGAAAAGTGGGTCAAGCAAGAGGAGTAAAGTAGTTTTTACAACTGACTGTGCTGCATACCTCTTTCACCATCCTTGGTGCAGTGTGGTGCATCCAAAGATCTTGAGGTGCAAGATGATGCAAGGTCCAGTGATGATACCCATGGCCCCAGAGAAGTGTGATCATTTAAAGGAGGATGGTTTGCTCAGCTGGTAATATCTGAGCTCAGCAAGAAAATAATCTCTGCTCTGTTAAATCTGAGCTGAGCCTCTGGGGAAACTGATTAAGGGGTCAGGGGCACAAATTGTGTTGTCCTCCATCCCTTCATTTGGGGGGATGGATGAAGAAGAATACCGGAGAACTCAGCAGATAAACTTGTGGCTCCAAGACTGGTGTTACCGTCAGGGCTTCGGATTTTTCATTCATGGGTTGGTATACAGGGCACCAGACCTTTTGGCATTAGATGGGATGCACCTGTCCCAGAGGGGGAAGAGGATCTTGGGGCAGGAGTTAGCTGGGCTAATTGACAGAACTTTAAACTAGATTTGAAGGGGGAAGGGGGCAAAACATTGGCCCATCTGAAGTGCACACAGCATGGGTAACAAACAAAAGGAGCTTGAAGCTGTGATGAAACAGGAAAATTATGATGTCATGGCTATTACAGAAACATGGTGGGATGTCTCCCATGACTGGAGTGTGCCAGTTGATGGCTACGAGCTCTTTAGGAGGGATAGACAAGGAAGGAGATGTGGCAGTGTGGTGCTGTATGTTAAGGACTGTTATGATTGCTTTGAATACAAGTGTAGTGAAGACAGGGTGGAGTGTCTTTGCGTTAGAATCAGGGGGAAGGCCAACAGGGCAGATGTTGTAGCAGGAGTCTACTATAGGCCACCCAACCAGGACAGGGAGGTGGATGAAATATTCTATAGGCATTTAGGTGACATCTCACGACGGTTGTTCTTGTGGGTGACTTTAACTTCCTAGGCATCTGCCTGAAATACAACACAGCAGAGTGACACCAGTCCGGGAGATTCATGGAATGTGTGGCAGATAACTTCATGATGCAGCTGGTGAGTGAACTGGCTAGAGAAGGTGCCCAGCTGGATCTCATCTTTGTGAATAGAAAAGGACTGGTGGATGATGTGGCAGTTGTAGGATGACTAGGGCACAGGGATCATGAAATAATAGAGCTCTCCATTCTTAGAGAGGCCAGGAGAGGGCTAAGCAGAACTGACATCCTGGACTTCCAAAGGACTGACTTTCTCTTGTTCGGGCATCTGCTTGAAAGGATCCTCTGGGAGACTCTCCTGAAGGGTATAGAGGTGGAGGGAGGCTGGGCACTCTTTAAGAAGGAAGTGTTAATGGCTCAGAAGCAGGTGGTCCCCAGGTGCTGTAAGAGAAGCCAGCGACAGAGAAGACCACCCTCGCTAAACAGGGAGCTTTGGCTGCAACTCGGGTTGAAAAGGAGAGTTTACAGACTTTGGAAGAAGCGACTAGCCACTCACAATAATTACAAAGATGCTGTGAGGCTGTACAGGGTGGAAATCAGGAGGTCTAAAGCCCAGCTGGAAATTAATCTGGCTTCACCAATCAAGGACAACAAGAAATGTTTCTGTAAGTATGGGAGCAGCAAAATAAAGTCCAAGGAGAGTCTCCATCCCCTGCTAGATGCAGGAGAAAATTTGATAACAAGTGATGAGGAAAAGGCTGAGGTGCTTAATGCCTTCTTTGCCTCAGTCTTAATAACAAGACTAGTTGTACTGAGGGAATCCAGCCTCCTCAGCCAGAAGACAGAGACTGGGAGAACGACCCCCCCACAATCCAGGAGGAGACAGTCAGTGACCTGCTGCATCACACAGACACACACAAGTCTATGGGATCAGACGGGATACACCCGAGGGTGCTGGAGGAGCTGGCTGGGGTGCTCGCCAACCTGCTTTCCATCATTTACCAGCAGTCCTGGCTGACCGGGGAGGTCCCAAGAGATTGGAAACTGGGCAATGTGATGCCCATCTATAAGAAGGATCAGAAGGATGATCCAGGAAACTACAGGCCTGTCAGCTTGACTTTGGTGCCCAGGAAGCTGATGGAGCAGCTCATCCTGAGTACCATCACACAACACATGCGGGACAGCCAGATGCTCAGGCCCAGTCAGCATGGGTTTATGAAAGGCAGGTCCTGCTTGACAAACCTGATCTGCTTCTACGACAGGGCGACCTGCTTATTGGATGAGGGAAAGGCTGTGATTTTAGCAAGGCGTTTGACACTGTTTCCCACAGCATTCTCCTGGTGAAACTGGCTGCCCGAGGCTTGGATGGGCACACGCTTTGCTGGGTAAAAAACTGTCTGGATGGCCGGGCCCAAAGAGTTGTGGGGAATGGAGTTAAATCCAGTTGGCGGCCGGTCACGAGTGGTGTCCCCCAGGGCTCGGTGTTGGGGCCACTCCTGTTTAGCACCTTTATTGATGATCTGGACGAGGGGATCGAGTGCACCCTCAGTCAGTTTGCAGATGACACCCAGTTGGGTGGGAGTGTTGATCTGCTCGAGGGTAGGGAGGCTCTGCAGAGAGACCTGGACAGGCTGGAGCCATGGGCTGAGGCCAACTGGAGGAGTTTCCATAAGGCCAAATGCCGGGGGCTGCCCTTGGGCCACAACAACCCCCAGCAGCGCTACAGGCTTGGGGAGGAGTGGCTGGAGAGCTGCCAGTCAGAGAGGGACCTGTGGGGGTTGATTGACAGCCAGCTGAACAGGAGCCAGCAGTGTGCCCAGGGGGCCAAGAAGGCCAATGGCATCCTGGCTTGTGTCAGCAATAGCGTGGCCAGCAGGGACAGGGAAGGGATCTTACCCCTGTACTCGGCACTGGTGAGGCCGCACCTCGATTCCTGTGTTCAGTTTTGGGCCCCTCACTCCAAAAAGGGCATTGAATGACTCGAGCGTGTCCAGAGAAGGGCAACAAGGCTGGTGCAGGGTCTGGAGCACAGGTCTGATGGGGAGCGGCTGAGGGAACTGGGGGTGTTTAGTCTGGAGAAGAGGAGGCTGAGGGGAGACCTCATCACCCTCTACAGCTACCTGAAAGGAGGGTGCAGAGAGCTGGGGATGAGTCTCTTTAACCAAGTAACAAGCGATAGGACAAGAGGGAATGGCCTCAAGTTGTGCCAGGGAAGGTTTAGACTGGATATTAGGAAGCATTTCTTTCCAGAAGGGGTTGTTGGGCGTTGGAATGGGCTGCCCAGGAAGGTGGTGGAGTCCCCATCCCTGGAGGGGTTTAAGAGTTGGGTCAACGTAGGACTTAGGGATCTGGTGTAGTTGGGAACTGTCAGTGTTAGGTTAACAGCTGGACTAGATGATCTTCAAGGTCCTTTCCAACCTAGCTGATTCTGTGATTATTTTTAGTCTTGGTTTTCTCTGGTGGCTTCTGTGCCTTCACAGGAATCACAGGGGGAGCACAGCCACTTGCTTCAATCACAGTCTTCCCTTCAGTGTCCTGTATATTTTCTGACAGTTCAGTTTTAATTTTACTGCGTATATTAATATTTTGAAACTTTAGCTTCCTAGCTAGTTGGAAAAATAGGAGATGATGGCATCACTGTTCAAAACCTTAATTGAGAATAGTGCTTTCTAATCTGCTGTACAATTTCATTTATTTGAAATTTTTCCTCATTTTCCAATGAGTTTCTTAGTTAATATCAGTTCTGATTCACAGATTAGAAGGCTAGAAGGGCCTTTAGATTGCCTAAAATAAGCCCAGTTTCAATGAAATATTCCTTGAAAATACTATTTTTGAGTATTGAAACCTTAGAATGGCAACATCATTTTCATCAGACCAGAATTTTATCAACCTTTCTAAACTTTTATTGTTCATTTTGTGCTAACAAATTTTCCAGAATTCTTCCAGATAAATCATGTGTCCAACAGGTAAATTTTCATCACAGAAAGCCCCGTTACTGAAGTGTCAGTAAGTGATAATTTAATAAGAGATTGTCAGTTGGCATGAAAGTTAGTAGCTCAATGGGTTGCTTGTAAACTTGCCTTATAACTGTGCAGTAATAACAGATGTGTTACTGATACAACATCTCTTTAGAAGATCTGTAGATGATTTTAACAATCTATGAATGGAAGCTTGGTCTTAAATGTAATCTTACTGCATTCTGTGTCATGAAAACTATGGGAAATAAAGAGTATTGTGTCATTTTAATGGGTGAGCTCTGCAGTAGGAATAAGCAGCACTACCACAGGTGACTGGGAGCCAGGCATCAGGACTCCAAGGTTTTAATGACAGATTTACCACTGATCTGCTGTGTAAACACCAAATAAGGTAATTGCACTCATGTATCAGCAATGATGAAGCTTCATAGCGTGTGGTTCTTAAATTGTTGTGAGCAATATCCCGGAAAGAAACCCAGTGGTCCCCATGGGTGGAGGCAGTGGGCTGTGTGGAGGGCAGAGCAGGATGACACTACCTGTCCGGCTGTAATGAAGGGGCACATCGCTCACCAACAGACTCCTTGGGTAAAACTTCGCAGGCAGGATTAGCGTTCCCAGGGATTAGCTGTGGGAGCACTGCGTGTTTGCTCAGTCACAGCAGTAGCTCTGAAGGGATCAGGCTGAGGAAAATATCCTCCTCTTTTGCCTTCTTAAGCATGATAGCTGTGTCACTCTAACTCCGACAACAGACGTGGATTCCTGGTGCAATTGGATGCAGTGGGGAGGAGGAAGAGCATGATCCACTTTGTGAAAGGGTTCTACAAGGTAGCCTTGCCCTGTCATATCTCTTTTTTTTTTTTTTTTTTTTGACAGAACAGCAGTTGTTGAAAGTACATTTTTTTAAAATATTGATTTGTTGCATATATTTCTTTCTGCTGGACTGAAATGTTCCATGTATGTCATTCAGTACCTTTCATTTACTCAGAAAATGGAGTAACTGAAAGTTAAAACCCATGCACATGCACTTTTTATTTCCAAACTGAAATGCTTCAGCCTAAAGTCAAAGCATTTCTTGAACACTACTCTTTGACTACACTAGAGCCGTCATCATTCCAAACTCCTCTCCAACACCACTGTTATTCTCTGTCTCCCAAAGCTGCTGTGTAATTGCTATGATCTCAAGTCCCTCTTGACCAGACATGGTTCACCTACTGTAGGGAACCATGGGAGTGTAGCTTGATCTGGACTGCACAGGTTCTGGGAGATAATAAGGATAAAGGCATCCAAAGTCCAGCTTCTCCCAGGCATCATGTGACATTTCAGTAGGTTTAAAAAACACAAAACCAAAACCCAAACCCACAGCCTACCCCCCACCTCCCCCAACTTTAACATAAATACTTTTTTAACATTTTCTTATAGTGGAAACTTGCTCTTCCCACACAGGAACCCAACACTTTCCAAATCTCTGATCTGGGAGTCCTTGTGTGGGAAGCAGGTAAAATTCACAATCATCTTGACTAGCAAGGATGCTTCACTGACAGATGCGAGGCTCTCAGGTTGCAGCTGGTGATGTGAAGGGTTAAAGCCCACCCTCCCCTATGCCTGGCACTAGCACGACAGGAAGACAAGGTGAACGCTCTAGAGCAGTGAGGATTGCTGGGGAGGTGCTGCAGTTACAGCTGGTGCAAGTGAAGGTTTCAGGAAATTGAGGATCCACAAGCAATAGCCAGATGCAGAGGTTAATCTCATCTGGCATTTCACGCAGCGTTGTTTTAGGGTTTGACACATGTATGGATTACATATTCACCTTGCTTGCAAGTCAAGCCTCCTTGGGACTGTGAGGCTATAGGAGGTTGTTGCACATTGGACTTTTTATTTCCCAGGAGGAGGTGCAAACCTTGGAGCTATGCAGTCGCTCAGCCTTCCCAAACAGCTGTCCCCAGTAGCTGCTGCCCTGCACTCCCCCACACTAGCAGCCCTCATGGAGGTTATTTATCTTCCAGCTGTGTTTTTGTCAACATGTGTGCATCACCAATCAGAACAATGTGTTTTGAGGGTCTAATATGGCTGCTCTTTACCTTCTTTCCTTTTTGTGGGTTTGCCGGTGGAGGGTGCCCAAGGGAAAGAGCAAGCTTTGAGATGAGGTGGGGGTGAAATGTATTGGACTAGAGGAATGTTTAAAGGATTCGTCACCGAGGACAATTCATCCATAGTTTATCTAAAAAAGCAGCTCTCAAGGTACTTACAGATGTGAGGTCTTTTGAAGGGTATATATCCTTTGAGCATTTGTCCTCTTTAATTAGACAGATTCATACTGTTGACTCTTAAGTTTGACAATAGACAGAGACAATTACTAACTGGTCCCAGCAGGCTGGGAAGTAAAATCACATATAAAAATATAAAGGCATCTGGCTGTAAGTGAAGTAACTGAATCTCTGACAGAAATGATAGTTTCCTTAGTATTTTGCAATGATACCAGAGTTGTGTGAGCTTTAAGATGGACAGAGTATAATTTCTTAGAGCTGTCCACAAAGAGATGCAAATAGTACAACGTGTTTGCTTTTTACATTTTTGGGGGCTTTTTCTGGCCTTTTTTTTTTTTTTTTTTTGTGCGTGTGTTTTTTTTTGTGTGGGTTTTTTCAGTGCAGTTAGTGGGTTTGTTATTTTATTCCAGCACTATGGGTGGTTTTTATATGGAGGTATTAGTGGAGAACTACCTTGATTGAGTCATAAAAATATACATCTAGAACTTTGTGTTTGCCAAATGATGAAAAAGATATCAGGGAAAAATGGGCTATGAGTATCTTCTTTCCTGATTCAATATAATTTTCCTCTGTGAAGTCTTTGGAAACCTCTGAAGAAGGAAGAGGGTCCTCATTCACTTGCCAAAAGGGGAGATTTGGAGGCATCTTAATGTTTTTGCAGTCTGTACTTTCTTGTATCTGACAGAACTGGCTTTTTAATTGGAAAACCAATTATTCAATTAATTCAGGAGGAGGTAAACAGTTTCTATCTGATGAACCATGCATAAAGATCATATATTTACTATTGTTCAAGTACAAAATGGAAGGAGAGCACATATAAGATGTAAACTGTCAGCTGTTAATTTGATTCCTGCTTTCCATTGATGGAAAACTAGGAAGTTCTGCCACTGCTAGTTCACAAGGCAGGATTAGAAATGGATGAACCACCATGCCTATACTGAAAACCAGCGTAAATTGAACATTATGAACTGAATTCTAAAGCTTTCAATTCCTTAGATTGAAAAGAGTTGCGTTTTTATTTTAAGAGTTTTATTACTTTTTTTCCCCTTTTCTGCTTGTATATATAACATGCATGGATAGGAGCGAAATTAGTGAAATATAACAAATATCTTGGACCTAGAGAGTTTTTTGTCTCCGTTGTTGTCAGTGTGCAGTTGAGCCTGAGGAACTGGAACTATTTTCTTGAGGCTAGACAAAGCAATTTCTATCCTTCCTTTGTCCTTTCACATGAGATAGATAGGAAGGAACAAAGGAATCTTCCAGCCTACTCCTGACATGAAAGGAAGGATTCATTTTGATCTGGTGTAATATAAGGGGGTTAATACTATATTGCATTTTTATTCAAAAATATTTCCATGTGGCCCAAGGATGGGATTGAGAATTGGAATAGTCCAAGTTTGTTCTTAGCTCTTTCAGAAGTGGAAATCAGTCAAGCTCATTTGATGTTTTCATGTTTCTGCAAAATGGGGAAAGATATATTATTTAGGATGAATAAAGATAATTTATTAACATCTGAAAAGCAGCTTGGGTTCTCTAGACACAAAGTATTGTAGGAAATGTAAGAAATGTAGAAAAGAGATGCTATTATACATCAGGCAAATCTTTCTTTTCCCCCATCAATCAACTTAGTTTGCTCTGAAATGCCAATGAAATGTGTAGTATTGTAATAACTTTAAGCGTGAGTTGAATTTTTAACTGAGCTGTCACCCCTGAAACTGGCCTGTGTTCTTTGGAATGGAGTGGCCACTGAGAGGCAGTGATGTATGCTATGGACCAATGTGTTGTTGGTGGCCCTGGGGAAAGGAAAGATTTTTAGAATAGTTTAAAAGTGGGAAAAAAAATGTTTTCTTAGCTGGAAAAAATGGAACTGACATATTAGTGGCAGAACTAATACAGAGCATCCCTGCACACTGTCAACCAAAAGCACTTCTGCTTCTTTGCATTAGTCAGTAATAAATAAATAAAAAAATAAACTTTGCTAAATCTTGGAAGCTCCTAAGGAGGAGAGGGAAGGGAATAAAAGCCTCACTTCTCTCACCTGCTCTCTGCAAGCGCAGCACGGAGCTCTGTGCCTAGCAGAAGGATGACAGATATGGCTCTCTGTAACGGCTCTGCTGGTCCTGCACCGACAAGTGTAATGCGTGTTAGTTGACACTGTCTGCTAACAGCTCAGTAAATCATCCGTGGGAGCATCAGGGGGTCTGTGAACTGGGTCACCACTACTGGAGGAAGCAAGCTGAAACAACATGCAGATGGTGCCCTGATTTACAAATGTCTCCTCTGTCTAGACCAAGGACGCCTAAACTTCTACAAAGATCCGGTTTCTCTTCTGTCTACTGTCTCTTGCCTGTAAAAGTGTCAGTTCTTAGTAGCTCTCATTGTTAAGCCCCTTACATTTATTTCTGTCCCTGTGGTGCATCAAACTGTATGCCCTTTTTCTACATATTCATGTTCTGAGCAAAGACAGGATGAACTGTCACCTTCAGCTCAAGCTAGGTCTACATCTATATGTGTTCACAGTATTTTCTGTGACTTCTCAGACAGACCTGTCCCAAAGCTAACAGGAGTCAATGTGAAGTTTTCCTTCAATGAAGGGGAACATTGCTTCAGTTTTCTCAGTTTTGTCTTACACAGAAATGTATGCAATACATGCACAAACCTGCAAAGTTATGGTTTTAAAGGTATACCCTTAGTTAGAGTGACAAATCCAGTGAAGGCACAAGGTTTACAAAAATGGGTCATTCTTGACGGCACAAACCTCTCTCTCCCCTGTTACTTATGGCTCACATGATATGCAATTATTTTCCCAATTGGAAGCTGAGATTCACACTGAATGACTTATTTTTTAAATTCCCTATAATAGGTGAGCCCATCTGAGACTGATGCACAGTGAATACCCTTTGAGTGAAAATACCTTTGAGTCTACATCCAAACCAAGGTCCACTGCAGGATAGTTGCATTTTTTAATGTTTTCTGTCAGTACTGGTTTCCCATTTACACACTGCTGATTATGTTGAATGTATGGAGATCATGGTACTGTCCTGAGGTCTAGTGTATAGTTAATCTGTTTAACCTTTACATTGTGTCAGGACATGGAGATGAATAAAATCCTATTCCATAAACAAGGCCCTTTAGAAACATCTACACCACATTTGATCCTACCTGAATGTGTAACTGCACTGAGGGTCTGGTGCAGGCTGCCTGTATAGACAAGAAATTATATTGTTGATAAATTAGATATACAGAAAATCTGCACATGCTTTGATTAAAACATCACTGCTTTAATTCTGGTGACACAAAGAATATCTGGAGAGGTAACATTGTACTTAGGATGAAATTATGCTAGTTGCTAGCTAGAGAAATCAGAGAAATAGCAGACTATGTCCTGGTTTTTTATATGTCTCCCTGACCATCTCCTGGGGGCATTGTTAGATTCAGGGTGTTATGTTAGCTACACTTTCTGTCTGACCCAGTATCTTGGTTCTTTCGCTTTTAATAGCTTCAGCATAGTTGTTTGCACTTCTGGTTTGAAGACTTCTAGAGTACTATCAGTCTCAGGCAAACAAAATGTGTCTGTTACTGAAGTGCACAGTTACATTGTTATGTTAAATCACCTCAAACACCGTGGGTGAATTTTTTTCCTCCTTAAAGGTAAAAGGGAGGCACCTTTGAAGAACACTCTGGGATAAATATCTAAAACAGGTGACATGAATTGTTCTGGGGAGATAACTGTGTCAGTTATTGAGGGCAACAAGATAACCGCCTTAATGTAGGTGCCTAAATGTTAGATCATAAAAGTTAGGAGAGATGATACCTTTTTGGAGTGTCATTTATCAGCTGCTCTCTTTTAATGGCAGTGGAATATCTAGCACTTGTCCAAGATTTAAACTGTATCAATGCTATAGCTTACAATAAAGAGTATGCCACTCAAATAGTGGTGTATTTGGGAAGATTTTTTTGTCAGTTCTTGCATTGTGTCAAGTATTGCTCTTGCCCCAAGGCTGAAATTTGCTGAATCAAAATGATATGTCCTTGGGAACGTCTCATCTGTAATGCCCTCCAGTGAACGTCAGTGAAAGGTTGATGCTTATTTATTACACTTCTGGAAATTGCTTGGGTTAATTTATGTGGGGAGCTCTGTTACATGGGTAATCATGGCAATCCCATTGGTCTCAGTCCGGAGGGGGAAGATTAACAAACAGCTTCATCTGTCATGAAAAAACTTCTCTCTGATATCTGGGCCATTAAAGTAAATGACAGGTTTTACTGCAGTGTCCATCTCTGGGAGGGACAATCACAATTTGCTGCTTAAAACCCAAGTCACATCGGAGCACTTAGCTGACAACTGGGACCTTGGCATCAGCAGCCAATATTGATAATATACCGCACAAACAACACTTGAAGGGTGGAAAACATCACTCCGACATGCCTTGCTGGAGCAGATCAACAAATAATGCTTCCTTCTTCTCTTATGCTTCATGGAGAGAACCATTTGTTCAGTGTGTGGTAAAGACAGAAGGTACCAACTTTGATTCTGTTCTTATTTATTCCTGACAAACATGATTTATGCATTAGAACACTTGTTTCATTACTGAAAGGATCTATCTGCTCAGTGCCCTGACACAATGACTTCCTTCTAAGATTTTCTGCCCCTGTGTTTCCTAGACCCATTTGTACACTGACTTGTCAGTTCCATAAATCATTACAGATAAGTAAATCCTTCTCTTAACCTTTTAGGGTGATAGTATTGCTAATATTTTCTGAACATATTGCTCTCAGCCTTTCTAGAAGAGAAAACACATTGCTTTGTTGTGTAGCACAATAAATAAAAAAGCATTCTTGTTCCCCTTTTTGCTCAAAGTAGCAGAGTTTTTAACCCTTCTCATTGCTTGACCACAAGGTCTTTTAAGTGAGAAAGCTTTGAAACTACTTTAAAGTTCATGTGTGCTCATCATATTTGACTATTTTATCACTGAATACAGATATTGAGCATGGCACAAAGCTTCTTAGCAATTTCATGTATTGTAAAAAAAAAAAAAAGACTGTACAGCCTTTCAACTCCTCTCTCTGCTAGCAAAGTAATTTGATGTACAGTAGCATGGGATTCAAATTACTTTAGCTTTATCATAGTTCTTTTGCCATACTGAAGAAGAGCTACAGTGATTCAATTAATGTTTGACTTAGAATAAGAAAGTAAAGCCTGGAGCTCAATGGAGATTCTTATGGTAAAAAAATGGAGGCCAAAATGGACTGGAGAAAAATTGCATCAGAGATGAAAAATTTCTATATAGAAGAAAATCAAGAAAGAAATGTCACATCATCTAAATAACCTTTTTAACATTTCTCCAGAAAAAATTATATTTTGGGCTTTAAAAGAAATTTTTTTTCTTATGAAGTGTTTGAATATGCAAACGACACTATGATAGAAGGGTTCTGATTCTGTAGCTCAGTGAAAGGTAGGAAAAACTTTCCTCCTCTGTACAGAAAAGAGATAACTTGATTTAATTTTATTCCCATGACCATTTAGCAGAGATGCAAGAGAAATATCTCTTGCGCACCTGATGTCTTGCCCCCCCACCTTCTTCAAAGTTTCATGTCTCCTTTGATGTCTGAGTAGTCAGCTAACAGAGCTGTTTGTGACATGAATTAATTCATGGAGATGAAAACAAGCCAGGAATACAGACGTTCCTTTAAGCATTAGCACATTAGTAGAAAACCAGCCATGAGTGTATCCCTGAGAGTAACGTGAAGTAAGACTATAGGTGTGTTGATTATGTCTTTTCTTTTGTTAAGTTTTTGTTGGTTTTTCTGGGGTTTTTTTGTAGTTTTCTAGGCTCAGATAGGTCACATATAGCCCACACAGAGATGTACTGCTGCAGTGTTCTCCATTACAGCAGTAAGTCCTTTCTAGAGGAAATTGGGGGGGATACAGGATGGCTGCACAGCTGAGCAGGGTCCAGATTCTGCTATGCTTTGAAGAGGTGAGGTGTTACACTGAGTGATTTAATTCATTTCCCTGGCTTGCTCCAATAACAAGGTACCACTCATTGTGAGCAGAGGTCACCTATAAAGAGAGAAGTTGCTATAATTAGCTGTCATCATTCTGAAACGGCAAGCACTAAAAAAAAGCTCTCCAGGTTGGGGTTTTTTTTATTCCCTTTTTTGGCCTCACCCTTTTGGAATGAATAGGTCTTGCCTGAAATCTGTCAAAGGACCGTCAAGTTATGTTTCACAAGATAATGCAGCAAGTGTCTGATTGTACTGGACTACACGTTCTTTTCTAGCAGTGAATCTTTCAACCTAGTGTATTTTCTAAGACTGTGACACATCATCTTGTTTCTTCTCTTTCAAGGTACCCCATCCATATTTAACATCCACTGGAGTTTAGTCTGTATCCAATTTTCTCTGCATGTCTTGGTCTAAATAGTTGTCATGTAGCTGCCATTCACATGAGTTTTATTCTGTTTCCTGGATTTTCCAGTGTTCAGTGTGGTAATTCTCACATCTAGGAGCAAAACTTACCCAGCAGTCTCCATAGAGGTTACAGGAATGATGACTGATATACCCCTGCTCTGTTAATCTAATCGGCTAGTGCTGAGGGAGGTAAAATATGCAATATTCATATTTTAGAGATAATTTGAAATGGAAGATGACTACACTTCCCCCCCAAAGTAGGTGTCTGATGCTCCATTGCATAGGCATCAGCCTGTTCCAGAGCTCATTGAACTCTGAGGCATGGAGACTGGTAACTTGTGAAAGCTGCTAAGGCTGTGATGTTGCTATTGCCTTGTGGTCTGTTTACAGGGAAGGAAAAAGCATTGGTGTTCCAGATATGTGAAAAACGTTAGCTTCAAACTTGATGCTTCGGCTCCTGATTGTCAGACAATGACTAGCTAGAGCAAAGGAGATGTTTGACTCTGTGACCCATATCTTTGAGCAGTAAGTATGCATTTAATTTTCTGGTGGCTAATGAGATGAACCTTCATTGAAAACACAGGTATTTGCTAATCTTAATGAGACTGCAGCAGACAGAAGTCTGAATGCAGTGTAAAAAGCGCTCTTTACAAGGAATAGCAGTCCATTCTACCCTTAACCATAGCAAGTTGTTGCTTGTAATTTTCCCTTTGAAAAGGACAGATAAAATGAATGACAACAGGATCTGATTTTGTAAGCTCTACTGCATGAAGATGTCTGCATTGGAGTCCTTGTGCTACATTTAACTGAAAAAAATTCCAAAACATGATAAGGCCGAAGTTAATCTGGAGAAACATTAATGCCATCCTATAAAGGTTACACCCCACTATCTTCATTGCTCAAGGACAAATAAGAAATAGAGATCTGTTCTTCTGAACTATCTAGGAAGGTCAAGGATGTACAAGTTTGCAGTTGTGCCAGTTGCGGTCCTGGAGATTGCTTATCAGTGATGTAGCAGAGGTGTCTGACAGATGCCAGCAGAGCTAAAGAAAGGTGTAAAGCTGCTCTGTAGAGGTAGGTACCAGGAGGTTAGGCAGTGAGACTTGGATTTTCTTTCACAGTTGAAAGGAAAGAGAATGAAAGGATGAGCTGGCAAAGCAGACTTCCCGGTGTACAGCCCACGTGGCTGACACCTGTGTGTCTGGGAATGTGGTCTGTTGAACTGGCTACTAGCCCCTGTCCACATCCTTCCTCTGGATGCAAGGAGGTTGAGATGTGGTTCATGCTGTCAAAGACCTGAGAGAATTATCTTGACTCGAGAGTCTGATACTAGTACCAAGAAAAAGAATGTTAAAAATAACCACCATTTGATTTCCAGTAGTGTTTTTAGCTGATATACTGTTTTGATGGTGATATCATAGATACCTGTCCAAAAAAAGGATAAATTGCCCTCTAGAAGTACCAAACTTCAAACTATCACATTGTCTGAACTGCATCACTAGGAGCACTCTGATTAATTACGAACGTTGCAATACCTGCTGTATAGCAGCTCATACATGCACTGTAATAACTGTTACAATGTCTGCCACTGCAACTCTAGGCACACTATTCTTATATCAGAGCTTATTAATAAGGTTAAAGAATATTCGGGTCATTTGGAGCAGACATTTTATACTAGCTGTGGAGGAATTTCTAATGAACTGTTTCCTGATGAGACTTGAAGGCTTCTAACAAAGAGGACATGACAATCACAGTCTCTGACATAATTTTAAAACTCTCCACTTCCCTTACTAAGTATCTCTTTTCTGTCATCTAGGCAATGGAAAGCACTACCGTGGTCATGTTTGCATTCTTTACTCTTCTTCTAAGTGAATCTTCTGGTACTTTTCTCATCTTAGTACATCTCTTCGCTTTTTCTGGTGTGTGAATGGAGAGGTCCAGGAAAGCCCTGGACATAGATCTTCGGTCAAGCACATGCTCTGACAATTTTGGCACCATCAGCAGTAATGTGCACTGCCTATGCTTCCCCACCAATCCATCCTAATTCACTGCTTGAATTCCTACTCTTCACTCTCTGTTAAGGCTGTCAGTTTTTTAACACTGGTTAATCTTATTCTCTGGCAAAGTCTAAAGTTTTACAAGATTCCCTTTTGTTTTGTAATGATAGCAAAAACTGCTTGGATGACTGTAGAACCAGAAGAGTATGTGGTAATGTGCACCAATGCAGACAAGACATCGGTTTCTGCTCTCACAACATCTGAGCCTCTGTTTCACCCTTTCAGTGTGTTTGCATGGTCTTACATAGCATTTCTGTTTAACTTATTCCTACCAGAGACCCAATGTCAGATGTATTTTTCTCTTGCAAAGTATCTGAAAACCTTGGGAGACCAACTCAGGGGATTAATTTGGTCACTGAACAAGGAACTTCTTAGGGCAGTCCAATGTGTCCAATGCTTAGGCCAGTGTATCCGCAGCACTCCATGGAACCCAAAATCCAGCAAAGATGGTGGAGAAGGAATGGTAAAAGATTAATAAGTCTCAGTATTTTTTTTACTGGACCTAACTCAATGTCTTTCTACTTTCTGTTACCAAATTCTGTGTTAAGACAAAAGAAGAAACAGTAATGTGGGTGCAGAGAAAATTCAGATTTCCTTCTGTTTCAGTGACTGAGTACTCAAGCATGTTTAAGATAAGGTTGTTTCTGCATAGCATTTATTATATATGTTCCAATAATAGAGCAAATATATCTGCATTAGTGTGTCTCTTTGCCTGGGTGAAATAGTCCTGTCAAGATTAGCTCAGAATCACATAATTTTAATTTAGAGCACAGATTTACTGAACCTGTGATGAAGCTAGGATATCACTTCCACACTGCTTCACTGCACTGTAAGGCCATTGTGTTGGGCTCTGGCTCCAAGCTGTAGCACCTTCAGTCTGTAATCTCTCTTCCCATCCCTGCTTGACTAAAGCTTGGCCCTGATTTAAGCAAGGCAAGGCGCTGCCTTTAATGTAGCTGCCTATTGATGTCGATGACATGAGTAGTTTATTCAGTAGAAGGTATTCAGAATGGCACTGAGGTTTGGTCTTCTTTCAGCATCCCATCCATCAGCTGAGCACTGCATAAGCAATGCTCTGACACTTACTAAACTTGGAGTTGTGGGGATTTTTTTAGACAACTTGATTTGTTTTGGTGGCTCACAGAAAAAAGTGCTTTCTCTCCTGCCAAGAATACAACCACTCCATTTTTGTTTACTTACACCTCTTTGGGAGGGGGAAAGGATAGGACAGGACTGCATTCTTAGACAGAAATACACAGTCAACATGAGAAAGATAGAAACCTGTTTAGTGAACCCTAAGGCCATAGGGTTGTAGGGTAACACTTTCAGAAGGTCTCAATACATCTGTCTGTTGTTGATTTGACTTCAGGATGATAGGAAAATTTCTAAAAACTGGAGAGTGGAAATATTTGGAACCAGACTGTAGATCTGTAGCTTTCTAAGCAAGGGCGAAGGGGATCAGAGCATGAGAGCCTTTCCAGTGACTTGGAAGGGAGCTGAACTGGGTCCTCTGTCTTAGGATGAGGCCACCCAAGTTACTCAGTGACTGCTTTTCACTAAGGATGTTCTTCTTTCCCTGTCTCTTTCTTTCTTTGTGTGCTCTCCTTTTTTCAGTCAGAGATGAACAGAAGAACAGAAGGAGGTCCCAGGCCAGCAAAACCCTCCCACAAATCCCTGTGCAAGACAGTACCTGCATGTGAGACTCCTGTGCCTCCCCTGGCGCCGCTGAGCAGCTGGCACAGCCACTCTCTGACAGTCCGTCTCGCTCATCATGCCAGTCCTCCCTGCTGTTCCGTGGCCTTGCAGCTCTGCTTCACCAGCCACAGTCTTACCACCAGTCCCCCAGCAGATGTTCCCTTTCCAGTTTGTTAGCTGGCGTTGGGAAAAGTCACTGGCATGGCAAAGCAGGGAGGGAGAGAAGTGTTGTCATCTCTGACAGCTCTCCACTGCCCCTTTTCTGTATAGGGTCTGGCCCCTCAGGACAGCAGGGAATCAGGCAATGGATCTACCTGTCCTTTTCCTGCCTTGAGATGGACATTGGTTAGCTAAGGTCTAGGAGGCAAAATTGCTGTTGGTGCAGGCACTGGGAGTGCTGTGAGCAAGGAGGGTTTGTAGATTTCCTTGCATGTGACGTAGCAAACAACCAAATCATTGCTCGTTCTGCCTTCTCAGCATTTTTCTGCCCCTATATTACACATTTTGTAGGTTCCCCAAGTAGGTCACCTTCAGGCATGTAGCCTGATGGGGTGGCATCATGGTCTGGTTGCAAGTGCCTCCCATCTTAAGGGTTTGCCTCTTCAGTTTGATTCCCTATGGAAATGAGGGCATGTGATCACATGCTCAGAGTACGTGTCCCCCTACCTACTAACTCTTTTCCAACATCAGTCATATCTGACAGAGGTGTATCTGTCTCAAAGATCAAAATTTCCCACAAGGTTTATGAAAGTAAGTTTCTGGGTGGAGGACCGTGGTACATCCAAAGAGAAGAGGCCGTAAGCATGTGCTACACAGGCATCAAAGAGTCACTAAGGGAAAGAGATGCTGGAAACCCCGTTCATGGGAATTACTTTTAGAGGGGAATCAGTCCCATTTAGTCAAGAGAGGGGATTTCCTAATGACATACATATTTTCTTCTGCATTTATTTATAATATTGATTATAGCAATCATTTTTGTTTTGCCGTTTCAAAATGGCAAAGAAGCAAGCACACATTGTCAGTGCAGTTCAAAACCAAGCACTAAAAGGAAAGCAAGTACAACCTTTGCATGGCTCCCTGCAAAGGTGTGTTTAGTTTAATGGAGCATTCAGTCTGTGTTTGGTGTCTCTTATCTAAACACAGGAATGCTCTCCAAAGGAACCCACAGACTAAGATGTGTGTATCACTGGCATTATCTTGAATTCAAAAGCTTGTTGATAGAGCCTTCTTGCCTGTTATCCGACCATTAACCAACCAGCTAATTTTACTTTTCTGTAAAATATAAGCTGATTTACTGCATTGTGGGTTAGTATCTCTTTGACCTTTCTGGTCATCAAAAATCACTACCAGCATCTTTGGATTATATAGATGAACCAGGGAGCGTACAAGGCTCCTAATGGCTGGTACTGCAGATCAGTCATGCATCAAATAGGAGATTAATGTGGGTTCCCAAAATCTGGATCAACACACAAGAATGTAAAGCTGGCTTTCTCTCTGAGTGGTTTGTGCATTATGAGCTGTCATTAGCTCCTCCATCTGCTTGAACTACCCTCATGGGACATGCAGCTCCCTGCCCCTCCTCCCTGCTGTTCCTCTGCTCTCTGGCCAAGCACTGGTTCTCAGGCTGTGCTGTGCAGGATCATGAAGTACAAGCACTCAGTCCCAGCACCAGGGTATGAAGGTGAGGATAGAGAAGGAAAGCAGGGTGGGAGACTGTGTTTCACTCCTGGCACCAGTGGCAGATGTGCTGTGCCTCTGATGCCCTGTTTTCTCCCTTGCCTCACCGGGAAGATGCGATGCAGCGGGTGGTGCATCAGTGGTGTCTCTGGAAAGGCTGATGTGGCTCCAGGGATGTCTGATCCAGCTGGGGCCCAGGACCAAAGGGAAAAGTGAGAGCAATGGGGAAATGACTACGACTCCAGAAGTGCTCTGTAGCAGCTCAAAAGCAGCAGATTTTCCTTTTCAGACAGCTGCAGGCACAATGTATGCCTTTCCTTTTGCTAATAGTAAATCAAATGGAGAAACAAACAAACATTGGGGATTTTACTGTTTCCTGGTTCAACAAAATCCCATTTTCCAGTAGGAGAATATGTAATTCCTAAAATTTTCATGTGGATGTGTTGTTGCCTATTTTCAATTACCTTCCCCTGATGTGGTGTTCACCAGTGGTGTACCCTGAAGATGTGCTTTCATCAACTCCTTAATGTAAGTGAGTATATCTCACTGCAAATTACCCAGGGTTTTTGCAATTTGTCTTCTGGAAATGATCTGTAGACCTCTTACATGTGGTCCTTCATTATAAAACCCTCTTAAATCTTTGTCAAATAGGTAATAATGAAGAGAATATATTTCTATGCAGCATGAACCTTCTGACTGCAGCACACAGTAATTTCTTACCCTCCAATGTTCTTGCAGTACATTGAGCTGTCAATCATCAAATGACCCGAAGAGAAAAGGAGACAAAGAAGCTGAAGAAAATTCTAGTACTTGAGTGAAAATAGCGACATTTAGCCAACACAGTTCTAATAATGTTTCATATCCTAATAAAGATTACTGCAAAGTGTGCTTAATGGCAAACTAAATTAGCAGTATATGCTTAATTCGGATCTGGTAAAACTGATGTTTTTTTCAGGAGATAAAACATGCATTGAAAAATTCAGAAGAAAGAGAATCTCCCTTTCAATTTGTGTCTACAGGTGCACCCACACACACATATACCCTTATCCATCGGACAGCCATTATGGCTGCTGCAGTACTGCCTGGATAACGCACATCCTCATGCCATCTCATCCACACAAGGGTCTGCACTCCAAACACACCAGTGTTGCCTTTACCCAAAGATGTTGCAGGTAGAAAAGGCATGAAAGACGGTGGGCAGAAGGGTAACAGCAATAAGAATATTCATTGCTGTTGACTAGCTGGTGGCTACTGAGGACTGCAGCTGCCAAATTCAGCTGAGGGCTGCTATGTTTTAGTGGATATTGGGGCTGTGGTAGAAACATGAAGCTTACAATGAAATGATGAGAGTTGGCATGGATGTGGCTCTTTCTGACAGAGGGTAGATTTTTAGGGGTACTGAAACTGGACTGCATTTTCAAGCACCAACCTAAAGACAGTCTTTATCTCCGAGCTTTCCAAGAAGGAGTTCTGCAGCACTGATTTTGACCAGTGAGTGAGGCAAGTGTCAGCTGTTGAAACATCACTGAATAAGTTGTTGGTCTTGTCTCAAGTAGCAGCCAAGGTGTCCTACAGCTAGTATGAAGTGTCATCCACATATTTCATGTCTTATTGGGAACTACATCAAAGTAGCCATGTTTCTGTGAAGGTGAGCTGGCCACAGAGCACTCTAGACCCAGTCTTCTGATGGATGCAGCATTTCTGGAGTGTCTGCAGGAACCAAAGAACATCTATGTCTCACACACAAATCCTGTGTTGAAAGAAATTACCCTCTGTCATCTAAATCAGCGTGATGCTTTCTTGTCAGGCTCTAGAAACAACTTTCAAGTCAAGCTGCAGATCTGCTCAGTAAAAAGAAGATTGGTAGCTTTAGTCTTCAGTTCTGTCAGTAAGGTACACCAGTGAGACTTCATTTTTCTCCTCTCAAAGTGTCATATAAAATGTTTCTCACTCATGTGCAATATTTAATACATAACTCACTGTTTGTACATATGTCAGTAACCCTTTAGATTCCCCAAACTGAAATACATCTTGTTTTTCTGAAAATGTGTGCTGTTGTCAGTACCATATTTTTGTACTGTGGGATGCCTCTGAAGGTTTAGGGCTGTGGAAAATCTGATTTCTGTGTTAAAATAAGAGATCACTGAAGCAAGTGACGTGAAATTTGCACACGTTATTACATGGGCATGTAAACAGGGAAGGAAAATATTAGCTCACATTTTGAGTCTTGTAGAGCAGTCTGCCTGTGGTTTCTTCCTCTTTTCTCCTGTACCTGAGTCATCTGTAAGTACAAAGTTAATTACTGTCTTTATATGGACAAGCCTCAGATCAGTCTCTCTGTTCCAGACCCATCTGCTTGTGTCCAAATGAAATCTCAGCCTGTCTGTCTGGCATTTCCTCTTGATGTGTCATCCCCAGCTCCAGTTCAAGAAAGCTAAAACTCAGCTGTTCATCCTTCATCGCAACTCTTAGCTGTTAATCAACAATCTCTCCCTCTTTTTTGGGGGGGCAGTTCTGCTGTTTGGTAGGTTGCCCATTTCTTATATTTTTCCAAATACTTTGGGGCTTCTGCTTGTCATTTGCCATTTACCATTCAGGAGGTACTCCTTAAGCATCCGGAAAAGTGATCTCTCATCTTTTGTTGAATCCTCCAATAAAACCCTCTTTTACTGGGAGGTCAAAAAGTCCCTCCAAAAAAAAGAAGCAAGGACCTTATGTCTTTCCTAAACTGAGGTTTAGATTATTCAGATTTTTTTTCTGAAATTTGCTTGTATTGCTAGTTGAGCAAGAAGCTAGCACTTGTAAAAACAGTGTGATTTGGAATGGAGAACAGTCTCATGATTTTCACTATAAATTCAACTACTCTGGAATATACTCTGGAATAACAATAGATTTAATTCTTCCCCCCAAAGGACTCCCATGGCAAGAGTCTAATGGCAACAAAAGCAAAATCAGAGTGGACAAAACACCAGTGCCCCATCTGAAATCAGGCCTTCAGATCCCTGCATATGGTTGTGATTTTGTACCCTTCTCTGGCTTGGGCAAGGAACCTGTGCAGTTGTATTAGATGTGTTGCATGCCTTTGGTTTATAAGGTTTTTTCCCTTGTATGGGGCTTTGTGGCTACAGCTACAATTTGCAAAGATCAGTGTTTTCTAATTCATTAATTTGCTTGTTGCTGTTACCATGGTGCTTTTATTTGGCAGGCAGGGAGCACTTAGCAAGTGCACTGAAGTCAAGCTGGAATTAATTTCTGTTTTCTCTCTGTTTCTTTTCCTTGCCCCTCCAGTGGGGAGGTGTGGAAGGAGCCAGCCAGGAGTAATTCTTTCAGTTCCCAGTGATGGGAAGTTGCTGAAGCTGGAAAAGAGGCACACACCTGCACACCCGCTCTCATCAAGACATCCTGTCCCCCATCCCAAACCAGCACCTCCTGGGGCAAGGAGGAGGATGAACCTTCCTGCACTGACCCAGTCCTTATGATCTGTGGTGATGGAGAGGGAAGGCACAGCAGAGGTGACAAGAAACATGTGTGTGAGGCATGACGGAAAGGTGTGAGGCTGACCTGGAAAGCAGAGCGGTGCCTCAATGAGTGCAGACATGGGGTGGGAGGTAGACACAACCCCCTGCCACCACAGTGTGCACGTGTAGCTTTCAGGTCTGGGGTGGTTCCCCATGAGTCCATGGAAAGGCAGTTAGACAACTTGGCTAAGAAACCTGTTTTCTTGCCACTCCCAATGTCAGACTTTCCTTTCCAAAGGTTATTTTACTAAAGTGTATACTAAAATAGTTTACTGCACATGAATCCTGATTTTTCCAATTACAGAACTAAATAAGATGTAATGCTGTCATATTAGAAGAGCTGAAATACCCACTGGCAAGCATACTGCAACAGGTCTAAATCCTCACCAGATGTTTGTGAATGGTATATACTGTGCCCAGGAGCTGTGACTTTCAGGAGAGACAGCTGGTTTTGTTTCTTGGGTTTCAGCCTAATTAGAGCTACCACAGAGCAAATGTGGGTGGATCAGGTCTCCAGAGCTGGTCTGTTTGTACGGGTATGAGCTGTATGTGCGGTTTCAATGGCTGGTCACAGTGGGCCTGTGGTTGCTCTGACTTCCACCAGCAGACAGGAATCTGAGTTGATTTCAATAGGGTCATGTCAGATTTAAGCTGTGCTGTGAACACAGGGGCCTGGGTCCCCAGAAACACAGCAGCAACTGGGATGGCAAATGCAAGCCCTCTCCAAAGACCTGAATCAGGCAATGGGACAAATTCAGGAGGATCAGAGAAATCTTAGTATCAGAGTCACTGCTGCAGGGGGTAGCTCTGCTCCTGGGGAGGTCAGGAGGCACCAGAGATATTTCTTCTTGCGTCCTGGAAAACATTACCCAAACTCTTGTCTGCAGCCTGGGGTGGAGGCATGCTGTAAATCACAGAATCATTCAGGTTGGAAAAGACCCTTGGGATCATTAAGTCCAACCATCAGCCCGTCTCTACAAAGTTCTTCCCTACACCATAGCCCCCAACATCTCATCCAAACGACCCTTAAACACCTCCAGGGATGGTGACTCCACCTCCTCCCTGGGCAGCCTATTCCACTGTCTGACCACTCTTTCTGTGAAAAACTTTTTCCTAATATCAAGTCTAAACCGCCCATGTTGCAGTTGAAAGCTATTCCCTCTTGTTCTGTCGCTAATGACCTGAGAGAAGAGACCAGCACCAGCCTCTCTACAGTGTTCAGGGAGTTGTAGAGAGTGATGAGGTCTCCCCTCAGCCTTCTCTTCTTCAAACTAAACAGTCCTAGCTCCTTCAATCACTCTTCATAGGATTTATTCTCCAGGCCTTCACCAGCTTCCTCTCCTCCCTGGGAATGTGTAAGAAGTGGGACTGCTCTGACCAGGGGTGACTCAGAAGTTTGATTCAGTGGGGCTGAAGTCAGGGCAAAGACCACTCTTTGCAAGCCTTGACCTTCCTGCCTTCCTCAAGCACTGGATGCTGACTGTTGCTCTCATCAGTCCTCACCCTTTTGGAAATGAGTCACTGAGCTCACTGGATTGTCAGACCCCAAAATGCCATTCCTACCTTGTGCCTGCTGTAATCCTGCATGGTGAATGATCTACGTGCTTTCATCCTGATCAGCATATATAGTTTCTATTAAGTAATATTTGCTCTGTTTCCTCATCAACCTTTTGCCCTTTATTCTAAATCAGCGATTGCCATTCAGTTTTTTCAATCAATCAGTCTTCTAAATTAACTTCTGTGGTACCTTGCCACAGTATCCAAGCTCACAAAACCTCAGATCTGGGCAGAATCTGACCATATGCTTCACCTCGTGGCTTTGCGTTGCTGCTTACTGTCATTACCCTTAATTTATAGATGGTTGATCAAGTTTCTGTCCAGGTGACAGTGTTCACATCCAAAGCAATTTGAGCTAACTTTGACAGTAAGATTTTGTGACATGGTATTAAATACTTTGCAAAATTATTGTATATCATAGTTACTCTCTTGCCATCATCCATTCTGGTTTGTTTTTTTTTTTTTTTATATTCCCTTATACACTCTCCTCTGTGTCCCATTAACCTGGGGTCTTCCTTCCTTTCATTTCTTCTATTTTTCAGAGACCTGTCTTTGGTTATTGTAAGTGTGGGCTTCTCTCCCCCTCCCTTCTGACTCCCTCATTTGTTGTAAGACAGTGAAATAATAATGATTATGATAAGCCTCAACATATTGACTTGGTTAATAAATATGTTAATAGAAATTATTAAAAACATAGAACATGTTGTTAAGTCAGCTCCACATCTTGTAGCACAACCTTTAATTATGTAAATAATTACCCCACAAATAGTCCTATTGGGCTCAACAGCAGTACATGGACAAGAGAAGGTTTTCTTATTAAGCATTCAAAATTGGGCCCAATGAAAAAGATAATGAGTGTATCTTATGGTAATGATGCCTACCAAAGGCAGGCATCTACCTCTCCCCAAAATAGGAGAGGTAGATGGTAGAGGAAAGTAAAATGTTGAATATTTATCTGATTAACAGTTTGAACCAATTTGAGTCTTAAAATGAGAGCAGGGAGAGACAGCATTGTACATCCTTTTCCTTGGGGGTTCAGCTTCAGGTTTTCTTGGTCATTAATTCAAATAGCAGCAGTATCTCTGCTTCTATTATGGATAATGCCACATGAATACTTACTGTGCAGGCTCCTATTTTCAGTTTAGTTCCTATGATCAGATCTCTATTACAATTCCACATATTTATTGCTATTAAAATAAACAAATGAACAGTGTAAGTAACTGAAGCCTCCTAAAGAAGCGAACAGCATAGCCCTTTCTCTTGCAAATTTGATTTTATTGATAGCAATCTCCATTCCACAGCCCCTTTCTTGGGCAAAATTCTTTTGGGAGGTGGAGATAGAACAGAGAATGACAACTCTGAAAAGAGTTTCCACTTTAACATCTCATTGAAATGGGGACTGTGAAGTTATGTGATCCTCAGTTAATTCGCTGGGTTCACCAGTGTCACTCTGCGAGTAATGTGGTCTGTCATCTAGCCAAGGTAATTAGCTCTATGTGCAAGGAAAGAATATGAAACTTTGAAATTCAAGCTCTAAGCAGAGTGCAGGATCAGTGTGAAAAGAAGCAGTGGGGATATATTATTTCAGTGGACTCTATTACTTCAAACAGCGTTGAATAAATTGACTGACAGTGAGAAATACAAAACTTAAAATGGGGCAGCCTCATGGTAACCAGAGCTCAGATGGGGCAGAACAGGTGTCTTGTCTTGTTTTCTTTCACATCTTCATGACCACTCGAATGCTTGGTTCTTCTTTCAGATGAAATTCTGGTATCCCTTTCAAAGTGAGTCTTCTCTAACCCTGTGGTTATTAAAGGACTGCATTGCCTTGTGCTGCAAAATTGGGAAAGTTTACTCTCTTCTGGTTTCTGCCCACCATTCCTGAAGCTCAGTTCTTCCTTTCCAGCAAGCCAAGTAACTGCACTGTGACAGAAGATAATTCACAGCCCCAGGCAGAGCCAGTTTCCTTTTCCTATTGGACTTGGTTGACTTCCTCTATAGAGTTTGCTCAAGGTCCAGCAGGTGCAAGATCCATTAAACCGAGGATATACAAAGCAGGGCAGTATAGACAATAGACATGATGCTTGAGAAAAGTCAATGTGAAACCTTTACTGGGATTTTGTTTGCACTGAAAAATGTGAAATTGAAAGGGAGGACGGTTAATAGGCTTTATTATTATTATTATTATTATTGGAATTATTAGAAGCCCCATCCAAAGAAAAGAATTCATACTATATATAAGATCACTTTTTAATCAAACTGGTTTTGAGTAACAATGATCAGAAGTGTATCATAAAGCAAAAGGTGTGAACCTGATCATTGTATAAGTAGAAAAAATAACTTCCAGTTATTGGAAGCTTCCGATTTTCCTTAAGATTCAAGTATTCACAATTTATTTCAGGGAAATAAGGATTGCTAGATACTTTTTTTCTCCCTTGCTCTGTAAGCCAGATTTTCTTCTCGTTTATCCAGGTGCAAGTCAACTTCAGTCAGAAAGACTGTGTTTCATTCAGAAATACATAATAAAATAGTTTCATAAATACACTTGATATTAAATGAAAGTTTTTGCCATGCCCAGTCTGTTTTCATTAGCTTACACTCTCCTTTCTGTGGTAAAATCTTTTTATTGACCGCACATAGATAGATTGTAAATAACTAATATATTCTGCTCTTATTTATATTTTCAGTGATCTCTTCTGTTTCCAAAAGCATTTTAGGGAAAACAAGGATGCAATTTGGCCTACAGTTTTATTGTGACTGAGTGACTTAAAGTGATCAAATTTTAAATTATCAAATGTTCATGTAAGGGAGGCAGCCAATCAGCCCTAAGTTGGTCCTTCCCTGAGATCTTGCACGTCAAGATAAATCTTAGAGCAAATATTTATTTGTCCCTTATCATTTTAAAACACATGTGCTTTCTCTGAAGGAGAAGAGTCCAATAATGTTGTTCTCCACAGCAGGGTATGAAATTTGGCTGTCTGGAAGGGTCCAGGAAACTGGAGACTTGGAAACTTCAGAGTGAGTTGCTGGTTTTGAATTTTTTTCAATGTCTTGGTCATTTGAGACATTACTTTATCTCCCTTGCTCTTTTAATTTCCTCTGGTCTCCCTCTCTTTCTCTTACATAAAAGTGAAGGAAAAGGGTCACAAAGGGCCACAGCTCAGATTTTCCATGAAGTGGGTTGGATTAACAGGAGAAATAAAAGAGCTCTGTGCCTTGTTCATCTTTGTTGTAAACAGATGAAAATTAAATGACACATATTCTTGGTTTTCAATAGCCAAACCTGAAATTATATATTCCCATCATATCTAGTTTGCTTACTGATGCACAGGCCACAATGTGTGGAGGTCATGTTGCAAACAGACTTTTCCTTGAAACAGATGCATATCACACACTCGCTACTTCTTTACAGCAGAGAGGTGGAAAATCAGCATTTGAATGGAAGAATGCCTTGTGTTTCACGTAACCCTACCCTGCAGAGAGATTCTTCTCTGTATTTCAACAGGCTGCAGGTTTGATTATTAATACTGGAGGCTGCCAAGACTGTTAAGTATTCATGGATTTGCACCTGCTTGTCAGAATGAAAGAGGAGGACCATGTTCAGCTTCCAATTTTTTTAGCCCTGTTGTATGGCTCACAGTGACAGGGATGTGACTGCGATATTTGGAAGACTAAAGTCAGAGGTTGTTAGTTGAGAGGTCTTATGAACACATTCAAGAAAATGTTAAGATTTGGTGAAAGATGGAAATATTTCATAAACATTCATGTACGACCACCAGCATGAACTGAGCACATAAAGAAAAATTATGTTATTGTTAAAGTCCCAAATTCAGTGGTTACCTACTACATGCTAGCATGCAAAATGTTTATGCAAAATGTTGGTTTGTCATTTGTATCCAAACATATGATAGAACATCCCAGTGAAAGCCCATATGGTCATGGTCTGATTGATGTTAGTCCAGGGTCTTTAAGTCGTGTGCATAGAACGGGCTGAATATAATTTCTGCTTAAGTTTTTTTGTTGCTGCCCTGTGAAATAGCTTCTAATAGCCAATGGGCCAACTTGTGCTATCTCCAATAATGGACAACAAAGTGTATTTATGGGTATAAAAGCAATCATAGTCTGACTTCCTATCCCTGGGGTCAGCACGGCTTCGTGGTCTACAACGTTCATTCTTCCTTCCTTGCAAGAGTGAAGAACAAAGTGCTCTGCAGTGGCCTCTTGCTGCTCTTGTTTTATTTTACAACAGTTATGTCTGCAGAGCAGTGAGGTAATGCTTTTGCCCCATTTGCACAAATGAAGATAAATCCCAACTACTAAGGAAAGGCAACTTAATTTTTTTTTTTTTATTTTTTTTTTTTTTATGGATATAGACATCAGTGTAGGTACTGCAAACTGTGTTAATGTGATAAGAAAGATACAAGATATGATAAGCACAATAATTTTTTTCAGTTGTGTTTCAAAGATTTCTGTCACTGTCAACCTGAAAGGAAACATCTATCATTTCAAAGGCTTTGGATAAAGGTCTGGTCATGATGTCAGAAATATGGGGGTGTTTCAAGGAACCAGCACAATTCAAAGGACAGATATTAAAACACGTTTTTAACTATGTGGGACCTGCTTCCCCACTCCCATATGTTTAGTAGATCAATATTAGCTCCTCTACAGTCAATAGAGCTCACTGATGTAAAACTGCTGTGTGCATGTTCTTAATGATTCATAGTTTTGAAGCCTGGCCAGTTCTATAATTCAACCCTCGCAAAAGCAAACAACCTCCTGCCAATCTGCCCTTTCTTCTCTCATCCTGTTATTTGTTAGGTGTCTGTAGCCCATTAGCTGGCTTACTATGGTATTAATATGTGGTATAATTATTCATAGCCAGATCTGCTGATAAGAAATCGAATGCTCTGGTAAACAACTGACTGCTTTTTTTCCATGACATCAACAACAAAGTCAAATGGGGTACTGGAAACAGGATCATTCCCAGGACTGTGCTGAGAGATTACACGGTTATGTGGGGGAAAAGCTGCTTTCAAAGTACTGATCAGGAATGTTCTGTGTCATTTCCAGCAGACACACACCTGCATATCTTCTGCTCACACCAGGGTCATATAAACTCATATGGCTGATCACTACATGCCAGTCTGTCCACCTTTAAGAAACAGGTGGGTCTTCGTAGTGTAGTTCTTCAAAATAATTTTTTTCCAACCCTCTTCCCTGACAGGAAATTTATCTGGAAGAATTAGGGTCATACTTCTTTGTGCCTGTCTCCTTAACCTAAAAGATTAAGCCAGTGGTAGCTCCATTAGCACAGTTCAGCTTTTCTGTATGGTCATTGATATTTGAGGTTGCAAAATGCAACTGCAAAGTTAATACACTGGTACTAGCCAGATGTTAGTCTCACGCGTGGGTTACTGAGGGCACACATAGTAGCAGTGACAGAAACACGGGCATGCCCTCGATCAATGGTGACAGTGATTTGCGGAAACAGAATCTACAACTCAGAGTTATGAAGCAGGTATTTTTACTCCAGCGCTGGGGTGCAAGGGGATTTCTCCACAAAGCTTGCACACCAACAGCACATTTTACCAGAAATTTCTAGAGTGTGGGTATACATATTCATTGGATTACATAATACAAATATCCATATGCATGAGTAAGGCTGGGTTAGTTCAAAAGGCGACTGTCAGCAGTTTATGTTATCTTTGTGCCTGTGCATTGCCTCCTGGTTATCATCTTTGGGGGTTTTTTTGGAGGAAGGCTCGTAGTCTTTCTCAGCTTATACTTTTCCTTGGAGCACACGCAGACTCTCTTAGCCACTTTCTTGATCAGCAAGAGTGGTTCCAGCTGGTTTACCACCTCTATCTTGCCTAAAAGCACCAGTATATTAGTTTCTACCACCCATATATGGCTATCTATCCACTACAAACTCAACTTGTTAGAACACATCTGCTTTCCAAGGACACGTCTCTTATTTTTCCCAAACATAGTAGTTCTTGGTAAGTTTCCACAGAAAACTGCTTTGATTTGATGAACACAGTAGCCCTTGGTAAGTTTCCACAGAACAGTCAGGGCAAGCAGGATTATTAAGCAATATCCAGAAATCATTATAAGTTGCAAACCAGGTGATCATTTCCTTGTAGCAGCTGTTACTCTTTTCTCTCCTGCTGCTGCAGGTCCACATCTGCCCAGGTCAGCAGGTGGGTCTCTGAAGTGTTGGCTATGGTTCCAGGTGTGGTCACAGGGCTGGCCACCAAGGGAACCGGCCTAAGCTCACCAACCTTTTCCTCCATAAAACCAGTGCCTCGGGGTACAGGAGAGCACAAGTGGCTATTGGATTACTATCTGGTATTTCATTTGGATGCTACTTTTGCTACTTGCTGCTGCTCACCATCTAAGAGTGGGTTTTGGGGAAGCTCTTTGCATGTTACAGGGCTGGCTGAGCAGGCGTCTAGCTGCACACAGGGCTGCTTCTCAGTGTTTGCTCATGTGCGGGTCACGTTGGCATGGGTGCAATCCCCAGAGGCAGAATATGTGTGTTTTGCATTATATGTGTTTTTTTACATTATTGTGTTTCCTCTACTTTCCTTAGAGTTGCTTTTCATTGACACCTGTGTGACACCAAAGTCTTCCCCTCCTCTTCCCAGCGGCTGGCTGACTAATAACTGGTTTCGAGGTTGACATTAACTGTGATTAGACAATTGAAAACTCTGACTAATGCTGCAAACACTTGGGCAACACCTCTTGAAATAGTAAGTGCCATTTTCAAGGCTTAAAATCATTTCCACTCCTTGTTCCTGGATAGCACAATTGCTCCTTTCTGTTTCTTTGAAGTACACTCAATAACTTGGTGCAGGGATACTTATAATGAAAGGTCTCTCAAAGTCTTCTAGCGATTCATTCCCATTTTATGTTTCAGGTTAATAACAATGATTTTCAACAAAGGCTCAGAGAGGTTAAGTTCAGATGTGACCCTTACACCATCTCCCACATTTCCTGGCTTATTCCTGGTCTTGCAGGTTTATTGCTGTCCTGAGGCTAATAGCTTCAGTGCAAGATGAAGGTTATTTCTAAGTCGCCTCTTTCTCAGACTGAAACTCTGCCATTCTTCTGGTGTCGTGTCCAACCGGTCAGTTATCCTTCCTTCTCAAAACATAGGCTTTATTTCTGGTTTGAATTTGTCTCATTCATCTCTGAGTCCTTGGTGCTTTTTATGTCTTTCTTGGATGAAAGTACTTGTCATTGGCCTTGGCCTTGTTCTCTGAAAGTAATAACACCCGGTGAACAAATTACTCACAAATCACCCTTTTGATGAGTTTCTGAATAACTACCTGGCTGGAAGTAATTTTTGATGTCTGGTATCATTTTTGATGCCTTTTCCATCACCAGGTTTTTTCAGCACCTAAATTGTAACTGTTGGTTGGTGTTCATCCTACCTGTGTTGCCTGTAACACAATCTCCCTTACAGCAAGCCACATATTTCTTTTTTACTGTATCCTAGGATCTTTTTTTTTTTTTTTTTTTAAATTCCTACAGTATCCTGCTGAAGCTTCTTTTGGACTGTGTGGGAAACATGTAGGGCTTATATCCTTTTCAGTGATTTTCAGGATGCGACTGTCCTGATCTGAAGGTCTGCGGTTTCTTTGTCTTGGAGAAAAAGTGTCTCTGTTTATCCATCTGGGAGATATCTTGTGTCTACAGGTGCCAGCACACAACATGTTTGAATGGGTCAGCTTACAAATGACTCACCTCCTTGTAAGTAGCTTTTGCCATGACTTTCCAGAAAGATTGGAGAAGTATTTGCCTAGTGTTGAACCAGAACTTCAGCATCAACACTGACAGTTCTTAATACAACTTCTGCTGTACTGAACATACTCTGAAAACTCCTCTTTCTCAGTTCTGACAGTCCTAGATCTTTCACTGGTAACTTCAGCATAAACTCCAAGTTTTAATGTGTAGAACATAAAAAAGGAAAATTAAAGACGCTAAGGAAAAATCTAGAATCAATTTTTATTATTGTAATTTGTTCCATATCAATTTCTATTGATTTCTACTTTTCCTTCTTGTTTTTAATATCAGCAATTACATCCTTTGTCTGAGAACCAGGGAGGGTATTTAACAAACCTTTTTTTTTTTACACTGTTGCACTAGAGTTCTCCCACAGTCAGAGACAGGGATTTGATGGTGTCTTTGAGCTAGCATCCTTTTATCCAGGACATACTGCCTCACACAGAAGTGACTTGGAAGTTCATTCTCCTTTACTGACAGTCTGTACAGCATCACCCTCACCCTGGCTGTGGCATCTCCTTAGGTGGGCATATATGACTTTTACTGGATCCAGTATGTTTTTCTTTAAGGAACGCATATGTAGACATTCAACTTAAAACTTCTAATTATTAATGATTATGTTTAGTTCATCTATCTTTTGCTGTCTTTGAATTTTACATTTTCTCCCAGATGCATTAATCTCTGTCCTTTCTTTCTCTCCCTCTTCCATTGCATTTTTTTTTTAAATTGTTCTTAATCTTTGTTTAACTTGCTCCTTAATTCTTTTCAACACTAGAACACAGGCAGTGAGAGGTCGGATCATATTCTCCATGGGAGTCTTTCAGCTGACTTCAATGGAAGCAGGATTAAGACCTGTTTAGTCTGAACTCCATCCTGCCGTGAGCTATTGGCAGTTAAAACTTCTTGCCCACACAAAACCCCTCCAGCACCACTGGGACTTGACTCACTGGGGATGAAGACCATCATTTAAAATCAAGAATGGAGCATAGATATTTCATTTAAACCTCTGGAATTCCACTGTTTTCTTCAGGAAACTAGAGGCCATTGCCAGTGTTATTTTGCTCCCAGTGGTTTCAAGGGTGATCAGAGGTGAAGTGCTATATGCGCTTGCACAAAGAAAGACATGATCTTTTCTGTTGGCTTTTCTGTGGTATTGATTTAACAAAAGATGTCTGACAAGTGGGAGGGTGTGTGGGTGGGCCAACACATTCCTGGGCATGTATATCCCAGCATGTCTGATAAGTGTTTCAGCAGCTTGCCTCTGAGTATGGAAAGAAAGGCAGAATAAAAGGGCAGGTGGCATGCCCAGTGCAATAGTAAGTCTAGTACTAGTGCACTAGTAAGTCTAAGAATAACAAACAATACATGAGTTTCATGGTTTTAGTTTGCAATGTTGTGGCTATTTGGGTGTGAAAGCTTACCAGTTCTACAACAACATCAGATTATTTTTTTGCTGGAAGGAAGATTATGTTCTGGAAAAGCCATTACAAAGTTATTGTCTTCTTTTAATTTAATTTAAAACCATACACCCTTTTATAACATCAGTCTCTGCATCTCACTACTGAGAGATAGTAATTTTGGGGGAAAAAAAAGGCCCGATAATTAACTTACATACACATGTTTATCTGCAGCAGCAAGAGATTTTTAGAGGACTGTTCCTTCTCTTTGCTCTCTGATATCTCTCTGTCCCCTCTTTCTTTTCCTTCCAGTTGCCAAACTTGCCATCTCTTCTGTTCCCAAAAGGAAGCAGCAGAGGTGGTAAAGCATGCTCTGCTTGGCTCATGCAGTATGCTCTGCACGTGCATTTGAAAGTATGGAGGAGTACCAAACACTGGAAGGAACACGCAATCTTTTCCTTAAACCAAAGCAAAGTTTGCTAAGAGATTAGTTGCAAGTAGAACTTGAAATCATTTAATGCCACAAAAGACACCACCCAAGAAATATGAAATTCTTAAGAAGAACTGCGAGACAAAATTTCAATTCAGACTCCTAAGTAAAAAAAAAAATAAAAAAAAAAATTAGTAGGAGTGCGGTACTTAACACTTGTACCACAAATGTCTCTACTGAGGGGGCAAAGCCAGACGGCAGCTTTCCTCCCAAGGGAGGTGTGTGGTTGTGCTTGGATCCAGGGCAGAGCTGCAGAAACCGATTGGGAGGTTTGCTGAGCAGGAATGGGTCACTGTGCTGAAACTCAGGGAAGTTGCTGCAGGTGTCCTTGCAGGCTGTGGGTAGGCAAAGCTGACTGGTGGCCTGGGGCTGTTTATCAGAGGACTAAAAACGAGAGGATGCTGGAAAATACACAGATCTCTGATCCTCAAGTACCACCACACCTGGACTCGGTAGCAGGCAGCCTCATGCTTCACTTCTTTTCATTATCTCACACTTCCTTTAGGATGCCAGGGAGATAAAGCCTGTCCACAGCCCACTACCAGGGACTAGATGACAGGCCAAAACTTGTTCTGAGACATCTCATTTGTATGATCTAGCCCTATCTGTCTATTGTATTATTTATTCCTGTGACTTTTCCCCTTTAATTTCAGTTTTCAGAAGCTCAATTTTCTCTAGCTATCACTCTGTGTTGTGATGTATCATGAGTCATGCCCCATATACTGAGCAGTAACAGTGCATGCAAAAAGAATTGTACCAGCCAGCATATCTGAAGAAAACATAATTTTTAGAAAGTTGAATCTGCCCTGTTGCAGCAGAGCTAGTTTCAAGTTCCCAATCTTAATGAAATTTCTACTTGAACATTCATTTTTTTAAGATTTATTCTCAATTTTTCGAGATTTATTTGGAATATATGTGACTACAACAGCCTTGGTATCTTAAAGGACAGCAGAACAATTCTTCTCTGAAGTCAGCAGGACTGTAATTAATATAATGTCCACTAAACGACAGCCCATTGTGTGTGCTTTATTCACAGCTGTTCTGGGTGTTACTGGACTTTCAGGACTTTGTCTGAGCCAAGTCAAGCAGAAATGGTGTTAATCTTGTATCGCAAATATGACTGAGAGTTTATGATGAACTTCTTCAGTTTCCTCAAGATTGATGCTGCGTGCTCCAGCTAGGATCTGAACAGGATATTTATGCAAAAAAAATATTGCACCAAATATTGAGTTTTGATTAGAAGGCATCAGAGATTTATTAAAATTGGACTTTTATTCAGCCGGAATTAAAAAGTCATAACTGGATGCTTCACGCATGTGGCACAGGGATCAGTTTTCAGCTCCAGGAGATGAGTGCTTTTTAAATTTGCTAGCTGTCGCAACGCAAGGGGGACCCTTTTGAAACTTTTTTACTTTTTTAGTTTAAACGAAGGTGAAAGGGAGAGTGATGTCTGAAAGGCTGTTAATATATATGGAAGCCACCACTCCAGGACAAAAGTCTGCTCCAAGGGGTAGCTTCCAAGAGGCCCTGACCGTTGGTGGTTGGATGTCAGGATTTACTAGGAAATGGACATTCTGGGCACAGGGAAGATGAAAACTTAGTCCTGGGTGCCTCTGCCTCCATTTAAAGGCTGTGAGTTGTTCAGTTAGGAGAGATATTTTGACTTCTGAACATATGACTGTCTCTGAAATGCAGTTTCAGTCCTATTTCCTCCTTTCTTCTAGAGAGTAACAATTTGAGCCAGCTGATAATATCAGTGAATTTAATTAATTCTTCCTCCTGGAAATCTTTCCCTTCCTGAGGTTTCCTCTGAGATCAAAGCTTTTTCTGACAGCTGCTCCAGTAGCAAACTGGGATTCTGCGTACTCTCCAGTGTGATTTCACCATGTTGCACCAGACCTCTGCTGAAAATCTAAATAGGCTCAACAGGGAAGCATGCAGACCCTGCCAATGGGATACAACACCCCATAGCTCCACTGCATCTTTACAACGCCCTACTATATAAAAAGCAGCGCTCATTGCCATGTCTGTTGAGTGAGTTAAAATTTTTGTAATGCCATTTTCTCATAGAAATGGCAATTTGTAGAAACTAAAGCATTTGATTTGAGATTTTACTTATCTTGATGAAATTCCAGCTCTGAATATGCCATTGGGAAATTTTTTGCATGAGTATGGGACAATAGATTTCTTTAGTAGAGAATGTATTGTACCTTGTAAGGTATTTGTATTTTACCAAAGAGGTAGAAGTAACCTGTGAAGAATATGGTGATGATTCATGTTAAAAATAGAATTACTTTAACATGAGGACCATGGGTGCTGCTGATGTTTTGTTATGTACATGTTGAAAGAGATTTATTGTAGTTTTACTGTTAAAATTGTTAAAATCAGACAAAGCCAATTTTTATAAAAATATATATAGTTTTATTTGGGTACAATCGATTTAGGGTGGGAAGCAATAGGCAAAGCAGCGCTGGGTGCATGGAGAGCCACAGCTCTGCCACACGCATACCGAGTTCCAAATGCAGCATTTTTTATACTCTTGTGCCATCGTCTTTAACCAATCTTCTCCCATCAGATAGTTGTCCTGCTCTTTTCCATTGGGTTATTTGAGTTGCTTGGGTGCGTGTCCTCCTCCTATTGGGTCTTTCGAAAGTCTCGAAGCCTTGGTCTCTTGGTACGCTTTTCTCCTATTGGATCTTTTAAAAGCCTCATGATCTCAGCTTTTTGGGGGGCTTTTCTTCAAACGGCAGTTACATATCAGCTCTAGGTGGGATTTCTGAGACACGGTTACATTGTTCCAATCCAAATGGCACACTTTACATTTTTATGGTTTAACATTTACAGATCATTCAAGTCTATCGTACTGGCCCTGCCCAACCTAACAAATTAGTTACAATAGTTTATTACAGTACCCGCCTTGCTTAACTTAGCAAATTAGTTACAATAGTTTATTACAAAATGGTTTGGAGGTTTTTTATCAAGTAAATAGAGACTCATATGGACAGTTATTGCAAATGTGGAAAAGTACTGGAAAAACCCCTGTCAGAAGGACTCTCGTTTTAGCGAGGAGTGGAAAAATAACAAAAAAACACCCCCAACAACGCCAGAAAAGCTGAGAAGATTGGAGAAACTCCACTGTGCTTGCGCAAACTAAAATGCACCCATCTTATGAATATGTATAAGAAAGACTATAAAGAGCGGTGGGTTTGTTTGCGCATTGTCGTCGCGCATCCATCCATGCGGCGTCCTCGGTCCTCCTCCCCGGCGTACAGAGCAATTTTTTGGTTTGCTTGTTCTCATTTCAGTAAATTCATAAAAGTTATTTTCTGGTTCTGCCTCTGCATTTATAACATAACCCATGTGGAAACTGAGTGTCATTAAAAGATTGTATGTTGGTCAAATCCTATCTTCTAGAGACTTCTATGAATGCAGACTTTTTACCACTGAACATGGTAAAAAGTGTTTCAGCCCCAGTTGTTCTGACCGTAACACTTTTCAAAGGAAAGGCCTCACGAATCTTTTGTGTATTTTTAGGTTGTTGGCAGGTTTTATTGTGTTGTGCTGGCTCTTCAAAGCAGGCTATTTCATCGACTATTGGCACCTTCTTCAGAAAGGAGATAAAAGCCGGAGGTGTTTTAATGATATTGTCTGTCCCTGTAAAACAACGCTGCAGCGTATCTGTGGGAGGTGAGGGGTAAGCAGGAGCTTCCCGGGGATTCCTTCACACAGAGGAAGGCTCGTATGAGGAGGAGGATGGTGGAATTGGTGGTGGCTGTGCCAAAAGCACAGGATGCATAAAACCTGCAAAAGATAAAACAAGAGCTCATGCAACTCGGCAGTTGCAGTATTCCAGGATATATATGTGTAGTGTCCCCAGAGTCTGACTGGGAGAGAAAACTTTGTCACAGAGATGCATAATGCAATCACTGTCTGAAGCATTCTTCTTCTGGAGCCTCAAAAGTAGCTGATATTTTGCTCCCACTGCTTTGTCTGTATAGTACTGACGTGAATAACATAATTAGGAGGAAAGGCAGAGTCAGATTTCCAGCTGAATAATTTAAAACAATAAATAAAATGGGATTATCACTATAAATCTTTTTTCTCCATTCATTTACTGATTTTTCTTTTTACCTTAGAACTAATTTTCTAATTTTCATCTTTGTCAGCTAAGATTCCTCACTCAATTTTTCTTAATACCAGTCCCAATCTGTTGCCTATCACCTGCTACTTACTTTTGAATAAAGAGTCTGTGCCCATCTTACTCGTTTCAATTAACTGCCATGCTTAAGTGATCTTTTCCAATACTTGCTAACCCCAAGGCAACTCTTATCTGCCATCTTGATAGGTGATTAATGACTTTCTATTCCTGGAACCAATGATGAAAGACAAAAGAGAAATAAGACAACCCAGAAAATACTCTCTTTCTAACCTTCTTGCACCTTAGTCATTTCAGTCAGGAAGTAGGGTAATAAATGTTTCACTCTTCCTAAAGGAACATCAGTTCTATTGGTGCCTGGTGTTAACTACCTGAAAAATATTGAAATTAGTGAATTCAACTTGAAAAGAAAAAGTCTTTTCTCTTGTCAAGTTGGGTTGGTGGCAAAAATAGATTTCTTCTGTGCCTGCTGACGCTGTTAACACCCTCTCCCTTTGAGTAAGATCTGATGTTGCTCCCAGCAATCCATCCAAGCCTAAGAGCAAGAGCAACACATTTCTTGGATGTGATTTTAGACCTATCCGCATGTGCCCCTGAACTTAATGTAATTCAGTCTACAGTGATTTACAGAGGTCTGTGTTGTGGTAACACTTTGTGTTCCAGTGGTACAAGATTCTCAAAGCACTCCTGTCTTAGCTCAGTTGTCCTATGCTTAATGGATTTTTATCACCCTTGTCCACTTGTTCTCAGCCCTCAGTAGCATAGATGAACATGGATCCAAGCATCACATGACATACAGTGGTTATTATGCCATTGCACTTGGGCCTCAGGGGTTTAAATTGATCCAGAAGGTTTTCCTGCTTAGCTTCATCTTCCCTAGGGCAAAACCAATTTCCCAGACATATCCTTCATATTTGCGTGATGATCTGTCATGTCAAACTTTATTTCAAGTGCTCAATTGAGGTTTGACATGCAACTGTGGTTTTTAGATACCCAAAGTTTCCCTGTGCCATTCCCACCATTGATGGGACCTGCCTCTCTTCCTCATCACCACTTGAATCTGGTTGGGTGAACGTCATCTGAAGCCTCTTTCCTACCATTACCTCAAACCCATGGTTAACTAGCTTATTTCTCAGCCTGCATATGAGCAGAGTCACCACTCCTCCACAGCTCTGTGCAAACGTGATGATCTTGTTTTGGGAAGAAGGGCTTTGTGGTGATGTACAGGCTTGGACACAGATTCTCAGGAAGCAGAACCACAGAACCATCTTGGTTAGAAAAGACCTTGAAATCATCCAGTCCAACTATTAACCTCACACTGACAGTTCTCAACTCCACCAGATCCCTCAGCGCTGGGTCAAACCGACAAGCCCCTCCAGGGATGGGGACTCCACCTCTGCCCTGGGCAGCCCATTCCTATGCCTCACAACCTGTTCTGTAAAGAAATGATTCCTAATATCCAGTCTAAACCTTCCCTAGTGCAACTTGAGGCCATTCCCACTTGTTCTATCGCTTATTACTTGGTTCAAGAGACTCATCCCCAGCTCTCTGCACCCTCCTTTCAGGGAGCTGTAGAGGGCGATGAGGTCTCCCCTCAGCCTCCTCTTCCTCAGACTAAACACCCCCAGTTCCCTCAGCCACTTTTTATAAGACCTGTCCTCCAGGACAAGAATGTCATATTTATTTAAGAGTAATTTATGGCCCCGTTCTCAGCTCCTGCTGGGACTCCCACTGTTTCAGGGTAGCCATGAGTATGGCTTTGATATCACCTAGAGTGTTTTGGTTTTACTCAAAACAGTTCAATTTATATTAGACTGTATCTGGTGTGGCTAGGGTGCCAACATGCAAGATGGTTAGCAGGTATCACTAATAGAGCAATGAACCCTGAAAGCAACATCTGTCTCATCCTACTCAGGTTCTCGGATGATAATTACATCACCTGGTCTATATCTCATTAGCACCGACAGCACTTCCTTCCCTTGCTTCGGAGACAGCGGGGGGAAGGCATTTACAAATCTGTGTTTGGATTTCCGCTAAGCAGGTGTTGAGTCTTTATCGGAGAGTCTCAGAGGCTACAACATTATGTTAGATGTTGCTCCAATCTATTTGTCAGGTCTTTCCTTAACTGGTCTGAGACCAAAGGCACAGTCTTTGCTTAAAAGAGGCTGAAATCTTACTTACAAGTGGGCAACATCTTTGAAAGCTGGCTATGAAAGTGATATTACTCTGAAGGGGCAAGGGGTATCCCCCCAGTTTTTAAGTTAAAATATTCAAAGACCACTCTCTGGTGATGCCTGCCTGCAAAAATTACTCTTTGGGGCTGAGGATGACCTCACTTAGTGCAGAGGTGGGACCACCCTATGGGAATGAGAACAAAAATGACCATTCCTATTACCTCCACCACCCATGGCTGCTCTGATGCCGCAGGCAGAGGAGTTCACTCACAGAGTCAGCACTGCAGGCAAGAGGCTTCTTTGATCCCTCTGGCCTGCTGCAGATTGTTTCATGAATTGCTATCATTAAATGTGACAAGTGTGCTAAATCTGTGAAGGGGTTAATTGGGGCACTGAAGCAGAAAGACTTCTTAAAGAGCTCTTAAAACTCAAGAAATTATGGAGCTTCCTTCTCAATTAGCAGTTTTTGTGTAACCGAAGTCTAAGGGGTATATACAGTGCTGTCAGGTGAAGAACTGTGTGTCTGCTCCAGCATCTGATCTCTCAGCTGACACATTATGTTAATTGAGCTTGCATTTTGCAGGGGTGGGGCATTATACAGAATAGAAGACTGTATTTTTGCAAACCTTACTAGTGGCACACAAGCCAATGTAAAGGCCACTGGGATTTTGGAGAAACCAAGCTCGAGCATCATGACCTGAGAAAATAATACAGTCAACACTGGGCAGACACTGCCTGAACACAGACTGGGAAGTGGTGCTTTCTGCACAGCTAGCTCTTACCCTGTACACTGGCGGTGCTGCAGAGCAGCCGAGACCTAGCCTACAACCAAGGCTTCCTTATGTCTGCATGAAGCACGTTGTAGATACAGGTATGCCCAGCGTGCCATCTTTTTTTTTTTTTTTTTCACAAAATGGGTATAAACATGAAGCATACAAATATCGTCCCAGTTAACAGTGTGTGCAGGCTTGCATGTCTCATTGCACTCCTGGTATTTGGATGGAAGGCCAGCACGAGTTCTTCGTGGTGTCTCTGAAGTCTTTAAAGAGCAAAGCCTTGCAAACAATGTGGAGAATAACAATGTTCTTGGTGCTGCAGCCTTCAAGAAGAAATCTGTCTCTCCCACAGTCTGGGCATGTGGGACCTTTTATGTTTCTAAGGAGGACTATAGGAAATATCTTCCTGTCCAATGAGGATTTGTATACAGGAATTAAACTGATATTCTGTTCCTTCCATAAAGCACCTGTGAGTTAGTTTCAGGATGTCAGTAAAGCAGATTTGCCTGTCATTTGTACTAATAATTCATATTACAGTAGTCTCTGGAGACCACAGGACTGTATATGTCCCTACAGGAAAACTACAGCAGATGGTTTAAAAGCTGCATGTATAAGATGATGGGTAGGAGTAGGCTAATAGTTTTGTCTTGGGCTATTTTTGTGTATTTGCCATTTTATTTACATAGTAAAATGCCACAAACTATATAAATACTGAAAAACCTATCTACTGTAGTATACTTTTCTAGACTGTACCACCACAGTATTAACTTTCATTTTAGCTCCAATTAGATGAATTGCCTTGTCCATAGTCAAGCAAGAAACTGAACACATGGGATCTAGATACTAATTTTATGGGGTAACCTCTTTGCACTGTAATAGTCTGGGCTTACTTCTTCCTGTGTAGCTGATACCTCATCCCTGGCAGGACTGAAGTTTCAAATAGCTTGGTCAATTCAGCCAATACTTAGTAATGTGGATAGCTGTGCTTAGGTAATACATGCCACACAGACTGTCAACTTAGTCTCCCCTGTGCCTACTAATGTAGGATGATGTAATTTAAACCTGCCTTAAACATGAAAGAGTGGCAAGCAAGTCTGCTGTAGGTGTTTAGGAGCCTGACCATACTCAATCCCACTAATCAAATTATTCACCTTTCTAGTATCCATCTAGGGTCTAGTGACTTCTGGTTAAGTGGCCTACTATGGTTTAAAAAAAACCCCAAACATGACCCTATACTTGCTTGCAGCAGGAATGAATTGCAAATTTTGTTGCTGTGCTGACCATCTTCAGACCTGGCTGTGGTATAGGTATGTCAATGGGGATGGATGCTGCCCAGATGGAGATCAGGTATTTTACATTCAAGTCACTGCAGGCCCTACCCAAAACAAAAAAATGCTAATGAAGATCATTACCCTCCCTCCCTCCCTTCCTTCTGCTTGGTTGTTGGTGTCCACGGCATGAACAAGGGTGTCTTCAAGGAACTGCTGTTTACCAGAGGACACTATCAACACAGAAAAGTCTGTCCCCGCAATCCTGCAGAGAGGAATTTCTCACTGTCCCTTGAATAACAGCCACAGGAAGCATTGCCCTTGGCAGGAGGAAAAAAGCCAAGGAGGGGAGACCTTTGCAAGACTGAGCACAAAGACACAACACAGCAGCGGATTAGAATGCAGAGCGAGTGAAAGAGGGAGCCGGAGATATTTGCATTCACTTTGCATTTCTTAAGCCCAAATGTGGAGACATGGAGTAATAAATAATGTGCATGGGCTAAAACCAGAAGTTGTTCTCCCATGACTCACCTAATACTTGGGCCTTAGAGACCCAGACTTCTTCCGAAGGGTCAAAATAAGGTAGCATCTTTTTTCCCCTTCCATCCTTGATCACATGGGAGTGGACCCTCTCCATCGCCAGTGTTGGTAGGCATGTGGGTCACAGCAGTCCCATTATCTCTTTGAATGAGGGTTTCCAGACAGTTTGTAGAAGATGCCCACGTGGGAAGGCTGCTAAGCCAGGACTGATGCCAGCCTTGCCTTTTTTGGGGCAACTTGCTTGACAGCAAGCATTTAACAGAGCAGATGCACTGGATGGGCCCAAAAGGTTTTTCCTGGCGGGACAGGGAGTGACACTCAGTGGATGTAAAATGAGGATGGCTGGTATGTTGGTGAGAAAGGTGCTGTAGCCTGCCCAACCAGAGAAGGACCACAAGAAGTTGAGGGGAGCAGCACCTCTCAGGGAGGCACAAAGAATGACCATTTTCTTGCAGTGCAGTTTGCAACACCGCAGGTGTGTGCAGGAAGAACAGATTCCAAGGTTTTGGGGACTGCTGCCACATTGGCTGCTTTGTTTGGCTTCTGTTTGCTTGGGATAATTTTGGTTATTTTCTCCTGCCAGACACAAGGGCAAGCAGTGGCCAGCCAGCAACAAAACCGGCATGATCCCTGGAAGGAATAGCAGCTGGAAAGAAGCTCTGCTGGCATGGGTTGGGCACTCTGGGAACAGCTCAGAGGTCTGTTCTGTGACTGTGCCTGCACACCTGCAGTGCTGCCCTCGGGCAAGAGCATGAGGTGGGAGCCACTGCTGAGGCCACCCCAACCAGCCCTGCCAGGGAAAGGGGGCTACATGGAAAGGATTGAAGGGTTTGCTTCAGTACCACTGCCGCATGATTTTTTTTTTTTTTTAATTGGATTTTACCCACAGCTACCTCTCATTTTTTCCTGCTTGTGATACAAAGCTGGAACAAGTCTCACAATCTTTCAGTTTTGTGGTGTCAGCTGGCAAACTGTTGGTAGAATAGTAATTACTCAGATGTTGATTTTCTTCATTCTAATGAAGGTAAATTTATGTGCCCTTATCATGTGTGTATGTGGGACTGACTAGCACTTATATTAAAATTTCATTTTAAGCCCATAGGAATGCCTCCTGTCTTCCTCTCCTTCAGGCCTCCAAGGAGAAGTTATTCTCTGTTTTCAATATCCCATTATTGTGAGGCAGCCAGGTCAAAGAGGTATGATTTACATGTTGTTCTGACAATGTTTGCAGGCTGCCAATTTGTATGCAGCGTGCAGTCCTAACTTTGCCTGATGAATGACATGCATTTCAGAGCAGCAGGTATCTTGACTGTGCTCAATGTATTGCATATTTGCAGTTCAACTGTCCGTAACTCTGGGTTTATATGTTATATGCTTTGTCTAACACAGATAAAGCTTGTCAAGGCTAGACTTCTCTGTCCGTATAGCCATCTGTCTCGGTATTTATCAGGCACCAGTTACCATCCTAACTAGGTGCTGAACACATTAAGAAAAGGAAAAATTCAGTCAGGACAGATTTCTAACAGCATGTGCTCTTGCCATTGGGTTGATGTTAATGAATATAAGATATATATAGATGTCTATATAGGTTTATGTGTTTCCTGTATGTATATAAACAAAATATGAAATTAATTTAAGCTTATTTGATTGAACATATGACATTAATTTAGGGTTCCTTAAGCCACTTAAGAGATGGAGATGGACATACATGCTGACCTGAAGCAGCCCTACTAGCTTTTCTGGACCTCTTTTCTGGCGACCCTGCCAAGTGTTCATTCTTCAGGCACATAATAGTTTTCTATATAAAGAATAGTTTTAAAAATAACTCTCATGTACCTCTTAGATTCAGATATTCCTTTTAGCCATGGAAAACTCAACATTGTGATGACATATATTCCTACTGGGGAAAGTATTTATTCTCCTTGCTTTAAAAAATGTAGTGCACACAATCTGGATGATAATTTGGGACTGCATTTTTTATGAAATGCCTCAAATATGAAATTAAACATTTGTGTTGGTTTGACCTTATTTGTAGTAGAGCAAAGTACAGAAGGAGTATGCATGGGAGTATCATTCACACTCCTCCCTCCTTATATTTTAAACAGAACCTGACATACTTAGTATTTGTGTACTTTCTTTTGTGCTTGTTTTCACTGCTGTATGATCTATTTGAAAGCGTATCACCAGTGCATAGAAAATACATATCTGCATTTTGCTTTTTGTTAGGTATGAAGGAGCACAGAAACACCCATCCTGGTCTGATTGCCCAAGCCAGTCTGATGGTTCATAGAGTCTCAGAATGTTGTCCAGTAGAAGCACTGTGAAATGTTAATAGAAAATGAACCACACACAAATCTACCTCCCTAGGCATACAGTAAGTGCTGCTACTGTCAGAACTTATGGACAGTCAGTATTTTTGCAGGCAGGGATAGGGCCATGCTAATATTATTCCTATTCAGTACTTTAATTTACAATGTCTTTGATAAGATCAGTTCTATACAATGTAAAAGTTATATTTATATTTGAATTCAAAATGTTCTATTTAGGAAGACAAACTTATCCACCAGCCAGTAAATGAAATTCTGTAGAAAGAAAAAGGGGAAAAAAAAATGCATCTCTTTCCTCATTTATAATAATAACCATGACTAGTAACTTCAGAGGCACCATAAAAAGACACATGGTAGTCAGGTGTATCTGTTACAAAGATATATATGCTACAGCTACATATCCAGAAATTAGGGCTAGGAAGTTCTGCTACCCTGATACAGATGTTACGTCCACCAAGATCTACATCTGACCCAGCTATCCATTGCTCCTTCAGTTGTCAATTGGTAGAAACAGGAACTTGTGAGACACAATGTAGTTCATGCAAAAGCAGAAGTCTTCAGTTGGTCAGATGAACCATAGTACTGAAGTGCACGTTACTCTCTTCCAGGGAAAGATGAAAGCAAATTGATTTACTAACTTAGTTGTAGACATTTGCAGTTAGATCAGACAAATTAGATCATAGATTTTTGGGAGAATGGTAACACTGACTAGCCTTTTCCAAGATGATAGCTGAACTCCAGTCCCTGTGGCATTCAAGTATTCTTTTTATCGTGGATTTAAAGGGGACAAGATTGATAAGGCTTGCTGCATTTATGCAGTGTCCTTTAGGGAAAGAAAATTGTCGTTTGAGTGCTCAATAAATCAGACTTGTCTGCACATATTTAAAATAAATGATCTGGGTTCATTTTCCAAAGACATCTGTCTAGTGCCATTTTAGACAACCTACATGGTCTCCGATGGCTTCTTTAGAAGGTCACAGCTCTTCCAAATCTCCACTGTCACTGCCTGCTGTGCAGGTTCCTCTGATGGCACTGGGTGCTATATTTAGTCCATTAAGTCTCAACTAATAATTACAAAAAAAAAAAAAAAGGCCTATAAGCAATCCTGAAAATACAAAATGTTTGTAGGAATGAATGTCTCAGTTGCCCTGGGGCAATGAGCCCACAGCTGTCTGTGCTCTGCAACATCTGTCTCTGAAGGAAGTCACTGAGTCAAAATGGCCAAGTCTAGAGAAAGACAACAAGAAACTGAGATACTGTGTTATTTATGGGTGAGAGAAGTTTATGATTCAGGCAGCTCATCCTCAACTCATGTTGATCTACTTTTCCTAGCACTTATGAAAATATTCTGTAGCCAGTTTTATGCTGTGATGAGATGTTGAATGGCTTAAAATACATTCTGATCTGCCAGAAACAAATGTTCAGGATGGTCCCACCACAAAACTTCACTCCAAGTCTACACATGCTACATACATTGCAGAACTACTTTAGAAATGGTTTGCTAAATGTGGCAAATGCAAGTGCTATAGATTTTAAATGGAAATGCTCAGCTCAACATCTGTTGCTGATGAGTTTAGTGAATGTTCTTGAAGGTGGATATCTGGAAAGGATACAGTCTGATGCAAAGAAGCCAAGACACATACACTTCTATTCTTCTTCCAACCATCACATAGTCTTTATTAAGCAGAATATTAAATTAAATCTGAACAGCATATATCTCCTAAAATTCAATTTTTCTGAGCATACGTCAGATAAAGTCCATTCCATTTTCTGTCTGACTTTTAACTGCTTGCTAATGCAGTATCTATTGCGAACTGCATATGGTAGGAAAAAAAAAATTAGAGGATACTTGTCTGGATTCAGAATAAGGCATCCAAAATAAATTTGAGGAAAATGACCTTAATTCAGCAAAGTGCTTCAGCTTTAAGCATGCAAATAGCCAATGAATCACATGCTTAAAGTAAGACTCATGTATCTGCTTCTTGCTAAATTAGGCATAAATTACATCTACATATCAAATGGCAGCAAAAGCCCAGTAAAAAGACAAAACAAAAAACACAAAGAAAAGATAACCATGAAAGCTTTGGTTCAGAAGCAATGCTTTCTCAGATGTAATACAGTCCACATAAGGTCTGTTTTGTTTTTACTCAGTCACTTTATTATTTATTGCTCAGTATCAAAAGGAATCAAACTGACATTGATTAAAGGCCATTGTGAGTTGTAGGTAATATTCATATAATTCTTTGAATAGTACAATGCACATTGTAGGGATAAATTGAAATCATAGAAGACTGAAATAGAAGGGAATCACAGTATGATGCAATCATGTAAACAATAGCACACATGTATAGATTAATACAGATTTCCTTTGTCCACTTGACAGGCCTGATCAAAAGTAGCAAATATTTTAATTCTAACAAACACTTGAGTATTTCCTTTGAACAGGTGAATATAAAAAAAAATATCTTATAAAGCAGAGTGGATTAATATGTCTCTACACTTTTTCCTCTTGATCTTTAAGGCTTATCAGAATTCTCTGTCCTCCCACTAAATTTTAGTTACTTATGAAAATGAGCTGAGCAAATATTCATTGTTTGAACTGAAAAAAACCCCCAAAACATTTATAAATTGCTGATATTCCCACAGAAGATATGACCTCAGATACATTTGATCAGCCAGGAGAACATTAATAATTGGTATAGATCAGTTATGTTACGAAGGACCACGTTTCAGCAGTTGACACCCCTGCAACTTCCCCCTCTGCAATTAAGTGATACAAAAGAGCTGCAAAATGTGTTTTTGAGAGGTTGAAGATTGATCTGCTCTGTGAACTTCTGTTCATGTGCAGGGTTGCACTGGATTTCATAAGGCTTTGAGTAAGATCAGTTATTCAAATAGGGCAACCCAACTATTGACACCTGGGCTGTGCAACACAGATTCAAACTGCCTCAGTATACGCAGGACTGGTACCTTGTTTTTACGGACAGTGTCAACTTTGCAAAAGCCTATGCTAACCTGGCAGCGTATGAATTTCTTCTTGAAGTACCAGGATTTAGGACATCAATTTGGGGTTAATCGCACTAAAGACTGGCATTCAGTCTCAAGCTGGTCAAATAAGGCATGGACTTAGCAGGGAGCTTTGGGAAAGGACTTAAATCTCTACATCATAGCTAAGCTGTTTAAGTGTATTTTATGCAATTACATCCAATTAAATATTTGGAAATTTGGTTCCCCATCTTTGAACATCTTAAGGCCCCTGCTCTACAACAGTTTTGGCACTGGTTGAGTCCCACAGACTGCTCTCCAGGTACCAAAAGGTTCATATGTGTTTGAAGATGGAGGCTTACATGGACAAAACAGAGGTGTCTGCACAGTCTCACTAGGATGGAGAAGATTTACATGGTGCTTACAGTGGTTTATGCCAAGGAGGAATTCATGTCAGTGTATTTACTGCTGAATCTGCAAAACTTCTATTTAGCAAATGAAGAAGACACCTTTGGTGTGTGAACACAATGCTAAGACACTCAGTGCCTTTCTGTCACGAGTTCTGGATTTTGATAATTACAGACTTCACTTCTATGTGCAGTCTGTTCTTTCCTAGCATTTTAAGTCTTCTGGGGGCTAGTTAACTGTTTTATTTTTTATAAATAGGATCAATATATAAAATCTTTTAAGTGCAATAAACACAGAAAAATATAAAACGTTTCAAGCCTGTGGCTCTCTCCCAGCATTTTGCCCATTTTCTGTATCACCAGACGAAGCTGCAGGAAACACAGAGGGATGCTTCCAAGCAGGCTTGTGAATTGGAGGACTGGCTATTTTTGTGAGCTATGAGAGTAGCCATCACACCCAACATCCGCTGAGAGCTTTTGTTCGTATACAGAGAAAACAAAGGACACACAAGTTCGCTACTCTTTCATATGGGAAGTTTGCACAGAAAGAGAAAGCTGCCAACTTCCAGGGCACAGTGCATTTCTTGAACTGACATTCACATGGTGTCTCCAAACTGATTTGTTATGAGACTAAACACCAAGATTAAACGCTTAAACTGATCGGTTGATACCGGGGACAAAACTGTAGAACTACAGTCACACTTTACTACAAGCATCAGACTGTAGTATGAGGACAGTTTGAATGGTATTTTCCCCCCTCCCCCCTAAATACACACTTCAGACAAGAAAGCAGTCCAACAGTTTTCTAAGACACAAGAACGGGACATGAGTTTAGTCCTTCAGAACAAGCTGTCCATCTCCATCAGGGTTGTAGCAGCCATCTTGCACCAGAAATCAGCCCAGAATTTTTTTTTTCCTTACCTTTTTCCTGTTAGTATCCAAGGACCTCTCATTTCCCTAGAGGTTTCTGACTATATTTTCTTTCAAACATTCCACTTTTCTTATTTCTTAGCGTTGCTGTGGCAGTCTAAATGTCTTTTTCTTCTTGTAGTTGCAGTTCTCACTATTTCCCTGAACATCTGCAAGACAGCCCATCTGGGTTGACACAGTGTGAGATGAGGCAGACAGGCATTGCCAACAAAGGGCTCCTACTGCAGCAAGTGGGCTGTTGAAATCAGATGTTTTCTAAGACGTCTATGGGGACAAAGCCTTTCTTCTTCCCGCTGAATACTTTGATAAAGCCATCATGTTCCTTTTCAGAAGTCACACAAATCTGAATGCAAAAAAGGTACAAAAATAATAAGCTCTTTGCCATGATCAAAGCGACAAATTAGTCCAGGCTATTTATCAGGTGGGTTCTATAAGTAAGACAATCCTTTTTAGACTCTCACTGCTTTGGTAAGGAACTAAAATTCATGATTAGAGAGTTACCTTTCCCTTGCCTCCCTGAAGTGCCACATATACATGAGGGACATTAAAATCGTTAAGAACTTTGTGGTGGATCAAAGATTTTAAAACTTGAATTATGACTTCAGCTTACTGTAATGTTTGTGATTTAGTTGTCTGTGTATGAGGCATGGGTATTTCAGATCATGAGCTAGCTGGCTCCCTCAATAGTTGGGATTACAACAGAAAAGTAATCATGATGCCAAAGTGGATCACTTGTAGCAGCTGATCTGAATGCAAGCATATTCTCTTTTGCATGTTTAAGGAGCCCAGGTACTTCTCAGATGAGCAGTAGGTTACATTATTTATTCAGCTTGCATCTACAGTTGCCTGTTTTGGATACCAAAGTATGTGATCTGGATCCAGCTTTGCAAATATATTTGCATAGCACCTACCAAATGGAGATAGTTGTGGTGAAACCGTGTGATCTTTACAATAGCACAAATGCTACATCATGGTAAAGGTTTGCATCCTCTGAAGACCTTTGTGATCTCAGGTATTTCCACTTTAGGGCCTTCCTGAGACACTTCTGGTAATAGTCAAGCCGTTTGAAAACCTAGGGGCACAGGTAATTTACACTGGGCACTTGAGCACAAAGCCACACAAAATAAAGAATTGTTTTCAAACATCTGTGCCGAAGAACCATATATTTCCTACTAATCAAATCAGGCTAAAAATAGCCAGAAAACAAATGGTCCTATTGAGACCAATTCACTGATTTCTCATGATGTCAGTACCAGGTCTTTAATGCCCTCTGTCTGGACTAACACTCACAAAGGCTCTCTCTGGTAAGTATTTACAGTGTTTAATTATAATACTTAAATACAATAAATGGACAAAAATGGCTGTTAAGTGTTCCTGGCTACATCCATATCAGCATAACTTTTACGGATTGTATGGTGACACCTAAATACCACATCTGAATTCTGGGCCAGCTTGTTCTCCTGTTACATACAGGAAATTTACTAGTGACCACTGATGCTGCCAGAGGGAAATGAAAGGTCCTAAGAAGGAGGTGAAGCTGCTTCATATTTGCCATCTCCGCTATTTTGAAATGGTCAAGCACGTCTCTGTACCTGTAAACAAAGATTTGGAAACCAAATGGTCTCATTAATTTTCTCAAACTACCTACTTCACACTAACCACATGGGATCCCCTGGGACAGAATGACTGAGCGTATCAACAGAGCTGACATGCAACTAAAAAAAAAAAAAGTATTGTTTGGGCTAAATCACATAGAGAGCATGGGAGAAGTATGGAATTGATGATGTTTAGTTCAGGTTCTGTTGCAAAACAACCAAGCTCATTTGTGTCATGAATCCCTAGCACAGCAGCTGCTTCCTCTGTAGTCACATCACCATTTGAAGCAGAGAGGTATGAAGCACATGTACAGACAAGTGTTTCTGACTAGATGTTGGACTTGTCTCTCAGAAAGACTAAGAAAACTTCAACAAGAAGAGAAAAGGCCTGCAAAGGAGCACAAGGTTAGGATGGCTGAGCATGGCAGAGTATCCAAGAATGGGAAAGAGCATCTTGGTTGAAAGATGCCTCTTGGTTGATCCCTGCTGCTGTGTGGGAAAATGAGCCTTTGCAGCTTCTCCATAACTAGACCTGGCTCATTAAAAGGCATGCCTGACTCCACCACTGTGCTTTCCTCCTCATTAAAGGTATCTGCAAGACCACTAACTTTTTGCATGGGTCAAAGAATGCCCCAAATAGTCAGAATTCTAGAAGGACCCTCCAGCAGGTCTGCACTGCTCACTAGCCATGCTGCATTTCTTCCTTAATCTCTGGCACTGTGCAGAAAATATTACAAGAACAGAGTGCTTTTCCCTGATGTCTTGTACTGTCAGCAGAATGATTTGTGGACAAAAGAAAAATAGTGAGCTTTCTGAACACAGGTCTTCTTTATCTTTGGAGTGAAAAAGGAAGACAGATTTGGTCTTTTTTTAGAGGTTTTTTTTTTTGGTTCTGCTGCTGGTTTGAGTGTTCCTTCATATCAGTGGGAGTGCTCTGTTACAGCAATAATTTTAGATCTTCACTGGACACGAGGAGTACAAGGCCTTTCTGTAAGAATGTCTCTCATTCTACATGCTAATACATTGATCTCAATTCTTCCAAATTCCAGTTCTCTCACACTAATATACTAAGCCTTGCATGTGCTGGCTCTCAGATGGCAGAGAAAAAAACTCTCCTTCCCACCGAAGGAGAAGTGTTGAGGGCGGAGCAAGCTTGGCCACAATATGACACACTTTCCTAATCCTGTGTGACTAAGGAAGTCTCCTCAGGCTGTGGCAGCTGGTGGAGTTTTGCAAAGCCCTGGAGCTGCTCCAAACTCTGCAGTGTCAGAAGAGAGGAAACACAACATCATCTTTGGCCACTTTTGACCTCATCCCCTTTTGTGAGTGCTCCCATGGACTTCACCCACAAGTTGTAGCCTTGGCTTTTGTCTCTTGGCTATATTAGGTGGGTGTAAATCAGGAGTAACCCCAGATAAGTGTATGGTAGTATCCAGAGTTGTGGACTCCACCTGATGAATCAACTGTTACTCAGGACTAGCCCTGGTGACAGACAGCAAACATAATGGTTGTGAAGGCACAAGGTGCCATCCCCATCAGGTGATCACAGTTTTCTGTATCAAATTGGAAACTGCTTAAAATGGCAGCTACTCAGGCTGGCATTTTTTCGGGGAAAGGCTGCTGGCCTGACAAAGTAAGTGAGCTATTGAGCCACTGAGCAGCCACTCTCCAGTGAATTTGGTAGCAACACAAACGGAGACAAACTTGCTTGTTTTTTTCCCTGCCCACTGGCTCAAGAAGTTAGTAGTGGAGTAACGCACAGGGTAAGAAACAACATCTCAGGCTATTTCTCAATCACCAAATGATCTTCATAGCTGGCTGAAAGTGGGATGTAATATTATAAAGTCACTTCTCCATTCTTTCATCTCATTCTGTTTTAAAAAATCCTCAAACACTTAAACAACTGTTTGGAATATGGCTGTTGTCTAAACTTGTCAACATCTGCCCTGAGGATTTTTTATTCATCAGTCAGCCCCGAGCAGATGAGGGAGATGAGCAATTAGGAAATGATTCTTTAAGCTGCACAGTCATTAATACTCTCCTGTTCTTCTAAGTCCTGTGCTTTAAATTTGGGCTCAAGTGGCAGGAGTAATTGTCCAGGAGTAATAGTGAACTTGCCCTGATTTTCTACATCTGTTTCTTACATATCTTCTTTCTCCTATATATTTAACCTGTCTGTCCACCACAGACTGGTTCTGATGAAGTAGGAGTTTGGTTATGAGGACAGTACAGTTTCATGAGCTGTACTGGAGCCTGTAGACAATGCCAAGTCAAGAGATCTCAAAGCTCAAGTTTTCTTTTTGTCTGTAAGAATCACAGCACAGGGACACTGTGAGATTCTACATTTGCTGCTGCCTATGTGAGCTTTGTGGAAGGAAATGATAAGTCGTTCAGTTTTCGTACCCCTTCAGCCATTGCACAAATGATGATGATGACAGGTTTTATGTCAGCTCTGTCATTAGCTTTTGGATTGAGAACATCATCTTGTTTTACCTACGGCACTTATTTAGGGTTTGAAAGATGATCTGGACTAATCTGGATGCATAATGGGCCGTGCCCATGTTTTGGACTTTTGCAAAACTTGGGTGCCACTCAGTGTCTCTGAATGAACGGGGAAACCCATCCCTGTTCCGCAAAACTGATGTCAGTGAAAATCAGAGTTAGCTGGAAAAAGACCCTTTTCCCCTTAAGCCTAGCTGTGAAGTGTAGCAGTTATAGCTGGGCAACACATAAAAAACTGCAACATCACTTTCTGTGTTGGGTTTGTGTTTTAAATGATTCAGTCCAAATGCATAAGTCACTGTGATGCAACAGATTTTCAAAGGCAGCTGAGTCATGCTCTTAGAAGTTCATCCCAGGATGAAAAATGTGGGGCCATAAAGTAATTCCTAGGCAGTGAGGTGAAAAGCCAGGTAGCAACAAAGCGTCCAGTCTAATCAGAAGAAGATCCAAGACAGGTGGATCCCCTGGGGCTGGTGACCTGGGCTGCAATTCTGCCTTGTTGAGCCTAGACTTGTGGATATGTTTAAGCCCAGGCTTTCCTGAAGTTGCTGGATCATATCTGCACAGAGCTGCTAATGTACATGGGCCTAAATGCCACTCTGTTTGAAATTCGTGTGATTAGGTGTTGGGGCAGGAGGGAATTTTTTTCCCGAGCTGTGGTGCCAAGGGGACAGCAAAGCTGACAGCTCAGGCTCGGAGGCTGTGGCCATCACAACAGTGGTGACCTGTCTGCAGTCACTGCAGAAGCTGGCTGAGAGATGCTTTTGGTAAAAGGGCTAGTTTACATCAGTGACATTTATAAAACACATCCATCACAAAATGGATCTCTTGCACTGATCTTTGTGTAAACTCACAGTCCAGATCTGGATGAGGCAGAGAGTTTCTGACTGACAGTCTTTATTGCAAATGTCATGGCTTAGGGTAATTTCTATTGCACAAGATCAGTTATGCAATTTAAAATCAATTGTGTTATTTAATCACATAAAGCCCAACTCTAAAGTGGTTTGTGTTAGTGTGACTGTAGATCTCAGAGAGGCATCTGGTGAAGGGTGTGAGTAGGTTTTTTTTCAAAAAGGTAATTTCCTTTATTTAAGTAGGATGTTACCAGAGGAATAAAAACAGATATTCAAACAATAGATTATTATGACTTTTTTAAAAATAAGGGTAAGCAAAAATGTTAGAGGCATTTTAAAATACGCTTTTCCAAACATTGATGATATATTAGATACGGTGACCTTTTCTTTTGTGAAAAGAGGTCAAATCAGAGCCTTTAGTGATGCAAAGAAGCATTTGTATAATGTGTCGTACTGAATTCTGGTGTGCTAGAGCAGAAGTTACAAGCTGGAGAAAACTTTATATAACCAAGTGATGGTACAGTCAATCAGAGCTGAAAATTATGTAGCCAGTATTGTGTGTGAGACAGCCTAAAAGAGTGGAAAGCCACAGAAATTGGCTGGTTTTGGCTTCCCTGTTAATAATCTTGCTTTATTGATGTCAGGGGCTATGTCTGCTTCCTTCCCACAGGTTCCTGTTTGAGCCCTGTGGTGCCCAGTCATCTGCTGAAATGGTTTCGGGACCCACAGGTCTGTTAGTGAATGCTAAACTGCAAGATGCTGAAGCGGTACACTCTTCCTCCCCCAGGGCTGGGTTTCATATTTCGTAATAAAATTTTCAAGGGATCCTTTGTGAAGACTAGCTCGTGCATATTGCTCAAGATGGATAATCAAATTGTGTTGTTTTTCCCTCAGTCCTCTCCCTGAGTACTGGCTTTGCCAGAAAGGTTTACTTGAAGCTGAAGCTCAAAATATTATTCCCAGGACATGAAACTGCCAAGCAATTCCAGAGAAAGCCCCACCCACTGTGTTTCAGACTTCAAAAATGTCTCTGCTTGGCTAATCATGTGGCTTTTCTGATGAGAATGTATTGTCTTTTGCCTCACAAGAATAGGCTCTACCTGGGAACATTCATATAAGGCACAAAGGGGATAGAGACTTGCAGTATAAACCATGGATGGTATCAAGCAATATAATGCAAATTCATATTATTGTCACTGGGTAAGTTTTTCCGTTGACGTATCATCCTTGCCTGTGTTGTCAAAATGTCTCTGGACTCGTTAGATCCTGCAGAATTTGACCCAGTGAATTAACAGTATAAAATTGAGACAATTTGCCATACTATCATCACAAGAATTTGTTAAACCAGTTAATGAGTTTTTCTAGGTAAAATTAGACTTGACAGGAATTGGTAGCAATGAATAATCTTCCCTTCTTGCTAATCTGGAACAAGCCAGTGCTATGCACATAGTACATATATCATACTCACAGGACTCTGGACACTGTGACAAGAGACAACTAAAATGGCTGGTTACATCTCACAGAAATACCCAAAGAGAACAACAACAACAAAAAGTTCTGCCAAACTTTTCCCAAAAATGTCATTTTGAATACTTTTTTCTTTTTATGCCTTCCCTATTGCACCCTTCTCTCTTCTTCACATGGAAAACAATGGGGAAATAAAAGACAGAAAATAAGATAACTGGCTGAAGCAAGAAGGAAGGAAATTTGACTTTGGAAATATAAAGTAAGTTTTTAAAGTAAAAAATTCCCAATAACAATTAAAATGTTTTTCAACAGTGAAGGCAAAGTTGTTCTGTTAAAAAAAAAAAAAAAATAAAAATTGTGCCATTCAGGCAGTGATCTCCATGGTGGGCACACGTCCCACAGGTCAAGTTCGGGGCCTCCTGTCCCCATGCTGTCTCTACACATTGGCCCTGTGCACGCTGCCAGCTCTTACTGGGGGCTATTATGGGTGGCTCAAACCCTATATGGAGGCACAGCGGGAAGAAGATGAGTGTCTATAGCCTTGCTGTGACTCTCACCTGGATATTACTCAAAATGGCCTTGAAGCTACTTGAGAGTTCCCTTTTTGCATAATTTCTGCGAGGGTAGAGTGGGATCTGTTGGCTCCGCTCCTTTTATCTCATGTCTCTGCATTCATGTATTTGTTCAGTCTGAACTCTGCCCCCTGTTTTATACCAAGTATTTATTTATTTCTTCCTCTGAAGCATCTCCCACGTGGAGTGAGGACCTGACAACATCCGCATTCATCCTCAGCATTTCAGTGGATTTGAGATAGAGCTGAATAAGTTTGCTAAAAAAGAGAAAGTAGACAGGCAGGATGGATTTATCCCTTTCTTTACCTCCTGCCCTACCAGAGATGATGACATGCCCCTGACTGCGAGCTCCCTTGCGAGTCTATTATGAAATAGAGACAATAGGAAGTCCTTGCGTTTAGATGAAGCTGCCAGATGTGCCCACTTGGAAACTGTGGTTTGGTGAGAAGTAAGACAAGAAACTGGCCCTTTCTGTTTGCAGCAGCAGCCACACTAACAGAGAGGATCTGGTATGCCCACAGACAACAAGAGACTCAGACCTTGACCATTTTTTCTTGGTGGCACACTATATTCCCACACTATCATTGCCCCAAGCTTTGCCCTTGTGTATTGCTATTCTAGAGCACAAAGGGTGCAAAGTCTCTCATTCTGCTTTGGTAATATTTTTTCCCTCTGTGTGCACATATATAAACAATCAAAAGAAATGCTGGGTAAAACAAAATTAAGTCCTTTATCTCTTTCTATCAACTTCAGGGCTGCCCAGTGTATTATGTACACAAGGACAGTTAAAATATATTCTGATCACTGTATTGCTGTGCCTTCCTTAAAAAGCTGTGTATACCCAAGGGTTGCTAGCATTTGTGTGTTTTGCTATGCCACAAGACAGCAGCAGCAATGGTATAAGTTACTCTTATTCACCAGTGAAGTGTTACAGAAATTCTGCATGGAAAGATCTATGGCCCTGAAATCCCCTCTGATGATGATTTCTGCTCTACTTTGTTAAAATCAGTGGCTGTCCAGGCACTGTAAGGCAATCAGTTCCTGGTGATGTGACATCAACGGCCAAAGGAAAGGAAATGCCTAATGAGTTGGAAGAACATTGGGCTTCACAAGAGGCAGTGAAAAAAATCTAACTTTCTATTTCATCCAGGTGTCAGAGAACTGAAGCTGTGCAACACCCATCATTCTATTTACATGAGCTTATACCACAAACCTGACTGTCCCTTAAGGCAGCTTTTGAGACATAGTCTTCTCTCACTTTACCACAGCAAGAATTTATAGCAACATCATAAGACTTGACACTTAGATGTATTAAACATCTGGTAAACATTGTGTAAAAACCATGTTTAAAATCAGATCAAAGACAAATCTCATAATGATGGCCATGGCTTTTGCCTAGTGAACCCACCTGAAGGACACCAAGTAGAAGGAACTGATGAAAGTAAACCAGGGAGAGTGGACCCTGTGAGTCCTCACTGTACCTGGTGTACTTTAGCTCGCAGCAGCTCTTGTTTAGAATAAAATATAGCCTGTGAAGAGGGTAAGTGGTGACACAAGTAATAAATGATTAAAGATACCTTGCAGTTGGTGAACTAGAGTTAAATTTAAGATTTACAGGTTCGTTTGGTATTGTCTTAACTCTGTTCCTGCTGAAGCCAAAACAATAAGTTATGTTTAGATCTTTAGGTAAATTAAGGTCTGGGGAGGAAGCCCCTGTCTTTTATTAATTAGTTCTAATAGTGAGGAGAAAACCAGATCATTTTTCAGCCACACAATATCTAACTCCAAGACTGTGTGTTCTTCAAGCTGTCCTTCTGACATCAGTAGGAGAGTTCATAATATATAAAGTATATTTATGAACATCTGTGAGACTGAAAATTTAGGCTACATTAGGCAAGGATTATGTGTCTGTAGAAGGCCAACACTGGTCTTAACTGGCTACTAGACACTATTATCGTACAAATAATAATTCTTGTAGTAAAATTGCAGTGAAGAGCATCTGCCTGTGCTCATCTTGCACCACTTTCCCTCCAGTCATTGGTCAGACTGCTGGATGCTCAAGTCTGGTGGGGATCCTGCACAGGGGAACTTACCTGGTTCTCTTTCAGAGTTATCTGTCCCTGTTCCTTGCAGCCAATGAATGTCCTGATACACCTGTAAATCCTCTCATCGTGTTGCACTCTTTGAACAAAGTTAGCAGGAAAAAATCCAGTTCTGTCATCAATTTTCCCCTGTGGAGAAAACATATTGATAGAAGAAGATTGTTAACACTACTATTTTTAATACAAGTTCAGCATTTAAAAGAACATATTTTTCCCTTTGGAAAGAAAACAGATATAAAATAATTAGCACATACCTTCCACCAGTCTTCATTGGAGTCTTCCAGAAGAGTGATCATATCCCCTGGCCTGTAATTAGAAGAGAAATAGTAATTAAGATGACTTTTAATTGTAATGCTGCATCAGCTTCCACAACTACTTTATAACAGGAAGGTGGTCTGTTCTTGGTTATTTTATATGAGTATTTGCTGAAGGTAAACTCAATGAGACAGCAAGGGTTTCTTCAGTCATACATGGTAATATAGAAAGAGAGTCTCTGTATATTGGGGCTAGATCTTTATTTTGAGACAACATCTGTGAACTGGAATTTTTGCTTCCTGTTTGATAAGAAACTGTTTAAAATACAGTCCCTAGTTGTTACAGACATTATCACGTTACTTCAAGACATTTCACATTGTTGGGACACAGCACTTTATCATCTGTGTTTTCAAGCTGTGATTGCAGAAGGAAGGCAGCAGGAAAATAGTTCTATTTAACTGACAAAGGCAATTAGTCAGCAGGGATATAATTCTGCCCAAGAATGTCTTTTTGATTTGAATGGGACATATTTACCTTTATAATGTGTGGTGCAGGGTTGTAATTGCTAAGTATCAGCATCCAGCTGACTAGTTCCAAAGCAGAGCTAGGAGAATAATTTGGCTGGAAATGCTAATAGCAAAAATGTGCTGAGCTGATTTTGTGCAGGTAGTTGAACAGTTATTTGACCTCCTTCCCCCCACTGGTGGCACTTCATCAATGTTATTATGTAATTATAATAGCGCTGCATTGTAGGAAGTAAGTGGCAGCCCATTTCCAAATGGATTAACCTCAGAAAGCTCTGTCTGCTTGATAACAGGCATTTCTTTGATCTTAATAAAATTAATGGTTGACCCCTAATTATTCAGCTTTCCTTACATTCTCTCTTAGGCTTACTGTATTGTTGAGGTATCAGCACAAGAGCTTGCAAACACATCTGGATAATAGGTCCAATTTAACCAACTCTTTCAGAGCATGCATAGAAGATGTGGACCTGTCCAGGATGCAGCTGGAGGTGGGGGCAGTGGTGGGCCTCTTTGGTCCACTTCCCAAGTGGTTATCGTTGCTGCTGACAACTGGAGAAACAGACATCTTGTCTTATAACCCTGTGCGATCTGAATCAGTGTTTTCCAGCTTTCACAGAAAGATGCTATCAATAGCAACAGGGTAGGATTTTCCTAAAGCCCTCCTGAGGAAGCCCTTCCAGCGTGTTTGGAATAATTAAGTGTTTCTAGGTGAGAAAGGAAGCTAGAGAAAAAGGACAACTTGGTATCCCAGTGGTAATAGATTTTTTCCATGGGAAAGGACATCTGATTCCTGTTAATATTTAATATAAAACACTTTACGAGGTTTTGAGGGAGCCCATATTGCCACCTCAAAGTGAATAGGCTGTAACACCATTGGAACTCTTACACTGCAAGGAAGAACATTTTCAGCAAAAAGGATTTAGAGATCCCCATGCTCCAAATACCATTCAGCATGGTTATTAGAAAACTAACCTACAAAGTATAAATTTATTTGGCTGTCAGAGAAAGATGGCAACTGAACCTAAAGTCTCTTCATGTCAGTGGTCTGAGCACTGGGATTTTTAGATGCAAGACCTGCAGATTTTGCTTTCTGATGTTTTTTTAACACGGGGCTAACATGATGTCTCTAATCTGCAAAAAGGATTCAGAATATAAATCCCAGCTGGGCCTATGTTACTCTTGCTGCCTAGATTTAGGCTGCTAATCCCTAAAAGGCAGCAGCCTGCTTGCTGTTCACTACTGGTTGAACTCACTCTTGGGTCTCATCTTTTTTTTTTCTGTAAATAAAAACCCTGGATAAATTGTCTGCTCTACATCAGAGCTCTAGATTTCAGTATGTGGTAAGATAGGCACTCATCAGCCCTGAAGTTTACTAGCTTTTTGGCATCCCTTATGAAACAGTGTTAACCCATGTATTACTGAATTTCTGGCCATGGGACAAACAACGTTGCTTTACCTGAGTAACACTACTCTAAAGCCTGGCTGGTGTCTCTGGAAAAAACATGTTAGTTGTGACAGGTCTAGGTTGCAGACCACAGGTTCCTTTTCTCCCTAATATGAGGAACAGGAGAATTTTGGAGAATGATGTGTTTTCTGGATTGTTATGTCTTGATGAGGATCAGAGCCCAGTGCAGGCTTGTCTGAGCAGTGTTCCTCTTCATGGAACAAGCACGCAAGCTGGAATACACCCCTAAAGAAGCAGGATGCAAAATGGAATCCCTCAGTCCCTCAGAATAGTTGGCAAGTTGCACTAAACGTCACCTTACCCTGATGCTAGCAAAGCAGAATGATTGGGAATTTCTGCCTTACATCCCATCCATTTGTTCCAGAGAGATGAGAAGGCACAGCTGGGAACAGGAAAAAGGTTTTTGGTGAAGGAAATGCTGATGAGAGGGGCATTTCCCTAGCAACTCCCTAAATTCAGTGGCATGTGCATGATTATTTTGATGTAGAGAATGCCTTGAAGAGAACAGACACATTTCACAAGAGCTCTAGCAAGACCACGCAAAATGCAAGTAGCACGAGTCAAACTAATTGCACTAAAAGAAAGATGGCTTTCACTTCAGCGTGCTTGGATTAGACCTTGTACAATGAATGCAGAACTGAGGAAGGAAGTGCTAAAAAATGATAATTAACAAGGTTACTTTGCAAAGCTCAGAATGCATCTTTCTCCTGTAAAAACACTGTCATCCAGCAGCTTGACATCATTCTCTTTTCTCAGACATAACCTGAATGTGAGGAAAAATCAAACAGGACTGGCAAAATGTTCATCATTAGCATGAGAGGTGCTGAGGAATTCCTAGTTGAAAGCTTCTGGATGAAAAAACAAAGCACCTGAAAACTGAATATTTTCTAGCTGAAAGACATCTTGTTCCTAAAGTGACATAAGTGTTTTTGAAACTTATCTATTGTGTCCTTGCCAAAAAAACTGGCCACCAGCTTTTTATCTATGAGAATATCTTTGTATCTACAAGTGTCTACCTCTATAAAAAATATTTAGTATAAATGTCAGAATGAACTCTCTCTCCCCCCAAGTCATATTCAGCCATATGACCCTCAGTTTGCATGGGTCAAATCAATTAACAAACATTTTGGGTCTTTACCTCATCTCCAAGTCTTCATTTTCTTGTGGTACAAATTTGTACAAGGCAACATAGGTGTTCATTTGTAACGTGCTTTTATAAAATGGTCCCTTTAAGAAAAAAGAGAAAGAGAAAATTTAAATATCTGTCCTGTACAGGAATTTGCTACACTTTTTTAGAGACTGAGGAGCCAGGGCCTGATCTTCCAAGAAATGAGCCAGAATCATCTCATTGCTTTCACACCTTGGAGGACTATAGCCACTAAGGCAGAAACGACTTCATTTAGATATCAGATTCTTTGAACTCCAAGATCAAATTCCAGGCTTCCATAGAACAGAATCAGAAATCTGCACAAGTTGGTCTTTTGGGTGAGATCTTAAAAAAGGATTCTGCCTTTTACTCTCTGTTAATTATGACTCTTACAAGCCCAGTAAAGTATTACTGGCATTATGTAAGGTGTCTATTATACAGTCCTCATTATGGATAGAGCTAGAGTTGTACAATGCACAGGTCCAGAAAACAGGGTGGGAAAATCACTGTCTTAAACAGAAAGCTGCTTGTGCTGGGCTTCCCACAAAGAAGACTGGCTACTCTCTACACTTTCTCCACTGGTAATCCGAAGAAAAAAAAACACATAAAACAAACCCTAAATAAGTTTCCAAATCAAATCTGTGATTTTTATGTTCCTGCAGTTCTATTGTAATGACATCGCCTACACACTTGGTCTTTTGTTTTCACAAAATCAATTTGTAATAAAGAGAAGGACCATAACAGGTAAACCAAAGAGCCATCCAGTCCTGTATATTGTTTCCAGATGCAGCCAGTGGCCCCAAAATGGTATAAAAACATGACAGTCAGATATCAATGCTTCTCCAGAACAGCAGGTCCCCAGCAGACCTACTCAAGGTCCTCACCAATCCATAAAACAAGACTGTTAACTGACTTCCCATTCACATTGCATTCTCACAAAACTTATGCCCATACCGAGGAATGTATACTTTTTGGTTCTTCTCCAAAGTGTTCTGTGCCATTTTCGGAGTATGTAAACACTGAAATAAAGCAAATACATGACATTTTAGGAGTAGTTTAAGACTCTTCACCTCATCAGGATCACCTTTATTTTCTTAATCTCTTCCTTTTCCCCTTACTTTCTTTCATCACTTGTGCTCTCCTCTGAACCCTTCTATATCCCCAACAAAACCATGTATATCACTGGCACATGGCAAAAACCAATCTGTGCTGAAAAATTTACAACTGTAACAAATAATTCATTTTGATTAGATGAATATACACAAATACAGCAGTGGGAATAGAACCTAAGTCTCCTAATTACATTACTATTTAAAGTCCAGCAGCCTGAATGCTGTATTTTCATGTTTAGGGCAAGCAGTATTTCTGTATAAAAGCACCTGCAAAACCTGATGACCATATATGAGCAATATTGTGAGAAGTCTGTATGCAAACCCTCTTCTTTCCTCTCTGTCTCTAAATGTTTGATAGCCTTCTTTGAACTCTCTCTCCCGTAGACCCTGCCTGAGGGGGCAATGGATACGAAACCTCTCTCTCTGACTTTGTAGGAGCTACCTGAATTACTTTCAGATCGGGATGGGTTATCTGAGACAGGTCTGTATGTGCAAAAATTTGCTTCTAAGTTACTAAATCAGAAACTCACAGACTAAACCAACGGGCACAGCACCTAACGTAACAGGTATCTAATCACTTATCCTCTATTATAATTTCTTCATGAGCTAACTGACCACACTGGCTTTATTACATTGACTGAATTCTCCCTTCACATTTTAATAATCGCCTGGTGTTCCTTGCTTCTGGATAAAGTCTGAGTATGATTTTAATAGTTGGGATCTTTGAGCAGCGAAAGCCATCAGCAACTTCTCCCACCATTTACCTCTGCAGGTGTTTAGAACAGAAGCTGGATTTTGTAGTCTCTAACAATTTGGAAATCTCCAAAATGGTAATAAGTAGCAGATTGATTGAGTGTGTTTTCTTTTTGTTTCTCTGTGATATTTACATGTGTTCAGGGGAAAGAAGGTGCCAGGGAACACCAAACTACTGAATTTCTTTCCCCCTCTGCTCTTTCAGTTGCTCACCCTTTCTTCCATTAATACATATTTCTGTGGCTATTCTACACTGTAAATGACAACCAAGCAAAGAATCTTTGTAGAAGTTTTATGAGTGAAATAAGGTTCCTTGATTGTAGATAGTTGTGCTTAGACATTAAGAAAATGTAGTGTTCTCATAACAGTGAAAAGAGAGCTAAAATGGCAGCCACAGCATGCATGAGAAAGATTTTGTACAAAGTGGCATGCATCCACAAGCACATACAAGGATATGTTCTCTAATAAAATGTAAGAAAACATTCACAGAATCACAGAATCATCCAGGTTGGAAAAGACCTTGAAGATCATCCAGTCCAACCATTAACCTCACACTGACAGTTCCCAACTACACCATGTCCTTAAGTGCTGGGTCAACCCGACTCTTAAACCCCTCCAGGGATGGGGACTCCACCACCTCCCTCAACGCCTAGCAACCCGTTCTGTAAAGAAATGCTTCCTAATATCTAGACTAAACCTTCCCTGGTGCAACTTGAGGCCATTCCCTCTTGTTCTATCTCTTGTTACTTGGTTCAAGAGACTCATCCCCAGCTCTCTGCAGCCTTCTTTCAGGGAGCTGTAGAGGGTGATGAGGTCTCCCCTCAGCCTCCTCTTCTCCAGACTAAACCCCCCCAGTTCCCTCAGCCGCTCCCCATCAGACCTGTGCTCCAGACCCTGCACCAGCTCCGTTGCCCTTCTCTGGACACACTCGAGTCATTCAATGCCCTTTTTGTAGGGAGGGGCCCAAAACTGAACACAGGAATCGAGGTGCAGCCTCACCAGTGCCGAGTACAGGGGTAAGATCCCTTCCCTGTCCCTGCTGGCCACGCTATTGCTGACACAAGCCAGGATGCCATTGGCCTTCTTGGCCCCCTGGGCACACTGCTGGCTCCTGTTCAGCCGGCTGTCAATCAACCCCCCAGGTCCCTCTCTGACTGGCAGCTCTCCAGCCACTCCTCCCCAAGCCTGTAGCGCTGCTGGGGGTTGTTGTGGCCCAAGGGCAGCCCCCGGCATTTGGCCTTATGGAAACTCCTCCAGTTGGCCTCAGCCCATGGCTCCAGCCTGTCCAGGTCTCTCTGCAGAGCCTCCCTACCCTCGAGCACATCAACACTCCCACCCAACTGGGTGTCATCTGCAAACTGACTGAGGGTACACTCGATCCCCTCGTCTAGATCATCAATAAAGGTGCTAAACAGGAGTGGCCCCAACACCGAGCACTGAGGGACACCACTCGTGACCGGCTGCCAACTGTATTTAACTCCATTCACCACAAATTCACCAGCAATCCAGCCAGTTTTTTACCCAGCAAAGCATGTGCCCAGCTGCGAGCAGCCAGTTTCGCCAGGAGAATGCTGTGGGAAACAGTGTCAAAGGCCTTGCTAAAGTCAAGGTAAACAACATCCACAGCCTTTCCCTCATCCAATAAGCAGGTCGCCCTGTCGTAGAAGGAGATCAGGTTTGTCAGGCAGGACCTGCCTTTCATAAACCCATGCTGGCTGGGCCTGAGCATCTGGCTGTCCCACATGTGTTGTGTGATGGTACTCAGGATGAGCTGCTCTATAAGCTTCCTGGGCACTGAAATCAAGCTGACAGGCTTGTATTTTCCCGGATCATCCTTCCGACCCTTCTCATAGATGGGCGTCACACTGGCTAATTTTCAATCAGTTGGGACCTCCCCTGTCAGCCAGGACTGCTGGTAAATGATGGAAAGCAGGTTGGCAAGCATCCCAGCCAGCTCCTCCAGAACCCTCGGGTGTATCCCATCTAGTCCCATAGACTTGTGTGTGTCTGTGTGATGCAGCAGGTCACTGACTGTCTCCTCCTGGACTGTAGGGGGGTGGTTCTCCCAGTCTCTGTCTTCTGGCTGAGGAGGCTGGATTCCCTCAGTACAACTAGTCTTGTTATTAAAGACTGAGACAAAGAAGGTATTAAGCACCTCAGCCTTCTCCTCATCACTTGCTACCACGTTTCCTCCTGAGTCTAGCAGGGGATGGAGGCTCTCTCTGGTCTTTCTTTTGCTGCTCCCATACTTATAGAAACATTTCTTGTTGTCCTTGATTGGTGAAGCCAGATTAATTTCCAGCTGGGCTTTAAACCTCCTGATTTCCACCCTGCATAGCCTCACAGCATCTTTGTTATCACTTTGAGTGGCTAGCGCCTTCTTGCAAAAGCTGTAAAGTCTCCTTTGCTCCTTGAGTTAAATATTGAAGTCATAAAGTCCAATGTGTGAATGTGAAGATAGCATGTGAGCTGATGCCTGCAGCATTTAACCTGAAAATGCCCCAAGTTGTGTCCAGGTGGTCTGACTGCAGCTGACCTGGTGGCCTCACTGTGCTTCTCACCAAGTCCTGTTATAGAGGGACTCTGACCCTGAAAACTGTTATGAGTACCAGCTGAAAAACCTTAAAAATAAAATTCATTTCCTGTATCTTCTAGTAGAGGGATATCTGTATATCTGACATCTGTATAAAGAGGTGTAAAATACTGCCAGTAGAATCTGTCAGTGTTTTAAGTCCTGCTCAAATGACTATGTTTAGGTTTTTGTGTCCAGAGGAAAAGGAGTTAGGGAGACAAATAGAAAAATTCTGATGAATAATGAGTTGGGTAACCAGGAGTATTTTGGACTTGCAGAAAGTCATTCACTAGACAAAGTGGAGTTATCATGTTTGGAGTAATTTCTGTTCAGTGTCAGAAGATAAATCGAAGTTACTAATGTATGGCCTCATGAGCTGTGGAGCTGACCCAGCAGGTGGAGAGGGAGCTGGACTGTGTCCTTGTGTTTGCTGAGAAGTGCTCACCAAACCTGTGTTTCCAGGGAGTACATGCAGAACCTGAGTCAAGAAAAAAGTACTCAAATCCCTGTTGATAACAGGCTCATACATGCCACTTCAAGAACATTTTGGCTTGTGGGACTTCAGTTACAGATGGCAATTCACAGCAGTGAAGGAGTATAACTGGCTTAGAGGAGGGTGAAGGGCTCTAAATTAGATATGCCATTTTACAGTTGTAAATGTAGAAGCTTTGCTTCATAGTATGTATGCCAGGGCCTGAATGAAAGAATTTTCCCTTGAAGTTGTTGTCATAGGAGTGTATAGGGACAATTATGTAGCCACACATGTGCTGGGTCCTTTCACTCTTCTGCAGGTTGTGTCTTTTCCACTGTTTCACTTTAAGCAGAGTCTCAAACGTACATTCTCCTAAAATCTTATTTGCAGAGACAGTTTTTTAATGGGGGAAAAAAAAAAATAACTGGAATGGGCTGGATTCATCAAGGTAATAATGTGGAACTGCCTGCTAAAGAGGCAGTGGACAACGGAGGAAAAAGAAGTGGTGAATCACCCTGTAACAACATTTTGAATTTTCTTTGTTACATTTTTAATCTCTGTTTAATTCATGGTCTCTGGATATTCTAGGAGACACAGGAATCTGAAGGCTATAGAGGTATGTAGTTCACATCTCCACACAACAAAAATCCATCTTTTTTCATGTTTGTTTGCCCTAGCAGCAGCAGACAAAAAAAAAAAAACAAACCAAAACAAAACAAAAACCCAGGGATTTTTACAGTTGGAAAGGATTTTACCTTTTCCATAGCTTGTGCAAACAGTGCGGGCAGTTTATTAAAAATCTACCAAGGGGAAATTTTTGGAGTGACTGATGCATAATTTATACCCTGAGCCTCTGAAGGATGGATTGTAAAAAAGCCAGTGCTGATCAAAGGAATTGTTAATGTGCTGCGGAAGTTATTTGGAGGTTTGACACATGCTGAGTTTTTAAACTAATCTCTTTGAGTAAGTTCCTTGAATGCTTCCCAGTGCATTCAGTGAATACAGATCTCAGAGAAAAAAGTATATTTGGGTTTCAGAAATAAAACCACTGATCGACAATGAAATAAAAATTTAGCTGAAAACTCAAACAGGGCCAAATTAATCTTAGATAGGCAGGATTAAACAATGTGGAGCAGACTAAATTCTTTATCTTTAACCAGGTCAGGTCAGCTTGAACTTTCAAGACAGAAAACCTAAATAAATTGTCAGGAGAAAGCAGATAACATAGATGGGATGTTCACAAAGTGAGAGGGAGGAAATGACTGAACACAGTGAGAAGTAATAGAACCAGGAGGGGAGGAAAGGAATAAGGAGGTAGCATGAAATGAGAATGGACAGCTGAAGCTGGCATTTCACCTACATGAATTGCTAGCAGCATGTAAGGACCACTGGGGGTGCTATGAAGAAGAAAGCTATGCTCACTGTGATTTATTTTAGTAGTATACATCTCATGTGAGATTCAGCAGCCTTCAGGTGCTGCTAGAGAAGTTGCTCTTATGGTTTGGGCCTGAATTTTTACTTAGTGCTCCAAATCCCTTTGTACGTACTGCTTCCCACACCATGACCGAATTCAAGAACAGGGTCACATACACCATCCCTTGGTGGCTGAGATTTCATTACTAAGCTCTTGATTGGTATGATGATTTTTAAATTCCATCATACCAGTAAAAACATTACTCTTGTACTGCAAAGCAGACAAAGGAATTGGGCTATTGATATTACTGGGGATACTATAGTTGTACTGAGAAGCTGCAATTATAATCAAGATTCAGTGTTCTGGATATTCTAGAAACATATGGATATTATATGGTTTATTTCCTGACCCAAAGAGGTTATGGTGTATAGAGACTTGTAGAAAAGTCAAACATGTGGAAAAGAAAGTAATTTTTTTGTTCCATTTTGCTAATGTGGAACTGAAGCATCTTAAGCAATGAGTCTAGTCATGTTCATGAAACATAGGAGATAGGGAATGGACCTGAACCTTGTCCAATGCTAAGTCTGGACACCACAAATTAAGAAAACTGGTGGCTCGGATTTCATCTGAATGGCAAAAAGTGTTCCCCAAATTCTTGTACCAACTACATGCCGCACTCACCTCCCACTTTGAAAAGCAGAATGCTGCTAAAACATGGACATGCCATAAAAAAAATCTGAAATATGTTGTACACAGGCCTACACATCTGAAGATGCTGTCCTGGCCTGGCAGCACTCACCGCTGTTGCTGCGTTTCCTGCTTATGTCAAGGGTGCCTGCAGAGCTATCACCTTCCTCAGGAACTTCTGCCAGGTCAGCTGTCTGCAGGGACAGAAAGAGCAAATGAGATGGGATATGCCAGAAAAAGGGAGTGATGAGGTGAAATAAGACCACGCGAGAGCCTTTGGAGAACGCAGTACTTAGGTGCTGTCAGAGCAGAGCCAATCAGCCTAACGGGATTGCAAAAAACATTGTATCTGGTGACACACAAAAACCACCTACTTCACAGGGAGCAGTGAAAGCCCAGAATGAACCCCGGACCAGGTTTATAGTCTGGAGTACAAAGGATTTCTACAGTATAAAGCGAAGTGAAAGTTAAGGAAGGAAGGATTACATTAAACAATGTGGTGCTCTGTATACAATAGAAGTGGCTTGGGGGAATTTGTAGATTGTGGAGGTGTACCTGAATAGCTATCTATCAAGGAGACGGGACATGAATTGAAACTCTTAATTTATTAAGAGTTATTTTACTGAATACATTATTCAGTAAAATAACTGTAATGCAAGTGTGATTTTAATTCTGCTAATGTGCTATGAAAGGAGCTGGAGTGTGATGGAATTGATGAAGTCAGTCTTCAAATATCCGCCCTCATTTTCTTTTTGAACAGTCATCTGGCTGGTATGGGTAGGGAAAAATGAAACCCAAATGTTGTTAGAATTACTATGATTTCTTACTTGTAAACATTACATTAATGTCAATTATTATTAGCGACCCATTGTTCTAAGGTGTAGGAAAACATGGGATGACATAATCTCAAGCCTCAGAAGTGTAGTCTGCATAAGGCACCAGATTCCTTGGTTGGGTAGTCAGCTTCTCCATGTATAGCCTGACAGGAACCAGGAGCTGTTCCAAACAACTCTGTCCGAATCTGACCTTACGGAACTTCAGTTTCTGAATTCTCAACATGTGACTTCTTTTGGATAAAACATCTTCAATAACCATAAAAACCACAAACACTGACCTTGAATCAGGTGTTCTCTCTAATCTGAAAAACTAAATCTTTATATACTCCTAAGCTTTATTTATTTCTTGTTAACAGGTCTTTAAGACACATGGAAGGATTTAAGTTCATTATTCCACAACACTTTACAATTGTACTGTACACATAGCTCTGTCCATTGCTTTGCAGACTTTTGCCTGCATTACAGGAAGAAAAGCCAAACAAGGAACATTCACTGCTTTTGTTCAGGGAGCACAAAATCTGAATTGCTTTATAGATTTTTATATGTTTTTTCCTTTTACTAGTGCTGACAACAAAGCTTTTTTTAGAAAGTACTTTGACAATTTTATTTCCCCTATCTAGTACTTTCCTAGCTACTTCTCCATCCAAGGATACTAATGAGCAAAGAGGTTAAAAGTCGATTTATGCCACAGGTATCTTGTGGTTATCTCATTTCCTTTGCTATTTTAAGAGTCTTCTACTCTACTGCCTTGTTTTTAGACTTAGCCCTTTTGCAGCAGGTCACGCCTGTCTTACATCTTTCACAAATGGGTGACCCCTGGATGAGAAGGCACTGCAGTAGCAATGCTAACACGGAGTCAGTGTAGAGCGTATCTAGGGATTTCTAGTTGTTGGGTGGAGAATGGAAAGACTGTGCTGAAATAGTAAGCTATTTTTCATCTCATTGCTGTGGGATGTTCCTCAGTCTTCATAGACTAGCTTCATAATTGATGATTAACTTAATATTTTGTTGGGTACTACTGCATATGGGATGTGCAGTGACTGTCCCTTCAGTATGCACCTCATCCAAAACCTCCTGAAGTCGCCTCAGTTACCTTTAATGTTTTTTCAGTCAAGAGCTATATGATAAATGGTTTAATAGAAACGATAGAGGTACAAAGCTGCTTTTGAGAGGAGCTGATCCAAGAAAAACTAACAAGAACTGGAGTCACATTTATATCACCTCAAGTGACTTTCTTTATAAATGTGGGTTGCAGAAGCACATTTTTGAAGGAAGCAGTAGGTAGTAAATCTGAAGCATATGGCCACTTTCTTTTATGGGAAATGCAGAATCCGGGCTGAAAAATCACAGTGGGTGCGTCCACACTGTTCAGTCATGTTAAAAATACCTTGGCTAGTTCAGAGCAAGACAGTTATCTCTACGCTGCACAGAGACATGAACTGCAGTCCTGGAAGCTTCATGGCTGTAGAGGCAAGGCATGGCTCCTAGGCTAGTCGCTTTGCTTTTAACTACCTTCAGCAGGAGCAGCACCTACTCTGACTCAGAGCTAATCCGTTAACAGCTTGGACACCACCTATGAGGTAGGATCCCAGATGTCACCACGTCCCTGGTGTCCCTGTTTTGGCAGAACCTTGAAGCAGTCCCCGGCTCCCAGGGCTGGGACACAGCCTCGCCACAAAGTTTCTGCGCTGCTGTGAGCCTCACGGCTGCAATGCTGTTTCTGCTGTGAAAGCAGCAGAGCAGCACAGAACTGAGGACCTCTAGGGAAAGATCTTAGTCGCTATGCGTTATTAACTGCGCATGTGCTGCTAGTGCACATGCTCTGGTGCGTTTTTGCCTGGGCTCTAAGGGCTGTGTCATGTCCCTGTTCTGGTCACCGGTCAGTGCCTGCTCCTGGGTCACATATCATGGTCGTAAAGCTCCATGGTCCCATCATTTGGATCAGGGTTGTGTCTGCCCCTGGTTTTTATCTTTGTCTCAATCCACAGACTTGCACTGACAGAAGCTGTTGGTTTCACATGTCTGTTTATTCAGTTCTCTAATGTTTTCTATTTTCTGTATGCTGACACGTGTTATACCTTCTCTCAGCCTCAATACCCTGGAGAAATTCCCATAATGAACTTACATTCCTCATTCTACACCCACACCCCACCTAGTTATGATCAGTTCCCTAGGGCAAGCTGACACAGCATTTGAGATTTCTACGCTTGCATTGTCATTCATAATTCAACAGAACGCTTTATTGATTTAGAAAGCAATAATTACATTTGTAGAACTTCTGTTTCAAAGTAAATTAAATCATTGAAAGAAAGAACGGTAATCACAATGCGACAGGTGGTAGAGTCACTCTGGGTTTTAGAAAAGAATGGAAATTTCCTTTTAAGGCACAAACAAGGGTGGATAGAGGACATGTCCTTTAATCACTCCCTTGCAGATTTCACTTAGTTCTTGTTTAAATTTGTCTGTCTTCTTTCCCATCTGACACAAACGGGCATCTGTTTAGAGGCCACCTATACCACCTGAGGTTACAGTTCAGCCATGTGAGCGAGCATACATTTAAGCACCAGGGAAATATTGTACCAAACATAAACAGATATTAGCACAACTTTAAATTAAACATGTAAGTATTTGCTCTGAGGCCTGGAGACCAAGCCTCATTATGTCTCTGTGCCTGGTGATTTTTATTCTGAGGTGAGTGTGGGAGAGATTGTCAGATAATGTGGGTCTGATTTTTATACATGACAATCAGTTTTAGCCTCCAGTGTATTCAGGTGTGATTTTTTTTTTTTTTTCCAGGGGGTGGGGGTGGGGGGTGAGGGGTGAGGATCTCTTGGGAAAAAGAGAGCCTCAAACATAGGTTTAAGTGCCTGTTTATGAGAGGTGAGTGGGTATGCACTCTTTCAACACCATGAATGAGCTCCTGATGTCGTGGCTCCCAATACTGTTGAAACAACCATTTCTGTACGGAAGAAATTGGTAATTGTTAACGTTGAACTACATATGGATTTAGCAAGGGCAGGGTTAAGGGAACTATCATTTCCTTTGTACTCATTCTCCAGCTCTTCTGCCATGGTCCTGAAAAAAGTGACTTTTATGACAGTAAAGAGTGATTGACAAGGGTTAAGATGAAGGTTAAAATCTCCCTGTCCGGATACCACAAGCTGAGTACACCTGCCTGTATTTGGGTTTTGAAGAGAGGACCCCAAATCTGTGATGCCTCCCTCCTGAGTCTACACTGGGCAGGGGTGGAGGTGCCAGTCCATTGCCTTTTTCAGTACCAGTAGCCTAATTTTGTCTGGGCTTATCCTGTGGAGCTTGTATTTTATAATCTAGGCTCAGAGGACTCCAGCCCATTGCTATCACTTCTTATGAAGGGTAAATGCCCACCACCACCACCAGACAGTATGCATCTACTCCAGCATGACAATTACATATCTGTTTTCCACTTTTACACAGATATGTAAAATCAAAAGAATATAAGAAGATTGATTATTCATTTAATATGTATTCTTCTCTTTTTCTCAAGCGTCATCTAAAAGATACTTAAAACCTGAGTTTGCAAAAATAACAATTTCTGGTGCCATTTTGGAAACTGAGAGTGAGATTTTTTTTTTTACAGTTTGAAATACAAGTTTTGTAAACTCTGATCCTGTTGTTCCTCCAGAAAGAAAATGGAAGAAAGATGTGGGATACTTACAGAGTTTCTGTTGGGAGAGTCAGACCCACTTCCAGAACTGCCCTTTTTGGTCTTCTGGGCTAAAGAAGTCCCAAAGCGGAGAGTTTCATACACAGGGTCAACCTTATTTCCACAGGCTGCAACAGAAGGAGCAAAATGTGCATCAATCCCTTGAAGGTATTTCTGGTCATGTTCCTGCTCCACTTGGAGAAACACTTGTCTACCAACATATTGGGGTGTATGCTTAGACACAAGTTGAGACACTATCCTGATAAAAAGTGTTGAGAAACTTAGTGGAATTGACTTCTGATAGTGATTTTCTTCTGCCTCTCTGCTCTCATAAAGATCATCCTCCATCATACAAGCTCTTCAGGTCCCAGCCAATGCCTTGTCTCTCTTTTCCTGCCATCCTCCTTTTCTAATCACCGCTGATGCTGCCTACACTGAGTTAAGGAAGAAGAAGTACCAGGAGGCTTTAATCCATGTTTGCTCCCTGTTTCTACTACTGACCTCTTGGATTGCTCTCAAAAGTAGATGCTGGAAGGGAAAAACCCTACACTGTGTCTGAGCATCCTTGTGGTATAGGTGGACCATCACCTTTATCCATCTACCCTCACAGTGCTCCTGGTTGGTTAATATGGATAAAAGGATGGCTGGAGCTGCCTTGAAAGTACCAACATCCCCACTATAAGGCCTTATGGGGACTGGAGGTAGGTGTGAGTAAGCATCTGCTGTTGGGAATGTGGTCCAGGTTGCTCAGCTCACTCTAGGGGTAGCCAGAAAGGGCACCACCCCCATTGGTATATGTCCATTCAATTTTCACTCTCGCCCTTCCTCATAGGTAGCATCAAAAGTAATCTCCCATGGCAGAGAAATGGATTAATTCAATTGGCATGAGCAAATTAATGTCAAATCTTCTTCTACATACTGCATTATTAGAACTCAGCCTCCCTTGCAGTACAAGGCAGTAGACGTGTAGAATAATGTACATTTGTAGCACTGTGTAGGAGGAGGGAGATTTTGGCCAAAGTACTGAGAAAATAAATAGAATTTTGAATTTTGATGAGAGCAAAGCACACCTCATTTTTTAGCCAGAGTTTGTTCAAAATGTTTCTATTACTTCTGACAAAAATTATGGATGTATTTTTAGAAAGAGAAACTTAGATGAAATCTATGTAATTAACTTTTTTTTTTTTTTTTTTTAACTGCAACAAAGTAAATGTCCTCAGACAAGTAATTTTAAACTGACTGCCTAGTTTTGGCTTCCATTTCTGATACTGCCAGGCTTGCCTGGTCAGAGTACTGGTGGGGAGAAATATTTTCCAGAATCAACTCAACTTCTCCATTTCAAAATGTTTCTTTTGGGGTATTTGGTATTACAGTGAGAAAAATCTGGTCTTTTAAATACTCAGACAATGTGTAGACATGGTCAATAAGGAAAAATATGAGGAAAGTAAGAAATGTGGATGAAAAAGAACAGGAGAATAGCAATGTCCCTCAAAAGACAGACCAGTGGTTTGAATGCCTCCCGCTGTTTTGATCTCTCTGTCTTTTATCTGGTTCCTCCCAGCTCAGATCTTCACCAAAATATTCCAGCGTTTCTTGCTTTTTAAGTTCCTACCTTGATCTCAGGTAGTTATTATTATAACCAGGGTAATTGCTAAGAGGTTACATGTACAGGGGGTTGAGTGTAACACACAATAAACACACCCTCTTCTCTTCCAGCTTTGCATCTTTGAAGTGGTCCTTTCCTGAGATGGCAGAAAGACATCCAGTCACCCAAAGGAGCTGGAAGGCTGCTGAGGGTAAATATCATGGCTGGAAGTCTGCCGCTGCTGTTGCGGAGCACTGCCAAAGGGAGACTGAACAGAAAAGCAATCAAAACCTACCAATAGGCATCACTTCCTTGATGCAGCCAAACTGTTCGTGAATGAGTAGTGGTGAGCTGTAGTACCGTCGAAATCCCTTTGGCTGGAGGGAGAGAAAGCAAAAACAAGTGAAGTGCATTGCTGTCACATAGTAGAAGTAACCTCAGCTCTTTGGATAATGGCATAACAGTGTGGCAATGCTGGAAATTTGACTCCTGTTGTTGAGTCACAGTGTGTTTAGTGATCTGGGATTTACTTGATTTTTCTTCTGGAAAAACAATTTCCCATACTTATGTGGAAGGAGGGGCTCATTTTCAGCTCCCCTTTTTCTTTTTTCCTACACAAAAGCAGCACTAATTAATTGCAGCAGAAGTGCTGAATCATTAGAGGTTCTGGGAAGTTTCCCTCTCCCTTTCTTCTTATGTAATGTGAATTTGCATTGTTTTGAATTTGCTAAACATGTGACTGTGTTTCCCCACCCTACCTCCAAATCCTCATGTTCCCATGTATACACTGGTGAAACCCAAGGAATTTAAAGCCTTTCTATATGTTTTTCTAAGGTCTGCTGCTGACTGACTGCAACTTCCACTGCTTTTTTGTCTTGTGTCATCACTAGATGTCCCCTCAATGTCCATTTTTAGAGAAATGCACCATAACAACTCAAGCTATACCATTAAAGAATATCACAATATGGCCAATAACAGTGCCCTGTACCACTCTAAAAACTATTCTTAGAAGGTTAAACATTTCCTGTTACCTCCCTATTTACTGTCTCAGCCAGCAAATACCTCAGGCAAAGGCTGAGTACCCAAAATGAAGGGGTTAACATCTAAGTCTTTGGAAAAGGCCTTCAAGGCTCACAAATGGTCTCTCAGATTTCTACTTTTTGCAGGCTGTGAAAACTTCCAGTTACAGTGACAAGTTGAAAAGCCTCATGGAGATGTGCATATTTTCCATATCCTATCAGTAAACATGGTAAAATGGTAGACAACTAGTTCTTTTGCTAATGAGCTGCAGTAGAGATTGAGAAGGAAGGAGGGGATCAATAAATTTGGTTTCTTAGAGGAATAAATTCTATATTTTCCAGACTTGGTTTGCCCCCAAACTAGATTGAGACACAACACGAGCTCATAAAACTCACATGACTCTGCTGAACGACTTCCTGCTGTAAATTTAGCCTCTACTTTTCTGCTTTTGTAAACTAGTGACCACAAATGCTGAGGCTGGAATCAAGAAATGAGTGAAACAATTCACGTGATTTAATATTAGGCTTTTCCAGGGCTTGCAATGAGGTCATTCAACTCTTCACAGGCCAACTTCCTAAACCAGAACGTCTCACACTAGGGTTATGATTATGGTTTAAATGCATAAAGATTTGCATCAGGTGTATAAACAATAGCTTCCACTAGATACTCTTGGAGAGAAAAGATCTTTCCAGTGAAAGGTGGGTTTTATAGACCTTTTGAAATCAATGTTTGCATTTTTTCATCATTTAAAACAGTGAAACTGTTTGATTTTAGCCCACATTTGTCTCGGATGCCTTCAGGTTGCAACAAATCTGAGAACATCTGAAACATGAATATATGTATCCAGTTGTCATATTCCAAATGATCATTTTTTTCAAGTTTTTTTTTTCCAAAAGTAACCAAAAGAACCATATTCCCATAACAGTCATCAAGTTGAGTTAGAATAATCTCAAACACAGTTTCCTGCCTCTGCCAATTATGAGAATTTTCATCTCAGGTGACCCAGGCACTGTGTTCATACAGGGGCAGGTCTCCTCCCAGCCTCTCCTATTGAGAGACTGCTTGAAACTCTGTAGTGTCTCACTGTGAAATATCCTTTGGTTTTCTTTTTAAGATGCATTACAGTTTTTCTTCAAGCCTTAACAGTGGAAAAAAAAACCAATAAAATATAATTTGAAGGATTTTTCATTTGTTAAACGTAATTGAAATATTTTGACTAATTTATAACATTCCTTGAGAGATTTACACTCCAGCAAACACAGTTTAAATCAAGGGAATTAATTCTATTATTTAGCTAAATTTGGATTATGTAACTGTATTTTCACATCCACAAAGCAGACCAGATTTGTGTTTCATTTTTGTTCAGGTTTTTGAGTAGTAGCAGTTGCCTGGATTGATAATAGGTCACCACCTGCCTTTACTTTTCTCACGTCAGTAAAGTGACCTGGTATCAGTTCTGTTAATACACCAGCTAAGTGCCAGCCAGGGGGTCAGGAACACAAAATGAGTGGCTCCAGCATAAACTGGTGCCTCCCACTGCATGTGCTGCCCTGAACTGCTCACTTACCAGCTTGCCCATGCAACGCTGTTGTCCAATACTGTCTGCACACTTGTGGTGGATGCTCATCTTACAAGCCTTACAGCGCAGTCCGTGCTTAGCGTTTGTCCCTGTGAAATGCACGGAAATTATTTAATTAGACAAAATCAATAGTTTCCATGCATTTAATGAATGAGCTGAAAGAACTGACAGGGAGTTCAGTTGCAGTAGAGTAAATATTGACATCATTCTTCACCTTGCTTACTGTTTTTTGTACACATTTATGCATATATTTTCTTTATAGCCTCTCTATTTTAGGCATTTCTCCCCCATGCTCTTTCCTAGGCTGCCTTTAGATATATATTGGAGTATGTTCTGCTGTATGATAGTCTTATTAGTGAGGTTTACCTCATGAGCATCAAGCAAAATCCCTTTGCTGCTTTGACAGGGCTTGGCATGAGAGCTGTACACAGCTGAGGTAGCCACTGAAGGAGCACCCAGGCTCTGGAGCTGCCATGGGGAGCCAGGCCATCAGTGGAGGGCCAGGTTTTGTGGGTGAGAGGCTTCAGGAAGAGCTCCATGCACACCCCTGAGCAGGGCAGTGAGGATGCCATGGGTCTGACCTTGCTCTCCTTCACTAGCAGTGGAAAAGTTCAGCGCCACAGGTGGGGGAGCTCCAGGAGAAATTTTGCCTTCCAGAAGCAGGCTTCTCCCACTTGCGCAACAGTAGTTCTGTATTATCTTCAATGTAGACCTACTCTCAAATGACAGAGCCAAGTCTGATTGCTTCCAGGCAGAAACAATCACTCTTATTCATAAGACTTCCTAAACTATGCAGAAGCAGTTAAGCTGCAGCAACTCTTTTATCCCCACAGGACTGTATAAATGGAATGAGTAAACAACATGTCAGTTCATTATCATCTACTGTGAAAGCAAGAAACAAGGTAGTAAAAAACCCCCAAAAAATCTTGACATTTCAACCGGCCCTCATTAGTCAGACATGATAGGATTATTAGTCAGAAGGATCCTGCATCTGAAAACACTCATGTAGCTCTTGGTTATTTGAGTAGTCAACACCATATACATGCTGCTGACTTCATTTAGTGAAATGCTATGTCTGAAAGAAGCACTTCAGGGAAGGGCTCATCAAGTCAGTGACAAAACCTGAGCCTTGACAGGACCAATTTCAGGGCAAGAGTTCCCTGAAGTGGCCACTTTCAAGCCAAATAAAGGCAGGCTGGAGGCACCTGGGGGCTGTTGAAATGAGCCAGGCTCAGACATTTCACTTGTACAATTATTGTAGGACAGTGAACCAACATTCTTGCTGCCTTCCTCCTGAGACTGATGGAGAGATGGGGAGTGAATGGGTTGAGTGTGTGGTGCACCCTGGGGGCTCCCATGGAGTGTGGTTAATGCCTGCTCCCCGCTTGTTGCCTGCCTGACCCCTCTCAGCTGAGCCGATGCACAACCCCTCACTGCTTGGGTATGTGCAGACATCTAGCCTCATTCCTGGGGTCTTTTGTTCTAGTAAACACAGGATTTACTAGGACACATCTCTGTTTGGTTTTGGTTTTGTTTTTTTTCTTTGTGGTTGCACTTGGATTACTGGGCTGCGAGGATTTTTTCAGTTATAGTTTCTTTTCAATAACACATGCTCAAAATTATACTGGCTTTGAGCTTTTATTACTGATGATGAAATGCTGAATCACTTCCTGATGGTCCACAACTGGCACAGCAAGAAAGTGGGACTTCCTTCACATTATTTTGTTTTATATTTATCGGGTGGAATGAAAAAAAGGAAAATGACATCATACTTTGCCTATACAACACATACTTAAGGTCTAGTTCTCTCACTCTGGTTTGTACTGGCATAATTCTTACCTGCTTTATCAAGCTACTCCTGAGATTCAGCTGAAAAGGCAGTCAGTGCTAGCTGTGTTACGTTCTTTCAGACATTTTAGTGTTAATATTACAAGGTGGATATTGGTTCTTACATGTTATAACCATGTGATCACAGAGGATACACGTCTGTCGATATAACTGTGCATCCAAATGACATGCAGAATGAATGTGAAGTATCTGTGCTACTTACAAAAATAAAAATCCAGCTTCTTCAGAATGGTGGTCATGTGAAAATGAGTAAGACAATAAATTACAAAAGAGCAACACTATATTTCTATTACTGAATGTCATTTGTTACCCATGAGTAGTAAGTAGGGGCTTCAAAGAGAGGAAAACTATTTCAGTCACACACTTGAGTATACAAGAACTCTTTGTAAATCAAAATTAAATTCTCTGTAACTACCAAAAACTTCAATCTTTAATTCATTGTCATTTCTAACTACTTGGTTTACTGTGGGACTAGACAGCTTGGAAATAATTTACATGTATCTCCCTGCCTCCTACTGAGGAATAACAAAAGGGCTTAAAGCAGCATTTATTCTGTATTTACACTCAACTACCATATCTCAAGCTCTGAAAATGACATTTCTACAAGATACATTTTTTCTTTTTTTCCCCAGGATAATTTTTTTCTTTGTCAATTTCTGATCTCCATCACACTAAATCAAACCTCCTCAGAGAATCATGGCTAAACTATTTCAAAACTGTGTGCCAGAGATTAGACAATTACATACTGGCAATGTATCTGACCCAAAAGTTCCTAAGATTCGGAACTGAGGCACAGCCACAGCTCACATTATGAAGAAAAACAGATCCACATTTGGTACAGGTGTAAATGAGACTAGGGTTTGCACCTCTGCATCAGTTTTTAGCCTCCTATGTAAACAAGTTGTTGACTTTGCAGTTGCCTGAATGGGGCTGGTTTTGGAAGGCATCATGGTAGTTGGAAATGAGGAAAAAGCAGACAAAACATGGAACTTGAAGACAAATTATGTAAAACTAATTAAGTATGGTGAGAGTCCTGCAGTCATGCTGGTATAAGAAGTATTTCATTATGCCTAAAGTAGTGGCACAGGATATGCGTTGAAATATTGTCAGTAAATTCTCCCAGAGAACATGAGAAAGCTAGGAATTTGGTATGAACCTGCATGAAATAGTAGAGAATAAGTGGTATTAATGACTAAAATAAAAAATGATGATGATGATGATGATAATAACAACAATAATAATAATACCACCGCCACAATGGGGAAGACTATATGAGGGCATTTTTATCATTTCACTTATCTGCTGGAGGACACTAGGTCTCATTTGAATTTGAAAGCCTCTGTTGTGTGCTTATTCCCACTGGGTTAATCTTTCTGTAGACTGAAGCACGGGCAAGGGGAAAAGTAAGCAGAGAGTTCACATTTGAGATAGCCACAGCAATGTTGTAAGGGGCAGTGTTCCTGCAGAAGTAGTGAAGTCTGGAATAGTAAAACACTCTCCTCAGGGACTTCTGCTGAACATACTCTGATGACCTGCAAGCCAGACCATCACTCTCTTGTTTGCTTCCTGCCCCCCTTAAAAGCTGACAGCCTGATTGCAGCTTACCATTTATTCCCATTAGCAGGTATTCCCCTATGACAACCTTAATGCACAGCTGGAAGCTGCTGGTATAAAGTACTTACTGAAATGTCTTAGTCCACCTGGAATCGTTTCAATTGGTGGTGTATCAGAAATAGAAATAGAAATAAAGGCTTAGCAATTAAAGTAAACTTGGAGTACCCTAACTACTTTTTTTTTTTTTCCTGTTTTTTCTTCAAAGGGTTAGTAGACAGTAGACAGCTTTGACAGACTTTTTGTTATTACCTTCAAAAAGTAGTCATTCCTCCCACCCTCTTCTCCAGCCACCTTAAGGTTACTTAATCAGATTGAGCATGCCAGAACAAAGGTTTGTCTCAGTCACTTTTTGATTGTAATCTAGGGATGTGGTAGTCATTATTTTTATTCAAGGTGCACTACTTCATTCACTGAACAGGTTAGAAAGCATTCAATGAATGGGCACCTCCATTCAATACTTCTTTTTTATTTTCATTGTTCTGTGTGTGTCCTTAAGCATCACCTCTTGAGTATCACAGTAGCCTAATTCCAAACACAAGGTGATTAATAGCCTCATGGGCTTTCCTATGGGCTCAGTCTTTGTCTTTTTATGCCTTGCAATATGAGCACATTTGCCAAAATTTGGATGGGATGGCTCTCATTTGAGGGATTAATGGGTAAAACTGTCAGAGGTGTCACTAATATGGCACTACTTGGCCCAGATGCTGGTGTTTAGGTTGTAAAAATTGCAAGCTGCTAAAACTAGGGGTTTAGAATGGAAAATGCTGGCATGGTTAGCTGACTCATGGTGCTCATAAACATAACTGTTAATGCAGTCATGAAATTCATATAGGAAAAAAACTACTCACACACACATTTGCACATATGTCCTCTGTGTCCTATGTATTAATGTATCTATTAATTATCTCGCAGTCTGTAAAGGCTGGTATTGCTTTAGCAAATGAAAAAAGCCAAAACTGACAAAAGAAACAATGTTTCACTGGAAGCAAATGAGGAAATTTCATGTCAGGATATCTGAGGTTCTGCCACAGTAATTTTCTTCAGATACCAGCTAATGCATCCAGACACCCAAAAGTGGAAGGATGCGTTGTTTTGAGAAGCAGGTCATGTTTAATAATGCCTTGCTAGAAATACTCTATGTCTGGGTCAGCTGCCATTTGAATATCTAAAACAGGGGCTAGGTTTTTCAGAACAGCCATGGAAAATTGAATCTTAAACTGTTCTGATAATCTGACTTTAAATACTACCTAAAGGACACACTGCGTCACTTTTGTAAATCTAAGCCTTTTTTAGAGGAAGCCTAAATGGAAACAGAACATCTCAGCTTAGGTAAAAGGAAAGATTTGAAGGCAGAGACAGAAGAGACAGGGCAGAATTTTATTCCAAGTCTTTATGTCTGTCTCTCCTGTAAAAGTAATTTAGTACTCTGTGTTTCAGGAAAGTGACATTATCCTAAGGAATGCAAATGAGAGTTATGTTTGTCACACACATGCGAAGGAAACCTTTATCGTCCTCTTGGCCAGCACAGCTATGGCCGCAGCACTGTTGGCTAATGCTTTTTGCCTGTTTCAAAACTCAACATAAGATGAATAGCTACAGAGGAAGAATGAGCCCTGGAGAAATTTGAAAGAAAACTGCAACTGTTGGTAACAACATGACGTTACACTGACTGTATAAAGATAACTATATTAGGCACTTATGCTTGAGTAAAAAAAAAAAAAGAGACGATAAAAAGATTCAGGTCTATAAAAGAGAGAAAGAAGAAGGAAAAGAGATGCAGAGAGACTGTCACCTCCAGCTAATCCAGCTAAGACCCAACTACTATTTTTCGTCATTCCAGCTGAGAGGAATGTGCCAGTCAGAAATTGTTTTGATTTAAAACTTTCATAAATAAATACATTTTAAATTACATATTTTCCATAGATCTTCAACTTCTGCTGTGGGAGGCTGATAAAAATAATGTGTGCCTTGCCCCTTACTCCCCAAGTGCATTTGCAATTGTCACACCAGAAAGCTGTCTCCATGCCAGAATTTATGGGAAATGGAGAACTTTAAACAAGCCAGGCCAGTATTGTAGCAGTGAAGGGTTTAGGAGGTCACCTTAGAAGGAGAAAGAAAAGTCCTTGAAATGGCACTGGTGCCCCTGCAGTCATCTCTAAGCCTTTGTGCAACCTCTTCTCCTGCCCCCTTCTTCATTTTTAATTAATTGTTTTTGTGTAAAAGCTCTGATGCTGAAAGGGAGACTATTTTTAAAAATTCCTCTACGGCTACTTCCTGCCCCTGCGGCTAGCTGCTGCTGGACAAGCACTTGTCCTTCTCCTTTCCCTGCTCTGCCTCAGTCAAGAGCTGTGGGTAGATCAGAGAATAAAATTTTCTATGCAGGACATCTACACCTTTAAAGTTAAAAATCTTGAGCTTAATTCCCCCAAATCTTTAGGTTTGTAAAGATGAGCTGGTCATCCCTTTGCTTGCCCTTCCTTGGCCTTCAGACTCCTCGGGTGCTTCTCACCACCTCAGGAATTGCCCCCTTTCTCTGCCCCAATACCTGGCATCCTCCTGCTTTTTTTTTTTTTTTTTTTTTTTAACTGATTCTGGGACCCCACTGCTTGCCTCACTGCCATTGCAGAGAGGACAGAGGCACACATCCTCAGCTGGTCATCAGGTGAGTCATAGATCAAAGCCTGATGACCAGATGTCCTCAGCCACCCTAAATGGCTGGAAGTCATTGCTACCTGATGACTGACTGATAATTCAAGTTGCTGGATGCACAGTTGCCAGGTACATGGACCGATAGACAAATATTCACCTCATAAAATAATCAGTAATATTAGCAATCCTCCCATTGCATTTTCCACTGCTAAATACAGGACTGGATGGATTGTTCAAAAAAGTAATAAAAAGAGGATGTAATAATTTTGTGGTCTGCTGTGTATTGTTCCTAACTGACCACAGATAAATGTATTATGGCAGCTCTTGGCACTGTCATTTTGATGATTCAGAAGGATCAATTTTCCTTTTTTAAGGAGATTAAATTGCACTTTATGGATATCCTTCTCATTTGACCTGACTAGACAGTCTACGCTCATTTGAATGCTGTGGCAAAAGGCATTCTGTGCATGAGTAACAGATGTCTAGGATGAAAAAGTTCAAAACGTTAGGCAAAAGTCTTATTTAGGCAGTTTTCATGAATAATGGCAGCATGGGATTGACTTAAAAGGTTTTACTCTTTAGTAAGGGGGTTTTTTTGTGTTGGTATTTGTGGGAGCTAGAGGAGGAACCCCTCCATTTGGGACCAAGCTGCCAGATCTGGACCTGACACCTTGACTGGTTGGAGTGTCCTGTTCCCCTGAGTCCACCTTGTGTCAGTCTAAACCAAACGGGGTGTGGAGGACAAGCTGGGACTTGGATGTTTGTGTATAGTAGGACTTGATATCCAACCATGGTACCTGTCTTGACAGATTGATATATTTTAGATTATATGTCACTGAGAGGTGTGGGTCTGAGTGCCTACTCCACCCAATTTCCCCATAACAATGTCCAATGTTTAAATAGCAAGAAAAGTTGCTTTGCATGTAGGCAGGCTACAAAACAGTGCATAAAATTAGAACTGACTTCCTAGTGACATAGTTTTCTTTAGAAACAACATGCTGAGAAAAAACTGAGGCAGTAATAGGCAGGTTTTTCTTAAGCCTGTTACAAAGAAGAAAAATATCCCTACTAAAATAAAGTCCTTTCTAAATTCATAGCTTTAAATCACATATCAACAAGAGTAAATGCCTTTATTCCTCTTGCAAATCAGCTCTGTAACTCCTTGACAAAGAACTGCCAATGCTGCCAGACTTTTTATGTGTGATTCAGGACCAATGAGACTTACTTAAAATGCAAATAGGCCTTTTCTGTCTTTTGGTGCAAAAGTGATTCTCATTCTTGATGTCTGGTGATCAGAAGAGGATGAAACTCAACTGCTGTGTGCTGAAAGATTTGGCCACAAGAGGATTTTTTGCAATGCACTTTTCACATATTCAGTAGCTTTGCTATAAATGTCTGTCCCTGAAAGGAAATATCCACCTCCATACTACTTAAAATATCATCAAATGTTTTTGGTCATCTAAATGTTAATTAAGATGCTGGAAAGCCACAATAAATAAACTAACAGCTATTACCGAAAGAAAGTCTCAGTCCTCTAAAAACCAAACACAGTAAATCATTTCTAATGTTCTTGGCTCTAAACATACACTGATATTCCAATACCTACTTTTCTAGAAAATGTTCTAGACTGCTGAGCCTGTGTTTGTAGATCTTTGCACCAGGTTGCTTTGCTGAGAAGGAAAATAGCTCAAAGAAGATAGGCGTAGACTTGCCTAGGGGAGCTGATGCTGAACTGCTCCAGGGATGATGATGGTATCAGAGCTGAACAGGACAAAGGAATATGGAGAAATTAACCCTGGTATGGTGTCCCAAAGGAGAACAAGCAGAGGCCAGTGCCTGATCTTAGTCTCAGTAATATTACTAAACATACTGTGTACAGTGACTCTTCTTGAGATGAAGATGATGAAAGCCAGATTTCAAATAAGTTTTTCATGTTGGCAGGCTCAGGTTATTTGTACCTGTGTTCTTACATGTGTTGAAATGAAAAGCCATCCAGTTACAGCTTTCTTTTCGTGTTTTGAGATGCTTTGAAAAAGCAGTTGAATTTTGTAGGACCACTTGTATGTACCAAAACCTTGATCTTTTAAGAATGTCGTACCATTATAGAGGAGCTAGAAATCAGAAGAACAATATCTAAACAAAAACTATGCTGCAAATGAAGATCAGGCCTGTAGGCTTGCTGAAAATTTGGGAAAAGAGTTACAGAAGAAAAGAACCATCTGCCCTCAGCAAGGGGATTTAATATTCTCTCTGGTCTGCTAATGGATTTTTAACATTGCCTCTTGCTTACAGAGCTATGTGTCAGAAGATTAGGACAATCAATTAGGACTATAAAAGGTGTAGTTAAAAAAAACCCAACCACTGGTATGTAAATAGCCAGTTTCTCTCCGGCCTTCTGCTGTTTCAAACTTACTGAGGTTTTTGGCTCTTCGCTCCTGTAGTAAAAACACTTGCTTATCAGCTCAACCTCTTGTTGTTCTTGGTCTTTGTTAGCACAGACTGACTGGCAGGCCTGCAGCAATGGGCCTTGTACATGAAATGCTGATGTCTGACTTCCCGAGGCCACAATTCCTCTCCCTCCCTCTTCTGCCCATTTCACAGTAGCTAGTGATGGAGCTGGAAAGCGAAGCAGCAGAACATAACTACAAGTGTCTCTACCTAAAATCTAGTGCCTGGTCAAGATCTGGCCACAAACAGGCTTCTGCTCCAAAGTCACTTCTTCCCTTGGATCACATGTAGCTAAGGAGGACCTCAGCAGCAGCTGCAGGTGTAAGCAACAGCATGATTTGCGCAGACTAGAGATGATTCAGGGCACCACCATAAGTAATTGGGCAGTTATATTAGTTTGGTGGGATCAGTTTTCAGGGGAGTTATTTTTACAATTAGTCGCAATGTCTGGCTGCTTTACAGAATTTTATAATCACATTTTATAACAAAGTGTTTCAATTTCTTTACCACAGCTGTTTTGAAAACAAAAAATGAAATGGTAAATGTGGAAAAACATTCAAATGAAACCTTTCAACCCAAGTGCAAGTTTTTTAAAATTTCTTTTTTTTTTCCAGAAATAGTTACTGATTTCAATTAAATCACACAAGTTGAGAAGAAAAACACTTTCATTTACTACTGTCATTTGCTCAAAGAGGCAATCTCAGCCTTCACTGTTACAACCCGAGAGAATTTAGTACTCGACATATAGCAGTGCTGGCCTAAAGCACACCTACAGGTAGACTTCCAAGTGGCCCCAATTATTGTTTGAATTAATAAGAAAAACTTCTGCCAAATGATTGTACAGAAGTTTCTGCAGCTCAGCAATGCAAAAGTTACCTGACTGGGGGTCAATCTGGGGAACAAAAAAAAAAAATTGACATTAAGCTGAAATTTTACTTTATTTCTATATCATTAAACCAAAGTTACAAAAAATCTGCTTACTAAGATTTTGTCTATCAACAGGAACAATTCAATGAAGCACTCATAAACTGTCCATGTTTAGAAAGTATTTGCATTATCCAAATTTACCCTGGATATGGGTAGGAACAAACCAAGCCAACTCAAGCCATAGCTTTCTTATCCACACATGTGGTTTGCACCAGCATGACTATGTGATTTGTTGTCCAAAAGCCTTAATTAACGTTGACCATAATTGTGTTACCACTATTAGAGGTAAGGAAACCCATAGGGGTAGAAATAGGCTTGGCAGCTACAAATGTCTGGCCTGTACAATGATACAGCCTATAACAAAAGTGGAGCAAAACCTTGTTTTTAGTGAAATGATTTCCAGTGCAACAGGAACTGTTGGTGGGAATTCACTGAGGGCATGATTTGGAGGGGGAAAAAAAGCAAGATCAGTATGTCTGAAGGTACTGCCACATAGCTGGACCTCACTAACGGAGAGGTGGGTCAGTACACATATTCAGATTTAGGAGCTGTCACAGGCAAAAAAATAGCTGAAATTGTGGTCAGGATCAGGCAGCAGTTTGTATGTGCATGGGTGAATGTCTGAAACTGAACTCCTGAACTCTCAGACGGGAGCCTGCTATTTGCTAGCTGCAACCAGTATGGGCTGCTTGGAAATGTTGATAACACTGACTGAACAAAAGTGATGCATCCCAAATCCTCTAATTAATAAAGAGGTAGGAGACTGATCCACTAGTTAAGAGGCTGATCATATGCTGCTCTTATGCAAATACACTATTTAGGCTGGAGGAACTGCAGCTTGGAAAGAACTGGTGTCAAGAGATGGGTTCCCAGAAAAAATTGGTGAAGATCTGGGCCTGGGCAGAGTTCTGGGAAATGGAGGAGGATCCTGGAGATGAGGAAACCATGGACATCAATACCAGGGGATGCCCAGGAACCCTGGCCAGTGGTGCCTGAGACCAGTAACTGCAAGCAACATCACAGCAGGAACTGACACGACTTTCTGCTCAACCTTCCCAGGTAAGCAGCGACCTCCCTGCAGGGAAAGGAAGATCTAGGGAATGAAATGCTGGTGGGGAGGAGGGAGGGAAGGAGGGAAGGAGGGAAGGAGGGAAGGAGGGAAGGAAAGTATAAGTAGGGTAAGCAGTAATGTCACCGATTCTTCAATAAAATCTGGTATCCAGATCCTCTCCACATCAGCATTTATGTTGTCTTACCCTTGACAAGAACTCAGTGTAATTTTTGATTCTTTGGTTAAGAAACCACATAAATTTCCAGATGGGGCATTTAGAAACAACATCTGTGAGATAGGCACCAAAACCCCATCAACGTCTGAAGTGTTGAATTTTCTGTTGCTCTTCAGAAAAATCTCTGTTTCAGCTAACAAAGAGTTTGTTGCCCTTGGAGAACACCACTAATCAGTTCAGTCTGCCAGAGCGTGTCATCAGCTTGTTACGGAAAACAACTGCTCATCAGAGGCTATTGCTCATCTGCTGTTCACCAAGAGAAACTATCCTCTGTCCTCCCTTCTGGTGACATTTGAGACCCATCATTCTCAGTGTCTGTTTATCCCATAATGCTGGTTCTGGCTGGGGGAGAGTTGATTTTCTTCACAATAGCTGCTATGGGGCTATGTTATGGATCTGTACTGAAAACAGTGTTGATAATACAGAGATGCTTTAGCTGTTACTGAGCAATGTTTACACAGAGTCAAGGCCTTGTCTGCTCCTCACACCATCCTGCCAGCAAGTAGGCTGGGGTGCACAAGAAGTTAAGGGGGAACACAGCCAGGACAGCTGACCCAAACTGCCCAAAGGGATATTCCATAGCATGTGACATCATGCTCAGCAATGAAACTAGGGGGGAGGTTGGTGGGGGGTTGCTGCTCGGGGATTAGCTGGGCATTGTCTGGTTGGTAGTAAGCAACTTCTTTCATTTGCATCATTTGTCTTTCTTGGGTTTTATTTCTCTCTCTTTTTTATTTTTCTTTTCACTACAATTTATTATTATTATTACTATTGAGAGTTTTTTTGTTCTTTTTTTCAATTATTAAACTGTTTTTATCTTAACCTATGAGTTTTCCCACTTTTACCCTTCCAATTCCTTCCCCCATCCCACTGCAGGGAAGTGAGCAAGTGGCTGTGTGGTGCTTAGGTGCTGGCTGGGGTTAAACCACAATACCCATCCAGAGGTTATTAACAGAAAATTAACTTCCATGCTCAACTGTGTTGAGGGACTAGATCTGCAAAACAGACCAAGCACCCTGGTGTAACTTCTCCATATTTGCCAGCTGTAACGAACACTGCAAGACAGATGACATCTCACCTTGCAGTCATAAACAGATGAGCAGATGAACCCTGATGATGCCAATATGCTATGTGTGCCTGGGCTTACAGAGGAAGGCAAAGTGGTGGAACAAAAGGAGGTTACACATAGCAGCCTCTCATTTCAAGCCCATTGATGATGGAGCTCTGTAAGCAACCAGCAACATTAAAAATTCATCCCCATGCTTCATAAAAAAAAAGACCTGGGGCAGCACAACTCTCTATCTGGAGATTTTCATGCGCCACAGATCTTCAGATATGAAAGCTTGCTACACTTCTGAAAGGTGCAACTGGAAAAACAGGCAATATTCGCACTGCAAATACAACTTCCCTCATCAATACACCCAGTCATCGTTTGGAGGGATCTTCCTGTGCATTAAATATATAGCCTTTCTTTTGTTATTGCTGAGAAAGGCAATCAAGAACATGATGACTATGACGTTATGGTTCATACTGGCTCAGGGATTATACCAGCCGTCATGCCATTTCCTCTCTTGGCTGGGAAAGTAAAATTGTTGCAGAGAGTGGGGGAAAGACATAGCCACTTTTTTTTTTTTTTTTTTTTTTCTTGCTTGCTTGCTTCCCAGCCTTCTATTAAGCAGGAAATAGTCTAGTCACCTAAACAAAATATTTCAAGATTTTTCAAGATCACTGCCTGCCTGTTATAAAGGAAACTACAATGCAATTTTATTGCATTTTAACAGCAATTTTAACTGCAGAGTGTGTGTTCAGAATTAGAAGTCGGGGAGGGGATCAGTGTGTGTGCAGCATCCTTCAGCATATAAGTTAAACATGTCAAAAAAGAAAAAAAGTTACAGATTGTGTATACCTGGAAAACTAAAATTTAGGCAATTTAGAGAAGATAATTGCTGAAGTTTCATTTATTTGCATTCATACTACCAAAGCAGAAAGAGCATGCGATGCTCCATGTGAGCCACAAGGATCATTGCTCTCCAAGACATCCTTCTGTATTAAAGACAGCAACAAGCAACTGTGGGTAGGCATTTTACTCTACATAATGACAATGCTCTATTTCTTGCAAAAACATTTCTGCTAATTGCCTCATTTTATGGCCTCTGCAACTCATAGTAAGGTGAAGTTCCTAATAATTTCCCTTCTAGATGACGCTTTTGTCAGCTATGTGGCAATGTAATTATCCACATAGCAGTGATACTCTGGTAGACACAGACTCTAAGTAGAAAAATAATGTTTTTACTAGAAGGTCAGCTTCAGAGAAGATGTTTTTAATTTGCTTATCTGAAAACACTCGATGTCTCATATCAGCTCAGGAAAAGTACATAGCAGGACAAAAAAAAAAAAGAAATCTTGTTAAAGACCTAGGGATAAAAAAGCAAAATACAAACCTTAAGCTTACCATTATGTTCTTCACTAGGGCTGATCTCTGGAACCACTACTGAGTAGGCTGTTTGGTGATTTTCAATGTAGTTTTTGGTCAAAAATCATCCTGGCTAACATCACATTAAAATACTGATTACAGACATGCTGGAAATTTTTACTGTTTTCCATCTAATTAGGTAGTAAATGTTGGTCAACATCTTTAAAGTCTCTTCACTAAGGATTAACCACAGTTTCATATTAATAACAATTTCCCTAAAATTACAGTGAGCTTGAAAATTATCTAGTAACAAATGTGAAACATGCTCGATGTTCAAGGACAAATTAGAATTTAAAATATATTTCCACCCTCTTTTCTCAGCTAAGCTGTTCCTGATTATCCAATTTACTGATAACATTCTCGCCTCATCTCAGAGGAGGAAGCCCTCCCAGAGGATAAACAGACTAAATATTTGCTTTTCAATATTTGCTTTAAAGGATATTTAACTCTTTAATACCAAACAAAAGCATTAATTTAATGCAGGGATGTGTTGCCCTCTGTAGCTACTTTACAAATGTGGGGCTTTATTAATTGGATGCTTTTTGTCATGCTTATTAAAGATAGAAGACGTACTGATGGAGTACAGCTGTATTGCACATACCATATGTTTTTCTACCCCTTTTCAACTGTTCATCACCACTTTATGTATTTTAATTGACAAAATGTCCACTTCCTGGAAATTTTGCAAACTCCAGATGACATTATCTGTACCTGACTAGTCTGTAACTAACGACTGCATACTATATGATTTGATTAATGTAGTACCTCCTATTTCCAGAAAGCTTTTGTTTAGGTCTTCTTACAGGGCTCCTCTCACAAGTGGCAAGTACACTTATGGAGGGCTACTAACTCAAGAAGGAAATCATAGGAGAAAACAGGTTCAATTTCAAGCTAACAGATATGGTAAAATTATTATTTTGCAACATTTTTTTGCAGATGTGTGTTAAAAAATACTATGTTTTTGTTTGCCCTAAACCCTGGCACAGCAGGTCAGAGACTACTGAAGTAATTCTCACTCATACTGATTCTCAAAAGTGCTATACGATTTAGGCACCCAGAGCTATTCATCATCAATTGGAGCAAGAACCTAAGTCTCCTAAATCTAGGAGTGGATTTACTGGAGAGAAGGAGAAAGGAGAGACAGGGACTTTAGGCTACTTAATAACATATGGGAGGGCAGCTGGTGCCAGTCACTGACAAGGTTATGCAACTGCCCCTTTTCCTCACAATCAAAACCAAAGGAGGCTGGATTCAGCTGCGTTTGAAAACCTCTTTCCATAGGGAAATTCTTTGCCTTCTTGTATTAATAATTAACAACAATTACACACACTATACTGTAATAGTCTATCATCTGTGTCCTGGTTCAGCTAGGATAGGGTTAAGCTTCTCCAGCAGTGAGGAGGGAGCTCTAGCCAGGGTTATTCAAAACATGCTGACATCAGGTCCGGGCGCCCAAGGGCGGGAAGAACAGCGACAGCTTTTTGTTCATCGTCACTCCGTTCATCATCGCTCCCCTTTGCTGCTCTATTCTTGTGGTATATCTTTGTATATTTCTTGTCCTGTTCATTGTTATTACTGTTTATTGTTATTGTTTGGTTTATTATTTGTTACACTGTTGTATTACATTTTTCCTTATCTCAACCCCAGGGTTTGTATCTCACTCCTTGCCCCGTCTGGTCTGAGGGTGGGGGAGGGACAGCGGCAACGTGGTCTCCAGTCCCGGCCTAAACCACCACAGTCTGGAAAATAGATCTGGGAAGGCTCAGCTGTGACTGCACAATCTCGTTGGAGAGGTGGACAAAAAGCTGCCTCCACAAGCTGCTGCAGGGGCATCTCCTTCAAATTGGCAGCTCTTTACCCTTCTCTACAAGAGACAACTTCCATGCTGACACAGTGGCAACACAAATCTCTTCCCCCAAGGTCATCAAGGCTAGGAGAGGCTAGAGAGACTGGGAAGATTGGAGGTCAGGGTGAACACTGAATGAGTAACATTTTTTCCTTTATCCTGCAAGAAAAGCCTCAGTAAATAAAAATGCCTTTTTTTTTTTTTTAAAAAAAAAAAAAGCAAAAAAAAAAAAGCTCTGTAAGAGTCTTCCAAACTACCATAGGTTTGGAAACAGTTACAATCATGCTTCCCAGGAGTACTTCTACTCTGTCCAGCTGCCAAGCAGTGGTGATTGTCCTGTGACTGTTTATCGTATCCTAGATAATGCTGAATAAAGGCAGTCTTGGATCAAACCAGAATGCCTACTTAATGGAGTGAGGTAGCAAGCTTAAAAAAAGAATATTCTTGAGGGATCTGATCAGACTGGAGGCAGAAAGCACTGTGTCATAGTTCCTGTGAAATTTTGCTATATTTAATAAACATCCACATAAATTACAGTTATATAAACACTTCCTCAAACTATGGAGTTTTTCCATTACTTATTAGTCACAGTTACTGATCGTCTAAGAGAAGAGGTTCAGATGTAGCGACTAACAAAAATGCGGGACCATAGCTCCTATCCAGATCTCTCTCCTTCTTTCCTGCATTTGAAAAGCTGGACCAATGTATCAACTCTAAGCCTAGCTTTATGGAGGATGATGCATTACAGCTTTGGGGATAAAAGCAGTTGAAAGTTCTAGCAGTCACAGCAGCACAGTGAAATAAAGAAACACAGGCTGCTTTTAAAAGATGTGGCTAGAAAGAATTATTCATGGCAATTTGTTGGTTGTTTGAAACTCCAGAATGACTGGCTAAACCAGAACAGACGGTGATAGGAGTGAATCAATACTAAAGGGATAGCACAGTTTCACTGCTTAAGCACCACTGATTAGTAGACTGGAAGTAAACTGTGCTAGGTGTTTATTATGGGTTTTGACTTTTTGTTTACTTGTTTGTTTTTTACAGATTTCTTGGACTGGAACCTAGTTAGTTCCCTGAGAAGGCAGGTGCTGAGTTATTTGCCTCCAGAACTGCAAAGGTCTGGAGCATCTGCATCCAAACCAGAAATTCGATTGTCCTGAGACCAAATATAAATGCATATATCTCAGGTACTTAAGCCAGCAATGGCATGATCCAGAAGGACCTGGTCTTGACTATTATTGAACATTGCAATCCACAATTTTGTCTGGTCTTTCTGAAAGTTTGTGGCCCTCTAGCACGTTTTCCAGGCAAAGGTATCCCAACAGGTATGTTGATAAAACAGGGGGTTGATCAAAATTCTGTTTCGGAGTTAAGGTTAAGCATGGAATTAAACTGCTAAGTACACTTTTGAAACACAAAGAAACATACAGTGATGTTGTTATAAATGAAGTTATTTCTTTAAAACACAGCTTTAAAGGATTGACTTCAAAGTCAGCTATTTTTAAAAGCAAAGTGGCTTACATTTTTGCTACACTACTTATATTTGACTTAGATGGGAATACATTAATTGCATGTAATATGCTTGGAATGTGTGGAAAATAACATTTTTTCCATATGAGTCAGCACAGGAAATGAACTGCAAATGAGTGAAATGTTGAGAAGTCTACAGATGGAGGTTTTTTTAAAATACACAATGTTTTTCAGGAGTAGAGTACTGACATCATGTTTTCTTCAAGAGTGAAGTATCACAGAGATGACTGATACCCCAGAGACTGAAGAAGAGCAAGAACTTGCTTCTGATCAGCATAGTATAAGACTGTAATCTGATGCAACATTAATTTAATAGTTTCTATCTTTTCTAAGCAGATTTGCCTTCCCTTACTGGACACTGCCAAAGCTTACCACATTCTTGCTAAACATGGAAAATAGTAGATAACATGGAGCAAACTCAGAGGTGTTCCGATTTGATTTTCTTTTCACAGTGATGTAAAATACACACCAGTATCTTCTAAATAACGATCTAGTGATACGTTCCACAAGATGCTTCATTTGCAAAATTTTCCCTTGCCGAGGTTAGATATTAAAATAGTAATAAATATTACCAGTAAGAACAGCAGATGAACAAGTTTCTAAGAGTCATACCATGAGAGGATGTTCATAAGTGTATATATTAAGGAAAATATGTAACCCAGCATGGAACTGAAACCTCAGTCCTAAACTAACCAGCGCCTGGAGCTCACAGTGACAGAACAGTGAGCGTCAGAAAAGAGTACAGTCTGCTCCAACATACTGTTTATTTGGTCTGAAATGATGAGAATTACTACTGTTGACTTCAGTATTAGAACTGTTGAATGTATTGGAGTGTTTGACATTGCAAGAAGGCCCCATTAATGTAAAATGGATACCCCATGCACTCCTCAGAGTTCCCTTGAATCTGAAATTTTCTCCCTTATTTCATTTGACAGAAAACTACTGTTTCTAGATCAAATTTTCTTCTGTTAACTGAGGTTGGACTTTAGCCCCAGTCTAGTAGACGTAGTAGGAACACTTGGACTCCTGTCTTTAATGTGAGATATGAAACACAACACTACTACTGTTTTTCCTTTTTTGAAATTGAACCAGTAAAGAGTTTCTTTTGAATAGGTTGCACTGCACTCTGAGATGCATGAAAAGCATTTGAATGAGTAGGTTTGCATTACAATGATCCTAGTAAACATCTTCCTCTGAATGCTGAAACCAATTACATACAATTTGGCCTTTATGTTATGACTGTACTTCTGTCAAATGAACAAACAGGCACATGTGCTGCATCCCAAAGGCAACATTTGGCTCATAGTGCCTAACAATCAAGAAGAGATGATGCACATATTTTTTGTAGGAAGATAATGTTTCACGTTCCTTTGCTTTAATTTTGCTGTGAAAGGAGCATCACGGGGGGCCTCCTGCCTCTGCTCTGTGTGTTCTCTTCACTCCGAAGCTACAGACAGATTAATCATAGAACCATACAACGGTTTGGGTTGGAAGGGACCTTAAAGATCACCTAGTCCCAACCCCCCTGCCATGGGCAGGGACATCTTTCACTAGCCCAGGTTGCCCAAAGCCCCGTCCAGCCTGGCCTTGGACACTGCCAGGGAGGGGGCAGCCACAGCTTCTCTGGGAAGCCTGTGCCAGGGCCTCACCACCCTCACAGGGAAGAATTTCTTCCTTATACCTAATCTAAATCTACCATTTCTCAGTTTAAAACCATTACCCCTCATCCTACCACTGTGCTCCCTGATAAAGACTCCCTCCCCATCACAGAATCGTCGAGGTTGGAAAAGACCTTGAAGATCATCCAGTCCAACCATTAACCTCACACTGACAGTTCCCAACTACACCAGATCCCTAAGCGCTGGGTCAACCCGACTCTTAAACCCCTCCAGGGATGGGGACTCCACCACATCCCTGGGCAGCCCATTCCAACGCCTAACAACCCCTTCTGGAAAGAAATAACTCCTGACGTCTAGTCTAAATCTTCCCTGGTGCAAGTTGAGGCCATTCCCTCTTGTCCTATTGCTTGTTACTTGGTTAAAGAGACTCATCCCCAGGTCTCTGCACCCTCCCTTCAGGGAGTTGTAGAGGGCGATGAGGTCTCCCCTCAGCCTCCTCTTCTCCAGACTGAACACCCCCAGTTCCCTCAGCCGCTCCTCGTACGACCTGTGCTCCAGACCCTGCACCAGCTTCGTTGCCCTTCTCTGTACACACTTAAGTCATTCAATGTCCTTTTTGTGGTGAGGGGCCCAAAACTGAACACAGGAATTGAGGTGCAGCTTCACCAGTGCCGAGTACAGGGGTCAGATCCCTTCCCTGTCCCTGCTGGCCACGCTATTGCTGACACAAGCCAGGATGCCATTGGCCTTCTTGGCCCCCTGGGCACACTGCTGGCTCCTGTTCAGCCGGCTGTCAATCAGCACCCCCAGGTCCCTCTCTGACTGGCAGCTCTCCAGCTTCTCCTCCCCAAGCCTGTAGCGCTGCTGGGGGTTGTTGTGGCCCAAGGGCAGCCCCCGGCATTTGCCCTTATTGAAACTCCTCCTGTTGGCCTCAGCCCATGGCTCCAGCCTGTCCAGGTCTCTCTGCAGAGCCTCCCTACCCTCGAGCACATCAACACTCCCACCCAACTGGGTGTCATCTGCAAACTGACTGAGGGTACACTCGATCCCCTTGTCTAGATCATCAATAAAGATGTTAAACAGGCCCCAAAACAGAGCCCTGGGGGACACCACTCGTGACCGGCCACCAACTGGATTTAACTCCGTTCACCACAACTCTTTGGGCCCGGCCATCCAGCCAGTTTTTTACCCAGCAAAGTGTGTGCCCATCCAAGCCTCGAGCAGCCAGTTTCACCAGGAGAATGCTGTGGGAAACGGTGTCAAAGGCCTTACTAAAGTCAAGATAGACAACATCCACAGCCTTTCCCTCATCCAATAAGCAGTTGCCCTGTCGTAGAAGCAGATCAGGTTTGTCAAGCAGGACCTGCCTTTCATAAACCCATGCTGACTGGGCCTGAGCATCTGGCTGTCCCACATGTGTTGTGTGATGGTACTCAGGATGAGCTGCTCCATCAGCTTCCTGGGCACCGAAGTCAAGCTGACAGGCCTGTAGTTTCCTGGATCATCCTTCTGATCCTTCTTATAGATGGGCATCACATTGCCCAGTTTCCAATCTCTTGGGACCTCCCCAGTCAGCCAGGACTGCTGGTAAATGATAGAAAGTGGCCTGGCAAGCACCCCAGCCAGCTCCTCCAGAACCCTCGGGTGTATCCCGTCTGGTCCCATAGACTTGTGTGTGTCTGTGTGATGCAGCAGGTCACTGACTGTCTCCTCCTGGATTGTGGGGGGGTCGTTCTCCCAGTCTCTGTCTTCTGGCTGAGGAGGCTGGATTCCCTCAGTACAACTAGTCTTGCTATTAAAGACTGAAACAAAGAAGGCATTAAGCACCTCAGCCTTTTCCTCATCACTCTTTACCATGTTTCCTCCTGAGTCTAGCAGGGGATGGAGGCTCTCTCTGGTCTTTCTTTTGCTGCTCCCATACTTACATACATACATACATACCCTTCAGGAGAGTCTCCCAAGGGATCCTTTCAAGCAGGTGCCTAAACAAGACAAAGTCAGTCCTTTGGAAGTCCAGGATGGCAGTTCTGTTGCCCCTTCTCCTGGCCTCTCTAAGAATAGAGAGCTCTATTATTTCATGATCCCTGTGCCCTAGTCATCCTACAACTGCCACATCATCCACCAGTCCTTCTCTGTTCACAAAGAGGTAATCCAGCAGGGCACCTTCTCTAGCCAGTTCACTCACCAGCTGCATCATGAAGTTATCTGCCCAGGAATCTCCAGGACTGGTGTCACTGTGCTGTGTTGTATTTCCAGCAGATGTCTGGGAAGTTAAAGTCACCCACAAGAACAAGGGCAAGAGATCATGATATTTCTCCTAAATGCCTATAGAATATTTCATCCACCTCCCTGTCCTGGTTGGGTGGCCTATAGTAGACTCCTGCTACAACATCTGCCCTGTTGGCCTTCCCCCTGATTCTAACGCAATGACACTCCACCCTGTCTTCACTATACTTGTGCTCAATGCAATCATAACAGTCCTTAACATACAGCACCACCCGCCACCTCTCCTTCCTTGTCTATCCCTCCTAAAGAGCTCGTAGCCATCAACTGGCACATTCCAGTCATGGGAGACATCCCACCATGTTTCTGTAATAGCCACAACATCATAATTTTCCTGTCTCATCACAGCTTCATGTTCCTTTTGTTTGTTACCCATGCATTGATATATGCACTTCAGATGGGCCGATGTTTTGCCCCCTTCCCCCTTCAAATCTAGTTTAAAGCTCTGTTATTTCAGCTAACTTCTGCCCCAAGATCCTCTTTCCCCTCTGGGACAGGTGCATCCCATCTAATGCCAAAAGGTCTGGTGCCCTGTACACTAACACATGATTGAAAAGTCTGAAGCCCTGACAGTAACACCAGTCTTGGAGCCACAAGTTCATCTGTTGAGTTTTCCTGTATTTTTCTTCATTCGTGCCCCCAAATGCAGGGATCTTTCCTGTAGCCCCTTTAAGTACTGGAAGGCTGCTATAAGGTCCCAGAGCCTTCTCTTCTCCAGGCTGAACACCCCCAACTCTCTCAGCTCCAGCCCCTGATCATCTTCATGGGCTCCTCTGGACCCACTTGAGCAGGTCCATGTCCTTATTTTGGAGGCCCCAGAGCTGGACAGAGCACTCCAGGTGGGGTCTCATGAGACAGGGAGAATCACCTCCCTTGACCTGATGGCCAGAGTTCTCTTGATGAAGCCCAGGATACAGTTGTCTTTCTGGGCTGTGAGGGCATAATCCTGGCTCAGATTCTGCCACACTAATGAAGACTGAAATGTGTACTGCACGTTCATGCTACACACAGTTCATCATGCTGCCTTGTACCAAACAGAACAGATTAGTTCATAGATCAGAGAGCCATTTAAGGTGAACCTGGAATCATTCTTGGTGGCAAAATTGAAACCATCTAAATTCAAGCCAGGATTTTCTTGGACTCTTTCCCCCAGTCTTCAAAACATGTATCTGTCTTTGCCTTTATTCTCATCAATAAGGAATTTAAAGCCATAGACTTATTACTCTCAAATGTCACTGCCCATGAAAAATGCAAATAGAGAGAACGAATAGGCTCCATGTTGCAAGTGTAAACTCATAGTCCCTGCACAGAAGTGAGGTTTTTTTCAGTCTGCCTTTGGGAGCAGGCTTGACACAGTTTCCTGAAAAGCTGCCTGTTTTGCTTCACCATCTCCACAACCAACAGTTGCACAACTTATATGGATTAATTGAGCTGCAAACAGTAACATCCAGATCTCCCATGCTGCTTGAAATACAATACAGCAACACCAGGCATGACTGCAGTAAGGATCAAAGAGAGAGGATTACAGGAATAGAGTAGACATCTGCCTATGAGAATCAGGGCATATAGACTCTAAGGCATGATAAGGTAAAACTCTTAACATCTTTTTTGTCATACCTCCAAGCAAAGATGAGCTGGAGGTGGTCGGAGCAATTCACCTGACTCAGCCTGCCACCAGACAAAATAGGTTGCATTAGCTTCTTCAGCAACTATGAAAGGCTTCTTTCTCTAATGAAGTGGCTAAGATACAGAACAGAAAAAGAGAGCCCTCAGAGGATAGGAAAGAACAGCAAAAGTTCAGAAGGCAGGTGGGGTTAAAGCTGGTGTTTTGAAGCTTATGGCTATGCTTCAGGATTTTCCTATCCCAGGCGGGACAGAGATTGCCCAGCAAAGGAGAAGGGCACGGGTGTTTATGAACTGAAGTTACTCTTTGCAAAGTTTGCTGCCAGTAATAATCCATCTCGAGCAGCAGTGTTTTGAAACAGTACTGCTGACTCATGCAGATTTTTGATAATACTAATCTCCATACAACTTCTTGAGAAGCTGCCAGAAATGCAAAGGACTTATATTTGCAGTGTATACTTGTGAAACTAAGTTTTGATAGAACGTCCATCCACATTACAGAAGGAGACAAGTTCTGGGCCTGCTTCCATACAGAAAATATTTCAACTGTCTATCTTCCAGACTACCTTTCAATCTCTGGACTATGAACTGATACTGATGCTTTAGTCCTTCTCCCTTTGACTTGTTCTACCTCTTAAAGTAGAAAAAAACTTAAAAGAGTGGAAAATAACACCAAAAATCTGGGATCAAAACTCCTCTGTTCCCCTGGATTCAGTAGAGCTGTGGCACAGAGAGGATGAAATCAGTCCTCATGTGTTTAATTTAATTTATGGAAGGTTTGTCTTGCATCAGATTTAATGTTCTGCAGACAGCTGCCTTTTTCAAAGAACATGAGTTCCCTACACAAGTGGGGATACTGAGCACCCTCATATGGAAAAGGAGGTACTATTCTCTGAAAAAGTTTGAGCAATCCCATCAGCATCTTTCAAGCACTTACCATACTGATATCTGAAAGGCAGTGACTTCCATGCCAAGGGACATGGTTTTCTTGTAGTAAACTAGACAAATTACAGACAATAGCTTGTAGTTACTTGCACTGCTTCTACATGAAGCTAAACCAGTGTTTTATTCCTTGTCCTGCCTACAAACCTGGAAATTGTGTCACTCACTTTCACACTGGTACACTGCCACTGAATTTATTCCTGCTCTACTGTGCTGGGGCAACTAGGTAATAAGTAGCAAGAAGTCCAAATCATGTACCTAACAAGGTAGCCGTAATGATATGAATTTCTAGGACCAGACTTCTGAATAGCAATTCCTGCAGCTTCCCACAGTGGTGATCACAACTGTCCTAAACCTCCAGCCACCTACTACTGGTTTTTTTTCTGACCTCTCCTTGGCACAGCCCCGTAGATAATCTGCAGCACGAAGGCTGGCTTTTTTAGGGCTAAGTATGGAGTTGTTCTCTGCACAGTGAAGAGAAAAATAAATTATTAGCTCTGTCCCCTATGTCTGTCAGTCAGTCCCTGGCAGTAACTTACATACCTGTGGACAGTTTCAGAGAGAAGACAGGGCAATCTTTCAAAGGTGTAAAGTTGGTGTGAGGTTTTGTGAGTAGAAGGAATCAGGCAGAAGAACCGCAAGAAAGTCTGCAGTGTGAATTCAGCTGTCATTTGTTCTGCTGGCCTTGTGTCCCAAAACATATGTCCTAGACAGCCAACACACACACAAGCAGCTCTGAGTCTGCCACTCAGGAGATGCTACTTCTTGACCGACTGTTGGTTAGGAGAGATGTGAGGCAGCTGGAGGAGGTAGGCATGATCGCCACAGTGAATGAGAACTGAGGGCACTGCAGGGTGTGGGGCAGACACAAGGAGCAAGACAGAATTACCGCTGTGGCAAAGAGTAAGGACAGCAGACAAATGCTGGTTCTAGTGTAACATGCAACACAGTTTGTGCTTGGTACTCAGTATAACCTGAATGAGAGAGGAATCTGACTCTAGCTGTAACCCTCACTAACTACATGTCTGCAAGGAAAGAGATCTGTCAACAAATATAGTACTTGTATTAGCCTGTGGCAAATGTGATGTAAGTCCATATCCTTTTTCTATGTATCTTCTCAAGTCGACATCTGGGCTCACATAAGTTATGGAAAGGTCATCCTGCAAGTTCTAGCATGGACACTCAGATTGAAAAAATCCTTTCTTACCAACAATCATGTGGTTGCAGACATCGCAGAAGGTGGGTTTTTTGAAGATGTGCTCCTGGAAGATGTGAGTCTTGTTGTTTTCTGTCAGCTGCTGGGCTCTGGTGGGAGAGGATGCCTGGCTCTCTGAGTTGGGAAGCTGCCCAGTGCTTGTGCTCACCTCGGGCATCAAGTCCACTTGCAGTTTCACATCGCTATTAGTCCTCTGGAAGAAATTGTCTGCACTTTTACTCCGCAAGCTTTTGGTCTTGAAGGAGAGCGATCGTTTCAGTTTCTGCAGCTGCAAGAAATAAGCCAGTTACAATTACTGTCTCTTCCTTTTCAACAGCAAGGCAAGGCTTCTGATTTTGGGATGTGCTGTTGATAAATGAACCTGGGAGACCTTGAACAACCTGAACAATAAAATTGACTTTCAGCAATTTCAGAGCAAAGAAAACAGATCCTAATCAGAAAATAAACTACTCTACATATGCTTAGTGATAGACTATAAACTTGATAGCCTTAATGAAAGCTTCTATTGGTCATTTCTTTCAGGTATAACAGCAAAGAGGTACTACAGAGAGATGTACACATTGGAGAATATATCCTTTGTATTCAAGCATGAGAGAACTTAGAGTATTATTCATCCTCACGTGGTCCTTAGGCAGTCTGTAAAGTCATTTCAGGAACAGCTGTTAAATACGAGTACAAGAGGAATGAATTCAGTAAATATATTTGATATATTTAGATTTATTGAATTTAGCAGAAATAGAAATTATATGCAGTCTTGACAGAGAAATTATTTTTCTTTTATTTTTTTAAGGGAAAGAAGGCTAAGGAACAGTAACAGCACAATTAATTAGCCAATTGATAGATAATACATTAATTAATACTAGTTAACATACATTCACATATATTCCTGTATATTGTATTGTGTATTGACTGTCAGACTATTAAGAACCACAAAGACTATTAAGCACCACAAAAAGGCATTATTAACTTAAATTTGTTAACTCAAACTCTTTACCTGTAAACTGTCTTGTACCTTATCAGGGGTCCTCTCATCCTTCCCCCCAATTTTATGTAAGGCTGAGAAAGGTGCTAGGTGAGGCACAGAAGCTATCAGGATATCAGCTACACAAATTTGCAGGTTTGTCAACTCCAACAGCCCACAAGTAGAGCACAGGCAAAAGGAAAGACAGTTCTGCGTCCAGTTCATGTTTGCTGTCTCTGAAGTGTAATACCTCTGTATCACTTTTCACTCAGCATTATTCCAACCACTGCAAAATCATTTCAGTCACTGCTGCAATTCTCTGGGCGAATGTGATGTAACAACTGAAATTTTCCATGCCGCTCGGGCTGTCTGTGGTAACCAGCAGGAATGGTTTATATTAGAAACTGTTTATATTAGAAGCAATGATGATTTGGAATCATAATTCACACTAATATAAAGGGAAGGAGTTCACATACTTTCCAAAAAAAGCATGACATTGGTCTGTCACCGTGAGTAAGTGGCCTCAGAGCACTTGTTCTCCCTAGATTCTACTCCTGATTCATCCATTTTTTTTATGATGCAGCTGAAAGCATGGTGTCAGAAAGCCAAGTCTGGGGCAAAGCCCCTCGTCCACCTTCACACATGCAATTTGTTCTTGGAGAAGGGAGACACTCCAGCTCTCTTCTCACTATCTCACAATAAACTCCTCCAGTCCAACAACCAGGCAAAAAGCTGCCATTACCTCCAGGTTTGCTACACAGAAGCAAGCAGCATTCTGCTCCCTGAGCTGTTTCTTCACAGTGACTCTGGGAGCAGGAAGGGATCAGAACCAGAGGACCATCCTACATACACCATTCTCACCCACGACTCTCTGGGTTCATAGGAGGAGCCCTAGATCCAAATGAAGAAAATACTCACCTGTTTGCAAGAAACTTTCAGTCTCTAGGGAAATGTGTAAATAAGAGCAATTAAGTCATTAAATGCCAACTACAAGGTGAGCACAGTTTCTGGTTTCTGAAGTTCTTTCAGTGGAAGCCTAAGTCTAGCTGAGCCAAAAACTCACTGTACAACTGCACCAACAAAATGTGAGATCTTCCCTCTTCTGCTTGGATGTTAAGTCAGTGTCTCCTGAAATCACTGAGGTTACTCAGTACTGAGATTACTTCATCTCCCTTGTGACAACCAGGAACTCAGCAGTAATTCACCCCCTTGCTCCTGAAATGCTTCTCACTGAAGTCAGACCTAATTAGTGTAGCAAAACACAGAGAATTACAACACCACAAGGTGACTCAAATGGCATTCATTATTGATTTGCCACCCATTTCTACAGTGCCACATGAAGTTAATTAAATTTCAAAATGCTGTTTCTGCCACAGAAAGAAGGATAAGCTGTGCAATACAATATTTGTTTTATCACAGGAGAGCTGTCCTGCTAGTTCGGACGATGTATGCAGTATATTTTAAGAAGCTCTATGTTTACTATCCCTATCCTGTTCTCCTGTACACAGTCATTTACCAGTCAAGGGATGTACCAGAAGTTTTCCAAAGGGTAGTCCAGTATTCAGGCTACGCATATCCAGACACATGCATACACATTAAGGTGAGCACACAACTGTGCATACTCCATGCTTCTTCAACCACAGTGTTCAGAGCAGGACACATATTCAAGAATGAGTTGACCGAGTTGCATTCACAAATTTGGCAGGCATCTCTGAACAAGCTAATAGCGCTCTCTGAGATCCCCTGAGCACTGTCCTGTGTTAATGTGGTTAAATAATTTCCAGACAAGGTGGGCATCCAAATGCAGATTTCATACTCATTTGCATTCAGGCTGGAAAACATCTACGTATTTGGCTTGTATTGCATAGCTAAAGCTCCAGTGAAAGTCTGCAGCTATTATATCCCAAATAGGTTATATATGTATACAGAAATGACTATGCAAAAATGCAGAACATAGGCAATAGTAGATTGACATCAGGTTTTAAAATTTGATCCAACTTTCTCATACTAGGCCCATGAGAGAATTTGAAATAGGTTACAGGTATGTGTTTGTTTACTTAGGAAAAGTTTGCCCAAGCAAGGACAAGGGCAGGTTGTTGTACAGACAGTATAAACTATAAAACCATAAAAGCCTAAGTGATTATTATGCTGCAGTCAAGTGAGCATCACTTCCCTTACTGAAATATCACCATCTCCTCATTTTGACGTTTGCTATGTCCTAACCCTGTTCTTTTCTTGGAAGATTTCAAATGTATTTAAATACAGGCATGTAATATATGACTGATTTTGATCTGCCTTAAACTGATTTAGTGCACTTCTGATGCCACTGGCTCCTAATGGAGCTACTATAGCATTCACCTGAGGCAGGAATCAGGTCTTTCAGAAGAGAGGAAAATACAAAAACTTTATAATCTCTTTCTGCAGAGTGATGAGTTTGAAGTTAAATCTCAGAAAGAAACACTACCAAACTCTGGAAAAGCCTTGTTCTCTACTCAATACTTACTTCAACACTTCAGTGAAAAAAGATGTATGGGGACTGAAAAAAAAAAACAACACCAAACCAAGCACAAAAAGGCTTAAAAAACGTATTTGAGATAAATCTCCTAAGACTTTCAAATTTTCTCCTCTGCAAGGAATGCTACAAATTAGCTTTCATTTAAGTAAAAGAAAAATAAAATTCCTATAAGCACAAGAGTTTTTCTAGACTTGTGATAGCATCACAAGACTTCACAATATTGACACTTCAGAAACATGAACCCTTGATATCAAATCCAGGATGTTCCTGTGGTTTGAAATTAAGAGTCAGGGAAAAAAATTTGTCTCTAGTTAAAAGCATTTTATCAGTCATACAGAATCTCAGCAACTGCACATACTAACCCCACAGGCAAGGTAGAGAGGTAAGTGCAATAGCTCAACCTCAGAGCTTGATTAACATTTTTTTTTTCCCAGTATCTTCCCGCACAATCTCCATCTTCCTCCAAATTATGTTCAGGCTTCAAGGGATCAGGAAGCTCTGATGGACCAAGTTTATCAACACCTCCTCTGTTCCTAATTCCCCTATACTACAACTCTTTAGCTGCTATAACCAGAAAAGAGGAGACAGCAAAAGGACAGCTGTTGAAATTCATTCCTAGTGTTAACTAGGTGTCACTGCATTTGATGTGAATGGGAATTGCACCTGCCCTCAATAAAACTTTATTTGACTTAAGCATTGAAAGCACACAACTCTTTTCTACAACTTTAGTTCAAGAACTTCTCATGGAAGTTGGGAAGTTATCAGTGATTATGACTGAGCTGTTTTATAATCCCTAGCTTTGCAATTACAAAGGATAATAATACAGACTGCAAATTAATTTATTCAGGCTCCTAACTGCTCCCTGATATCTAGAAACTCTTTTTTTCCCTTCTCTCTCCAGCTTGTCTACATTAGCAGTCAGCGTGGCTCAGTAGAAGTGGATCTGGAGAATGAAACGGGGGCTGTTGCGGACCCAGCATCCACACCGTATGCATTTCAGGACACAGAGCACTCTGAGCCAGACCAGCCCATTAGTCCAAGCGTGCATCATGTGCACACCTGGAGAACAAGCAAACCCCAAAGTGATGCAGTCAGTGCTCTGCACCACAACAAGGACCAAAGTGGGGTAAGCAGCAAGAACTGGGAGATTTTCTTGGAAACCACACTCCTAAATCAAACTGCAGTGTTGAGATAGGTGTCCCCTATGCTGTCACTATCTCTCTAGCACTTCATCACACCTTCTCACCACTGAAAGCTCAGGGAAAGCCTCACTTCCTCCACATCCTACACACAAATGCTTCAGTCCCCTTCCTGAAGCTCCCTCATTAGTGATCTCAGAGTGAATGGTGGTTACTAGGAGGACAAACTGTATGTTATGCTATGTTATATGTTATGGCCATCAGCTTTGGCATTCAGAGCAACCCTCATGCAGCCTGCCCACACCAGTTTATTTCCCAAGATGCTTGGTCTTGTTCCCTTCTCAGCCACTGATAACCATCCTTGCCAGCCACAGGGCTCCCTGCGCAGCATGGGGACAACGGGGAGATTATTTTTATACATTTCCACTCTTAACTATCTTCCATGAGAAATGAACAAATGAACCAGGCTTATCAGCTATAACATATCAACTGACAAACCAAACCCTCATTTCAGACACCAGCTGTAAGCTCTGTTGCTACTGTGCTAGCAATAAAAAAAAAAAAAAAAAAAAAAAGAAAGATATTGCTTGCTCTTCTCTATCTCTTTCTTTACACTAGTGTTAACAATATCATTAGATGGATTACAAGTAATACAGGGTATTAACAAAGCTGGAGTGAGACATCAAGCCAGTTTGATTCCTGCAATTCTTATACAACTATTTTGTTTAGCTATGCAGTCTAAAATGCTGTCAGCAGATTTCATTCCATTGTGCGATAAACGTCCACCTTCTGAAATGAACTATTTATTCTTCCTTCCAGCTTCTTAGAGTAAGTTTCCAAATCATTTGACTCCCACATTGTTATAAAAGAAGGAATTAAATGCATAGGGCCCAGATGATGTTGTGTAGATTCACTGGAGAGCATGTCAGGTACATGGGATATTACCAAAAGGGACTCAAACCAAAAGCCTTTCAAATAAGGGAAAAAACAAAAATCTTGATGAATGGCATCTATTCTACTGAGTACAGACCATTTTCTGGGTCAAGGAGCATTCAATCTGTATTAGCAACCCTCAGAACATACTTCAGATGTTAACTAGATTTGCTGAAGGACTGAAAGTTACCAGCGTGTAAGCTAGCTTGGTGCCATTGCTGGGCTTCAGCTAGCTATGCTGGTTAAGAGCAAACAGCAAAATAGCTCAAACAGAAGTGCTTACTTTTTGTGGTCATGAAGTCTAATGTTTTTCTTCTTAAAATTGAGGGATACAAAACTAAATGATTTTTGAACACAGACAAGGGTGGGGGTTTTTTTGGATTTGATTTGAAAATACACTGCCTTAGGACTTTAATGAGCAAAAATAAGATTATGATATGCCCAGAGCCAGTACGCAATTTCATAAATAGTATGTGTGTTTGCCCACTGATGAGAAAGTACCATGTCTTATAGCATTAACAAGATAAAAGGATATTCCAAACACTTAAGGATTTGGTAGTTATTGGCAAAACATCCATGATAAAATTTGTGAGCAAAGCTGATTCCATTTCTACCTTCTTTCTAAATAATAAATAGTATAAATACACTACTAGTACAAACTGAATTAGCTAAACTGGCTTCAACTGTTGTTGATTTATACAGTCTGAGAATCTGGCCCTATCATATATTTGTGTCTGCCCTAACCAGCTTTCTTGGAAGCTGTATCTTTTTAATCCACTACAGACAAAGAGGGAGTGTTCCTTATTGCAGAATCTGCTACCTATTATATTTGTGTATTTTCGCAAACTGATTGCATAGCTGGTATTAGAACAAATATGTTTGTTATTGTTGTAAAAAATAAATAAATAAAGCCATCTGCTTGAATACTGTATTGGACCAGTCAAAGGGGAGACACTTTCTACAATGCCTACATTACACAAAAGAATACACTAACACTGTTAGTGATTTACTGGGTACCTCCAACTACTCTGGTTGGCTTTTGCTGCTCTGATTGTCATCCTCAGATTCTCCTCCCTGCCCTATAATGGTTTTGAAACCCACTCACTATACTCAAATATATTTAGGATATAAACCTTTTCAGACAGGGCTCTTTCTGTGGTTTTGTTTCACGTGTAGAGTCCTAACTACAATGAAATGCTCTGATTGGCATGCCAGAGCATAACAGCAAAAATCCTTGAAAGGGCCTCAGGGCTTGAAAGCATGAAATCTGAAGGGATGCTCAGTTGTTACTGCTCCCACAAATGTCACTGTGAATCACACGTTCTTGGCCCTCTCCTGATGTACTACATCCTTGACAGCTGTGTGCTTGCATCTCTAATTGGCAGACCTCTAAATTATCAAGAGGTACAGTCTGCATGTGTAGCCAAACGATGTGTTTGCTTAGCAGACCTGTATGAGACTCTGGTTTGGTTTATACCAAGCTGAAAAATTCATCTAGTTCTCAACAACTGCTCCTGCAGTTGGTTTGAAATTATCCTACAGTTTTGCGTGGCTCTTCTAATATTGCAAAGAACCACGTTTAGCAAATATGTGAGACAAATATGAAATAAAGTGCTGAAAGTTTTACGGCCTGAAAATATGAAGAAGTCTCCCCTGTGCTCCAAATTCCTTAATATATCTTCAAAATTCAGCACAAGAAAGGACAAAGTAATGCATTCCAGGGAGTGATAGACTTGAGGAAACACAAACAGTTTATTAACTATAACAATTGTCATCAAATCTCAAGGAAATCCTTTTTGTCTCCATTATGTTTAGAACTGTCTTCTTAGTCTTAAGACTTAAAAAAGTAAATTCTGTGTTAGATATTCTGCTGCTGTGACCTACCCTGAGCTCATATTACCTTTCCTGCCAAATAAATTTTCATATTAACTTCAAAAGACTCACAATCATTTAAATGGTTGAAAACAGCTTGTAAAAAGGAGGAAACAAATGCAAAATAAATATCATACTTGTATGCGTATCAAAACCAGAACATTTTAGGGCTTTTTAATCAAAACCCAAGTAAAATCCTCCCTGACACATTTAATAACTTTATTAATTTAGACAAAACTCAAATTTTTTATCTAACAGCATTTTTGCTGTTGTGGTTTTGAATAGTCCTATATTGGTGGATTCCTTGGTTTTATTTTAATCAAACTATATCAGAGTTATCTAGAAAGAAAAGAGTGCGTATTACATTTCCTGAGAGATCTAGTGCCTATTAATATTTCTTCAAGCTTCTTAAGAGGTTTGATTCAAGTTTAGTTCAGGGAAAATGATTACAATATCGCTTAACCATTGCTTGTGTTCAGCCTGCTTCTAGCAAGGAGGAAAAACTGTGAATCTTTCTCAAATTTGCAGCATTTCAAGCTAACAACTTACAAGATCTTTCAGATCTTACCATAGCTTTCTGAAGTTTATAATCTGATTTATGAAAATCAGATTAACAGTCCCAAAGTAAGATCTGCTGGGTTCATGGTGTTGAGCTCAATGATTGTCAATTCCTCCTCCTTTGTGAACTTGTGCATAAATCAAAACACATTATAAATCAAACTAAGCAACACTTCAGCCATGACCAAAGCCTGTTGTTTGTTTTATATCAGGATTAGAAAATGTTTTGTCCCTTAGATCTCCTCTCTTGCCTCACCTAGCAAAAGAAGAGCTGCTTCTCTCAGGAGCAGAGAGAAATACTACAAATCCCATATTTATATTCAGGATTATATTCTCCCTGCTGCTAAACAGCTGTTCCAACATAGCTGGCACCAGCTGTGGGAGATCTCTTATAATTCAGGTTATGCAAGATGGCTGGTGGAATAACCAACTGCAAACCTCTGTGTGGCTTCTGTCTCTCTTTTGTGGGCTGGCAACTGAATTGTCTCTCGTCTTTCCTCCTGAAACCAACAGGAAAGCTAACGAAGAAAGCAAGAGATGGATAGGAATAGTCCTTCCATTTTTCAAAAATCCCCCGGTACTTTCAAAGACGGGTACTACAACATCTTGTTTTGTACTTTGGGTTTCACCTCAGGCATTTGGTTGCTAAGCAGCCGGTCATCTCCATACTTTATGCCCATTAGGATAAGGCATATGTGTGGATATCTCTTGCTTCTTGACATAGAAGGAATTTGGACTGTTATCTCTCAGGTTCCTTTTGGAAATCTTGCATTTCACTGCCCTGTTTGGATATGTCTTTTCCATTTCAGCTTCTAAATGTAACAGTGATTTCCCTTTGGTAACTCGCAATTTAGTCATTCACTAATCTTTGCTGCGGTGGAAATGGCACAAGGGAATTTGGAGATTAAAAGGCTGGATTTCAAAGTAATGTAAATCCAGGCAGCCCTGCTGAGGTGAAGGAAGCTACACTGGTACCTACCTGCTGACAGAATTCAAGAAAAATAATAATAGAGCCTGAGTATTGCTCCTTTTCTTTCTCATGAATAATGTGCAGTGAATGTGGTTATGAATGTAAGATTAATCATCTTTGATCGTATCTTGTGATCCTCTATCTATGAATTGTGCATCACTATTTTTCATTATTGATCTTATGAGAAATTAAAGCTCGATATGACTCCCTTGGACTTTTTAAAAAATATAACAATGTTCTGCTAAAAAGTGCTGGTCTACCTATAGCAATAGTTTCTACTAATTTGTTTTACCCGTTTGTTTTTCCTCTTTTTTTTTTTTTTTTTTTTTTTAAACCAGAGCTGTTTTATAATACTTTAAATGGTAGTGTGTTTCTTGAAGCAAATATGGAAATACATCTGGCAGGGAGGCTGATACTAACCAAGGACGAATTAACATCAGCACAAGATCCCGTATACCATATAATCACATTTGTACCATCTTAAAACAAAAAGAAAGACTGAAATCTACTGGGAGTTGTTATAGTTAATATTCTGTCAGTGTTTCCAGTCCTACTTCTGGGGTTCCAAATTTACACTGTTAAAATTGCTTCGCAATGAAAACATGTAAGTGCTCAGCTCTACAACAAAGTTATTGTCACTGGGCCAAAGCTGAAGGTTTTATCTTACCGCTAACTCCTGCTGACTTCAGTGAGCATGTTTCCTGAGTAAAGACTTGGGGTTTGGCTGGGTTGTTTTTTGTTTTGAAATGAAAGGGTTTTTTACCAGTTTACACTGTGCATTGAAAACAGAGGCTTTCCGCACACAGTATGAAAAAACACCTGGCTACATTTGGAATCCTGTTATCCAAATGACTTTATTCAACCCTTCTCAGTTCCCTCTTTTTTTTTTTTTTTTTTTTTAAGCCATCTCTGTCAATCTCTGCTCCTCCACAACCAAATACAGATAGATTCAAGGGGACACATATTTTTTGCTGCTTCTGTCTGTCCTAGGCACTTGTTTCAAAATCATATTTTGTATGAATTAATTCTGTTTAAACTTCTTGCTTAGCTACTGTCCTTTAACTCTGAGATGATGTTACCTCATTTGCCAATCCAAGAAAGAACCAGAAACACAATGACACAATTTGGGTGCTATGTGGCCTATTGGCTTAAAAAAAGTGCCCAAACATAGATATTTGATCCCGCAGGTTTCTGTACTCCCTTCTTTGCTGCCTGTTCACAGAGATTCAGATCAAAATTTTACAACTTGTTCCCATATTTCCATTGCAAACTCTTCTCAGTGGGAGATGGGGTAGGAACTTATGTCTTACAGAATATTAGCAGTGTTTGTTGGTTCACTTCCAATTTTTCTTCTTCACAGTTCCCTTCCCCTTCTTGTACATATTTTTTCAATCTGGTAGCAAATTTGCTGCATCTTCTTTGCATCCCTCCTGAAGACTGACACTGTTCCATCCTGTTTCTTGCCAGCCCCTCTGGAGGCCAGGGCATGCTGCCACCCTGACAAAGCCTGTTCTGACACCACAAGCCCAACAGGATCCATATGGTCCCGGTGTGCAGCCACGTCACTGCCCTGGTACCACTCTGTCCTGAAGCCCTGTTTTGGGGGGAAGAGGTGACAGCACAGGTAGAGCAAAGATAGTTAATTCTTCTGGACTTCTCCATGCTTCACCTGGGTACCCACCGAGATTACTTCATCTCATATTTCCAGTTCTAAAGTCCTATAGCAGCTACTAGATACATAACAAATGCTGTGTCAATTAAAATTTTTTCATATCCCAGTAACATCTTCCTTATTATTCATTCTGCATCCAGTTATCTTACTGTCCACCATGGCAGAGACCTGTTTATTTCCAGATCCAGTCCAGATCTGGCACATTTTTTGTTAAAGCTCTTCTCAGAGTGCAACTTATGGCATGCATTTATCCCTTTCAACACATCTACTCTAGTCATTTTCTAATTTTCAAAAAGTACTTCCAAATAATTTTGGGGAAAATTATGCTTGTAGTACCAGTTTCCAAGGAACCTGTCACTAGTACTGAAAGTTTCCATCTCAGTCTGTCTTTTGTCTTCTTATTATTACATGTTAGTCATGTGCAGCAAAAACTGCATGCAGTGTCCTACATAAAGAACAGGCCAACTCTCCACATGGAGAATCTGTGTAGCTTGATGATGATATTGTCATATATATGACATACAGTTATTTGGCACTTTATAGAGACATTTGAACAAAAAGTTGACAATGTAAATACAAATATTTGGAGAGTTAATTGGCAAGAGTTGTTATATATGAGATTTATCACACATCTTTGATTCCTTTTGTCTCAGTCTAATTCATTTCTTTATATTTTTCCTAAACCTCCAAGCCGCTGAACATCTTTAGCCAGCTATTGTTTCAAGATCAACCCTGCAAAACAAAAACATTTTATTTTTATCCTCACCAGCTGCACAACTTTCCTCCTCAAATTACCTCTATCAAAGTTTCAAGATTAAAATGACTGTCTGAACTGCAAAAATGTGTTTGTATGCTGAGATAGCTAGCTTCACCTAAAAAAGATAGTTCCATACAGAATACCACAAATAGAAAGGTAGAGAATTTAAGACTATAACTCTTCCTGAAGAACTAGATTTTTTTTCTGAATGTTAAAAAATTTTTTAAGTCCCTCAGAATCCTCTAAACTGTTACTAATGAAAGCCTGCACATAAACAGCTAATTAAAAGAAAAAAAAGAGAAGAAAAACGTTTTTAACACTATCATGTGGTTGTGCTCACCTAATAAATGAAGCATATCTAAACTTCATATTTTTGGTGTTGAGAGAGTAAAGAGCTGTTGGTATTGACATAGACACCAACAGATTTAAGAGGAATTACTCATTTGATAAGAAAATGAGAGATCTTGAACCAGTAAAACTGTGAAGACTTGTCTGACAAAAATAATATTAGTGACTTCAACAGGAACAGCAAGCTGCATGGGGCTCCATGAAGGATTCAGGCAGGCAGGAGAGCAGAGGAATAGAAAAGGAAGAGGACAAGAAAGTCAAGTTAGTACACGTTTTTAAAGAATATGAATCTTGTATAAGAGGTGGAATTTCCATCAAGTGCCACACTTTGTCTAATGTATTCTACTGTCAGAGCAGGAACAATTTTTGGTATTGGCAGAGTACTGCTGACTTATAAGGAGTGTGACATATTACAGCAGAAATCAGAGCTACTGACCACTGCCAAACTGAAGAGCAGGCACAGTGCTAACTTCTGAGATTTATATCTATTTTATCCTGTCAGGTCTGTTGTGTTCTGTTGTTTGTTGGTTGGGGGATTTTTTATATGCAGCAGTGGCTAAAGTATGACTACTGGAGGGATGATAACTCATGGAAATGAGATTTTTTTTTTTTTTTTCTGGAACTCAGCAGCTGGTAAAGACCTAATGGTGATACCTCTATTGCTACATCAGGAATATTTTATTTGTTGCAGTGTGTTCCCTATAGTGCCAGAGAAAACAGTTTAGCTTTCTCATCTTGTTTAAAAAAGTTCTGATTTTTTTTTTATTTTTTTTTTTACCAGACTGAGTGGCCACTTCTTATGGGCAGCATCTAGTCCTAGCTAAGTTATCCTCAGAGGCAAATCACAGTGTTAAGATTTTTGTTTTAAGGTTTGGCTGTCATTTTTTGAACCTTTGTGAAATGCTTTTATTTACCTAAATTCTAGCAAGATTCAAGTAGGTCTACTACAGCTGTTGGCATTCATTTTAACTTGGATAATCTCTAAGGAATCATTTGTCCAGAGCATTTTCCTTGGATACCAGGCAGGAACCACTAAAAAAGCCAGTGCTGCCGAAGCTCAGAGTTGCAGCCCAGGGAAGTCTGTGGGAGCCTAAGCTGCTGGGGTGGCAGGAGCTCAAAAGCCCTCCACTGGCAGTGCAGTTGAAAAGGGATCTCCTGAGTTTCAACTACCCACTCAGAGAGGAGACTAAAAAGACAGGGGAAACTAAGAGGGCTTCATTTCTTCTGCATAAGGAGTATTTTCTATTACCTCATTGACGAGGTTTTAAGTTTATGTATAGTTTCCTGCATATATATATAAAGAAAATGTGAGGCTACATCGAGATAAATAAGCATCCACACACAAGGAACAGACCACATAATACCAGACAACAAAAGGAAACTAAAATGCAACTTAAGGCATTTCTTTGTGAATAAAGTAAGCACAGCTTGGGTATAAGTGAAAGGGAAAGTGCACACTGTAGGGTTTGCTTTTTTCCAAGTGGAGTTATGGCATGAGTGCCAGCATCCACACAGTGTTTATAGAAGGTCCCTCCCTTAACAGAATAACCACCATTCATTTTCTTAACAGGAATCTTTAAACTTGGCCAAGCTTGAAAACCTGGAAGTTTTTCCTGTAAAGACAGATCTTGCATTGGCTCATTGTATCAGAGAGCCTGGTCCTGGATTAAAGCATTGGGGTGAGAATAGGAACAGAGAGGCAAGAAATAAACTTTGAAAGGCAGAGAGTGAATAGGTGAGCTAGCAGAAAAGTTAGCTGTTCGCCTGGATCTTTAACGGCCAAGAGGATGGAGACCATTTGTCATTACAGCTAACTACAGGAGATAGATCTAACTGGTGTGAATCTGCCAAACTCCTGTGTGCCCATACTTCGTGAAACTGGTACACGATTCATCTTGTGGCTACAGTTTAATAGCAGCACTTCACATTTTGAAGCCTGGATAGGCTCACATTTTTGTCATAGGTGCATAACTTTCTGCTATAGGGCTGGCTGGAAAACAGCAGTTGTACTTAGCAAAAATTTTCAAAGTTTGAATGATTTTGTTCCATGTTGACATAAAAAACAACTGCAGCCTTTCAAAACGTCTTTGAGAGAGCTGTGGGCAAGTCAGACAGACTAACCTGCCAGAGGAACAGATGACCGACCAGTTTTTGTCGGCAAGGTTCAAGACCTCACTCTGACAGCTTCACAGTGGTGTTCACCCTACTTAAATTCAAGCTTTTAACTCAGCTGTAGCTGCCTACTATGGTCAATGGAAAAAGATTTCCCCTCAGAGAGGCTAATTTAGAGCACATAAGACAGGTTTTTCCTCTAAATCACCTTTGATAAAACAATTTCAGTCTGTGTTCCATTTATAACATAGGTAGACTGAATTATTAACTGCCTAAAGCTGGTCTCTAATTGCAGGTGAGGCTGTATGATTTAACCTAAGATGCATTTTTCTCCTCTTTTGACTGGAAATTTCATCTGCAGCCAGGGAAAACTTCCTGACAAAAGTTTACACAATCAATAAAACTGAACATTTCCTCAAAAATAGAAGTTTTGCTATAAAAAAAAAAAAAAGAAAAAAAAAAAAAGCGCCACTTGACAAGCACAGATTTCACTGGAATGTTCGTTCCCAGAAATGTCTGGCAAATCATTACAAGTCACCTTATGTTTATTTGTAAATAATTCCTTAGATAATTTGAATTAAAAGAGGATGTGCGAACATAAGTGAGAAATGAGCTACGCACACTTAAAAATAATATAAATAAGTACACCAAGAGGTACAACAAAAATTGTATATGCTGGATCCTTGAGTTCATCGATACCGGTTAATAACAGTAGGTGCATTTTAAAAACACATGTGATCTGAACATCCTAACAACTGCATCCTCAATTTAACTGCATAGAAATCAGTGGCACTCTGCCAAATTTATCGTATTGTATTTTGCTTAGTATATTCTGTTTACTTGTGAGGACAGGAATACCCAGTCTAAGCCTATTTCTTGCCATGTATATGCACAAAGGCAAATTATGGTGGGTCAAGGTTTTCTGTTCAATCCCAAGATATTTTGGTTTTGTGAATCACTACCACAGCATGTAAATTGGCAGGGAAAATGCTGGCAAATCAATAATGAATTCTACATCTTTATATGTGATGTTTGAGGAGGTGACTTTTATGCATCATGCCAGAAATCTGAGTCTTGGCCAACAAAAGCTGATCCCTTCCTTCACTATGCATGAGCAATTCTGTAAAAAACAAATGAAGTATCAGGATAATGGAGATGCAAGTCTGTCTCTAAGATCATATTCAACAGTATTTACTATAACAACTTGTCAGCATGACTTTGCTCTCTCACCTGAGCTATGCCTCTATGGCATACATTTCTTTGTCTTACTCTGATGAATAAATTAAGGAAAAAAATATTCTAAATACTGGGTTTTTAATAGCTTTGTGAATACTAGTTTCTAGTATTTTGCTCCTTTCTGAATTAATCATCAGTTACTATAGGTCAGCTGCATTTTACTTTTCTATTCAGAACACTAGACTGCTAAAATGATCTTTATTAATAAAGCAGTGCATGTGTGGCATTTTACTAAAGCTTTTAAATGGCACTCAGAAATGGAGCATATTACGTTAACAGAAAAGAATAACATTCAAGTTGTCACTGTTACTCGCCTAAAGGACTCTGTCTGCAATTCCATATCAAACTTGCAGCATCTGGGAAACACCTCTCTCTCACAGTTATTCATGCTATGGTATTTTTCAGTTTCACCACTGCAGCCCCTAAACTGTAACACTTCCCTCTGATCGTGCTTAGCAAACTACTTTCATCTGTTAAAAACAGTTCAGAAACATAAGAAATAAGAAACGTTGACCTGTCAATGGGAAAAATTCTATGACTATCTAGCACATTTATGCAAGACTACAGACATGAGACTAATTTTTAAAAATAAATAAGATATGCAAGCCATTTGTCATATTTAACTGCTGGTGTCAAGGATGCGAGAAGTCTGCTTTTCAGACACCTATTGTAAATATGTCTTGCAGAGCTCCTGAGTTGAATTCCCTGACATGCAGTGTACATCATATCAGTTGGTCTGCAGAATCAAGGGAGTTTCCTTGAGCAGAAACATATGTCAAAGGAAAACAAGGTCAAGTTATTTCAGTCATTCACAGATAGATTTCTCATTTTCACAGCTGGTCCTCTTTGCTAATGAACATGCAAAGTTTACTTATGCTTCAGCTAGAATATAGACATTCACTTGCCTAGAAAAGGCAGTGCTCTTTTAACACTGAATGACCATTTGCTTATGCAACTGGAAGCTGTTCAAGACTGAATATTGTGTTAAGAATGTTCGACTCATATCCTCACATCTGAAAGATTAGTCCTCTGCCTGACAAACATAAGCAAAAATTTCTCAAATACACAGTCTTCTACCTATCAAGAGTATACAGCAATGGCTTAGGTAGGCAATAGGAGAAATACTTGTCATACAAGAAATTAGAGTTTTCTATCAGGTGCTTATGATTCACTTCTATTTAAATTAAATAAAGTATAAGGGAAAAATGAACCCTTAAGCCGTGTTTTGGATTTCAATGATGTGCTACATTCCCTTGAAGAAATTCCAAGCTTTCAGTGCTCTCTGCTCCCTAGGGATATATTTTAGACCACATCACACTTTGGAGTGTGACACAGAAGGACCCAGGCTAGTCTCTGTCTGAAGGTATGAAGGTCTTAGCAGTGGTCTGGAAAGCAACACAGTTGTGTAAGCAGGTCACTGCCTCTGGTAATATGTGCTGGATCTCAGCAGGGACTGAGTGCTGATGACCCCAGATGACCACAGCTTGTGGAACAGCCTTGGTCTTTGCTAGCCTTGAAGTATCAGGTTAGAGGCATGCTTCACTGAGAAACACAACTGATCAGAAATGGTCAGATACTGGATGTGATTGGATGTGTAAAAGGCATAGAATTTCTTCAAAGCAAATCTGTTAATACTACTTGGAAGACAAAACAAAAAGATTCTGTGAATGTGTCTCCTGGCAAATGGCATGAAAATAGTTACCCCAAAAAGGAGATCTGGAAGAAGCAAAGAGTGCACAAAGAAGATGGGGGGTAGTGGGGTGGAGAGAGAAAGAAAACGAGAAAAAAAAAACCTGGAGTGCAACTAAAACTGTATCTTTCAAACAGACTTCTTTAGGTCTAGGAATGTTAATTGTCAAGAAAATCTGAGTCCTTGCATTTAAGGAAATGTCAGTGGATAGATTCTGGATAGGAAAAGAAAAAGAAGAAACAGGCTGTGGCATAGTAAGGATGGGATAAAAGGCTGGCTCAGAACTTCAACACTTCATCTTACTTTCTTCCTAGAACAATGATCCTGGAGGAAAATAATAGGAATAATAGGAAAGAGGTTGCAGAAATGGATGGTATGACATTAAAAAAACAGTTCAGTGTGCCTGCTGAGGTGAAAGGGAGAAAAGAAACTAGTTAATCACCATTACAAAATTTTACTTCAGAAGTCTAGGAACAATTTTTCTTAACAAGATTTATCAAGCCAGAAATGATACAAAGGAAAATAGAAGTCTGTTTCAAGAAGCATGAAAAGTGGCCCCAGCAAATACAGATCTGTAGGTTTGACCTCAATAGGGCCTGACAAAAATTAAAAAAAAAAAAAAAAAAAAAAAGTAGATCCTCCTAGACCAGTTGTCTTGATAAGATGAACAATTTTCTAGACAAAGAAAATAGTTTAGGTCAAAGGTAGATTCTATCTATTCGGATTTAATTAAAATTGTGTATGCTACCAAAAGGGAATTTATTAGCCAAGACTGAAAAGATGGGAAGTAGTGAAGAAATTTTAAGGAAAGCTCAATGTGAGATGGTTGCTGTTGAAAGGAGAAGTACTAGGTTGAAGGAAGATCATTGTTGGAGTTCTTCAAAGAATAACACTGACCTAGTCTTAGAGCCAATCTTACTCTCTGTACTTTTATTACTGAATTTGATGCAGAGATTAGTCATGTCATAAGGTAATTTCCCTCTGATGTGAGGTTGGAGGCATTGTCAAAACTGAGGAGACTTGTGGCTTGAGGGATAGTGTTGTGGAAATGTGATGAAGTTCAGCTGTGGAAAGGCAAGTTTGTGCACCTGAGACCAGATCCAAACCACTCTAGGTGAAGACAGACAAATGTATCCTGGATCCCTGGAAATTACAGAGAAATAGAATGGTGACCTCTATTCGACCAGGGGGTGACTAGGAGACACAAACATCAAAAGCATGGTCTCTGGGAACGTTAGTGAAGCATTAGATAAGAATACCATACACAAATTCAGTCACTCTTTTTCAAGAAAGATTATTAAAAACTGAAACAGGTGCATGGATCTGCTAATAGAATAAGATGAAGAATGGAAAGTTTATCTTATGTCAGCCTGGTTTGTTTAGTATAAAAAAATAAAAGGCTGGGAAGAGATTTAAAAGTCTATCCTTACATGGTGGAAACCTACATCAAGGATGGAAAAGAGCTCTTCAAGCTAAAGCAACATTATAAAAATTACAGTGCCACACAAGCTGGCCAGAAATAAACTTAGATTGGAATTAGAAGAGGATGAGGTGCAGAAGGTATACATCCCTTAGCCATTAGAACATCCAGGTGTTGTAGAAACTTTTAAAAGTAGTGGTAAATCTTGAATTCAACAGGATTACTTTATGAAAAGGAATACAGCATAATAGACTGAGATGGTAGGACTGGAGTGTCTTTCAGCTATGAAAACAACTTGTTTTGTTTTAGTGAAAATTTGCATTTTTTAGTAAATATTTTTTTTTTTTTTTTTACCACACTAGATTTCAGTCAAGTCATCTTTAGTTGTTGGAAGGTAATAGATGTTTCTTCCTTTTGGCAATATCAAAAGTGGATAGAAGAGAGTGAATTGATCACATTTCTATTTTGCTTTAGATTTCTCACTGTGCCTAGAAACTGATCTGACATATATATCAAAGCAAAAACAATACCAGTGTTTTAATCAGAAAAAGAGTAAGAAAGAGAGAAAAGTCAAAATAATTGTAAATACAAGAAAGACTCTGCTCAAGAAATTATTGATAGGGTAGAGTATTACTTTCCTGATCTTAATGAAATCTTCCTGTACATAAATTTTCCTAACACCTCATCAAAACACATAAAAATACTTAAGCTCTTTTCTTTCCCTTACTTTCTTTCGTAGTATGTACTCACCATTTTACGCAGAGCCATGGGTGTAAGATTAAGAAGGAGAACCAGTTTTTTCTTCCCCTTTCACAGGATTTTTTAAAGCTGTTTGGTATTCCTTTGAAGACTACAGCAGTAGTTTACATACTGGGTATTTATCACTAGTGTAGAGGGTGAAACACTAACGGCACACCATACTCCCGACCCTTTTAAAATATTAATTGATGAGTAACCATCTATGAAGCCTTATAAAGCATTAACTCTTTCAGTGGAGAAGATCTCTGCTTAACAGCATAGCACAAATCCTACATTAAACCCCATGCAATCCTATTAAAATCCAAAGAGTTTCAAGCTGTTTACGTTAGTTCAGTATCTAATATTAACACCTGGTTTTGAAACCTCTCATAAGCGATATTGATGTATTGGACTAGCAGGACAGGGGAAAGTAAGTTCAATCTTCCTGACCAACGTGGGAATATACATAAATGAAATCTACATATTGAACTTCAGTGCTTGATCCTTTTGTTGGCTTGCTACTTTTCACCAACTTCCATTTTATGTACTACATATCAGGTTAGCTAGCGTTTAAACAATTGTGCTACGTCTCCTGAATTGCCATACCTGAATTTGAAGATACTGGCTTGCATTTTCCTGAATACTGGCAACGGGACAGTCAGTGTATGGAAGTTTCAGACTGAAACAGACTCAATTATTTTGTGAAATATATAGTCCAGATGTTATACTTATTTGGAAGTCTAGTTTCTCTCTTCCCCCCCCCCCCCCCCCCCCCCCCCATTTTTTCAGCTATTTAACTCACTTAACTGACCTAAGTGTACACAATTTGTTAGGACAATGAATTTATGGGTCAATTACAGCTGGACTTTTTAAAATGTACATGGGAAATGGGCAAAGCTGTGAAAAAAACCCCAAAACATTTAGTCTTCACAGATATCTACTGATATCTATAAAATAGTAACTTTTACATGTCAGATATACCTGCAATGACAGGGGAAGGGCTTTATACCCCTTCTGGAGTGTATGAGAGAGTCTGGAAGATTTTTAACATACTTGAAATGAAACAATAATAGCTTGAAGGTCAGCAGTGCTGACCAACCCTGCTGGTAACTAGCTCAAACATCACAGATGCTCAAGCCCCTCCTAAAACTTAAAAATGGTAAGGGAATTTTCTGAGATATACTCTATTGTCTATGTATATGCCCAGCCATTACTGACAACACAGCAATAATGACTTGACTCACACCTAAAGAAATCAGCAGATGGGCTCTTTCCTCTTCATATAGAAATGTCAGTTAAATATAAGAAGGATAAAGCTAACAGAGTTATGTGCCAACTGTGCCAAAACATAAAGAAATTTTATTAGGTGCAGGAATCTTTTCTTTAGACACATATTCCTTCAAATGTTAATTTTATTTACTAAATTCCAAGGTTCCTTTACATAAAAGATGTCAGAAAGATGATCTCTGATTGCTGCCACAAGATTTCTGCTTATATTGCTAAGTTCGTGATTGTACAAATGTGCAGCGTGTCCTTAGTTGCTACCACCAGGAGGAAATTTTCCCTTAGGACTCATTAGCTAATGACTTCCTCCCTCATTGAGTTGTAAATCTACAAAAGTCTTTGGTAAACTGGTAACTTGCCTTCTTGGAAGACAGATGTGAAGGGCCCAAACAAGTGGGAGCCATAGGTACAAAAATATACAAATGTAATAAATTTAGCAAACACATGTATGTGTATGATACCCTCATAAAATTATTCTCTTATTAAAACTTAAGAATCCACTCAAGTCATACTTAGGTGTGAAGTAAATCTTTTCAAGAGCCAGTAGATTAATAAATTAACTATTCATTTTGCAATATTCTTAACCGTTCAAGCTCTATGGTTTTTAGCACAGTAGCAGTATATATAGTGCTACAGGATGGCTCAGTTACAACGTATTTTCTACCCTTCGGACACCTCTTTGAAGTTGTATTAATGAGACAGTACACTATGTAAACTACTTGTGGACACATAATCCAAAAGACACAATTACATCGTATAGCAACATATATACCATGCCATAAGGCAAACATGTACTTAGACCATGTAGATGGATCTGCTCTTAGGGCCCAGATAATGTGGTGAATTGAAAGTGTATTTGAATTTCCTCATTCTGAGCAGTTGTACTGAAGTCCAGGTGTTAAGATGCTCATGATGAGGACAGGCATAAGAGTCTAGTCTTTCAGCTTCCAGCATCCGAGTGTTCTCACCTGTAAATATGCTCTTAAGCCATAAGAACAGGTGGTGGGAGGCTTTAGCATTTATTAAAGAGTGAGCTGCTTTCTGGTGACAGGGGTGTGTGACTAACACATGAGTGTCATTCTTCCAAATTTGAGCTATTTGGAAGCAGCCTGAGGTTCTGCTTCTCAAACTCATGCTAGTCAGGAATGGCAATATCTCTTCCACGTCACCTTCTGAGTACACCTGGAGTGTGTGAGATAAAACTGTTTTTCTGGACTTTGGCACTGCAAGGGACTATGTGTCATGGTTGTCTATGATCACACAGGAAGCAAGCTTGCTAGACTAGTTCAACACAAGTTTTTCAAAACTGTTTTTCTGCTGAAACGTTTTCAAATGCATTTTGAAGGTTGCTATTATCCATGTTGTTTTGGTTCCTATATTTGGATTCATAATAGTGTTTTGCCACAGAAACAAGTCATTGTGGGGTAATTAGATACTGCACAAACTGTTCTGCAGTAACTCCAGCAGACATGAACTTGTTAATCTATGCAACAGAGAGTACCTGTACAAAGTTTAGCCCTCTGTGAAAGACAGGATAGCTCCCTCAGCAGGGGACACTGCTGGATAAAAGCTCGCACACAGGCCCTTGGCATGCACTGATTTACACCTCTGGCAAAGTCTTTAGCTTTTGAAGTACCTCAATTCTCTTAGAAAAAAACCCAGACAACATCTTTATGAAATCACTGATAATTTTTCCATCCTGCTGATTACTAAGAACAAAAAAAGAAAGCTTATCTTATTACTACAGTGATCAGAACGTTCTTTTGACTCCATCTACTGAAATGACAAAACAGAATGCTTTCTGATCATAGTTGCAGTTCTAAAACGTAAATATGCAAATTATATGTTTACTAAAAATATCTGTATGCAAGTAACAGCATCAACTGTACAGTCATAGCTTTTGCCTATTCCAGTGTATCGCTTCAAATGCTCACAAGACTGGAAAATTTGATGACAATAACATTTGATTATAAACCAGTTTGTAGCCTATTTGTTCTCTGGCCAGAAGTGCCTAATTCCTGTTGTCATCCTTGCGAGCGCATGGATGCACAAACACCAAGAAGGAACCCTACATGCAGCATTTCACTTGCTCTCAGTTTAGGATTCATGCTGGTCAGTTTGTCTTGGGCACGGCACTCTCTGACCCAGTGGGGAAGTCTCTGAACCACCATTGTAAAGAAGTGCATGACCATGTGAGCGGCCCTTTGAGCTCCATAACCACTTGCCCGGCGCTGAGTGAGGACCCTAGCTGGGAGCACAGGGAGCACAGAGCCCATCAGGCCCTGCTCACAGCCCAGCACACACGAGGAGCTGGTGCTGGCAGTGCAGTGAAGGCTCCAGTTACTTCTGAGACCTCACCGGGCAGCTGAGTTTCCCACTGTCCAAATTACAATTCAGCAATTCCAGAGAAGTGGTCGCAGGAGGGGATTTAGGTACTGATCAACCAGATCCTTTCAGAGCCTGGGTTAAACCAATAATTCATTTACTTTTCATTTCCCATTAACCAGCAAGACTGCAGGAGTTTCCCAGTAATGCTGAATGTGTAGAGTGAAGTGTATGCTATTGTTGCTGGGAGAGCTCTTTTCTTTTGAAGAGGCTGTTTTACATAGGGAATACCTTAGCTCTCCTCCTTGGAGCATAACATCTAATAAAAAAAAAATAATCCCAAAGCCTACATTAGAACTCTACCCACACAGACAGATAATTTTGACTCACTCTCCAGAAACACAGCTATAACTGCGGAATAACGTAGCAGTCTTCCTACGTTAGACCCAGGCAGCCACTGCCTTTAAACTCAAGCCAGCACAAACCTTCCCTGTCAAGTAGCTGTTTTGCTCATACAGTACCTCCTAAGGCTCTATCCATCTGTAAGCTCCTAGTGACAAGGACCTCACTATTTTTACATGTTTACACAGCACATAGCATCACTATGAAGTTCACAGAAAGATATGACGGGTGTTATAATATCAACCATAAGTAACAGAGGATGAGTGAAAGCACATCATCCAGTTAAGCTGTAAAGACCATTCATTATGTAAGGTTACTACTTTTCTTCCTTTACCTCTCTGTCTTCCGAGTAACATACTGGCAGGCAGAAAAACTTTTCATATGCAAGTCAATTAAAAATTCGGAGGCCATGGCATTTGAGCTGGAAGTTGGTTTTCAGTAAGGAAAATTGAATCACATTTGAAAATTAATAAATAAATAATAGGCTGTGGAAAAAAAAAAAAAATCCTTTTCTGGGTAGTGTGTGTAAGGATTATTGTGCCAAAACTGTCACCTACATCCTGTTTCAACTGCTGGCTCCTTAGTGAAAGTTCACTAATGGGTCTGCCAGAGAAGGTGAGGCAGGTATAACACCCCAAGCCCCCAGGCAAAATTCTCTTCTCTGAACCTGTGAGAAAAATCAGTCTTTCCAACCAGGAACAAAACCCTTTAAGTGATTTGATGCTTGATGTGAAAATAGCTAACATCTATTGTCATCGATCACCTCCCCGAGCCCCACCACTCCCCCAGGCCCTTACTGTAGAATGGAGGAGAAAACACAAGCAAAAATTCCCAAGCCCAAACATCTCAAAAGACAGGTATTTTCCCAGTTCAGACTCCTGAGCTGCCCAGATGACAGGGAGAATTCAGAAGTAGGAGTGTCAGAGCAGGCATCGCAATCAGAGGTGGCTCATAGCACTCTACCACTGATCCTGGCACAGGGGTCCAAATAAAAATCAAAGCAACATATCTCTTTTCAAAACAAAGAAAGAGTAAAAAAAAAAAAAGAAGAAAAAAAAATAATCTCATTCTCTGAGTACCTTTGATTCCTGGCTGGTACTTGATGCTGGAGAGGGGGGCTGCTCTGTGCTCTCCACTTCATTCTCTTTCTCCACACTATCCACGCTGACTTCAGTTGTGCTGCTCGGAGGAATCATTTTACCTCTAAAACACTGCTACTATCAGGAAAAAAAAGCTACAGACCTTTCTCGCTTTTTTTCATTTAATGTCCTGTTTCTTCTCTGCTCTTCTTGAGCAAATGAACTCCGACCACTTGGTTTCACTACATTTGCAAGACTAGAATTCTCTGGATTTTCTTTTTTTTTTTTTCTTTTTTTTTTTTTTCTTCTTCTCCTCCTCCTCCTCCTCCCCCTCCTTCCTCCCTCCCTCCCCTCTCCTATGTAATTCTGCTGCGAGGGGAATAAGTTATCGATGGCTCTGTAGGTCAGTTGTGTGCTTGCTTCTGTGTTTTCCCCAGTCCTCCTCCCCTCCGTGTGAAGCCTGGAGGTGTGGAGCAGCCGTGACCGTCAGCCCCGCGATCAGAGGGGAGTGAGCTGAAGCAGAAAGCCTGAGCCACGCACACACACACACGGGGCACTGGAGGGAGGAGTTGTATTTCTAATGCTGTGAATAGCTTTGGAGGAGCATGTGCTGTCATAGTAGTGAAAGAAAGTAATGCACGCATGCACACACACGCACACAGAGAGGCAGGCGCTGTGTATGAGGTTTGGAAGCATTTTACCTTTTAACATGCTCAAGAAGGCAGAGTTTAAAGGCAGCTTTATATTCTTACAAGTCTTTTCCTGAAGAAGCATTCTAGAAACAGAGAAGAAAAGAAAAAAGAAAAAGCATCTTCCCTTACCTTATCCCAGAGAAGATTATTTAAAATCCTAGCTACCCAGTGTCTCTAAAGCTCCCACCTTGCCTTGCATCCCAAACTTGTTAGCAAGCGACAGGACAGAGTCAGGGAAGAGTCACCTGTGGATCCACGTATTCTCTGCTCCCCTCCTAGGCGAAGAAGCCCAGCTCTGAGCCATGCACACACAATCAGGGTCAGCTGGAGCTCCCACTACTGTGCACATCCTATACCTGTAGTTGTCATAGTGATAATACTCCATCGGGCAGCAACAGGACGAGCAGGGGTAGCCGTCAGGAAGGCCCTGCTGTCTCTCAAGAGTGCTGTCATTCCCGAGGACGCAGCACCCGAAGTCATGCTTGGGGCTGCAGTAGTACTGGCAGAAGGTCAGCATGACTTTGCTAGCTGACTCAGATTGCTTTATATTGCTCGAGTTTTTGCCTCTGATGTAAATCTGCTGCAAAGGTGCCTGTCAGCTCTCTTCCCCGCTGAATTAAGGTCCTTATTGTGAAAGGTTGAATGGATGCGCTAACCACCAGATAGACACTTTGCAGAGTGGGAGCCACTCTGGATGGCTGGTGGAGATACCTCTTTCATCCAAAGAAAACAGAAAAAAGCAACCCAAACGTGTTTCAAATAAGCTATACTTACATTGTGGAATGTGAGAAGACTAAAATCGTTGCTTAGTTGATCTATACTGGAGGTACAGGTACTTGGAGGTGATTTGCTGATGTCAGAGTCAGAGAAGCTTCAGTACCTTGTAGCTCTGGGAGAGGGTACCAGATTCCCTTCCAGCCCCATCCCTTAGAAACACAACTGCTACCTGGAGCTGCCTCGCAGGCCCCCTCCACCTAGAACAATCCATGTGTGAAAGTGAAGGCAAATTTTCAAGATAGTAGGGGTTATACGCATGAAAGAGAGCAGAAAAAACCCTGCAGCCTCCATATTCTTAATAACTATGCAGAAGCCAAGAAAAAAAAAATCAGCTTTTCTTTGAATCCCCGGTGAATTTTCAGGACTGGCAGTTAAATGGGGAAAAAAGCTTTATTTCCTTGAAAAAGAGCGTAAAGATACTGAAATCTTTATCAGACAATAAACATTAAATGCTGCAATGCTATTTGTACACCTACCTCAGAGAAAAAGGCAATCTTAAGAGTCTGCCAGTAGAACCTATTATTTGGCCTGTAGTTGCTAACACCATTACAGATACCAAAAGGAGAATACTGGTTGGTGTTGTGGCAGTGTCAGTGACAACTGAGATTGAAGCAAGGAAATGCAGAGTTCAGAGGGGCAGGTTTGGCAGACGAGTAAAAGAATTTATTTCCAAGGGTTTGATTTCTAAAATAAAACAATGTCTTAGACTGTTCTCTTCAGAGTCAGAGGAATTCTTGAGGTGCAAAGCTCATTTCTTCCACTCAGCAAGTGAGATTTGGGCTTTGCTGTGAAATCAGCCTCTTAGCAATGAGTGGTGACCAGGCAGAGTCACAGCTTTGGTAGAATTAGGGCAGCTGTGGGCGATGGAGAACTTGGCAGGGCAAAAGCAATCGAATGCTCCAGCTCTGGCAGTGGTATCCTTCCCTGATGGTCCAGCTTAGCACAGCCAAGTCAGGGCCAGGGCACGGGGTCTGCCCACTGCAAGGTCTGTTCTGTGTGCTCAGCAATGTGACAGGTGAGAATCATGAAACTAATTTTCGTCCAGTTCCCCAGCACTGTTATTAACCAGTCTTTCCTGTTAAGAGGCTCAAAAATATCTTATATATCAAAAATAACTTGTAGGTCTCCTTTGAAATGGACCTGGAGTGGCTGGTTAATAGTTAATGCTCTAAGTGTTGTAAAATCCTGCACACATTTTATATGAAAAGCTTGTAACGTCATGACTATGTAAGTGACTATCATACCACTCTCTACTTTTTTTTTTTTGTTGTTGTTGTTGTTTTACCAAATTAGTACTGACACCTGCTGCACTCCCTCTCTTCTCCCAATTACTCACTTGTCAACCACAACTGATCTGTCAGTTTCTTGACAATTAGCCTGGGAAAGATGAGTCAAACCTAAAATCTTACCAAAAAAGCAAAAAGGAGTAGAAGCTGGATTTCTTATATTTTTATTTCCTTCTACAGGAGCTGGCTATTGAAAAATCAAATATTCAGTATAACAAAACAGACCGATCAAATTAGATGAACCTACATCTCCCTCTCCCACACTTCACTCTGGAGAAGTTGGACTTGTGATTACTCCCCATCAGTCTCTAAGTGAAGGTACTCAGCAGAAATGTGAGCACTGCAGCACAGTGCTAAACAAGAGGAAACTGAACAGATTCTGTAGTGAAGAGATGAGTGTAGATTTCTTGAGTGGGAAAAGGCAATTTGGATGAATAAAACATGAAAGCTGATTCTCAGCCCCCAGATGAAGTTGTTGCACTGTGTAAAGGCACTTGAATGTTGCCTGGGGTCACCGCCCAGCATTCTCCTGCTGGTAGTCTGAGGCTGGCTGCATGGGTGTTATGCCTTGTCCGCTCAGAGGCCAAACACACAAAGGTGACAGAGTGTGATGCAGAGCACTCCTGGGCTGGGACTCCAGTGGTCCTTTCTAAACTCTGGCTGCAGCCAGCATGATAAGAGCATCTCAGAGGCTCCTGACATCACTGCTGTGCTGTCAAGTCCTACCTGCTGTAAAGCTCCACAGTGCCAATATTAAGCTGATGTAGGGGTTTTGGCCCATACCAGGGTCTTTTGCCTTCTTTTTCCAGTAGACATTCCTCTGAAACATTTAAGCACTTTTCTGTAAAAGAGGGACATGAGTAGAGCTGGATTACACCAAAGGAAAGATATGAAATCGGTACTTATCAAAAGATATTATTCCCCTTTAGACCCCCCTGTATTTACTATAGAAAAGTAAGAAGTCAAAAAGAGAGAGGGAGCTGTGTCATTATTCACTGCTTGGTGCATAAACCATCCCATCCTCCTAAGCAAAGAGCATATAAGGGAGCATATGGGGATAATACTACCGATAAATGGCACTTGTTTAAACCACTATGTACCTCTCTAGAAATGTACAAAGCAGTGAGGAATCAGGCCAGTTGCCACCAAAGTAGACACCTCGAAGGAAAGGGAAATTAAGTCTACTGAATCTTAAGCTTCCGAGAGAATGCAGACTGAGCACCACAGAAAACTTTTAGGCACAGAAAAAAAGTTGTAGTTCTGGCACTTGCGATGAAACTTGATCAGCATCTCCGCAAGTCCCTTAGTCCAATTTGTGAGCATTCCAGGTAGGAAACAGTAGCTTCATTTCATAGTCAATTCAATTTTTTCTTTCTGGACACTGGCAACAGAATACCCCTCTAAGTGCCATTTCTGATGGGAATTTTCCTTTTAGCATGGTGCATTTGGCCAGATACACTGGTGGACATCTTCACTAGGCTGTCCTCTCAAATACCTACTATCACCCACAGCTGGCTACTAGTCTGCAAAGACCAGACCATTGCTCTAGTGGAGCATCTGCCTGTGTTTCCAAGTTGTAGGCTTGCGGGCACTTCTCACCAGCAAACATTGTATCCACAAAGGAAACGATAGTAAAATAGTTATCAGGTGGCTGAGGTTTTTTGTTTATACTCAGACACCGTTTGTTTGCTTTCAGTGCAACCTTGGCAGTTCATGGAGCAGATAACATAGTAACAACCTCCCCGGATTGTGCTTATCAAAATGCCATCTAAAGGCTACAATCACCAGCTCATCAAGCTGAAAGTAAGAGCTGGTGAATGCTCTAAAAGCATTCCCAATACTAATGGGTTACTGCTGGTTTGCATTTTGACTAAAATGGACTCTAAGTACTTTTTGAGGTATCAAGCCTTCCACTGCTCCAAGGGAGTAATTATACTGTAGCAAACGAGTAATGGTGGAGGAAGCCAAACCAACAGATTTGCACTTAAGCAGGGAGAAAATGGAACCTCTGCCTGAGTATTAATTTCAAACTCCTCTTTTCTCTCCATCCGCAGTAATGCCACAGGGAGTGATGCAGAAATCATGCTGCATCTTGGGCACCTTGAATCTGTCTTTCAGACAGATCATGATGAGATCGAAACATCGCTACCCAGACACCTAGTTCAGGAGAAAGAAGAATGCTGCATCCTCTTGTGACAGCAAGAAATGTTTGAAAAGGAGAGAAGAGGATGTAATTATAAGAGATGGAATTTAGCCAAGATACAGCATGTAATATGTTCAGTCTTACAAAAAGCATTGCAATACCTTTAAATAACCAGCGACAGTCCCGACCTGATTTTACATCTCTGCTGGCAACATGATTCCTTCTCACTTTTTATAGGAATGTGATATAAAAAGAAGAGGCCTGTGGAACCAGCAGCACCATTTCCTGCAACTCACAGATGCTCCTAGAAATTCCTGCTATTTAATAACCATTTACTGACTCGGTCCAATACAACTGTAGCAGGAATGCCCTGAACCAGTTCAACAGGTTGCTGCAGTGGTGATTTAGCCATGTACTAAATCCTTTCAGGGTATCCATGCTCCAAATATTTAAAGAGATAAAAAAGATATGATAATTAACATCATCTTCTCCACTCCTTCTGGATTCTGCTTTAACCTCACTTCTGTTTCCTTGGGTAGTCACTAAAACTCTTCCTGATGGCTCTCAGTAACACTCAGAAAGGTCTCATATAATCATACCATCTCAGTCATTTCTCCTCAGCCTTTTCCAGGGTGAGGTGGGAGGGTTCCCCCACACGGTCACCACCCTGGATTTTGGAGGGGTTTTTTTTGTTTGTTTTGGTTTTTTTTTTTGTTTGTTTGTTTTTTTTGTTTGTTTTTCTGAAGGATTTTTGATAGGAGGGAGATTTCAATCATCTCTTCCTTTTCTAGACCTTCCTTGACCTGAATTGCCCCTTAAATTCCTTTGTCTGGTTGTTAAGACTTACCAGGCATGAGCTGGGTATTACAGCTCGCAGGGCTTTACTGGATTTGTCTCAGGTTCCTGTTTTCTCCATTCACTCTGGCATTGAATACCGTCATCATGAGCTATTTCTTAACTAATGTCAGTAAAAATGCATTGAGAGCAACGTTTTGCTTAGACTGTAAATAGAATCCAAAATAAGATCTGGCAAACATTCCCAGCATAGCTGGTGGTGAACACAAGGATATGTATATGCATTTTTTTTTTTTTTTCATACAGATAACTTATGGCTATGCACCAATTTTTAAAAGGCTGTGCATTCATAGTATTTCCTGTCTTAGGTAGTTACAGTATGTCTGTCACTAATATTTAGGCACAAACATGCATGCTGAATGCAAAATGAACCTTACCATCAACTGCAACAGTTGTGCTACCATATTTTGCTTTGGAAGAAAAAAGGATTTCTCAGTGTGCCAACGACCGTAGTCAGGAAAGTAGGGCTTTTCTACAGGGTGTGGTAGAACGTGGTTATGCACAGCAAATCTTTTAAATATCTGCAGACCCTGTAGGAGGAAAAGCTTTGTAGAAATATCAGAAATTATCATTATCAAGATTAACATTACACTCTATCAGATTAGTGCATGTGTCAACTGGAATAGAAGTGTGTATGATGAGGGCTGCCCACCATTACATAACTTATTATAATGGTCTATTACAGCTCTCAAACAAGAATAAAGAATATAAATGTTCAGCCTGTTAGAAATCTGATGGAAAAGTGGCTATCTTACAGTCCAAATATATTGCTTTTGTTCCTTGAATCTTGATAAGATGCAAAATTAGATATTGATGGTAGCTGGTCTCTCTACATAGTTACAAGCTCAAAATAAAAATGGGAAGTAAAATTTGAATTGAGCAAAAAAAAAAGATAATCCTTAAAAACATTGCAAAAGGTCATCTATAATGATTTATATTATTTTATTAAAGCAATAAAAATTCTGAGAGTCCCGTGCAAAATGATAATAGGAAGGTAAGTTTGTCTTCTTGACAAAGACAAGATTATCACTATTCTATGAGCCTATCAAATGTAATCAATATATTTTTAAAAGGATTCAGGTCAATTTGCATAGAAAAAATCAGATCTCACTATTAAGTCTACAAGCAGTGATAAAACCACAAAGCATTGTGCTTGGGAACATTTCCAACCAGATTTCCTCATAGAAATATCAATTTTTTAAAGTTCTCCAGTGCATACAATTGTTATACTTTGTTGCTTAAAGCAATAGGAAAGAATGTGATCACTTACTTGCATTTGAAATGTCAACACAAAGCATCTGGAGTCACTGCTTCTTTTGATAAGTACCTATTACTGCCTCTTATTATTCAAAAGGGTCAAGCTCAGCTGTAAGAGCAAACAATCTCACTAGCAAAGATAGTAAAGATTTTTAGAAGTAGCTATGTCAGAAAAGAAGAGAAATAAAAGAAAAACGAGGGGAAAATTTTCTAAAGTATGCTTGCTTTTACCTTCCACATTCATAACTATTTCTATTCTTCATTGGATTTAAGAAAAAAAAAACAACCAAGGTTTCCTTATGTTTGTTAGTCATACCACCTGCAGTAGTATCACTCTATAATTGTCATTCTGATGTCTCAGAGTGTTTGAAGTGTTCAGGCAGAAAGGGGTTGAACACCAGACCCAGTAAGAGCTAGACCTCTCCTGCTGCTTCCATGGAATGGATTATTTTAAATTCAAATACCTAATAATTGAGCTCTGTGGTTTCAGCCTTTGAGTAAGCAGGGTACTGAAGTATGTTGTAGATTTATCCATGTAATTGGTCAAATTGACTTTGATAACTTAAAACAGTTACATGAACAATGATTTAGCTAATATATCTCTGTATGATTTTAAAATTCTATTTTCATATTGTAGTCCATAATACTTCTGTGTCTTATTAGTCTCTTTTGCCATGGGGAAAAAAAAAGACTAGTGAACAATGAGCATCAGGATGGCTGAAATCTAGAGGAAAAGCAAGTTACTACAAATTCCTAGGGCGGGCTAATATTTGGGATGCTTTGATTTAACCAAATGCAGAACTAACACAACTGAGCACAGGTGGTTGGACATATGTAAACTGGGCAGACCAACAATTAAAGAAAGCAGCAGTTTATAACAGAAGGGATAACCATCACCTCATAATGTCAGGGATTGTCTCAAACTGGGGCATTCTTCTGAGATCCCAGATACAAGGAAATCCAGCACTTGGTAGTCTACATGATCAGAACACTCAAGAGATGCAGAAGATATAACTTCAGTCAGGAAAAACCTTTGGATCATGAGAAAATATGAAAAAGAAAGTACTAGTAATGAAGCTGGAATGCAACAGATGAGATTGTCTTTCCAAGGGAATGTGACCAGCCCTTAGATATGAACTCCTGCAAACACAGAAAGGTTGTATCTAAATTCTGAACTCTTCAGACTAGGTATCATCCTTCTATTTTGAGTTTGTACAACATCTAGAAGCTAGGTTTGCTTTCTATCTGGTCTTAGGTATTACAGTAAACCAAAAAAATAATAATTTCAAAAAGTGGGTATGTGTCTACTCAATCCCAGCAGCACTGTAAATCTAACTTGTGCAATATTTGGCTGTGTTCAAAGATTTTATTACCAAAATTTTCCCTTTGTTTTTCCCTCTGTTTCCCCCCTATCATTATGTTATTATAAACAAAGTTCTGCTTTTCTGCACTGATTATTAAAAACTGGAGGAAGAAATATAAAATTATTTTAAAAAATATAAAAACCTTAAATGGCATTTTCAAGACTGAAAGCTTAAACAAAGACGTTGAAGTAAAAATGTAGAAGCTAAACAGTAGTTTTATATATATACACACGTTCATATACTGCATACTTAACACAGTAATGGCTTCATATAGTGTTGTCATGTTGAGTGACAGACAATAATAGGCAGTAATGCTCAGGAAAGATCAATGCAGTAAGCACTCCATACATAAAAAGAAGTAGTGTAGAGAATGATCTGATTTATAAAAAAATGTCTGCTGTCTATTTGTGTGACCCCCTAATGAGAGCTTTTTGTAGGAAATGTATTTTTATCTTCCACATAGAAAAGCAAAGAATGTGCAGAGCTGTGAATGATATGCTTTAACTGCAGATAGTTGGCAAAGGTTTTGACTTCTTTGGGGTATTTTTTTAATCCCATTGCACCCAGTGGAGTTATAAGGATGTTTGCAATATGTCTTAAAAGCCGTTTGTCCATGAACTGAAATACAGTGTGCTCAGATCATCATGGGATTTTTCAAAAATATTTCATGGAGCTTTCTCTTCTTCCACAGATATGAAAGCTGCCTTCCTTTGACCTGAACAGAAAAGTTGAACTATGACTGAGTACTTAGCTGAAAATCCTAACACCATTTTGGCCCAAAACAATTTAGGTCTATTTTCCTTGTGTGGTTTGTTTGTTTGTTTTTAAAAATTATTATTATTAAGCATCTAAAAACTACTCCTGGAGCCCATGCTCAGAAATGAAAATAAAGGTAATCTTGTGATGGCTTCATTTACCTTATGTCCATATTTTTACTCCATAAAAAGTCAGAATTGAAAGCTTTACCAAACCAAAACTTCATCTGATCTAAATGTAGAAAGTAAATTGTAAGTAGCATAAAATGCATGATAATAAGCAGCTGCAACCAGTTTTTTTTCCAGTCCTTTACTTTAAGGTGTTGTTTGCTTAGCAGCTGGTAAATAGGCTATTAAAAAAGACTTAAGGGCAATTTTCCAAAAGTCATGAATGACACCAGAGTCCTGAATTTTGGTTAACAAAAGACAGATAAAGCTAAATTTTAGTTTAAAGAGAGTACATCTCCCTCCCACCCAGAGAGGCACATTTTGAAAATTACAGTAAAAGCTTCTGTGCCAATTCTAAAAAACACCTTCCCTGAGAAATACAGCTTTGTACATGAAGTTTCAGTCCTACAATTCTATTGATAAGTGGGAGTCATTCACATTCAACTATCAAAAGAATAAATAACTTGGGAGAGTATTATCTTAAAGGAAAATTTTGAGGATACATGCAAAATCCTAGGACCAGTGAAGTCAGTAAAAGGTCCCAGGATTTCATCCCTGCAAACAAATCCAAGTGGTTCCAGTTAGGCATGTTTGCTGTTATCTGTGGGAATAAAATTATTCTGAAAAAACAGGCCGTAACAGTTATCTGGCAAACAGATCAGACAGTGCTATTATAGTCAGCATGCAAACCATTTTCCCTGTTAATTATATGCATCTAATGTCAGAGATCTAATTATCCAAGAAAAAAATTAAAATTCCTAAAAGAGCACAGAACTGAAAAATGGAATACAGCCAAACTTCCCTGAAGTTTTCACCGGTGACAATGCTAACCTGAGAGATCAGCATCAATTTTGACTGTTTTAACTGTGGTTTGGGTTTTTTTTCCAAGTGGCAAGGAAAAAGGAAGTAATAATCCTGGGGTATACTGCTTTCAAATGCACTTTTTCCAGAGCTTCTTGTACGATCTGACTATACCAAATTACCCTGGGTTTTTTTTTTGTGTGTGCGTTTGGTTTTCTTTTTTTTTTTTTTTACAGTCAGTGTGAGAAAGGCATCTCTGGAAACACACAAAATATACCAGCATTCATTTCACTTCTGAGGAGACCACTCACAAATTCCTAGAGCCATGAAAAATATCAGTAACTGCTCTGTTAACTATTTAAGGTCATCAGTTGTGATTGATATATAAACCAGAAATTAGCATTTAGGTGAAATTCCTTCCTGAAAACAGAAGTTTTCTTTGCATAGGTGTTTGGCTTGTTTCACCAAATTCAAGAAATGAAACATCTGAGTTAGGAGATCTTCTGATGACCATTACTACTAAGGTCCTTTCCATCTTCTGCCTAGATATTCCCTGGATTGAGTACCAGCTATTTCTCCAGGCATCTTGGAAAGCATTTTCCAAGTCAAGAACATGTTTGCGTTTGGCAACGTTGTCCCAAGGTTTCCTTCTGAAATACCCTGTCATTATCATGAGTCAAGAGACTATAAGACTGTGCTCTTCACAATTTTTTCCTTCAAAAATTTAACACTTCAGAGAAAAAAAAAAAAAAAAAAGTGGAAACAAAGGTGGATGGAAGAAGAGGGAAAATTCTGTGAAATTCTGTGGTATTGAATTGGCCTGATATTGCTTGGCATTCAGCTGGGTTAAACAGCCGTAGCTCAACTGAATTTAAGGAGCTGTGTTAATTTACACCAATGGGTTTAGAAGCATGAGGTCGCATTGGAAAACAGGTGAGATAGAACCTAAGTTGCATCTGAAGACACATGTGGAAGTTACATTTTGATAACTCTTATAATTTTTTTTAGATCAAGCCTAAAGTATCCGTTCTCAGCTTTCAACAACTCTACTACCAGAGGGTATAATATGAGCTGAGGGCAAATTTATAGAAGAATGCACCAAAAGGAGGAACGAGTATTAACTTGACATTACAGAAACTATATTAACTACATCACCTGGGACCACAGAAGAGACACAAATTAATGGAATCATTGCTCTCATTTTCTAAGAGTTTACCCATGGGGGAGCAACTTGACAAAATATCAGTTACTATTTTAAACGACAAAGCAGAACCAATTCGTCTTAGCTGTCAGACATTCCTACTCAGAAAGGACAATTCCTGTTTTTAGCACACGTTCTTATTCTCTGTATTTTTCTGTATAGTCTGTCTCACAAAGAAGTGTAACTATTCCAATGCATTTCAGAACAATTTAAAAGCCATGTCCCTATTTCAGCCTCAGGGGTTCCTATTAATTCCCTTCAAATATTACCTGTTAGTTCAGGAAACAAGGATTTTCTGCTCTAATTAGTCATCTTCGTTATCAACTTATATTCCACTATCAGTCCTGGACAGGTAAACGATTTATGTAGTCCTATAAGGCTAGCTTTGGTATTTGGGGCCTTATCTAGTAAACAGTTTGACAGGGCTCCCCACCAAATTTAACTTACAATTTTTTTACTTAGAGAATACCACTACACTATAATCTCTATTGGGGTTTACTGGCAGATGTAGAGAAGCATGATTGTCAGCTTAGGCAGTGTTGTAACCAGCTGGACAGGTTTTCCCAACATGGAGGAGGTGAATTGCTGCTCAGTGAGAGGACTGCTGGTGTCTTGGCCTTTATCAAAGACTCATGAGAGTCATCAACAGTAAGGCTTCTTGGGAGACAGGTTCTGAATGTATGTAAGCATGCCCCTTTGAACAGTGGCCAGAGGATCTTCCCTTCTTTTTCAGGTGGGGATGAAAAAGCATGAAGTTATAGAGTAATTTGTCTACACAAAACCTGTGTTTACACCATATGGACTCAGGAATAGACCATAGAAAGATTTCAGAACAAGTTTAGGAGAAAACTGGGGTTCGACCACTGATTAGCTGCCTCCTTAGATGGAGGTGAGAGGAATAACTGCTTCTTATTTATTAGAAAAGAATGCCTATCCATCCACCACAGAGTCATTGGCTGGTTTGGCTTGATGGTCATTGTGTTGGTTTAGGCCCTGCCGGGACCGGAGATCACGTTGCCGTTGTCCTTCCCCCACCCTTGGACACAAGTAGGGCACAAACCCCAGGTTAAAAGAAGAAGAAATTTAATACAACAGTGTGATAAACAATCTGAACGACAACAGTAGCAATGATAACAACAATAAACAGTAATAACAGTGAACAAGACAACAGGTATACAGAGAAATACCACAATGGTTACGGACAGCCCGCCGTGTGCTCCCCGTCACCAAAGCCACAAGTCAGCATGGTATGAATGACCTGGCTGGAGATCCCTTCCCCCTCTCTGCTGGGGAAACTTAACCCTATCCTAGCTGAACCAGAAGAGTCATCAAGGTCTGTCATTCAAACTGAAGAGGAATAAGTGTGTTTTTACTCCTTGAAATTCTAAATCAAGAATGTAAAGTATCCTATAAATGATGGTTGAGCCTTTCCTAAGCCCAGCCTTTCAGTTGTAATGCCTTAGTCATGTTGGCATCAAGACATTAGGTAATACACTGATGGCTAATACCTGGATCTACTTATTGAATCACCAAACATATCTCCTAATTCCCTCACTCTCAGACCAGTGCAAACTACTCTCTCCCACCTACACTCTACCTTGACTTTTGACCAGAATAGCTGTGCATATTTTATCTCATTTCTTCAGACAAATCTCTCCAGTATTTGTCATTTATGACGTGGACAAAACCTTTCAAACTGTGAGTCATTACAGTTTGATAAAATCATGTGAGCTTATGAAAGGAGGAAGGAGTGTGCTTGTGGAAATGCGTTGCTTTCTTATCTGTTGTGTGTCTGAAGTAAGCCTTTTTTTAGGCAACTGCTCAAGAGCAATGATCTTTCTATAAAAGGAGGGAATGCACTGGGTATACTGTGTTCCAATCAGCTTTTAATTCTGAATGCAAAATTCTTCTTGGATGTCAGCTGTACATACCGATGCATGTTTGAAATGGAAAATGGATCAAATGTTGCACAGTGCTGCAGCTGTATCAGCTTCCTTGTTTTTCAAAATGGAACAATTTTGGTGGGGTTTTTTTTGTATTTTTTTTTAATCTCTTAGGAATAAATAAAGTTAAGAGAGCAGAATATTAAGAACTCAGATCTTGACAAAGGAATGTGCTGTTTGGGTTTAGTTTTGCTGGGTCGGGTACAGGGATGGTGAAATTCACTGCAGTGCTTCCAAAGCTAATGGTAGCAGTCTAAATTTGCACAGTGGAATATCAGATTATGAAACACTCTCACATGCAATCAAAGGAAATCGCAAAATGTGTCTCTGATTTTGATGTAAATCTGTCACGTGGTTCATCTGTTTTAGAGGAACATGATTTCTGCAAATTTTGATGCACTTGACACTAACTGCAACTTAACTGTAACAGAACTTTCACCCAGTAGAGCACCTGATAGTTTTAGGTTTCCAGGCACTTAGACCCATTTTCCTTACAAGGGTCAACAAAAAAAGAACATTTTCCCATATTAAATTCAATGTTACCACAGCATTCCCGTGACTGCTTGTCAAAGTCAATGGATAATTTAAAAGCTGTAATGTAAGAGCTACATTTTCTTTGTGAGTAGGGCAAGCTCACATTTAGGAGAGAGTTCAAAATCCAATTATATGTATACATATGAATGCTGCAAATTCTTTTCTGGGCATGGTGTGCTGTACTAATTGTTTTGATTACAAGAATTATAGCCAGCAGAGAATTAACTCCTGGGACACCACCACAAAGTGAATAAATCTCATTAATCTAAACATCTCAAGGTTTGGGATTTAAAAGACAAGTCAACATATGAATTCTACTTCACACCATGCAGTCTCCTCCTCTCACCTGCTTCCCACTTGATTTTGCAGCCCAGAAGTCCGACAGGTTGTTCCAGGTACAACCCTATCCCATCCTTCTTGTTGCTCTAGTGTAACTTATCAAGCATACCCTTCTCATGTGTTTTCATCCTGCTGCTGCTACAAAATCTATTTCTTATGCAACACTGGAAGCTGTATTTCCGAGGTCAATGGTCCTAAGCAAATGTCTCAGTCCCCGGAGGAGAATTGAATGGGATCGCTGAATTATGAAAGGGCTGCAAGAACTGGGGCCCAAAACTACATCTGTTGTAAGCTCAGCCCCGTCAGATCTTTTTTTTTATACCTTCTACAATGCAGATTTAAAGCAATCTGGGGTGGTCAAACTACCTTTAAATGGAAAATCAGATTAATTAACCTCCACAATCTCCATGTACGTATCACTGTTACGTGAAGGTCCTTCCAATCCTTAATCTGCAATCTCCCCAGACATTTTTTTTCTCTCTCGATGCCACTGCAATTGAAAACTAAGACCTCAGCATATTTGTGGCATTACTTATAACACATCTGCAGGACAGGTTTTACTTCTTCAGCATTACATTGGTCATGGCATCTTTGCTTCTAGATGGAAGAGTGGCTCACAAAGAACCTCAGCAAAGGTTCATTTAACACAAGGCAAAAGCAGTTAGAAATAAGGACACTGAGCCAAGCACACCTCTCAATCAGGTTGGCTCGGCACTGTGAACCAATCAACCTAATTAGACAGTTGTGATGAGGAGTTACTGTCCTCTCTAGAAACACCCAGCTGGGCATAGAGCTGGCAACAGTAATCAGCCTTTTATCAGAGACAAGAAGCAAAACATTACCATCACAATTACCACTGAATGACACTCAGGTGCAGAGCCTTGTGTATCGTTGTGTGTGGCAATGGGAAATTTTTAGGTTGTGGTGAAACTGTGCTCCAGTAGATAGGCTTACTGAGAAAGGACAAAAAGACAGATGAAGGATGGATGTAAATTCTAGCAGAATTAATTGAAAATTGTCAAAACTGTGAGATGTTGGGGGAAAAAAAAAGTTTCAAAAAAGACAGTTATATTCCTGCAGCTTCATGAAGTTACTTCTACTTTAATAGAAAAAGAATTGAACAAAACTTCTTATTTTAAAATGTTGAAATAAGAGACAGAATTTCTTTTCATGCTGTCATATCTGCACACTTTTTTGAATAATTATAGCTTCTAGCCCTGATGATTATGACTAAAATTTAGAAAACATTAATTGGAACACTATACAGAGTAGAAGTGTCTGCAGTCACTGTCTGAAACAATAGCTTGGATGGATATGAATTACTTAATCTACCTTAGTATATATTAACTCTGAAGAGTGATAATAACAATACTGTTACCATTTCACTACTATTCATTTCATTTGAAATATCTAGCTAAAGCATATATCCCAAAAACTTATATTCTCTCTAAACATACACCCCACCCACCCCCCCCTTTATTATATTTTGTGTAATCAAGCACGAACTACTTGGTTTCTTGGGGTTTCTTTGACACAAATGTTTTCTTCTGGCAAATGGTTTCTTTCCACTCCTCAAAAAGAGGTCCATTTCCAGTGAAATATTAATGTTCAATAAAATGAAAACATTTTACCGAAGCTAAAGTTAAGAAGATCTGAAATAGGGGAAGCAGTTTCTTTCATATTTGGGTTTGTAACATTGTATGTTACATTTCCTTTGTGTCATGATGCTGCATTTCCCTACCCACTTTGTATGAGACTCCAAGGACCCAGAAAAGTGAGGGCCATTTCTGCAAAATAGGTGTAAACTTAACTAACATTAAAGTTTAGCCTCAAATGGTCTTTAAGCTCAGTCAGGATCTTGTTAACCTAGTTACAAGCTGCACCACATTAGACAAAAGCCTGAAAACAGAAATGCTGGAAAGCTTTTTCACCAATTTATTCCTCCTCATTTTGTTCTTTTTTTCCTCCAAGTGAAAAAAAGGAACCAAAGCAAAAGACTTTGTTTTTTTCCCAATGTAATTCCTCATATACCTCAGAGATGTTGTTGGGTTTTTTTCCCCTCAATTACACATTCTTTCAGATGCAGATCTGGAAAGTAGTTCCCCGTTTCTAAATTTGTGTCACAGGCACAATGAGCCGGTGGGAGATGAAGGCCTTGGAATTCCACAGGCCCCCCCACTGACTCCAATTAAAATGAGGGACAGAAAGCAATTACTCTGTGAAAGTATATATATCTGCAACCACCCGGGAGGGGTGGCATTAATAAAGAGTTTTAATGCTATTGCCTAATTAGGAGGAGGAGAGTTAAGGTTAGCAGCTTTGCTTGTCACAGTGATTCAAAGCGTGACAAGGGAGTGAGAAATAGTACTTTGAAGGTAAGGGAAGCTTCACTTTCAAGCTCGCGGCAACTGCACTTTCATCTGGTGGCTGCATGACAGATGGAAGGAAAATGAAACAGCCTTAAGAAGCCACAGACTAAGAGAGTGTCACAGATTTTGGAAAGCTGCATCTTCAAGAATAATGAAACTTGTCCCCATTGGTCCTATTAGAAAAGGAGCCATCTTAATTTACGTATCTCTTTTGAACCTCACTGCCATCCTGTTACACCCTCCCCTCCTCCTCATGTCTCGCATTTGGGCAAATGTTAACTCAAAACGTGTCTCTTTGGGCTCTGGATGCTCTGCAAATTTGCTGGTGTTTTTGTTCATTTCACCATTAAGTAGTGATAAGTTCAGGGGCTGAAACAGCTCTGTTAATGTCTGCATCACTGTGGATTGATCTAACAGGGCTCATCACCCTACTCTTGATAATCATGTCTCCTTCCTTGCACTCAGAATGAAATTGCCTGGTGGCTGGCCAGGCAGTGGGCTTCAGTCTCCAGCTCCTCCTTTCAGACAACGACACCTGTATGAAAAGCTAGATCCACACCTCTTCTCAAGGAGGTCAGAGGAGGGTTAGAGACCAACTGTTCAGCCAAATCTACTTGTACTACAGAGTCTGCTAGGAATCTTTTTCTAAGGTGCTGCACTGCATCCTCTGCTGAATTAAACTGCCCTTTCCCACTTGACATGAGCAGGTCTGATCCAGTTTTCACAGGCATTTATACTGCATCACATTCAGTTTGACTGGAAGGTGAACTTGAAACGGGCATGAATACAATTAGCCTCACTAGAATGGGTAGAAAACTCCATTCTCATGGCAAGGCATATTAGACTATGTTATGTCTGTTGTTCATCAGGGCCTTTGTTTTAAATGTTATTAATCTGGCAGCATGTCCAGAGGCAGAGTATCCCCTACAGCTACTTTGGATCATTGGTGAATTTGAGGAAGAAGCACAGCTATTGAATCATCTCTTTCTGCATTGTTCCAAGTTTCCAGCCGCTTAGCAACCACCCTTATCCAGATTACTAGAATTTATGAGGCCATGGCCCTATGGAGTATATGTGCTGTCTAGACAGACAGATGCAATAGGTTTATATTGCACGAACTGGCACTGTATGCTGTTTATTAACAAAATAACCTCTTCCCATGTGCTAATTATTTACTTTGCTACTGGCAAATATGCCACAGTAATATCAACATAGAGCAGCCAGCACATAACATTTACACTGAACTTTGAGTCATTTCAAGTACTGTTGTAACATTTAAGAATGGGAATCTTAGAAACGACTACTACTCTCATCTTTTTAGGGTATGACCAGAACAAGCTTAATTGCTCTCAAATGCTAGCATCTCCTTACAGGAGGGTTAAAGGTGGAAAAAGCAAGTATTTATACATACTCCTTCCTCTTTTGCTGTACAATTAAAATCAACAATTGTTTTCATCTGTCAGGCAGAAAGAAGGTATGTATACAGTAAAATGGTACAAGTGTCTCTCTCCAGGGCTAAACGCTGAGGATATTTTTAAAGATCATCCAGAAAGATATATGCTCAAGTGCTATTATGCCTCTCTGCTGCCAACTAAAAAGAGAAAATCTACCTCAGCTACCCTTTTGACACCTCTCAGTTGCAGACTTTTCCTCCCTGCAAGCAGTCAGTTGAGAGGGTCATCCAACAAGAGCAATCCCTGTATTTTAGGTTATTCAGAAACTATTCCTTCATTCTTGCTCTCAGGAGGGGGAAACAGGATGCTTAAGGAAGTCTGGAGAAGTGACAGGGCTTTCTACCCTTTCCACGGCCCATACAACAGGTCCACACACAGGATGAGAAGAGAACTGCTAATGGTGAGAAAAAGATTGCACTCCCACTGCCTGTGAAGAGCTAGACACCAGGGCTCTGGCTTAAAAGCCACCGTCCAGCTCACAGGCTCTTAAGTGGAGCCACACAAGCATGCCAGGATTCCTGCTGCTATGGAAAGCCCTCATTAATTTCAGCCAAAGCTCAGCATGTTTCATCTGCGCTGCCCTATAGCAGTAGTTTTGGTTTAAAACAAATAGGGGAGAGAAAATAGGCAACAGAATTTAAAAATAAAATTAAAAAAAAAAATTCTTCTGAAATCAGAAAAATAGTGAGTATTCATAATGTGGGTATATTAAATGATGAACCTGTTTCTCCCAGGAAAAAGCTGCCAAGAGTCTGAATTTTCCTGGCATGACCTCTTGTCCCTCATACATTTTGTTCAGGAAGAGATAAGGCATTTAGCTAGTCTGCTGAGATTTCAACATACACAGACTTCCCCTTGGGGCACTAAATCTGAGTGGACTACACAAAATCCAGAGGTCTGGACAGGCCTTCTACAGGCATCAGCCACATGCCTGTCACACGTACAGAGTCTGGATGCTCTGGGTGGGACAGACTTGCCCCAGGACAACTGTATATAACCTAAATGTCCATCTAATAGACTAAATTATAGTCCCAGATAGAAACACAGATGCATTCACTGTAGAATCAACTTCCATATGAACAGTATGTCTGATAAATCCAGCATGCATTGGGTTCACTCTGAGTGACTTTATAGGTATGTGTACTTGGCTGATACCTGGGGAGCCCTGGGCTAGTACATGGTGTTAATCTGCCATGAGAGAGTAGAGAATGATAGTGCTGAGTAGCTGATGCCTTTTTACACAATGAAGTGTGGAAGATTTTATGATAAAATAGCAATGCTACATCTACTCAGCATGCGATTGCTTTAGTTCTAGTCTACCTGGTTTATTTTAGCTTGAGGCAAATGTTTCACTACGTCTTCGACTCCATTTTGAAATGCTTGCCTGCTGTGCTGTTCTCGCTACTTGATAATTCTCTCCTGAGTAACAGACTTCTTAGAGCACCTCTGTGAGGATGTCTCTACAGAAAGTCACCTGAAAAATGCCTGTTAATACCAACTATAAGAACTGAAGACAAGAATCCTGAATGTGACAGAGACTACAAAGAAACAGCACAATGTCTTTAACAGGGCATGTGAGAAGAACTGATTCTTCTTAAAGAGAAAGGGGGAAAGGGAAAGGAGTGAGGGATTTCAAAAATTTGTCTTTAAATTATCAAAAATGATCTAAAATGACACTCAGTTCTGCTCTTACAATCTTCGGATTCAGTTTTCTATGCTTTCCATTTCCCCAGTCCCCATTCCCTCCCAGCTGCGTACAGAACATTTTAGTGTCTTGATGTAGACTTTTTTTTTTTAATGCTACCACTCTGTGTAAACAATATATTTCCTCAATATAAAACTGATACTTTCTCCTTTCTGTAAGTGGAGTTGAAGTTCCACTCTGTTAATTTTTATTTTAGGGTTGCCATCATACCCATGTAGTGATGCATGAACAGTAGGTGAGTTGGGTCTATAAAGGAAATCTGTGATCAAGGGGACTCTCAGGAGATCCTCCACAACAACATTAGACTGTGGTGCATCATGCTTGGAAAGAAGTGAGTCATCATTTCCAGCCAGTATCAACACTTGCACAACTTTTCCTTAACCTTGTAGCCCACTGCCAGCACCCTTCTGACCTGTGGTCCCAAGCACAAATCTAATCTGTATAATCTTATGCTAAAGCCTTGCCCTCTCAGTGATAGATTAGAGATCCATCCTACCTTGTAGGTCAACCTCACTATTTTTGTGTTCACTGAGCACCAGCAACTGTTCAGCCCAAACACAATATTTGGAGAGAGAAGGGAACTTTGAAGACAAGATAAAAAGACAAGAAGAAGAAGAAGTTGGCTTTGCTACCTGACAGTATTTATTGTTGCTCATTATCAATAGGCTCTGACTCCTTTATGAACATAGTAGCTTTATATGAGAATAAGAAGACCTGAATAAAAGCTTATATGATGACTGTGCCTTTAAGTACTTACAAGTTAAAGACATCACAAACCACTGTAACCTCAAGGAACTGAAAACTCCATCAGACAAAAAAAGCCAGCCGGACACACTGCCCTCCAATTAAACTAGAAGTGAAAATGCACTGACCTGATTATTCTGTTGGATTGCAAAACAAGTTTGATTTAAATTCTGAAAAATAAAACATAGAAAACTTGGCAACAAAGGCATACAAACTTTCTCATCTACCAGAATACACAAGGCTTACAATTCTCTATTAGTGATAAGAAGATCTCAGTTTTTACCAAGGATGTTGTACAATCAATCCAAGAGTATTTGCAGTACCATTTCCAGCAATTAGTGTCCGTAAATGTAAGATGATTTTTCAAATTACCTCTTCCCTTACCCAGACAAAGAATTTATTTTTGGTTGTGTGTTTGTTTTGAAAACTAGAGAACTTGCAACATCTTCCTGCTGTAGCATCTGTGGTGAAATTTTAAACATTTACACAATCCAACTTCTTGAGCTCTTTTGAAAATCCAGACTCTTAGGCTGGTGCCTAAATGCTTACTCAGTTTGTAAAATCTGGTTCAGAATGGATGGACCACCTAACTTTTGTTCAGATTAGATTCCCAAAGGCAAATGGTCTGAGTACCACTGACTAAAACAGGCAAGAGATGCAGCACTTTTAAAATTAATTAATATTTCATTAAATGAAAAAAAGGAAAACAAAAAAAAGTTGGAGTGAGAAACTAGCCTTCTAACAAATGTCTATTTCCCTGCTTCTTGAGGACATTATAGGTATGACTCAATCCCATCACTTGACTAACTCCCATGAGGTGGAAGGAGATTTTCCCAAAACCGTGTTTATGAAGAAGATGAGAGCTGGAAGTTTGCCAGCAGAAGCCAGTAGCAGCTCAGAGAAGTGGAGCAGATGAGCATGGCTCAGTTTAGGCAAAGAGCGACTGGTGTATGTCAGGGAAAACCATAATGATTAAACTTTTCTTTAGCTCTTTGCCAGAAGCAAAACTGGTACCTATCTGAGACTATTAAGACTGTCTGGACTGGGGTCTGCTGATGAGGATGAGAAGAGAGAGAGGCAAGGCTGAGATGGCAGCAGTCATGGCTATGCAAAGGAGCTGAACAGGCCCAAGATAATCTAAAGTGCATGAACACATCTGCAAAAAAAGCACAGGGGGATGGCCAATGCCACCCTGGGATCACACACTGAGATTGTGATCCCTGATCAAACCTGATCTCTGTGCAAAGGCAACCTGCACAAAAACAAAAACCAAAAAAACCCAGGCCTTCAGAAGTGTGCCAGTTGCCTTCACAAGTAGCAAGTTCTTTGGGGTAGTTTGTCACCCATGGTCTGTAGCTGCAAAGCAAGTTCAGGTGACACATGTGGATGGGACATGTTTCTCCCGTGGTGAGGGCAGTAGGAAAGGCACCTGCAAAAGGCATGGCTCCAGCAGAAAGCCTGGTGTTGCCACAGTCCTGGGGGCTGCCCAGTAAGGCAAAGGGCAGTAAGGCTCAAAGTTTCTCAAGGAACATGGTCAGCACAGTGCTCCAGGGGACAGGGGATTAGTGGCCTTTCTGCACAAGCATCAGCCATGCTGTTCATACCAGCTCCTGTTGTCAGCACACCAGGGGCAAGGTGCACTTAAAATATCCTCTGTGGACTCTCAGCATGTCAGGTGCTGTGCTTGCATGACAGTTCCCAGAATTTCACAGCAGGCAGACAGCTGAGGTGTTCGGCCTTGAACTTGCTGCTGGGGTTGACTTACAGGACTATGTAGACACAGCCACCACCATGAAATGTCAAAGCGCTTTGCACTTCTACAGATTCACAGCCAGAAGGATAAACAACAAGGTCCCAGATAAGCTTTTCTGGTGTTTCTGTACTATTTACTGCTGGCCTGAATGCATGCTGGGTTTTTTGTGTCTTGTTTTTTTGTTTTGGTTTGGTTTTTTTGAGCTGACAGCTAATTTCTACCTAGATTGACAAGGAAATTGTATGATGAATTCCTGCTATTGATTTTTTCTCACTGTAGCCAAAACAGTGTATTTACTAGGACTAAAACACAAAAAGAAGTTAAAGAAACTGATTTTCTATTATAACAAATTTTATATCACTTCAGAATCAAGCACACTTTTCTAAAATGGCAATTCTTTTCCAGTAAAACACATGGAAGAATTAATCTGAGCTCCTGGCCAAAAAAGAAATACTATCAATTTATATTCTTCCCTACAGCTTATTCCTTTTGGGAGGAGTAGAGGGGAGGAGGTTGCTTTTGCTTAAATGAAACAAGTTCATCCAAGGTTGGCAGAATCTTAAAAGGTGAGAAGCTCAGAAATCAGTTATAGCTGGATGAGGCTGTTTGAATACTTCTCTGAAAGTTTACAGCTTTTTTTTTTTTTTTTTTTTTTTTTTTGGCCAAGTCCTCTGTGCCTGGTAAAATAGGTCCTCTCATGAGTTGCTCAGACTCATCCTTCTAGTCCCAGACATAAAAGACAGACAGCTTTCCTTCCGCTATTTTACAATTTTGTATAAAGGCAAAAATCCACAGCTGTAGGAATGTAGGAATAATTAATGAAAGTCTCAAAACTTTTAAGCTATTTTTCATCATAGCACTTGGAAAAATGGAGATGCAGAAATAATTGATTATTTAGGGTTAATGACTAAAACCATAAACCAGCCAGCAATAAACAAAACTTAATTTGGAGGAGGTGCTCTGATCTGTAATATTTCATCCTCCAACTTCTCACTAGATTAAAAAAACCCCAAAGCCGTTTTTTAGAATTTAAAGCTGCACTTTTTTGTTGGCATTGGTTATCTCTTTCTTAAATTTCAATTTTATCATAATCTAAAATGTGGATTTAAAAAGAGAAAAGGTTTTCACTTTGAAAATGTTCCATGAAATATGGAAAGGAGTGTTATGATAAAGTCCTCAATTTTCCTGAAGGAAATTTTCTTCTGAACTTAGTTCCCTACTGGGAGATTGTTTAGGTCATGCAGAAATTGATTTTTCAGCTAGTAAACAATGTGGCTGAAAACTTTTGCCTAAATCTAACATTATATCTGATTTTGTCAAAACCAGTTCAGCTATCCTGAAATAATTTCACAGATTTCTTCGTCTACCATGAGATATGTCATTCAATCAAGTAACTGTACATTCAACTAAATCATATGTATTTCAGTAAGCACACATTTATATGAAGGGCATTAAAAGCTTTGGTCTTTTCTGATTGCACATTCTCAAGAGTTTGCTAGCACCCACTAACAAGCACTAAGACACTTGGCCCTCAGGTTCTCTAAATGGAATATCTATCATGTATGAAAAATGTGTAATCACGGAACAAAAAACATTTTTTCCACACACTGCTGGAAAAGACCCCAAAGCAACCTGTATGTAACAATGAACAAAAGTGTAGCTGGTTAATAAAATATTTAGGAACAGGGTATATAGTCCTACTATGGCTGGGAGGAGATAAAAAAACATTAGGAAGATAAAATGGACAATAAATGTGTAAACATATTTTTTTTTGATCTAAAGAAGAATGTATAAAAAGGATTATAAAACCCTTTATATCCTGGCTCTGTGCTCTATGGCAAGTACACCATAATGTATTCGTCCTGAGAAAAACGCATACACATATAAACTGATAATTAATAAGGATGACGTTTCCCTTCCTTTACCTGCAATTCACTGATGAAGCTGGAGAACGGTAGTGTGTAGCAAAAATTCAAAAGGTCTGCCATGGCCTTGGGGGCTATTGAGCTTCTTTGGCATAAATCATAGCAATTTCTGTACCCAAGAGAGCTATTCCATTGTATTTGTCCATTTGAAGATGTCAACAATCTCATTAAAACTGACACTACTAGGTTGTAGCTGATGTTACCAACTCATGTGCAGAAGAATGTTCTTCTGGAGATGTAATTTCTCATTTGCCTTAATTACAGCAAATTACATGCTGCACCTATGTCAGGCAATGCTAGCAGGTGATGCCACATTAGTTCATACCTGAAATACACATCCAAGTCATGGCCATCACTGTTAATAGTTGCATCTGCTGGGAATTAAACAAGATCTGCTAAACACTGGGTGGGAGAGGAGGCTGAAGACTTGGTATCTCCTACGAGCAGCACAGGGCAGCTTTGCCATTCAATACCCTGAATCACAGAAAAGAGCTTATGCAGCTTGACAAGAAGCTGCTCAGAGGCAGCTGTTGTCCTCGCTCTCCGTCTTGGGTTTGGAGTATTTCACCAAATTAGAATCCTGTTTCTACAAGCCTTGGGTTTATAGCTTTTTAGTCATAAATTTAACTATGACTGATTGGAGCTATTGTTTTCCCCTAGTAGTACATCTCAGTGATTCAGTCTGAAATGATTCATTTAAAAACTCAGGGACATTCAAAAGGCATTATTTTTGGAAATGGCCAAACATTCAACCCTAACAATAACATCCTGAAGAGTCACTTATACAATAAGGCAGAGGAGATGACTGGCTAAGGGGTCATAAGCAGCTGAACCTATAGCTCTGCTGTAAGTCAGTGTGAGGAAATGTTCCTGTATGAATGTCCATTTGGCTGCTAATAAGAAACTGGAGAAGACGGTGAGCAAAGCTGTGCTATGACTCATTAGGGCCATCAAATTATTTTCTTCACCATCTCAACATTTTCTCTTTAGCTTTTAATCTTTATTTTTGTATTTTATGACCAAAGTAAAAACAGAAAAAAAAAAAAAAAAAAGAAGACGGCAAGAGAACAAGTGAATAGACACAGTTTTTTGGTTTGAAAAGATTCTTAAATTCGTTTCCCCCTAGGTAAATAATTCTCTCTAACTGTCCCTAACTAGCAACTTGCACCCAACCCAGTAGCAATCCATGCTGTTGGAGTTGGAACAAAACTTCTATTTCAAAGGCATATGATTCAACAGCCCTTCCCTGAGTGCAATGAATCAGTGCAGTGGGGTATGTTCAATGCAACATCACCCCACTCAGCCCCAAGCAGACAAATTCTGCATTTAATGGAAGCAACAAGACCTTCTCGCCTGATTCCCCACAGTCTGAACAAATGAACGGGGACAGCAATAAGTGCAGGAGACATCCTGGTTTCTCTCTCTTGTCAATAGAAAAGAAATAGCTGTTGGCAGCACGAAAGCATACACCACTAGTGTGTGAAGTAATCATCCTCCCCCTGGATGAGAGTTTCTCACACTCATCACTTGTGATTTTTATGGCCATCCACATAGTTGTCCCTGGGTAAGAAGCTGTGCAGAGTTGCAGTACATCTACCTTCTTCACTGGCAGCTGTGCAGTTTTCCCAATCAAAAGGCCCATGCCTCCCCACAAAACTCTCTCATGCAACCTACCCAAGTTTTACTATAATATTCGGTGTGAAACCAATAACATCCAAGGAGATGAAGGATGCTGCATAGAAGAGTAAAACTTTATGAAGACTGGTTCTTGCTCTCACAAAGAGGAAGAGAAGAATAAAATGAATTTGCTCTATGCTTCCTGGGATCAGCACATGTGTGTCAAGGAGAAAAGTCAGAGAAAAGGTATAAAAGACTCTGGAATATAATCTGGATTTCTGTATAAAACAATTTTGGAGTGAAGTGAGGTTTGTTTACATTAGTTTCTCTACCTAATTCTTTGAATCCTGAGCCCTCAAAAAAGTTGCATATACTCATCATCTCATTTTCTACACGTATCTACCTTCTACATAGGAAAACCATTCTCACAAGACAGGAGACATCCTCCTGCTTATGTTAGCAGCTCCCATCAGTGAATAACAAGAATTTATGAAAATGCTCGTTCCTTTTTATCTGGTGTGGGTCAGGACTCTTTCAACATTACACAAATAGCAATTTTACACTCCTGGTAATTATAATTCTCTCACACTGAGTTTAGGAGTTTGTGGCTGTTATGCACTCTCTCCACCTTCTATATTTAGATTCATAAAACTTTTTCACTCAGAAAATACCATGTGCTTTCACACTCAGATCTGTCCTTTCATCCTCTGAGGATTTCACAACTCTGCAATGGTATAAACAAGACAAAAAGGCTTAGTTTTCCCCTATACTTAATCATGGGACAAAGTCATAGTCTGAGCTCTCTTTTTTCCTAAGAATTATGGCTTGCAGTAACCAACTCAGTTGCTTTGCCCCTGATCCCATTGGAAACTTTGCTGCTGATTTCAGTACAGGAAGAACAGTTCAGCTTGTTATATTTAGATTTGATCTGATATGAATTATCTTTAGGATAACACAGCAGTATTGCCTCTACTCCATTAACTTTTTTCCAGCACTGGTCAGCAGGTTGATATAAAGAAAGGCAAAAAATATATATGATGGACTAGCCTGTCATTTGCAAAATGTATAAGGTACTGGATTTTAGACCCTTCATGATATACTGAATTTTCTCTAATGCAACTGAGTATTCTTTTTATCAGCTGAGATGGAATACCAACAGTAAGCAATACCATTTTGTAGTGAAAAGATTATATTTTCATTGTGTAAAAGGATGCAGTATTACTCTCTATTAATTATTGCCTGGAGTGCATACACACTTGCTGGAAGCTTGGATCAAAACCTAATCAAATATCAGATAGGGTTAAATGAGAGTACAGATAGTTAGGTGCAACACTGATTTTCCTGTTGTTAAGTACCAGTTTGTTTGGTGCTTGTATTTCTTTAATCAGGTTAGCTGTTTAGCATATGACAAAGAACAGAATACATTATCTAAAGACAGAAAACAAAGGTAATCACAAGAAGTAAAAGCCAGAGACTCTCAGCTACAATACCCAGAGATAGTGATGCACTGTGTCTGGGAGAGAAAACTTACCTTACAAAAAAAAAAGTAAAGCATAGGAAGCAAAAAATATATTTATCATGAAAAATACACAGTAAAACCACATACAGGATAATATCTGAGACATATTACAAAAGCTATACACAAGAGAGAGAGAGGTGTGTACCGCATGAGGGATCTTAACCAAATGAGGTTATTTATGGATGACTTCTAAGCATAATTTAGGTACATAACCTAATTTTACACACACACAGAGCTAGAAAAGTATGTGCAGAGATATGAGCATAAACTTTCTGCTCATGATGTACTTCATGTGATACAGGTGGATTTTCCAAGTCTAATATTTAATAGGAATGTTACATGTTAGCAACTCAAGTCTGCACTCAAAGAGTATTGTATGACTTGGGAGAGGTATAGTAGAGCTCAGTGAATATTCACACATCGCAGATCTCAGTGCCCAGAGGGATAATACTCTATTTTCCTGTTTATGGCTCCATAGACTAAGTTTATGATATTAAATGGATGAGAGCTCACAAGAGAAAAGGCAAGGTTGGACAGTGGAGGTGAGATACTAAAGAGGAAAGATTTCTGGGAAAACTAAAAGTGGCACATAAAAAGTTACAACATTATCTCTACAAGAATCAAATTCAAACACAATTTTCAACCCATTTGCAGTGGGTCTTCTGCCCAGTTGTGATCTTTTAAAACCAAAAGGGTAGCAATCCTTCTGCACATCTGGAAAAAGACCATATCCAGAGGGATATATTCAAATGGCTTTATCCTTAAAGGTGGGAAGAGCTGCATCTTTATTTGGTGCAATTTCCAAGAGCATTCTGATTTACCATTATTACACACACACACACACAAAAAAAAAAAAAATTAAAAAAATAATTAAATCCCCCCCAGTACCTGTAGTGACAGAAATCACAAAATATGTGTTTTTAGCAATTGTAAGTTGGTCTTAGCAGCAAAGAAATATCACAAAGAAAAGCAGTATGTTTAAGTTGATAACCCTGGCCCCAGGAACACAGCAGTAGGGAAAAAAAAATTACTACAGAGGATCACTTTGAAAACAGGGAGTTGCATTCATTTGGTATTTTTCTCACTGTTTGATCTGAAATATGGAAACACACACAAAAAGAAAGAGTTATAATAAAAGCAGCAAAACATGGACTGGTAATTACTTTGTCAATACCTCACCTAACAGGACATGATTTCCAGCAGATCTGCTTCTGAGGTGTGGGAACCTGCATAGATGGGGCTAACACAGAGTAACGTCACCACATGTCCCAAGCTTAGGTCTCCGTCTCCCACCCAGCTGGTTGTGAAAAAAAAAGTTCCATGCTTCTGACAAGTCTGATGAAGCTTTGCTAATGTTATTGAAGTTACCAGGGGTAAGTGAAGGGGAGGAGATTGGTAGCCAGACTTCGTGATTATCGACACTTTGTTGCCCTAGGAAATGCAGCAAAATGCTCTGGGAAAATGGTTTCTGACACCATTTAACAGGCAAAGGATTAACTTTAGCATGACTGAGGGTACGTTTTTCCTCTGGACTATAGTGACAGGGGAGAGGAGTCTGTTACAGCTCCAAATAAGGATGAAATAGTAGTATCACAGGCCATTAGAGATCTTGGTTCAATTCTTGCTTGCTTAGCCAACATGGCAACTGTCACACTGTCATAAATTATGCGAAAAGATATCTTAGGAGAAGTTCTGGCAGCATCCTCTACTACCTCATTCTTAACTCTATTCGGTAAGTAACAATATCTGTCAAGTAAGCATTAGGTGGGAAAATAGGACAGAAAGTGGAGGACTTGGCAAATGCAAAATAAAGAAAGTGTGGTTTTGTCTTAGAGAAGCATAATTAGGGAGACAGCATCTCAGAGAGTAACAACAGAACAACTAAGTGGTTTGCAAGTATATATAAGACCTTACTATCAACTTTAATTAAAGTGCTTCTTCAAAACACTGTGTAATGCACTTTGACTGATCAGAAGCAGCCAGACATAAGAAAAAAAGCCATGTTTATCTAGAATACCACAAATATGAGTGAGGAAAAAAAAATCCTAACAGTTAAAAATATTTTTATGTCCCTGTCTTCATGCTCTTGTAGGTGCTCATATAACAAAGTAGGAGAATTCAATCCCCAAGTGTCTAATCATACATGAGCATTATTGGAGCATTCCTGACTTCCTACAAAATTATTTGGTAAAATCTCAATTAAAATGCAGTTCATTAAACTGTAATTATATAAATTTATTTCCATATTTTCTCTGTGCTTTCATGCAGAAAACTGTAAAGAAATATTTAGAAAACATACTGTGGCTGTAATTAAAGAGATCACAGTGTTGGTAGAGAGAGAACTGCATGGGTTTACATTGAAGAGTTTCTCTCAGAGCCTCTATTAATTTAAGAGGCTAAGCCTAAAATGGTGTAAATGCCAAAGATTTGCCTAGTTCTGTTAACAATCAATATTAGTTTTGTTAACCACCAATATTTCCAGTTGAGGGCTTAAGTGAAATTAGTCTCTATCCCTTTGTGTGTTTTATCTGTGTTATGGAGCTTAATTGTGGTTCTTTCAGCACTGTCCAAAATTTGGGAATTTATTTGTTGCTTAAAGAATTGAAAGATTGCCTAAGGAAACCTCCCCATTTTTGTGCTCAGGTAGAGAGCTTCTAAACTGAAGTTTGGTCTTATTTAAAAAGAGGAGATACTTGCAATACAAAATGGTCACTCCTTCTTTAAGAGTACAAAGGGCAAAAAGGATCAGCTGGACCCGTGTTACAATGGAGCTGTACCAAACCCATTTTTTTTCCTAACAGAAAAGGTGAAAAGTATAGCAGGGGGATTCTTGCATATTGTGTAACAATCTTTAAACATAGCAAAACAGTACTCAATAACTGTATTGGCTAATTGAACACAATAAATTGGATTAATCCTCTCATCAGCTTCATGGACTAAATGTCCCATTCTCAGACTTCTTTTCCTTTGAAATCTGTAAGAGAAAATGTTCCTAAACAGGAGAGTCAATGTATGAAAAATACATGGAAGAACATCACCCATGATAAAAATGCCCACTTAAAATACTCACATGGACATAGTTTACTGCCTTGAGCAACTGTGTTGCACGCTATGAAGATGACAAAGACTGCCTTAAAAACCACATACATCATGGAAAGGATGCCAAGAGAACTGTTTGCCCTGTTTGGGTTTTTTTTGTAGGAGACAAGCTGAGGCCAGAAACTTGGAGATTGACTGTGAGAGTCACTTCCCAGAGCTGAGAGCTCAACCTGGTGGCATTTTAACTCTAGGTTAGAAGATGACCATTTTCTGTCCTCCATCCCTTTGGTGTGCTTCCCATGGAAAGGGGAACTCGGCATGGGAGTCACAGCCAGACTGCAGAGCACCAGCCCCGCACTAGTCAAATATCCACATCACAGGCTAACCACTCTTCTTTCCTTTTCTGTATCACATTCACCACAAATCCCTGCCTTGATATAGCTAAGCCACAGCTGCAGAAATGTGCTACGCAAATTAAATGAGAAATTGCTTTAATATTCCCTTTTCATGGGCTCTTTTAGGTACTGAGTTCTCATTTTGTCAGTTTCAGGAAATGTGCTGCTTTGCTTTTTGTTTTTGAGGCACAATATTAGATTGTGTCCACAAGTGAGAAAAAACACTGGTCTTTTCTTCATTGTTCTAATTTTCCTTAACATGACACAAAAGTATTAACAAAACGAAACTTTTTGACTGACATACTTGTGGTTTGTTCTTTTGTGCCTGCCATAAACAACGTTGTAATGAGTTCATTTTAGTTCATTCCTATTTTAGATATTACAAGTTGCAGCACTACCTCTGCACTTAAAATGGAGCACACTTTCTGGATTTGGCAAAGGCTCCACAAACATTAAGAACTTCACTTAATGCATCCATTATATCTTATATTTAGACCACTTAATTAGAATCAGTGGGGAATTTTAGGTTGGAATAACTTCATGATGGAAAGTGTAGATCTGAGGGGGGAATCAAAAGTTTTTCTATAAGAAAAAAACAATTCTACATTAAAAAAAGGAACTATTATGCTTTGTGCCAGTTCAACCCAGAATATGCCAATTTATCCTGTTCATCCAAAAGCATTAACTGTATATCAGTTTGATAAAACATTACACTGAAACATCTCTCATATCACAGCATAGCCTTGAGAAAAATGAGTTCAAGGTCTGATTTTTTCCCCATGTGTTGCATTCTCTAGAAGTGTAATTCTTTCAGGGTAAGGTTATACAGTACTCTCCCTTCTATAGCAAAAAATGATATAAGATGTTCTAGCACCTACCTGTTCCTGTCCTCCGTCTCCCATGACGTCCACCATGAGATCGTGCTCTAAACTGGATCACTGGGCTAATATGGACTATAATAACAAGTGTACTGGGCTAATATGGACTATAATAACAAGTGTACTGGAAGCCTATTTTTAATCTGGTTTACACTGTGGACCCCAAAATCTACATCAGCACAAGGGAATGAAAAGAGCAGTTGAGGACCAGAGCATCTCTGTCTGTCTTTAGCCCCAAGCGCAGCACACACTCAGACTGTCCCTGCGTCATACCCCCTGAAGAAATCCATCTAACTGTCTATTCACTACACCTCAAGGGATGGGAGTATTATGGGAGATGCATCCCATATGATGGATGCTCCATCTGGCTGGAGGTCCAGAAGGACCTGAATTTCTAAACTTTTTTCTTTTTTTAAATTCATGATTATGAGAAAATGTACTGTAATAAGTTCCCTCAAAGTATTGTGTAATTTCAAAGGAATCAATCTTTAATAATTTTAATTGGAACTGCAGAAACATTTCTAAGTTGAATGACTTTTGAGAATTTTTACCTCACAGCTATTCCAACTTTTCCACTTTCACCAACAGACAAAATATCCTGTACTTTTCTATGAGATAGAAATCCTTTGAGTTTTTATTTCAATGTCATTTGAAGTCCTGTATAGAAATGTCTTATTAACCTTTGTGTAGTGCTCTCAAGTTAGATAAATACTTAAGGAAATAAGCTGCAACTGAAATGATTTAACAAAGAAATTTAACATATTCAAGGAATGGACATAGCACTTCAGTTCTGGTTTGGGTAATTAAACTTTTCCAAACTTTTATGGGGTACAGGAAGTTCCCTAATGTACAAAGATGTTTTTAAAAAACCCCAGACGCCAGGTTTCATCAAAGTTGATTGTTTTCAACATGCTACTCGCAGCAAAATATGTTTAGACACATAAGGTATTATCAGTTTGAAAAATGTCACTGAAAGAAGCATCAAACAAAATAATCTAATGCCCTTTTGCTTTTCTAAGCAGTTCAGAAAAATAGAAAACAAAAAAGAAAAAATAATTTGTTCAAGTCAAAGCTACAATTTTTGGATGTTAAAAAAAAAAAAAAAAAATCTAAAAGAATGTCCTTTTCTACTCCAGCTGCTATTTGGTGATCAGTGCATATGGCTGAGAACAATCTTGATGATCCACCAGAACAAATGAAAGATGGAAACGGAAAACATTTGCCATGCTCAGTGGCCCTGGGAAAATCCCTATGGTTCATAGTCTTGCAAGACATTAACCCTATAACAGGAGAAAAACATGGATTTCCTGCTGGGGATATCAAAAAAGATTACATTTCTAGTCCTTCCTTTCTTCACTATGTTGGTATAGAGGAGTAAACTTGACTATAAATCATCTTTTGCATACATAAGCTTAGAGTACTCGTCAGTTTTTGACATAATGTGTCCCTAGGCATCAAAAGAAAATTTCAGAGAGGACTGACTATATTGCATTAGGAAAACTAATTACCAAAAGTACAATCTAATTAAGATAGGGCATTTCAGGGACAGGAACCCAAAGCTAGAATTGCTAGGGGACTGTAAGTAAAAGACTGAATAGAGGGTTTCTAGTGTATCGTATCATATCTCCTCTATACCCCACATTAAACCAATACTGTTTTGCAACAATACTCTTGAGAAATCACTTCCCTGCATGTGGTCTTATATACTATGCAATTTCATTATATAACATAATGAGTCTAAAATATGTGTATTGAGCATAATATATGGGTTTCTGTTTCTTCATCCTGAGGACCTGTGTCCTTTTATTAAAGGTAATATAAGCCAGACATGAGTATGGATATAATACAAATAGTCTGTACAAAGCCAGCCTAAGTACGTAAATAATGATACTTTGCAGTTAGTCTTTAATAGCTTCCACAGAACTACCTCAGTGTATCTTGGGGAAAAAAAAAAAACAGAAATAAACCTTTTTACATGCTTAATCTGCAACACTTTATAAAGAACTTGATCATTCAGCTTTTCAAAATTGACTCCCTCAACAGTCTCCAACCAGGCACACAAGTCATCAGAAATCTTGCTCCTTATAAATAACCTTGCGTCAGAATTGCACTTTGGATAAATTAAAGAAGCGGGCAATTAAATCCCTCACTATTTTTTTTTTTTTTCTTTCAACCTGGGGATGAGAAAAAGGTGAGAAGGCATCACATGGAAGTTTGAAACAGCAAAGACCAGCAGGAGAATGGGCCTTCCCCCAAAGCCTGAGGTGCCCTTGAAGAACCACTTTGCCACTCTGTAAAGTGAAGAGGAAAGACCCATCACATCAGGAAAGATGTTGGAACTGAGCAAGGCAGCTTGATCTGCTCTCCATATAAGAACCAGCACAACTAAGAAAAGGTGATGAGTGATAGCGACTCTCTTCTGAGAGGTATGGAGGCACCATCTGCAGATCTGATGCACTATCTGGAAAGGAGTGTTGCTTACCAGGGGCTCATATCAGGAATGTCACCAAGAGACTACCAAGCCTCGTACAGCCCACTAACTATTATCTGCTGCTGTTGTTTCACGTGGGCACCAGCGATACAGTAGGGAGCAATCTGAGGAATAGTATCAAGAAGGATTACAGTGCTCTGGCAGCAGCGATAAGGGACTCTGGAGCACAGGTAGGTTTTTTTTATCAGTCCTCCTAGTCAAAGGAAAGGGGTTTGAAAGTGCCAGTCGAATCTGGTGAATTAACAAATGGTTATGGGACTGGTGCCACAGGCAGGGGTTTGGTAACTTAGACCACTGGACTTGCTTTGAGAAACCTGGTCTACTGAGGGCTGATGAAGTCTATCTGTCAGAGAAGGGGAAGACCATCTTCCATCATAGACTTGCCAAGCTGGTGAAGAGGGCTTTAAACTAAAGTTACTGGGGGAGGGGAACCTCAATCCATCCCACTCCTACCAGTTTGATACCAGTCCATCAATAGATGCCCAGAGCCTGGAGAGGGATCACAGGTCAGCAGGAGAGCACCTGAAAAGCAGCGCAAAGGAATTCCAGCCACTCCAGTAAGTCAGCTTCATCGGGGTCCAACTTAAATGCCTCTATGCAAACATATGTAGCATGGGGAATAAACAAGAGTAGAGACATGCACACACCTCTAGGACTATGATCTTATTTGCATCATGGAGACAAGGTGAGATGGCTCCTATGACTGGAGTGTTGGAATGGAAGGATACAGTATCTCTAGGAAGGACAGGCAGGGGGGATGAGCATGGGGTGTTGCCCTCTATGTCGATGACCAGCGGGAGAGCAGGGAACTCTGCCTGGGGATGGATGAGGAGCTACTGAAAACTTATGGGTCAGGATTAAAGGGAAGGCAGGGACAGGTGACATTATAGTGGGGGTCTGCTACAGGCCACCCGACCGGGAAGACCGAGTGGATGAGGCCCTCTACAGACAGATAGGAGCAGCTTCACATTCACAAGCCCTGGTCCTCACAGGCAAATTCAATCACCCTGATACCTTTTTGAGGGATGACACAGCAGGGCACAAGCAATTCAGGAGGTTCCTGGAATGCGCTGATGATAACTTCCTTCTTCAAGTGATAGAGGAGCCAACTAGGAGAGGTGCTATGCTGGACCTTGTTCTGAGCAAGGAGGGGCTAGTGGGGAATATGAAGCTCAAGGGCAGCCTTGGCTGCAGTAACCATGAAATGATGGAGTTCAAGATCTGTAGGGCAGCAAGGACGGCACACAGAAAGCTCACTCCCTGGACATTAGGAGAACAGACTTTGACCTCTTCAGGGACCTGCTTGGTAGAGTGCCCTGGAGGGAGGAGGGGCCCAAGAAAGCTGGTTAATATTCAAGAATCACCTCCTTCAAGCTCAAGAGTGATGCATCCCAACAAAGAGGAAGTCAGCTAGAAGTGTCAGAAAGGCTGTATGGATGAACAAGGAACTCCTGGACAAACTCAAACACAACAAGGAAGCCTACAGAGGGTGGAATAAAGGGCAGTAGCCTGGGAGGAATACAGAGAAATTGTCTGAGTAGCCCGGGATCAGGTTAGGAAAATCAGAACCTTGATAACAATTAAAACTGGCCAGGAACATCAAAAGCAACAAGAAAAGCTTCTGTAGGTGCATTGGTGGTAAAAGGAAGACTAGGGAAAATGTGAGACCTATCTAGAAGGAAACAGGCAGATTTAAATTAGATGTAAGGAATAAATTCTTTCCTGTGAGGGTGGTGAGACACTGGCACAGGTTGCCCAGAGAAGCTGTGGCTGCCCCCTCCATGGTTGGGCAACCTGGGCTAGTGGAAGGTGTCCCTGCCCATGGCAGGGGGGTGGAACTAGGTGATCTTTATGGTTGCCTCAAACACAAACCATTCTATGATCCCATGATTCTAGATGCCTTGTCCAAAATCTCAAAGAACATTTCTGAAAGTGGAGTTTGTGTCCGATTTCTAGACTATGCCTTCATTCATGGGACTGTCCCTTCTGATGACCTCAATACAAGAAATAACATCATGCAACGCATGTCATCTAGTTGTGGTGTCTCAGTCTATAACTGACATAAAAAGCTAGCAGAAACTAATATATTTAATGGAAAAAGGTTAAGGACATGAATTCTAGAACTTGCAAGAAGATATACTTTGATTAATGTTATTGAATAAATTATTAAGAAATGTAACCACACTGAATGACTAAACCAAGACATGACTCAAACATAGCAATTGTGGCTAGTTATTTAAAATGTAGCTAATATTTTAGAGGTGAGAGAAATGTGGCCAGAAATGTAAAAAAAAAAATAATAAATTAAATTATTTATAAAACAATGATTAAACAAGGCATTATCAAAATAGTCATCCTGGTACATCCATGGTTTGCTGATTGGATTGTAGAGGTCCTTTGGGATTGATTTACTTTATGTCTGGACTTGGAATATGTTGAGCATGAACAGATGGGTGTGGTGGGAGAACTGGACCCATCCCTATCAAATGTTTTTAATGCAAATTTTGGACACAGTTTTAGAGAAGTCTTGAAGTTGGCCTATTCTGTGGCAGGGTCAGTCTCCAGCCAAGTAGAGAATCACAGAGCTGTCAGCAATTCCTCTGTTGCTTTCATATTTGTTTGCAGAAAAGATTTGGGTCATGCCAGAGAAACTGGCTCAAGTATTCTAAAAAAAAAAAAAAACCAACAAAAAACCCCCAAAACCAAACCAAAACAAAAAAAACAACAAACACAAAACGGGGGGAGTGGTAGTGAGAAACTAAAGAAAAAGGGGAAAAAAAAATTATCTGGAGACTGATTTTAATATTTAAACGTGTCTATAGATTTAAAAATCTATTATGCATCAGATACTTAAGCTGTCACACTGAAATACAAGTCAGACTGCAGACGTTACTTAAATAATGGTGTGTAATAATAGAAAAACAAAAATTATTTAGGCTCATTCCATCAATCTAGAGTAAACCACATCAGTCAATGAGAACACCCAACATAGTAATTTTTAAATGTAATTGTCCTAATGTAGCTGATACATTCACCAGACTTGGTCCTGAGATACTCTTGTTCCCTAGGGTCACACATAGTGCTACATGTAACTACATTAATTGTCTTTCAAACACTTACTGCTTACAGTAAGTGCCACTCTTCAGAACTGCAGTTTGTTCTTGCATGTAAACACATTATATGCACAGGAGAAACCACAGCAAATGAGCCTTGAATGTGCATCTATATACTGGAAATCATGATGCCTTCTGTGGAAATATGGAATATGAATGGCATTTTGCATGCTAATGAAAATTTGCTGGAGTTCTAACTCTACAGAAATACGAGACTTATTACCAAGATGACCTAGCAGCTACCTACTTTCCATGACATTTTCATAAGCAGGCTGAACTAAATATTTTGTGTGTAAGCAACACAGTCTGTTATTAGAAACTAAGAAATTAAATTGAAAACAGTTTTTTAAAGGGTAGAACTACACCTTTATTCTACCTCAAGTTAAGCATACTTTAAGATTAACAGACTATTAGGAAATGAAACTCCTGCTGCCAGAACAAAGCCCCAGAAATGATGATCAGTTAAGTCTGCAATTCAAATAGCCATATCCCTTGCTCAGAGAAGTACAGACTTAATGTGCTCCTAATAATATAAATACAATTTTTCTAGCCTATTTATTTTAGCATGCCACCTTCCCTGTTCTTGTGATACTCCATACTTTTTGGTTTGGTCTTGTAACAACTGGAAAATTTATTCCTCTTGTTTTCAGTCATCTCCTTCCCAATTTATGCCTGCCCAACACTTCATCTCTAATTTCATACAAAGCAAGGAGGGATGTAACTTCTCAGCCTGCATTGCTGGCTTTTGCTGCTCCCCTAGTAAATATGAAAATAATCTTACTGCGTTCTTTCCCCTATTCCACATGTGAAGGTTGGAAAGAACAACCTGAGAATAATTGCAGTATTACATTCTTATCCACCTCTGTTGACTTCCCTAAAAGTCTCACTTCAATGGTTACAAAAAGGCACGAATTAGTGCCCATTTATCTCCCATCTCCTACATATTCACAGCCAAGCATGATTATGAGACCACAAATGTGCTAAATCCATTCATTACCATCCAAGCATTTCCTTGTATCTTCAAACTTGTCTTCATCTGTCTTGCATTTCTATCCTAAACCCTGGGGAAAAGATATTTCTAACTATTTATATAGCATATAGTATAAGGTGAGCCTAAGCCATACCTTGAGATCCTAGTCACATGAATTATAAGTGATATTCTTTAATCATGAAAGTCTTCCTACACTTAAAATACCAACAATAACTACAACAACCTCTTCCACACAGTGCTTAAAGTATTTGAAATCTGGGATTTCTATGTATTTCACAGTAATTCACCAGCATCCTGTATAATGAAAAAACAGTAAAAGAGAAAACTGAGTACACCTGTCATAGAAACAGTCACAGAGAAGTGTGAGATTATACTATTAGGCAACTATTGGTGGCAACTTCCTGTTAACTCTTTTGGCTAACTCCCACACTAATTTGTTGACACTTCTTGGAGATGCTGCTTGTGAACAAAAGACAGCTATGCATCTTCCTTCAGTTGGAGATTCCCTGTTTTCACTTCAATGTTGAAGTGAAACGCATGTAAATTTGATTAACTATTTATCATACTTTGCTAAATTGATCATCTAAATCTGAAAGATTTAGCAGGCATAACGGGTTGAATTTCTTCAAGGGTTTAGCATTCATTCAATTGTCAGAAAAGATGACAAGATTTTCAGAAGAGCTCATCATGGTAGATACTGAATTAATCTAAAAATATGCCCCTTATTTATAGACCTAAATTTTCTTTTGAAAAGGTTGCTGTGGACACTTTAAAACAGTTTTCATTTAAGATGGGCCCATTGGCAAGTTCTCCAAAACTGAGGCTCTGGTACAGTGCTACTTCAGCTAACCCAGACTTATGATTCTCCAGATACAGAATGAGGATAATACTATCAGGACAGTGAAAAATCACCAAATACACAGGCAAGACATAAATCGTTCTTTCTAAATGGTTGCTGTTATCCATAATGATGTTACAACATTATTACAGAATCATGAAGGGATCAAGCGCAAAACACAGTGCAATAGAGAAGCATAATTTTTCTTTAAAATAAGTATTCCCAGCAATTAGCAAAAGTGTCTGAGAAAAAAAAAAAAAAAAAAAAAAGTGCAAAGTAACTCTAAAATGATACAACTCTATTTCTATGAGCTAGAAAGTCTCCTTAGAGCTGCTGTAAGAATCCACTGAAATGATGAACCCATGAATAAGAACTTATAAAAAATTCTGCTTCTAAGGAAAGCCAATTTGGAAGCAAACCCATCTAAATCCTTTACTTATTATTCCTGTAAGTTAAGGGGAGCATGGTAGCAATTAAAGAGCCAGATTTTTACTGACATCCATCTTCACAGACAAGTACAACAGTGAAAGACTTAATGTTTCCACCACACCAACAGCAAGATTTTTCTCACAAAGATTTCTGGAGCAGCAGTGTCCTGTGGGAAGGATCCAAACATGCAGAAAGGCCAGAGAAGATATAAGAGAAAGAACCACCTCTCTTACACCTGGAAAGGAATAGAAAGAAAAAGATTTCAGAGTAGCTTAGTGCAGAGAAACACCTAAGGTAATATGTGCCTTTGAGGGTTTCCAGAAAACTGGTCTTGTACTCCCTAGGGGCTGTGCAAAGTCCAACTTGATTATCAGTTATGGCTCTTCTACTGAATTGGTACTTGAGAACGAGTGCTGCTACAGCTTCAAAATCAAAGGCTGCAGCATGTTTTCTAAACTATACATATGGTAAAAAAAATATTGGACAAGTTTTCTTGAAGGTTTCCATTTCTGACTTAAAAATAATCATGTTTCTTCATCTAAATATAGCAGCATGGTGGCCATCAAAACAAACTAGCAATTAATTTGGTATGTAACCAAAAGGCCTAAAAGGCATTTCAAAGTGCTAATTGTTTATATACATTACCAGCAGGAAATGAAATGATCTAAAGATAGGATGTGATTTGAATTGGCAGACAGTGAATGAATGGTACTAGACGTAAGCATTTTGTGTGTCAATTATTTGTCATGTCATTCACTATCCTAATTAATGTCTTCCACAGGGGATATTCCAGTCCCTTTCTGCAAAACTCATTGGAATTATGAAACGAAATAGATCAGTATTAAGAACCACAGCAAATCACCAATTTAGTGGGGATTTTTTTGTTGTTGTTCTTGTTGCAATCATTGTAACAAAAGTCCATTAAAACGCCTCCAATCTCGTCATGGTAAATGGATGATAATTCCCCCTTCAGCTCACACAAACACACAAGGTTTAATGCAACATTTCAATTCTCAACTCCACAAAGAAGCCGAATATCTAATAGGATGTTTAAGAACAGTATTGCCCTGTTTGCATTATTCATTTCCATTTTGAAAACTTAAGGAAATTGTCTCTATGGTCTAACTTATGTTTATCAATAAACAAACAAAACACCAGCATGTGGATCAAATGGAACATGAAGGAAATTATATGTGCTTTCTTGAAGAAATTTTAACCATCTATGCGCTCTTAATCCTGTCTCCCTGTAAAGGAAGATGGACAAATATTCAAAAACTTGACTAACCATTGTTCAATGTGTGGGTTCAAAAAATCAATTGATTATCATTAACAAGAATCTTAGTACACTACTATATGCTGTCTTATGCATGTACTCTTTATCAAATTTTAAGAGTATTTGAACTACAAGATAAGAAGTTAATAAAAATCCAATACTGTAAGACACAAATACACTACCTTTTTAATTTAAGTTATTCAAAAGCCTCACGGTGGACAGCTGAATTCTCATCTTGATCTCATACAAATCACTGAAAAGATGTCCATTATCATTAAAAAGTTCTAGATCAGAGCAGTGTATGTAAACTACAAGGATTTTCATCCTAGATTGTATTTCCCTCCTTACTTCCCAGCGGATACTACACATCACATATTGCACCACAGCATGTTATAAGCAGAGTCAGCGTCCTTCTGCATCTATCATGAACAAGCTCATGCTCTGCAATTAGTGTTATCAAATCAAGAGACAGTTCTTCACCACCCAGAACTATATTTGGTTTGATTTACTTCCTTTCATAAGTAAACAAGCTGAAGACAAGATTTAGTGACTTGCTCCAAGTATCAGTAGAGTCAGTAGCAGAGATGAAGCCCAGTCCTTTGCTGCAATGTAGTACCCCAGTGCAGTGTAAACCTGTGGTGAAATCACCATGAGTTCAGACCTACTTTGGGTTACAGTAGCAAACAAAGAAATGGCTATTAGCAGTTTGCTGAGTGGAAGGAGCTAGTACCAAAGTCCACGCTCACCACTTCATGCTACTGGAGTGTTTTAGTTAGCATATTGCACTTAGTTTTTTAAATGCCTTTCATGACAAAGGAAGTAAAAATGTGAAAAGAACACGGGGAATACTCTAGATAAAATGGTCACAAAATACATTTCTGAATTAAAACTCTTGATAGGGAAAAACAACCTCTTTTGGTTATAGTTGCTATCATTTCAGTCCTGCCAAAAAATTTAAAATTCTCCAGTGAAAGCCACAGTCACATAATCCCTTGCATCCAGCACAGGTGCTGGCATCTTAGTGCTACCCACATCCCTCTGGATACAGGTGAGTGAGCCTTTGTCTGGCAACGTGACTGCATTTGTTCCTCTCAAGTTATTTTCCATCTGCAACAAAGGTGAAGCTTCCGCCTTTTATTAATTGTAAAGTGGTAAGAATTCTTAATGAGATAAATGCAGTGTTTCTCAGAGGACAGAACAGTTTAATCTTCATGAGATTACTCTAATTGCATGGCAGTACTTTATTAGGGCTGAGTTTTGTCGTTGTGAATCAGGAAATGGATTGCTGGATTCAAAGCATGGCACTGAGGTAGGATACAGTTTTGGAAGAGGTCTGCAAGCATTATAGAAACAACTGGAGCAGAAAACACTAGAAGTACAGGGAAGCTGTGTCAGAACCTCCCTCTGCTCTTCCCATTGGGGCCTGTGTCAGGCTTAATGGTGCAGAGGAATTCCTCACATCTATGGCAACACCAAGATCAGTTGGGACTATGTCTCTTCAGCATGAATTAATAGAGCCTAGAAGCAGCTCTGACTCCTCCGGGAGCCAGGGCTGGACTTGAGATTTGAGATTTGGAACAATTTCCCAAAACTTTCCTTCCTTGCTCCTCTCCCCTAAGCAGGGACAGAACAGTGCATCCATGCAACCAGTTCCTGAGCTGCTGGTTTAATTCAGCAGTGCCAGAGTTAAAGCTGCAAGAAGAAGGGGATACAAGACCTTCTGAATTACAAAGCTATGCAATAAAAAGGAACCATCAGACTGCACATGAGCCAGAACTCAGAGTTTTCTATGTCTAACTGAGGAGAGGAAAATAAAGTGACTGAGGTCTGAAGTTAGAGAGGCTGCTACCTTGACCTTCAATAGAGCACTCCTTTCTATTTTTTCTTTGTCCTCCATTTAAAACTGGCACAAGAAGCCAGCAGTAAAATTATTAAGAGATTACTTCTCAGTTTCAGACTTCAGAGGATTTTTTCTTAATAAATACCATGGGTGGTGGGAGACAGTAATGGGAAGAGATTTTAACAATTAATAGAAACGTTAGCAAGCACACACTATTTTCAGATCCCTACTGGTATCACTCTGGATGCTTGTGCACAAATGTGATGTTTTGTCAAATAAGGTGCTATGTACTGCAGACTCAAGTTATCAAATAAAAATAGCAAAGATAATTTCAGCTCCATCCACAGCACTGGGAGTTGGGGAAGGGAGGAAAGTGGAGGTGGAAAGGAATATTTGTGGAGTGGAAAAATTCAGAATTATTTGGGGGTGAGAAAATAGGAGGAAAGATTTATATAAAAGGTCTGCAGAAACTGCTGACAGAACAGAAGACAGCAAATCCAGGCTGGTCTGTGTGCAGCTTTTGTGAGAGTCTGACAGTCTATATATACTATGCTGTGTACGCTGTGTACCACAATACAATTCAACTGTGAACATGCTTACTTTGAAACTTTTGTACCATAGTCCTTTGCACATACACCCCCTTCAGTCAGATAGCCTAGATAGAATAAACAATGTAATTAGTAAGTCTGTGATAACTAGACTTAGGCTTTTAAAAAGACTAGAAAACAATTACATGGAGAGCTCTGCCAGAAGAACTATCAGGTACATTAGCTACCAGCTATGGATTCAGCCAGCAAAAATGATGCAAACAAATAGCACAACTTTCTAGATGGGAAAAAAATCTTAGACATTAAAGTTAACCTATGTCAGGGTAGTCAGGAAAGTTCATCTGGAATATTTTTAAGATTGATTTGCCACATGGCCTTAAAACCCATAGGTGAACACTTAGTGTAAGAGTAGCTAGCATTCAGCTTCCCTTAAAAAGGGAATAAAATGAAACAAGCTTAACTTCAGTCATTTGATTCCTCAAGGAAAAGTCCACAAAAAGTATAATACAGTTCAGCTATAACAGAGTTATATCCTGTCTGAATTCTCTGTAATAGAAATAGGCAACCCAAGGAGATAAGCCTGGATATAGCCAAAAAGACTGTACAAGAAGAGAAATTCTTTCTCAGACAGATATCCATATATATGGGCCCTCCATGCTAACAGTTTAAGAGCAATTTCCTCTTTTCAGATGAAAGTATGTGACAAAATAACATATGCTGAATTATTACAAATTCTGAGCAAAGCAGATTTTCCTACACTTGATATTCATAAATTCAATGAGGCAAATCTTTGTATCACACAATCTGTGTTTTCAGCAGAATCATCCTCAAGGCAGCCAAATATGTCAGTTTGTGGGGTTTTAAAAGTCTTGGTTATAAATACCACAAACACATTGCAAGAGATTTTAGCCATTATCAAAAGATATCTCATCTATCTTGAGCCACTAGTACCCTCTTTGGGATGTTACTTCAATATTTTTTTTAAGCAGTAAGGTGAGACCTTCTCTGTCTATGGCCACCCCAGTGGCAAGTCTAAGTCAATGTGTAATTTCTCCAGTGATCTAGAGATTTTGGCTAGCGACGGCTGTGTGAGTGCCACAGTCACTCTACCAAGCCAGTGAGGATGTCTCAGGTGGGAGCAGAAGAACCAGGCCAAGTGAGAAACTGAGAAAACTTGGTCTTGTCTGTCCTTCTTAACATACCATAGAATCTTCTATTTTCCTTAATAGAAAGCAGTAAAAAAAAAAAAATCGCCCTCTTGTCTTCTGAGGTTGTATGTACAATTGTGCCCTCACATTTCTCCCCTGCTATGCATTTGGGATATACCTGCAAGTGCCTTAGGGTCCCATGTATAGATATACACTTGGTCTCTTCCTCTTCAGTGATCATCAGTCTTAGGAGGGCTCAGATATGCCTGAATTCCTGTGAGGTTGAAGATAATGCTTTTAAGCATCTTACTTGCTTCAGGAGGAGACTGTGAGCCTGAACAACTGTTGTGCCCAAGCACTACCTGCTTATGAACAACACTGACTACCCTAAATGAAAAGGAAAAGAAAGTAGTCCCTGCTTTCCCTTACTGCCAAGATGTCCTTTTAATGTAATTACCTCCACAGCATCACCCTCACAGAATCACAGAATCAGCTGGGCGGGAAAGGACCTTGAAGATCATCTAGTCCAACCATTAACCTCACACTGACAATTCCCAACTACACCAGATCCCTCAGCGCTAAGTTGACCCAACTCTTAAACCCCTCCAGGGATGGGACTCCACCACCTCCCTGGGCAGCCCTGGAATGGGCTGCCTAACAACCCATTCTGTAAATAAATGCTTCCTGACATCTAGACTAAACCTTCCCGCGTGCAACTTGAGGCCATTCCCTCTTGTCCTATCGCTTGTTACTTGGTTCAAGAGACTCATCCCCAGCTCTCTGCACCCTCCCTTCAGGGAGTTGTAGAGGGTGATGAGGTCTCCCCTCAGCCTCCTCTTCTTCAGAGTGAACACCCCCAGTTCCCTCAGCCGCTCCTCGTACGACCTGTGCTCCAGACCTTGCACCAGCTTCGTTGCCCTTCTCTGTACACACTTAAGTCATTCAATGTCCTTTTTGTGGTGAGGGGCCCAAAACTGAACACAGGAATCGAGGGGCGGCCTCACCAGTGCCGAGGACAGGGGTAAGATCCCTTCCCTGTCCCTGCTGGCCACGCTATTGCTGACACAAGCCAGGATGCCATTGGCCTTCTTGGCCACCTGGGCACACTGCTGGCTCCTGTTCAGCCGGCTGTCAATCAACACCCCCAGGTCCCTCTCTGACTGGCAGCTCTCCAGCCACTCCTCCCCAAGCCTGTAAAGCCCAAGCCTCTCATCCAGTAGCAATGACTAAAATGAAAGACAAGTGGTTCTGGAAAAGGGTCATGAAACAAAAACAATTTCAAGACAAAGTGGGTTTAAACAGAGCATCACCTTACAACTTCACTTTTGTAATTCCTTTTCAAACTCTAGCCTCTGGTTACTCAACCAAATCAACTGGCTGCAGTAACAAAGCTGAACAAGCCCTCTCCTTTAACTGATGCTTTTCTTCCACTTCCCAAATAAAGCCCTCCAAGACGGCTGCCCAGTCACTCTGCAGAGGTTTCTGTGATGTGTCCCACAATGCGCTTTGTTCAAGGACTGTGTAACATTACTCTGCCTGCTTTAAGGCTGCATGAACATAGCTGTCACTGGCTGAATTAAATGAAACAGTGACTCATACTACATCCTTGATATTGAAAAAGGTGTGGGTAGTATTTCATAGCTCTCAAAAAGCTATGATTTCACATTATGTTTAAATAAAGAAGGGCAATGACTTTAGAACATATAAACCCTAGATGATAGATGACGTACCATGTATTAAAAAATTTTGGCAATATTTTACACGGTTCTGTCATCATCTGTCAGCATGAGGATCACAAGCAGAAGAGGAGTTCAGATAAACTTTCAGAAGAAAAAGTATACATTACAGGAAAAGAAAGTAAGGAATTAGAAACATTGCTCTATTCACTCCCCAGGTCAGATTCTTTGGTAGGGTAGGAAGAAGGAGCTCTCCACACGCAGAGGCTCAGGCTATGTTTGTCTTTGTCTCACACAGTCACATTTGTACAAAGTGGATATTAAGTACTACTGTTCTTGCATGGTGCCATTCTCACGTGTGCCCTCTAAAATGAGAGCCCTAGGTCCTAGCAATGGAGAATTGTAGACATGCAATTTATGGGGTTACAGAAAAACTTAAATTTTGCTTCTTTGCATTCCTCTCTTTTCTTCTGTTACTTACCCCAGACGTGTACGTTTGAAAGTAATTTCTACTTAGACACCTACAAATAAGACTAATCTCAAAGCAAAAATAATAGACACCAGAAGTACACTGCTCTGCTTATGCAGTGTAGCCCATGCCTGGAAATAACTTGCTCTTGATGAGACAATTTGCTTTTTGAAGTTACATTCACATAAGTATGACTCCTTCCTGCAAGTATTAGATGCAAGAGAATGTGATGTAGAGCTTTTGAAACCAGGATTTAGGCAAAAGAAAAATTCTGTGTATGGAAAATATTGATGCCAGAAACTTTTTCTTCCTTCACTCTTGCAGGAAAGAAAAGTAAGGAAGACAAACGACACTTTCTAGGAGTATCATAAGATGTACATATTTAGGGTACATAGTGTCCACTTTTCCTGTTGAGAAGCAAGGCAGAAGACACAGTGGTCAAGTTAGTAGTAAAGGCAGCCATTGGAACAGCTGATAAATACTTTCCTTTTCAGATGCTTCAAACTGCGATCTGACTGAGAATGATCTTAATTTTTAACACTGTTCCTTTGTTGTTGTTGTTGATCCCAAATCAGCATTAGTCATTTCAGATAAGATGCCAATGTAGAGGCAGGCTGAGGTAATCTGAGAAGTGTTAGCCAGCTGACTGGATTCAAATACTTCTCAGCTTGATTTTGAACACCCGTAAAGTCCCACTTCTTCCTAGTAGCCAATAAGAGTGAGTCAACCAAGACAGTTTTATTTTATATGTACTTTGCACCCACCTTTCCAACTTGCATATTATCACAGGGATTCGCTGTCATTCTGCTTCAGTTTCCACCTCTCTGTTTTGTTGTTTCTTCAAGTATCAATGTAAGCGTTAAGCTCTCTAGGATGCTATATTGTACTGAATAGAGAATACGCTTTTTCCAGTATTTTCCCCATATTTCCTTTGTCTTCATCACGGCCCATTAAATCTAATTATATCCACTGGAACATCCCCACAGCTAATCTCCATCTGTCAGAACAACTAATAGTACATTCTAGAGAACTGTGCTCAAAAGTGCTCATAATTCAGATCCCACATGCTCAAAGATACAGCTACAGATTTACTTCTTTCTCTGACACTCAGCTCACAAAAAAGGTCAGGGAGAAGACAATGTAGCAGACTTGCAATTCAAGTTTACCTGACCCTTTTCACAGTATGGGAATTGCATGAGGAGCTATCATACATTTCAAGCAATAATCTGTTTTTCCTAGAATCTTGTCCTTGACAAGATATAACAAAACAATGCCAGACTTCAAGAGACCCTAAGATCTGGCCTTAGATTTTTTTTTTTTAGATTAACATCTTGGGCCACTTGGTCTTTGGAAAAACTCTGGTATCCAAAATTCTAGGCTAAGTATTAATTTTTTGCAGTAACAAAGCAAAAAGAAGAGTAAGAATGTATTTATTTTCCACTACTAGATAGGATTAAGACTAAGGGTTTGGGGTGGAGGGTTTTTTGTTTGTTTTTACAATAATAGATCAATTTAGGTTGGAAGGAACCTCTGGAGGTGGATCTGATCCAATCTTACTACACAGTCTGGGCCAATTTCAAAGTGACTTGGGTTACACAGAGACTTATTAATTCAAAATGGGAAACACCAAATGAGGAAAGGAAGAGATGGTATTCTGGTGCTGAGGGTATTTCTGCATGTTTTAAAAACTTCATTTAGATAGCAGAGCAAAAGCTTCTCTTGACTTTCATCTTACTCTTTATCTCAGGAAGAAAGATACTGCTGACTGCACAGTGGAGATCCAGCCAGTTAAAGAGTGTAAAACCCTATGAAATCTGTCTTTCTGCCTTACAGCTTTCACATTCTATGATGGAGTTTGGAGACAGAAAACAGCATTGCATAGCAACTCTAGCAAAAAAATATGGAACTGGTTTGTGAAGAAGCTGCTACATAATTCCAAAGCTTTTGCTATTCCACTTTGCCTCCACTAAACTTGTAAAGTTTTTAACACAATTCTAGTAAGATCCTCTTCTTGACACACAACCTATTAGCAGTGTATCAGTTTTCTGCTCCTAACAGCATACTTGCAGTCCTTAGAGATATCTGTATGTTAGGCTACACTGAAATATAAATAAAAGTGATCTGAAGCACAAGGAAGAGGTTTGCTGCAGTCATGCTTGTAGCTAGTCAGAATTTTAGCACTCACTGCTGTGGATTCACAGTGTGTATATGCCCTGAGGTAACCCAGATGCAAGCAAAGTGACTTAAGTAACTGTAAAACATGTCTCCTTTTAACGCTGCACCCTCCCATTCTCAGGATCATGTTAACAAGGCTTTTGGTCTGAGGTGGGTGTCACATGTTTTGTATAAAATGTTTTTTTCCTCTCCCTTATGACTGTCAGAATGCTAGGCAGATAGAAGTAACCCCTTTGGATGAGGACACGTGCAGCTTGCTTAGGTGTTGTTCTTCTGTGCCTGACGACAATACAGTTGTGTTAGAAGCTTCCACCTCACTTTCCAGTTAGGAACGTGCAAGGTGCAAAGGTCCCTAGGAAAACTGCATGTCCTGTTCTTTTTTAATAAAGATAAACAAAGAAGAGGACAGTTAGGAGGAAGACAATGAACAGGCCCTGCAAATATGTTAATTGCTGCTCCCACAAGATCAGCAAGATGACTGCAGAGAGTGAGCTGTCAGCACAAATTTATGATCATAGCCAAGATGCCAACAGTGACCAATTCATACCATGGCAGCAAAATTTACAACTTAATTTTATCCCGTACAAGATGGCTAATGCATGATCTCAAAGCATGTTGGCTAAAGATTCATCCACCTGTGCTTCACTAACGCAAATTCTCTAATGAAGAAAAGAAGACATATATTGACCTCATTTTAAGAAGGAGGTTGGACAAGATTACCTCATGAGGTCCCTTCCACCTGAATGATCCTAGGATTAGTGAAATGTATTTTGAATATGGCTTTCTTAAATTCACAACAGCTAGAGAGGTGTTTGCATACTACACCCAAACTGAATCCAATTTTAGCTTTTGAGTATCAGAATTCAACATGAAAATAGGATAGGAGGAGGAGGAAGTAAATTATCCTAGCAAAATCGGAAGGTGAATATTAGTAAAATATTATTGAGGAAAGTTATAAGCAACAAAATAATGTCAGAAAGAAAAGTTAACTGGAAAAAGTAAATTCAGCATGTACAGTTACTAAGCTATCTATCCTACGTTAGGCCATATGATAGAGTGACTCTCTTTCTCTCTCCCCACCCTCTTCCCCCACCTCCTCACCCCCTCACGCCAAGTTTTTTCTCTTAAAAGTTAAGAAAACACCTGGTTTGTAAAGGAACTGGAGGTCTATAGAAAGGGAACATTTGGACAGGAACAAAGAATTAATTACCAATGGAGTTTCTCTGTACACTCAAACTCTAGGAGACAACAGGACCATAAAACAAAGGGGACAACCACAAAGGTGCCCTGTCACTTCCCTAACACGATGATGGTGGATGCTGCTGTCCCTTTGATGAAGAGCTATCCTACAGTTCCTGTTGGGGAGACAAAGCTCATCTATAAAGGGGCAGGTGATTAACACTCCATCTACCCACTCCCAGCTTGATGTTTTTCTTATGGATTCTCTCTTTTGATGCATTTTACTCCTCCCAGTGATAACCCAGCAGACACCAGTTACTCTGGTCAAATACCAGGACCCAGTTCCATTACCAAAACAATTAAAAGAGTTGGACTACGCAAAACACCTTGGGAGACATATGAATAAGCTTTTGAAATGTGAACAGTAAAGGATAAAAGCTTGTTTTGTAGAGTGATCATTACTCAAATTGTGTCAGAACGTTAGCTGACAAACACAGAGAGGATGATGTGAAAATTTAAAAAGGTAGTTATGGATTAGGGGTACCTAACCACCTTTACTAATTAACTTTTTTAAAAGTCTACACTGTTTATGATGAACATATTGCCTGATAAAAAAGAATTGTGACAGAGTGAGAAGTGGTTATTATTTTTCTGAAGCTCAGCTTCTCAATCCAGGAGATCACTGCAGGGACACAGGCAGAGGAAGGGCAGGAAGAAACTGACACAAAGCTCTTCTAATTGAAAGAGATGGACATAAAGTAGAAGTGTAAATGATCATCAAGTGTCCCCAGGAGCAGAGGCACTGATCAAAGCTAATAGGTGACAGGATCAAGACAAACAAAAAAGTATTTTTTCAGATCACATGTATTAACTGAAACTTATTGCTGCATATTGTAGGTGCTAAAAGCTGGCACAGGCTCAAGGCCTAATTGGACAGGTTCATGTAACTGGAACCAATTTGGAGCAATTAAAAAGATATCATCTTCACTAAAAAAAACCAAACCAGCTTTATGGCACGGCCCCTAATGATTTGGAAGATGAGAGAGTCTTTGAAAGAGTAGCATGATATGCTTCCCCTGTTCTTCCATCCCTCCTAAGAATCAGCTTCTGACCACTGTCAAAGGTTGCATACAGGGCTAGCTGGATTTTTGCTCCAGGGACTGCTTTCGTAGAAATATTCTAGGAAAGTGTACTCTGATAGGAATGACAACACCAGCAACCAGTGTGACTGAAAAGGTATATTTGTCATTCTTTTCAAACAAATATGCTTTGTTTTGCAGCTTTACGTTGATGGAGAAGCCTGCTTGGCACTTACTAATGACATTTTAGAGTACTGGAGCATACAGGACAGCTACCAACCTAATGCAAACTATATAAACTACACTACAGATTCACAGTATATATTTGTGTAAAACCCTAAGGCTCCCTAAAGTTTCCAGTTTTATTCTCACCCACACCCGTGAACAATTTGCCATGCTATCTCCAGTCTATGGAACAGTCAGTGTAAAGGAGGGAAATGACAAAATTTCTAAATCAACATTGTACTACGGATGTCACAGATGCTCTGGGAGAGAAGGCTAGATTCCACCTACCTCATGCAATCATTCAGTAAATCCTGTAGAGGGTAGAGGAAAAAGAGAGCAAAAGAAATCCATGCTGACATTTTGTCTCAGTTTAAAAATAAATGAAGATTGTTAGTCTTTGGGAAGTACCTACAGTTACCAACACCAAACAAAATGGCTGCATGCTTCTACTGGAATATCCTTCAGGATTGTATGACAATACATAACAGTATCCTGAACAGGCATAAAAATGGTTTGCATGGCACAAATCTCTGAGAGAACAGTTATCTCGCTGATAAACATGGCTTGCTGAATTGCAAGGGAGAAAGACTAACAGCAGGCTAAAGATAGCCTGATATAGCATAATGGTCTGCAGGTTTGCGTTCTGGTCATCATAGTACATAATGGAAACTGTTGCTAAGACACTCTAACCTTTTCATTTCAGCACTGAAGACAGACTGTCTTACAGTAGAGAAATCAAAAAATTTTAAGAAATAGAGAAACATAATTTTAAAAAATTATTTAGCTACTTAAAGATGCGGGTAATTACTTCTGAAAATTCCTAGTATGCATTGTACTACATAGTCAACTGCCCCTCTTCAGTATGTCTGCAAATATCTGACCTGTATGGGAGGAGGAAAAGACTCATCAACACCCTTTCTTACTTCTGCTCTGCAACAAGAACAATTGCTAGGATCCTTCCTTTCCACATCTATCCAGCAACACTCTCAGGATTTTGTCTCAAAATCTGATACGATCTTCAGTACTTCAACTAACAGATATACGTACTTTGCAAAAAAAACCTTGACTCTTACAACAAAAGGGATTTTTACTTAATGCATGAGGAAAAACTTGACTACATGTCCCTCCTTCTCTCTTGAAGCTCACAGATCAATAAAAAAGCAATACCCTGCTTGTGTTTATGCATTTTAAATTAAAGTTTTAGGATATTTGGTCTACATTCAATCTGAATTCACAAGAATGATGAATGATAGACAACTGAAAGAGCAGAAAATATTTATTAATTTTCCTCTGGAAGCCCTAGGATTAGACCAGGTCTGTTTTCATTTTCATTGTTTAACTCACTCTGCCTTTAAAGAAAAGAAGAGAGTATTTCCTGCTCTACTTTTAAACTAAAATAAAGAGGCACACTTGCTTGATAGAGGCTTTGAACTGGTAAAAAAGTACCCTCAGTTTTATAAACTATATTACAGTTTATTGTCACAGTACTAGAGTGCTGCTTTGTTCTTCAAAGTCCTCTGGGATGAGTTCACAGGGTGAGAAGCTCCATAAATATGCACAGGGCAGCAGTGTGCCTTGTGTTTCTAAATTGAATGTTTATGTCATTCAGAGCTCCAAACACTTCAGCTTATACAGAGCTGGAAAACATGATATAGGCTATACAATGAAAAGTACCAGAGAAGTCCATTTACTCCCACTATTTTCAAAAGCTATTAGAAGAAGAAAAATACATCTGTCTTGGATCAGACCTATAGAACACTCAGAGTTAACTTTGTTAAGAATTTTAAAGTGAGTTTTCTAAGAGGATGAAATCTTACCTTCTCCAGGACCAGTACTTTCAATCCCAGATGTACATGTGAAGAAGTAACATGTTCCCATTGTCATCCTCTTGGGTCCCTACATTAATTTATCTGTGCCTGATACCTTGCAATAGGAGTGTAAAATAAACACCATGAAAAATCATTATTTCTAAAGGAAAGAAGGGGAAAGCATAGTCAAATTCATAGACAAATTCAGCTATAATGAGAAACTGGAAGATACTTTGAGATGTATGAATTGATAGAGTCAAGCAAACATAGAAAATCTGAGGAACATATTTAGAAATAGTATACTTGGTATGCCAAAGTGAGTGATACCTTTTTCTCTATAGCTACAGGTGGACCAGATGGGTATTATTAGACTGGAGCTCCTCCTTGAAAGTTCGGTACCATTACGATGCATTACTAGCTATAATAAACATAAGCCACGGGACCACCTGATACTTAGCCAAGTAGTTTTACATTGGTCTGTTTGTGCCAATTCACACCAAATGGTGGTCAAGCTCACTGATGAGTTGTATAGCCTAGAAAGCTTTAGAGTACTCCAATTCCCCATGAAGTGTTAAATGAAAACTAAAGAGGAAAGCACACTCTGTGCGAAGACCACAAATTTACCAGATATGCCTTTGGTATAAATCATCATCAATATTTCTGCACCAGATTACAGCAACTGAGGAGGATCTATTTGTAACTTTCTATGGCCTGTGAGCAAAACAGGTGGCTTCATCATGTCTTCTGATTGCTGAAGTACACAAAGGATTACTTTCTGCTGTTGATGGCTACAGTTAATCAGTGTGCCATGGTGAATGTTGTGACGTGTATTCCCACAGCCGCATCTTGCATGTTGAGCTCTAATGCATCTAACAAACAGTAGGAATATATTTTTGTACCTTGAATAGACAACTGTTCAGTTGTGCAATCCTTTAGGCATCAAGGCTCAACCCAACATCCACTGACAATTAGTCCATTTAAAGCAAAGGAAAAGCAAAGCATGGGAAAATGTGTGCAAAGCAGCCACACATTCCCCAGCCCACACGCCCTCAGACCCAGTATATGCACTGCCACATGGAAAGTGTTACCTTACCTTTCAGTGAGTCGGATCGTAAAAGTCTGTTTGCCCACTGTGCTGTCCTTCTCTTTTTCATTCTGTGCTGTTACTGCGAATCAGCAAGAGTTAGGCTGATAGGATTTAACCTGCAGATGTATTCAGAAGGTAAAAACTCTGTTTTAATTCTGTTCTGGGCTCAGAAGGAAAAGGGAGGCCAGAAGAACAGACAGCTGAGGTATGTACAGTCAATTCCTCAGTAACTTTATTTTCTTAACCAGGAATGAAGAGTCCTGCTTGCACCCTGAATGTTTGAACTCAAAGAAGAATTGATAAGTCTTTGAAAAAGCTGAATTTTGTTCTAGAGAAAAAGGAATTTCCTCCTACCAATGCAGGACTAAACATGCTAGAAAATGTTAGATCTTAGCAAAAAAAAAAAAAATTCTCTGAAGATGAAATGTGACCCAGAACTGCAGAGAAAAAATCAGAACTGCATTGTAAAGTACAAGTCATTCGCTCTTCTTACTTAGCAACCATGAGGTAATTTTTATTATTTTGTTTAAACAGTTTCAAATTTTGTCCAGTTTCAGAAAGGTTGGAGCTTTAGAGTTTTTTTGCCATGAACGTCATTTTTAATATATTCAGTTATGGGAACACAAAGTAGGAAAGAACAAGAGAAACAGCAGATTGCAGAAGATTTTTGCATAATTTTGGAAGGTGGAAGTGTTTCATTTTGATTCTTGCAAAATAACAAAGTAAAAATGCATTTTAAATGTCATTACAAAACAGACACACTTTCTTTAATCATCTCTATAGTAGGAACTCTGAAAACACTCAGATCTGAGCTCTTGTTCATAACATTCCACATCAAGATTGCAGTTAATGAAATCATCCAGACTAATTGTAAGATGCTGAATTTTCTAATTGTGAACAAATGTAAAAGCGAGAAGTTGTTACAGCTATTTTTTATCGATAGTCTCAAGCACCATACATTCATTAATTATGGATTAATGCAATCTAATCTACTTGAGAACCTACCCTGAACAAAACCAGGATAGCTTGCATAAACTTCACCTCCAAGTGAGTAACTTGATGCTTTATTTCAAAGACATTATCATAGCTTGCAGACAGAGATTTTGTGTTGTTACTAATTTTAGCAAATGCTCTCAGGAATGAAGGCTTTACACTGTTAATCAATTTAAATACATGATTTACACAGCAGCATTCACAGAACACGACTCAGAGTGCTTTCTGAAAAAAATACAATGCAAATGCTTAAGTGCTTGAACATCAAAAACAAAGAGAAAATTCTGGAAAAAAACCCACAAGGATAAATAAACATAGAAGACAGGAGCTCATCACATTATTTCCTTTTTAAGTTGACCTGATCATAGGGACAGTTTCAGTCTCAACAGAGGTCCTAATCCATCGGATATCTCTGCATCGCCAGGTTTGTTACCTTCACCAAAGCTCCCTACAGGCACCTGAACCTATCTGGCATGTACAATAGAAAGCATGCCATGAAATACAAAGCAGGATGTTAAGCTTCCTGGTTTATTGAAAAACAAAATAAGTCACCCAACAATTCCTATTTCACATTGCAGTTGGAAGAGAGGTATCGGAGCAGTAGATCCTGTCATGTTTTTCCATGGATACACAGTGCAGGAGCCCTGGATGGGGGAAAAAACATAGATCACCTTGCAGGTAGTCTTGGTTTCTTTAGTTGGCTGTGTAAGGTGATACAAATGGGTGCAGCGTAACATGATTTTGAAGAAAAACTTAAAAACCTACTTCTTTTTGCTTGTCTTTAGCAGTCAAATACAAGCCTTGCCTGTACACCATATGGACTTAACTACATTTATCATTACAATATCCCTAGCATTAGAGGATTAGCATATAAGGTTACAAAATTTTTATATGTGTACAGTTACAAGCATGCTTGGGACTGTGCCATAGATCAGTTTGTTTTTTTTTTTTAAATGAGAAGGAAAAAAAACCCAAACATCTAAACGCATAGCTCTAATAAACACAGGCATACTGATAGAGAGACCATATTTGTATAATACATTGAAGTGTGTACTTGTGCTGTTAAAGATTTACTAAAACTCTACTGGAATCTAACAACAAAATGTATGTATATGCCCAGGCCACTGAAATGCAGAGGAAGATGCGTTTGCTTAACCAGCTCCTGAGGACAGCCTTTTGCCAATCCTACTACTAAGAGAAGACCAACGGTTTATTAGATCACATCCTAAACAGCCCTAATTTGCTGAATGGTTCCTGGAAAAACCTAGTATAAGATCCACAGCACAGCCTGAAGCAGAGCCCAAAGAGGAATTTAACGTAGAAGCACTGTGAAGAGTAAAATGAAAAATGATTCCATCAACTTGAGTATAGTTTTCTCAGGTGTCATAGCTAATTATGAATTGCAAGTTTATATTTCTCCCAGCCCTGACAGAATACAAATAAACTGCTAGCTTGTACCTGCTGCTGTAACCCAAGGTATGTCAGGTTTCTAATGGAAGGAAGGAAGGAAGGAAGGAAGGAAGGAAGGAAGGAAGGAAGGAAGGAAGGAAGGAAGGAAGGAAGGAAGGGAGGGAAAACCACGAATTTATGCACCTAATATATATATATATATATATATATATATATATATATATATACCCACTGAAAAGTAAAAAGTAGAAAAAGTCAGAGGTTGTTCCATGATGCAGAAAATTCATGCTGAACTCCTCCCCAGTTATTATTGAACTATATTGTGGTATGTGTGCTGTTACACACACACTGCATTTTATTCTTTCAGGCATTACAGGGGCTTAATGGGATGCAATGCAAACATTTTAAAGCACATTACTTTAGACAGAGTTCAGAGCAGCAAGAAATGAGAAAACAGGAAACCATGTTTAAGTTCAGAGTAGGTTATCTCACATGGTCCCATCAGACCTGCAATACCATTTAGCAAGAAATCAGAGTGCCACCTTTGTCTTGGGAATTTCGTTGCTTATATTAAGAGGAAGACATGATGCAAGGTTTGAGATGATGGCTAAGGGACAATTCAATTTATGTACTGACTTATTACCAAGCCAGTATTGCAGACAAAGGTAGAGATATGGTAAAAAGCATGGTTTGCACAAATTCTGCAACTCTTCTGTCCACAAAGGAGCCAAATTCTTCAGCTCCTGAGAAAACCAGGCAACAGTAGCACAATGCTCACTAGCAGAGCCCAGAAGAACTCAAGAGAGCTAATAAATTGTGTATGCAAACTGAGGGTATTGTACATGTAGCACCTCGGATACCAATTGATTTTGATCTTGGAGTAGGACTGATCTCTGACAGTTACTGGTTTCTCCTGACAGATGAGGCCCACTTCAATTTGGGGCTATCACATTTCAGACAACTCTGTGCACCTTATTCATAAGCATTGCTGGACTAGTACAAGACCTCACAGAGCAGCTTTGCCTATTTCTCTCACTGCATCAGACTATCAGGTAATATGTAATTAATTCCCTCCTGGATATGTCTGAGTTTGATCGCTGGTGTCAAGTCTAACTCCTTCAATCATCTGTCTTGATGTCATGATACATGATCAGCATCATGGAAGTTTCCTGTCTGGGCAGCTGCTCAAATTACCTACTTCTTCAAATTAGAACACCCATATACATTATTGTGGTTCATGTTTCTGACAAAGATCATCTGCAAACTCAGAGATGTCAAACTGACTGTACATCTCATTTTTCTTTCAGCATCACCAAGTCTACTCAATACTGTGTAGTATGTTTCACCTTTTGGCAAATGTTTTTGTAGGATGGGGGAAAAAGTATGCCTACAGTGGCATTCACACTCCTAGATGAAACAATATTTTAAACTATGTTTTGATAACATCTATTCAGAAATGAGGCATCTAACACTGCAGTTCACTGTTTCTTAACTCTGCATCATTTTAACTGACAGTGAAATTCCACCACCAACACCACCAACTGTGAAAATTTTTCTGAGGGGCAAGGATAGGGAAGATGTAGAATACAATATGCACACACATGTAGAGAAAAGTTAAATTCTCCTGTTATGGACTCAGAGGTTTCAAGACATAAAATCATTTTGATGGACAATAAAACTGAGAAATTGTTGGTATGAGTCAAACCCTCCTCTCCAAGGTCTCTTTATAGCAATTGTATTAAGATTCAAAGTACTTCCACGAATCAGAGGCATTAAAGATTGCTAATGCTTATTTTCCTAGCAGTAAAGAAATTTTTGAATGATCCCCATGGCACTGCATCATGGCAACAAGAAAACATCCCTATGCAGGTGGTATATAACACCCTTAATGAGAATATTTCTGCCTTCGCTCGGTATTTAAGGTTATGAAGGAACTACTGTTGTCTATCTCCTGAAGTTCTCAACAGTTTAACAACAGCACATGTTGTTTATAGGTAACCCTAGCTCTCATGCTCCGCTGCTCTATAAATGGGGGTATTTGTGTCTTTCTACTTGACTTAATCCATTCGCAGTTATTTAGACTCAGGTTTCTATTCACTTTGCTAGTGACATGCAGAAGTAAAGCAAAATAGTATCAGTCACTGAACTGTTGAGCTGGAAGTGCAGGTATTTGTGCATCATCACCAGTTCCCTAAAACTCTCCCAAACTATTTATGTTGGCTGTGGCAACAGACACTTAGTTTGCAACAAGTCTGTGTTATTTACGACTTGACATAAGGCAAAAATATCAGCCTCATCCATCACTCCAGTCTGACATCCTGACTCCACACTTTACAAGCAACAGCCTCACTCTATGCAAAGTCCACCCAGGAAAAAACAGCACAGGCAAGGCCTGCAAGTAGCAGCACTCAGGACTAGGATAAGAACTGATCTGCACACGATTATTTTGGATGTAAACAAAGCCAATATGCTGCCTGCACCTGACCATGTCAACACAGCTCCCTAAATGAGCAGGGCCTAGCAGTCACCATTCTGAATAATGAGTGAAACTGAAACAATCCAAAATGTGTTTTTCAGGATTTTCATAAATAGTAATAAGATATATAACAAAGAAAATTCCAGTGAGAGCAGTGTGTGAGGATCACATGTCCGCACCCAAGCCCTAAGAGAACACTGAATCTTAAATATTACACACACTCAAGACAGAAATTATTATCTGGAGATGGGAAGGTGTGGAAGAGCTGATTTCTTTAGGTGTTAGTAGTTAAACAATCAGTCCGCTCTTAAAAATTTTTCAAGGTGAACCTGTTACTCCTCTCATCAACCAGTTTGCTTCCATGAGAATTTCTAACATCACTGCTCATGTGCTGAGCAGATACACTTTTGCCATAATTTTTCCAAGTAGTGACCAAACTTCACAAGAGATTTTAAGCATGTCAAAAATTATAATCTCATCAAAAGAAAACATGTCATTTAACTAAAATGATATGTTGAGACTCATCCCTGAATAACTTCCCCCTGATGACCCAGTGGGGAAATTTTTTTATTTAAAATGAATATTTTGAAAGCAGTAGCAAGGAGGGAAAGAAGCCACAGAAGGTATAACAGCTTTCCATTTACTTTTGTGGGCATTGGATCAGGATCAAAGAAGATAAAAGAAAGAAAACCTTTAAAAAAACCCAACCTCAAACATACAGAAAAGCAGCAATTATTACATTGTGACACATGTGGACAAATGTTCCTTAAGCTTGAAACAAATGGCAATGTTTAGGAAGGTAAAATATTCACCGTTCCACCACAATCCAATGAGGTCTATTTGTTCTGTTAATAAATCATGTTGCTTTAGATGCAGCTTGGTAGCTGAAGTCCAGGGCAAGGTTTTCTAAGATGTTCAGAAGCAGAAAAATGATTCTGAGACATATGAAAACTTGATTCAATCAAGTGTGGTAAAGAGCCAAAAAAGGTCCCAACCATTCCACCTCAAAAAACCTCAACTTCCACCTTTTTTTTTTTTTTTTTTTTAATTTTGTACCACATAGCCAAATTTCAATTATTTATCTAATAAAGTGTTTAGCTGCTTCTTGATCATTCCAGAAGTTTATTTGCCTACAGTGAGCCATAATAGTCATGCCAGCTGTCTACCAACCTTCATAAACAGCCCTCCTACTACCATCAAGTATGTTTGTGTTTACCTCCTTCATGTGTTGCTTGAAAGAAAACATTCCCCACAAACATTTTCCAAACTGAAATTTCTTAAAATGGCAGCATCTGATGTTTTCAGACTGCCTGCTCTTCATATTGCCCAGATCAGACCACCACAACAAGAAATTTCCTCTGGTCTTTCTGTGATTTCACTTAATAACAGAAAAAGGCATTTAGGTGAAAGATGAAGTCTCTGTCTCTGCTAGGAAGAACAGTAGCTGCTGGCAGGAGCCTGTGCTCTTCCTGGAAAAGGGAGCTTCTCTCCTACTTCTCTTTAACCTTATGCACCTTCTTCAAGTCCATTCAACATTTTGCTCTCTCTTCAGGTCTCTTGGGATTTTCTCTTAAGAAGGAAAGGACAACAAAACCCAATCAAACCTTCCAATCTTTACTTGCCCTCTGCTTCCCCTACAAGAAATTCTGGCCTTTGCTGTTTCTGTCTTAACTGATCATCCAACAGAGCTGTAGCCCAGCCTCTTACCTGGAAAGCGTTGGTAGGGCTAAGCACAGTACTTCTTAGAGGACCAGCTCATCTTGAAGTGTACAACCATTGTAAACAATTAAATAAACAAACAAGTACAAATTAAAGCAGTATCAAGAATCTTTTCAGCAGCAACATTAAAATTACAATAACTACAATAACTATTTTATGATGGTTCACTGAAAGTCACATTCAGATCAGGGAATTTTCTCATGAAGAGTTTAGGCTGGCCATCTAAAATTGGTTTAAAATAAGAAAAGTAGATTTGAACCTGGAGGATTTTTAGGATGGCTTTCTAAACTACAGACAGGAATTAATTGTCTCCCACTGATACACTAGTTACCTTTTAAACTCCTGTTTAAAAAAAAAAAAATCTACTTCAAAGCTGGGCTGATTTGACGCTAAAGTGTCTACATCTAAAGGAAACCAAAGTATCTCATTAATATTGTATAGAGTTTCTAAAGCACAGATATTTCAAATATGTGTTAGGTTGATGTTGACAAAAATGATGCATGAACACTGAGAGCTCAGTCAGGCAGAGTGTAAAAAGATGCTGGAAAAGCTTCTCTGTGTTGAACCTGAGCATAGTGTATCAGGAAAGAAAACGTGCCTAGTATTCAGTAAGCAACTCCATAGTGCATACCTATCGCATATCCCATTGAAATTAAACAATAAAACAGATTAGTGGGATTACTTTATTTTTATATAAATAAAATACATAAATAAGTAAATGTATATATAATATAGCACTTCATCATCCTATTGAAGTGCAGATATTTCACCGCAAGAAATGTTTATAGATGTTTTAACATGATAATCAAACACAGCTAAAGCTGGACACTAGGAGTTCAGAGCCCAGCGCTGTAATGCAGTGTATTTTCAGAAGTTCTCTGCGAGGGGTAGCATGGTGAGAAAACACTGGAGGAGGCAGTATCTTGTGCCTATGATCTCAGCTTGATTAGGTTGGCTGTCTGCCCATCCACCCACCTGGTATCTATGACTAGTCCTTAGCTTTTCTATCTTCTTGACACTACCTGTAAACATGTCTTTTATAATAAAAGAAATGGTGGTGAGGGTACTGTCTTTTGAACAGTGTAAATGTTAAAGGAGAAAAATGAAATTGTTACAGATTTATTGATCAGGGTATTAAAGCCTGAGCTAGGAAAAGCAAACAGACAGCATTCAGATCCAAATTCTTGCAAAGCGTGCATCTGGATTATTGACATAAGCATCAATGCAATGTATCACCTAGCCTGAATGTATTATGGAAGAATCTATGGTACTGAAGTGACTCAGGTAAAACAAATCACAGTGAGGGTCACTCATATCTTTCTACGCTATTGCAGTTTAATTTGTTAGTCTCTTAATGGAATAGTGTGTGTGTGTGTGTGTATGTCTCTCATCTTAGCTAGGGAAAAATAACTATTTGCACAGGTAGATCAAATTTCAGAACCCGGATTAAGCTTCAGTCTAAATGTATTGAAGTTAAATTAGATAGCAAATAAATTAGGTTGCAATGAACAAATATTAAAATACCAATGCTTAGCAACAGATAGGAGAGAGCAGTGCAAGAACTTGTTGGAAAGAAGGCATCTGGCTGAAGGGTGATTAATGTCTACAAATCTATGTGCAACTTGGCAATTTCCCTTACTACAGGTGTGAGCTTCAGAGTTAGAATGACAGCTCTTGGCTAATAAGGTTTTCTAGTTAGGAAGCATATTAACCTTTCAGAGAGAAGTTTCTTGGTGATGTCACCATCTGTCTCCATCATATTTGCATTGAAAGAGATCATTAAAGTTATTCTCAGTATGACAACTGAGTAAATGATTTGCAACAAATAAAGTATTCAGTGCTAGTAAACCTAAGCAGTTGAAGAAGCACCTGTAATCTTATCTCCAGTTTTGAAAGCTTGGTTCTAAGCATAAGCACTGAAGCTTTTTGGGTTTGTGGGGGTTTTTTTTGGTTGGTTGTTTGGTGTTTTTTTTTCTTTTTCTTTCTTTTCTTTTCTTTTCTTTCTTTTTTTTTTTTTTTCAGAGGCATGCATCATTTCAGCAAAAAACAAAAGAAACAAAAAGACCCCAACCCACATGAGACTGATCAAGGCAACAAAGGTCACAGGTTGAATAACTATTAACAAACATCATCTCGAAGTCCAGAGAATATTAAGCAAAAAAAATGCCGAACAAATTAGTAAATAAAAATCTGGCCTGTGTTTCTGCTTAAGTAACAGCCAGCACTAAGTGCAAATCTAAAGATGTCAATTAATTACCAGATTATCCTTTATCTCACCAAAGTTTTTGTTCTTCCTGATTTTCAAAATTCTTCAATAGTTGCTATGCTTTGTTTGTTTTCATTTTTTTAGATAAAATCTATAATATGTTTATTATTAGGTTAATTTCTTATGCCCTTCCACAACCAGAACTCATTTACAAGCTCAAAGTCTGGTCTTGTAAGCATTCATTTTATAGGATTTAAGGTAGAAATTTCAACTCACAGGTACAAGTCACAGCTTGGCTTGGTGAACTACCAACATCCTTAGCATTTTGGTGTGTGCCTAGAGAGAGGGAATGGAACGGGATGTCCAAACCTGGTATGGCCTAAGGAAGTGGTACCTCCTGAAGGGGTCTAATGGTCTGCACAGACTGCCACTCCCACAGGGCCCATCTAGACAGGCTGATACTGAGCATCCCCAGCACAGAGCAGTACCTACATGGCACAGGGTAGCCAAAAGTGGTTTGCTATAGCTTAAGAAAAGTGATTGGAATACAAATTGATATCTTAAGGAGAGGAACACAGGCTCTGCTCACAATAAATTCAAAGACATCTTTGGACAGCAGTTGAGTCTGACAACGCATATTACCAGTGCATGAACAGCATAACTTTAGATATTTTTAAGTAGCTTCTGGATATTTATTTGAACACTGTAACAGTGACACAGATGATTTCTCAGCAGGTTGTCTACAGAAATCTTCAGAACACCTTAAGATTTTGAAGGATAACCAACACCATGATCTGTGCTTAAAAGTGGCTCTATCTGGCCTCCTTCATTTTTCCCCCTTCCTCCATTGCCAGGCTTATATTTAACCCATTTTAAATCTTCTTGCTCTGTTTCACAGCTTTCATACATATGGCTCTTGTACTTACATAATCAGCTCAATTCCTCAATTTGTCAGGTTAATTTATATATTATTCCATGACAGAACAATTAGCAGTTAATGTGCATGTTTCTTGTTTTGAAATAGATGGGAGAGGCTTAATTGAAAATATTCTAATTTTGAAATTAAATGTTATTTTTAGAGTTGCAAATGCATTTAGACCAGTCACTTTATTACAACAAATTAACATAAGTTCTCAGAGAGAATGTCTGCTGGCCAGTAAGGTAGGCTGACATCATCTCTGTTGGTTTAATCTGGAGCACAGTCTTTTCAATGCTGTCTGGAGGTCATCTTCCCTTTATCTTGCACAACTGGCAGAGTAGTGAATGTCATTACAGAACCATGGAATAGTTGAGGCTGAACAGGACCTCTGGAGTTTTAGTCAACTCATCCTGATCAAAGCATCAAAGCATCATCTGCTAGAGCAGGTATCCCAGGGCTTTGTCCACTTGGATTTTTAAAACCTCCATGGATGGGGTCTCCACAGCCTCAATGGGTAACATAACCTTCTAAGCCTTTCCACCACTCTTTTTTTTTCCTTTTTTTTTTTTTTTTTAAGAAGTTGACAAACTTTATAGTAAAAATCCATTTTTTTTAGTAAAAGTTCCTAGTTTCCATTAAACTAGGATATTTGATAAGAAGACATTGTTCAGGGTTTACAGTAGGAGGATGTTCTAGTTCTACAATAGTTATATTAATAGCTAGTGAGGCAGATGAATTTATGTATTTGAAGAAACATTTTTCTCACCCACTATGCATTATCATACTTTGCATCCCTCTTCTCTTTATATTCTTAATTTGGTACCTGTTCTTCAAAGAAAATCACCTTTCTTTAAGCTCCATGTGTACAATGAGAAAAGAATTTCCTTTCACCGGGCCATAAACAGACACCTGAAAAATAATGAAGGCACAAACCCCGAAACAACAAAATACTACTTATGAGTCCACTAGAGACTTTGTTTCCACATTTTTATAAAGTCAGGATTTTGCAAAAGATCTAACTGTCTGTAACACAGCACTGGTGGAGCCCACAGCACAGGGAGGCTTGAGATGAAGGCGGTAGGAGTAAAGCTCTTCCTCTCTGGGCAATTAGCAAGTGAGGAGGAACAGACTTGATGCGCTCTCTTTCCTTCTCTCCTCTGACACAAGAAACTTCCTCCTTTTCAGTAGGGAAACGAGAACTGCACACGGTATACTTTATTTCAAATCGCTGTTCATGAACAGTGAAACACTCATCTTTCTAATTTAGAAGCAAGCAAGCAACTGACTCTCATCCTTTTCACACCGTCGGTAAATATTACAAGTGCCTGCTAGAGAAAGCCCGAGGCATCCTCGACACTGCAGTTCTCTTTTGCCTTTTCTTTGACTGTATGATCAGCTTCAGCTAAATCCCAGTGGTTAACTCTGTCTCCTCTCAAATAAGGGCAAACAGCTATTAGCTAGGAAAAAGAGAGAATTTAAACAATTAATCTAGGGCTTTTCCACACCTCTTGCATTTTTAAAATTCTGTAGAATCTGCAGATAAGCCAGGGCTGGGTTTGTTTGGTTTTTTTTTTTAGAAGCATGCCTTTACTTTGCCTTATTATCTAGAAAGGGTCCTAAGGGTCCTTAGAAGGCTTGAAGAGGAAAAGTCTCTTGAAATTTGTCATAGTATATAAAAATCTCATCCTAAATTTAAATATATCATAATTGCAGTTGTATACATATATTAAACTAGGTAGTCTTCACCTTATTCTGTAACAGCTTCTCTGATGACTGCCTCCAAGTTTCTTTTTCCCCTCAATACAGCTTCTGGCTATGCTTTCTCTGAGATTTTAAGTGTTTATGGTTGGCCTTTTTTTCAGTCACTCTGCTCATGAGTTGTGTAGATTCAATCCACCATTGACACCAGTGATAATTTGGGCTGGATTGGTTGTCCTGTCTACACCATGTTGCTGAAAGCAAAATTAAGGATTCAACACTATGTCATGTAGCAAATAGGAAATTTTTAATGTCCATTCAGATACAACAAATTGTAAATGTGGCTTAATGGTTTTCATGTCACTATAACAAACTCACCATTTACAGCATGCAACATTTTTCTTTTTCATGATACAAATCCTAACAAGGGTAAAGGTTAAAATAATTAGCCTGCTAGTTCTACCCACAGATTTATCTCTTTATTTAGTCCAATGAATGTCAAAAGAAAAGGCAGAAATGGGGGGATATTTTCAATATTTTTGACTGGTGTGAGTAAAAGAACTAGTAATGTAGTTCTAAGGCTGTACACTAGAAAAAGAAGGGATCAAAACACACTTTATCTTATTTGTTCTGCAAAGAATTTGATTTCAAATTCTAATCCCTGACATCAGCAATCTGCTCACAAGAAGTAGTTTCAGGTCAAAGTGGAAAATAGGAACAGAATAAGAGAAAAATTCATACTAAAATCAAAGCCTGAAATTTAAATACTTTCAGAGAAAGACAATCTGAAGAAAAAAATAGTATACACAATATAAACTCGAAGACATTCTGTGCAAGAAAAACGTTGTTATTACCCAACCATATTGTAACTTTCAGTGAGTCCAGTGTTTGAGACTGAATTTGCTGTGGTTGCACAGCAGTTTCTGTATTAGAAAAGCAAGGTAACCATGGAATTCCTTGGTAACATTTTAGTGACAGAGTTATTCTTGTGGTCTGTGCTCTCCTGCAGTGATTTCACACAGCACAACCCAGTGCAGAATCAGTTCCAATTCCATCTTTTAATTCAAATTTCATACAGCCTATGTTGGTTTAATTTTCCTTCAGTTTATGACTCACAAAGCTGTCTCTGGTATCTGACTCCCCCTGCCCTCAACAAGAAGCTTCTGCCTTCCACCTGGTGGTCAACAGAATTCTGCCATGATTCATTACCCTATCACTGATGTTTCTTCCTAATTAAGATCCTAAATTATCATCAGCTATTCAAATTAAAGAGTTAGTAATTTATTTATATTAATTTTCACACTGTACTCATTATTGCCATTGAAGGCTGAGAGAACCAGCAGGTTGCTTAAGTACTCAGGCCCTGCCTAGTTTTGCCGTTGGCTAAAGCAGGGTGAATACAAATCACGATGGGAAAGGAAGGTTTTCAGTCATTACTTCGAAGCAACAGACAATCTGGCTATATGCAGCTTTTAGGTGAAGGGCAATGGAGCAAAAATAATGTTCCTCGCTTAAATTGCACTAGCCGTTTGCTCCCTACTTTGCTCTTCTTTTCCCTTATTATTTGTAGATTTGTCCAGGCACCAATTCTGAATGGCTGATGGAATGTATGAACTTTTCAATGATAGATGAGATTTCAGTAGAAGATGGTTAATGTGGAAATTTGTTTCACTAAACCTGTGCTTTAACCAATAGGGAACAGAGAGGGAGGAAGGAAAGAAGCGAAGCATTCCTGGAACTAATAGGAGATTACCATTATGACTGAGAAACTCAAGAGGAAACAAGTTTATTAGACACACTGTTACTACCAAATGGATATGTTTTCCTGATCCCCATTCTAATTTATCATGAGCAAAAAGCAGCTGCGCCACTAAGTGTGGAGAAAAAGCCAATGAGATGCAAATATGCAAGAGACTAATTACCAGGCAGGCAAAAGAGCTTCTATTTTGGGTCTGTTGAACAGGGGATTATTTTCTTGTAATGGAAGTGAAATCTGCCAGATCAGGCTCCCGTATAACCCATTGCCTTCAGATTCTCACTGAACCATCCTGCACATCTGAACTGAGCACTGTGTCAGAGGCTTTTATCCACACATGATGCAGTGCCCAGCACAGCTTCCTATGGGGTCTGATTTTAAAATAGGCACATTTTTCAATGGCTAGCACTGGGTAGTCTCTTGATAGGTTGTTTGAACTAGAGTCTAAAAAGAAGGAAAGAAAGCAAACACCTCTACAGTGTGTATTTTCCTTGGATTAGAGACAATCAGTGCTCATTTAACTCGTTCTTAATCTGTTCAGTCGTAATCACTTGATGTTAAAGTGATGCACATCAATAGGTCTGAGAGGGGGAACAAAAAAATTGTTCCTCTCCTTTTTCAAAGACTTGGACACTCATCAGAGTAATAGTTTAATTTCAGAGGAGTTTGTAATTTTTCCATCACACTGAATCACTGATGGAGTAATACACTCTAATACACTAGATTTATGAAGTTTTCTTAACTGTAGTTACTACTAAATGTATGAACTGTACTAGTTATAATCCTCTCTCAAGTACTCTGGTTATGTGTATGTGTACTTAAGGGTATGTGTAATCTTTTTATTGTCTTATTTTCTATGAAATCTATTAATATGTAGAAATTAGTTTACTACATAAACCAAGCAACACTGCAAACATTTCATTAGAATTCTGGAGTTTTAAGAAGGTGCAAAATATCACCATCAAAAATTTGAACTCTTTCACCTGGAACCAATGCAGTTAAGATTGTGCCCAATCTTCCTGAAATCTTTTGGGTCTGTGGATTCCTCTGTTCTTTCCCCACACCATCTGAGATCAGTGCTTATCCTCCAAACAAGTAGGGGTCAGGCTACCGAAGCTTCTATTACCACATCCATGGGGCATTTTCCTGCCTTTCTGGCTGGATGCACACCTGCAACATCTCTGAAGTACCTTCAGAAATTATTCCGTATTTTAATGGTAGAGATTTTATTTGAGGCATGGAGGATTTACTGTCACATTGCAAACATACTCCAGAGCAAAAATGTAAAAGTCACAGTGCCATGTGTTCACTCAGTGGTGTGAACTGCTTGATTTTCTAGGCAAGACTTACAAGAAAACACGGTGGCCAGGTCTCACCCTGAAATACTGTCCTGTAGTCTCCTTTCTGTCTGTTACTTTGTGTTATTCACTGTACAGAAGCACCTCTGACCAAAGTGTTGCAGCAATCACAGAAGACGAAGTCTCACTTCTGCCAGGAAAAGTGGATTTCAGTTCACCTGCACTGCTGTCTCTGCATATGCAAAAAAATGCCACAAGAGAGCACAAAGCAGTTCATGCAACAGGATAGTATCAAGTCCCATTCAGAGTAGTAACAGATCAGCTGTAGAAATGATATCTAAGATTTTTACTTTAATTCAGAAGCACACCTAATCACATGCTTCTCTCACACAGGCTGATGAAGCTTAAATAACCCCTTTCTGTGTTATGCCAAATTAATCTCTCTACATAGAGTATTATAGATCAAAAACTTTAATGAGACAATTACAGTTTCTTAGACTAAGTCTTAAACATGACAACCCCAAGTGATAAGAGACACTAGTTAAAATTATTCATATTTTATGAAACCATCTGGGTGTCATAATATTTTGGAATGGGTTATATTCTTAAATATTTTGAAGTATTTCTATTTATAGTACAGATTTAGACAAAGTATATGGTGTGGAGCATTTAAAAGTAATATTCTGCTTAAAACTATTAGATATAGCATCAGATGCTTGAAAAATGATAAATTAAATCTTTTACCCTTTGAGTATATGCATTCTCTGGAGAAGCAAGATGGTGTAGTATGCAATCTTTGTAATTTGCCATCATTTTACATAGATATTTTTGCCTGATGTACATCTGTTTCTCTCTGATATTTAATCTTATTTTGCATTGCCTCCTTTTCTTTCCCATAAATGTTATCTGCAGATAGATTATTATCCTCATGATCTCAATGTCTGGGAAATTTTCTGCCTTTCACTACTTAAATTAAAAACTTGATTTGGAAAACTAACCAAAAATTTTGAAAGCAGAGATTAAACTAAATTTAGCCCAGTTGTTTGTTTAGTTTATTTATTGTATTTTAGGTTTTGGCTCAATTCTTTGCAAGGGAACTGATGAGGCAAGGTAGTATTTAAACAAAATTCTTCAGGGCACTAGTACATAATAACAGGCTGGACTGTATCAAAGTTTTAAACCATCTGGAGGAATAGCAAGGTAATAAGGCTTGTGATCTGCACAGAGATATTCAGCTTCATATATGGATGATGGGGAGGACTCTTCTACAGAACAAGCATCTGGAGTAAGACAGAAGACAAATTTCTGCTTTAAGAACTGGAATTGAAAACACAGGGAAAAAGCAATCTGTATTGCTCACATATGATTCATCTGTCATCTGTAACCACTCAGGAAGAAGACTTGAGTATCACAGTGGGCAGTTAAACAAAACCATGTTGCCAGCACAAAGTGGCAGCAAGAACAAAGCAAGATGTTTGCCTATAAAAATGGAATTTGAACTAACACTGGGTATTAGCACTGATACTAGCCTCTCTTGCCCTTAAGAAGGCAGCACCCTGTCCCTGTCCTGATTACTGCATATAATCTGCTAAGCCTATTTCATAAAGGAGATCAGCACAATATATAAAGATAAAGGCAAGAAAGATGGAAAGATTTCCAGCAAAGGGAAAAATCAAATGAATTAGTCTGGAAGCAGGGGGCAGGTAGGGAAGACTTCCAGAGATATTTGTTACTTTAAATGACAAGACAGTCAAACATTATTGCTTACTCCTGTCAGAATACATAAAGGGAAGACTGCATAAAATTAAAAAATTAATAATGACTAATATTTGGCCAAAATATTTAATAAGACAGGGCATTCTTGAGAGGACAAAAAAAAAAAAAAAAGATAGGCAGGCTTATAAATATCAAGATCAAAACATTCTCAGTTATGTCAAACTCCACTCTCTTCTGCCAAGAAAATTACTTCACTGTTTTACATAGTGGAATTTAAACTTTTAAACACCTTCCTCTGAAGCGTATTTTACTGACTGCTGTTTTGAGATACTAGTAGGACCAGATATTTCCACTAGTTTCCCCAATATGCACATTTCTACTCTTCTGTGCCAGATACAGAGTATTTATCTCCTGTGATCACTGATTTGAAGGCAACACTGACCACTGTTAGAGATGCATCGCTCTGAAAAACTCACAGAAGTGGAACTTCTAGGAATATATGTCCCAAGACTAAAATGACTCTGAGGAGTCCCTGTCATGAACTTTTTCCTAATGAGCAGTGACTCAGGTTTTTCCAATATCTTGATGACTTTTTTTCACATCACAACAGCAATGACTGGCCCCAATGGTTTTTGATTTTGTTTGTTTTGTGTTTTTTTTCCACCACTTCCTTCTTCAGCTTCTTATGACATTCTTATGACATTTTCACCCACAAAATGAAATTAGAACCCCAAAGAAATCAAACATACATTCAAGTAAGTATTGCAAATATCAGGAATTATCACAACAGTGATAAGTAATCCTTATAAAACGTGGGAGAAAAAAAATGTTTGAGATTTTTTTATTTATAAAACAGAGAAAACATTTTGTTCCGTGATGTTAAAAGCTATAGCTGCACAAGAGAGAGTAAATATTTTATTAGCAGATGCCTCACAAGTAACACTGAACAAAGACATTCTTATTGGAGAATGTATGATCAGGTAGCACTATGGAAGAATGAACTGTTTGCAGGGAATCTAACTGGCCTTTTCCTATAAGAGTTCCTATAATTCCATCACACGGCTATTCACTTGTAAACTTTTTATTATCATTCATGGTCAAAGTATCCAAGGACTTCCTTGTAAAACAGTGAATGCCAGAACATCTAGGTTGTCGGATGGTCTGTTTAGAGATAGTTGGTGTCTGTGGGGGGATTGCATGGATTTGACACATAAACCACTACTTGTTTTGGAGAGCTGTGCTAGGAAGGTCACTGAATGCAGTCTCCCTTGCTGTTGCAGCCAAACCACAGAAGCAGCATTTACTCCGGAGGGTCAGGGTGCCCCCTCATACCATTGGCCCCCAAATTCACTCATACTCTACCTTTCAGCCGTAGTAGAAAGCCAAAGTTTATAAAAAGCCAGTTAACAAAATGTCACATGCCGAAAGCTAAAGACATCAAAGTCAGCACCTCAAGGTCTTGCCCTAACAGGATGTCAACATCTCCCCCTGACCACAGAAAGAGAATCATGTTCCTGTCTTTTGCCCTCCATTACAAAGCAAGGCAAAAAGATCATTACCCTGGTCTAAGACAGATTTGCTTCCTGAAAGTAAATCTTGCGTTTGTGGTGAGTAGGGAGTGATGTAATAATAATAATAATAATAATAATCATCATCATCATCATCATCATCATCATCGTCATCTGTGCATTACCTTCCTTCTTCAGCAAACCAAAAACTGAGCTAAGAAACTCTCAGAACTTTATCATTGTGGTGGATTTTTTTTTACTCTGTTGAGGATGTAGAAAGTGAACACTCTACAGATCCTTCGGATTTTTACCGAAACCTACTGTTCTGTACTTACTGTTTGTTAATGTGTTTTATGTCCTTAGAGACAACAGTCTTTTGCATTACTTACTATAATCAAGGCCTTTCTCTTATTGTTGTAGTAAATAATACACATTTTTCAGTTTGATATTTCTCCTGGATATGAGCTGATATGACTGACTTATGCTAAAGTTAAATATATCAAGGTTAAGAACTGAAATGCATACTCAAATCTTCAAGACTAATAAAGCCACAGCAAGCTACTATGTCTGCATTATACAGGGCACAAAGTGCTGGCAATACAAGCATGAGGAAAGCTAGAGTAGCACTTAAAACACAGACACTTAACTAAGAATATCCTTAGTTAAGGACACGAAATAGAATAATACACCAAAAAGGGAAAGAAACGGAGGATGAAAAATGGCTGTTCATGGGCTTTTATTCTCACAAGACCTATTCTGATGTCTATATTGATACTTGTCTTATCAGTATTACTTTGCCTGAACTGAAGAATACAAATAGATTTCCTATCAGCAAGGCTGACTGACCTAATTTCCAAAAAGGCATATAGAATCTCTGGTCCTCTGTGTTTAGACAGAAGAAATATTAGGCTAAAATACATCATCTTTAGAAAAGAAGTCATGGATATGGGTAACTAAGAGTCTCAGGGGTGAAAATTGTTTGTAATTGGACACTGTGCTATGCAGTGGTTTACACCACACAGTACTGGACAGTCAGGCACCCAATAAACCCAAACTCTTCCAGGCAGCTTGGCTCCAAGTGATTATTGAAGAATGCTGGAGACCTGGAGTCAAACAAGCTGGAATATCCTTAGAGGAAGGACAGAGCAGTTAAGTGCCCCACCAGATACATGAAAACACCCAGACCTACAAGGACATAGCAAAAAACCCCACACTTGAGAACAAAGAGATCACGTTTTCAGTTACAAATCTGTAATAGGAAAACACAAACCAAGGGAATTTCAGTGTTTACATGCACACACTCTCTGGAGCATTCAATAAATGCGATCAATACGTTTTCTCTTGCAGTAAAAGAAACCAACAAACAAATGTCTGGTGTCAAAGAGTACGTGAATTACGATTGCCAGAGCCTCTACTGAGCAGCAGAATCTGAGGAATATAATTCCTTCTGTAAGCATAAGGTGGTCAGGGAAGCAAATGCCTTGGCAGCATTATCAATTTAAAAAGCAGTTCTAGGGACTAGAGAGGATTTTGTTTAATGCCAAAGGAATGTTGACTCCTTAGATGTTACAGGGAACATGTTATAAAGGATACAGAGGTTATAGACCTAGAAAAAGGGCCAAATATATTTTATATGAGTCCTCAGATGAACAGAAATATCGAGGAAACTCTTAAGACTGTCATGTATGACAATAACACGGTTCAAGTCAGGAGAAAGAGTCCATTTCAGTACCACAGGAAAAATTGGCCCCATAGGGAAAAAAAAATTGCACATGACATTTTTGCAGCTCATGAAATCAAATGTATTCACTGTGTTCAGTTATCATGAACACCAGACAGTATGATTTAAGAAGTCACTGGGCTTACCACTTATTCTCACTAGACATCATATACCTAATGGGCCCCAGTTTGTCCAGCATGCATTTAAGCAGTTATCAGCCATGTAAGGGTTTATTTACATGAATTTAGTATGGTTATGCAGTGAAGCACAGACGGTTACCTGCTGACAGTCTCATTCAACAGAAAACAGAGGACAAAATGTTATCGGTAACTGAGGTCATAGTACCTCAGACCTCACAGTTTTATGAAGAGATAGGAAAAACCTAAAACTTTTATGGTTTGGGGGCCCAGGGTCTGCTAACTGGTTCCTGACAATGAATTTTCACAATCAAAAGCAAGCAGCAGTATCATGGGAGACTGTACCAGTCAAATGGATAATTTGGGAGGAAAAGGCAGCACCTTTCAGAACTCCTTAAGAGAAGGGAGGTAAGGAGCAGGGACCTGGCTCCTGGGCTCTGGGACCACATCGACCCTCCAAGGCAAAATACAACCAGAACACAAAGACTTTTATTTAACAGCCAAGCTGCAGAAAACTGTGCAGAATAACTGCAGAAAGCCTTAGAAAACTGTTAAGTAACAGGCTGTTCATAGACATTTAAAATGCTCTATCACATGACTTTTGCTTTAGCAATAATTATTTCTGTATGAATTATTATTTTTATTACTAATACTTCTGACAGACGATGGAAGGGAGAAAAGTACCTTTTGGGCAGTCTCACCAAACTGTTTGGTAATGACTGTTGTACTGTGCAGAGTCTGTAACTGCACAAAACCGAAGAGCTTATTGGAGATAATGAACAAAGGTGGCCTCTGCCAGAGGGTTTGGCTCAGAACTGCTACCAAATAACACAAAATATAAATTTTAGGTGGTTCACCTGTGAAACTATGCTTTTTATTTTTTGTTAATTTCCTGGATTGTATACAACTGTGCTGGAAGGGACCTGAACTTTCAAAATACTTACAACACTGGTGATTTTATAAGGGGGTCAGAATATCATGGGAAGAGGAACTCACACAACTCAACTGCTTCTCCTGCTGGATCCAAACTTTATAGCCTGAACTTTCAGGACTAGAAAGGAAACACTTACTGACAACATGAGAGAAATTAAAAATACCCACCAGAAGGAAGAACAGGAGATGCAATAACAAGCACAACAGTTACTTTGAACCAGCAGCTTTCTTCCTTGTCTAAATTTAAAGAGCCACCCACAAGAAGGCCAAGTGAGGAAGAAGACTTGCAAAAATAGAAAAATCCCACCCCACTAAACCTCACCTAACCCGTCTAAATGTGGGAACATTAACAGCAACCAAAGCAATCACAACAGAACCCTTTCCTGGGACTGTTTCTGTGTCCTGAATAGGAGAGCTTTCCATCAGCATACTTATGGTTAAGTAGCTGGAGCACATCCAAAGGCCACAGTAAACTTCAGACTGATTTTGCAAACAAATAAAAAAAAGTCAAGGCTGAAGTTTCAGCCACTGCCTCTGGCCTCACATGGATCATGGTCCCTAGAGACAGGAGAGGAAGCAGGCACGGTGCTGTGACACACACTCATATATTGGCACGAGTAGGCAGCGTTTCCAAAAAAAAAGATTCAGGCAGGAGTCCCATTACCAGAAAAACAATGAGTGATCAGTTTCGAAAGTGACTTCAGAAGGTAATTTTGTGTCATGTGGACTCCAAAATCACTTGGAAAATGTTACTTCACATCTGTTTGTTCCTGCATGGGGGTCTGACAGCACCACTTGCCAGTGCCAGCACAATGTCTGCTTTCAGAGACAGAAAAAACATTCACAGTGCCAGCTTGCAGAGACTACTTCCCTACATAAAGGGGCATGAAGCTTGCTCAGGTGCTCTCCACATATGCCAGGGCTGTGTTGAGCCTGCCATAATTCCCCTCTAGCAGATGCACCAAGCCATCCAAGTCACAAAATCAACATCTTGCAAGAGAAAGTGGGTGGTGTACATCTCAGCCCACTGTGGATAGAGGCATGGGTGAAGTCAGACACTTGAACCAGGGACCTGAGAAGTCCTCCCACGTCTCTCTGTAAAAACACTATGCAGCCAGCCATGGTGTGAAGCCAAAGAGAAATGAGCCTGTCCTCCTCCTGCTCTGTGCTAGGCCTGCTTGATAGTCTGCCTGCCAGAGGCAGGGCTGTATCTTCACTCTCATTTCCCCCCTGCCATGGCCTTTGGACACCCCTTGGGCTTGCTCATGGAAGTAGGTAGAAAGGGCATAGGGGATGGGGAAAGGGTCTCATGTCTGTGTCCGTTGCCACAGGTTGTCTGTCTTACCAGGGGCTCTCTCTTGATCACCTTGGAGAAGTAACACAGTTACAAAGCATGCTCACAAGTGGGTACACAATTCAGCCATCCATAGCATTGTGTGTGCTTTTACCATGGCTGTTGTGGTGTTACACAAAATAGCAGCAGCTATCCCACAACCACAAGAGCTTCAGTTGCGAGAGGATCACTGTCCTTTGGCCAATGTAGCCAGGAATGGAACCCAGGGGAAAAAATATAAATTACCACAGCTTTGGCTAAGGAACTCATCCTCATTTCTATATTGGGGAGGTGAACACTCCGGGACACTGTCACAGCACAAGAAGAAAAATCTTGAGACTAACTACCTTTACAGGCTTCTGGAGACCCCTTTCATTCAGGATTTCAAGGGGCTTGTTGCCCATGCACGATCAACCAACATTTCACTACCACTCTTTCCAAACTTGCAACGGTGTTGTGGTCCTGTTCTCCCCACACCCTATAAAACAAAAATGAAGAGAATTAAATGTCTTCTAAAAATCAAGACAAGGATTAGAGCTTTTAAACATACTGAAATATTAAATACTGTTTTCACTGTGCAGAAAGGTTTGTGATACAGTACAGAAACACAAAAGAGTTTCTGACTGGTATTCCTGTAAAAAGGAACTCTTTATTGACTTATCTGATTTTTGGTATCAGGATCACTTAATTGTTGAGGCATCTTAACTACATATGTATCAATTTAAAATAGGAATAAAGGACAGGGTGTTTATCTGAGGTAGGTCAAAACATGACAAGAATATGAACTTTCTCTTTTCCCATTCCAGGACATTCACATTTCCACAACTGTACTATTGTCAATGTTTTAGTTGCTATAAACCCATTACTGTGGTTACTTGGAACTGAAATAACCAAGATCATGAAAGAAAAGCGAAGTGGCAAAGTAATGGTTTAGCATGGGACTCGTGTAAAAGATTGCTAACTAATTAACAGTAGGAAGGATGGAAAGAAACAACTGCCTAGACACTCAATCTGCATGTGTAATAATCCACTACAAGTTGTAACCCCATAGATACCATGAGGACAATTTACGTTGCAAATAGTTGATTTATTTACTTGTCCTTCTGTTTTACAAATGTATTTGCAAAGGAGGTTTTAATTACCTAATATTGCTTTCCAACAACTTTTAGTTACTATTCATGAGTATATTACAGCACTACACAGTAGCTGTAGAAGAAGCTTTCAGTCCATCCTTCAGAAACACAGCATGAATTATTTGTATGTTGTGCACAGCAGTCAAGTAATGCTACTGGCCAAAGCAGGCAGTATAGGCATCATCATGAGAGTTGAGGCAGTCTATGGTTTGCATACAAAGGAACAGAGGAAAACTAGGAGATTCCTCTCCCTTCTGTTTAAGTGCTCACAAATTGAAGGAATGCATCACTTGGGCACAGCTGATACATCACAAGGCTTCATAGCTAGAACAATGCACAGAGCAGCAACATGCCACTAGGTTTGCAGCTAGTCATATCAAGTGAAATTTGAAAGTAAATTTCTGAGATTTTTGAAAATTACAGTGCATTTCACATGGCTTACCTAGGTTTTACGGGAGCTACCAAGATATTTCTTCAATGACTATTACACCATCCTCAAATATCTCTCAGAATCAGTGGTGGTGGTACAAAGAAGCGGTCTCCAGCAGAACAAAAACCACCAGTGAGTATCACAAGCTTGTCTTGAACAATTCCAAAAGCATTTCAAACCACCATTACTGTCAGAAAGTGAATAGGATATCAAAAACAAACCGCTAAAGCTATTAAGGGCACCTCCCCAGAGGAAGAAAGAAATGGAGCTTTAAGTCTTTTTCATTACACATTAAAATCAGAGGTTCTTCAGCTGGAGAAAAGATTAAAGCAGCAACAAGCACCTGGCTTATTATTTAGTGATTTCAAAAGCATGTGCCAGCCATGCTAATAACCAAAAGATAAGATCCTTGAACACTGCCACTGCAGATCTTAAAAATTAATGAGATAGTCTGTAACTACAAGATAAATATTAAGAAGTTGTTTCCCCAGTCACTGCTAGTATACTCCAATTCCTAATATGAACACTATAGCCACTGAAGTAATTTTGTGATTGAAATTTTAACTATTAGAATTGCACAGGTTTTCTTTTATGCATCTCATTTTTTGATTTATGTCATTCTTAATGGTATAGGAGTTAGTGGGTCTGTGTGCAGGGTGAAAACTGAGCAATTTAAGTATTAAGAGATTAATGGTCTAATGACTAAATAAAAAAAAACAGTTTATATCTAACTAAATGCTTTCAGGTAGTTTTTGTAACAAATATCGTCTGATTTTTCCAGCTATTATAAGCCTCAGTTTGTCTTCATAGTTTCCATTGAAGGTAATAAGGTGCAGGAACAGTGCCTAGGACACAGTCAAAAAATTAATTTTACATAGTATGGAGTATTTGTACATAGTTTGTGCTCCCATGTTCCTCCCAGTGTTCAGGCTAGAGAAAAACAGACAAGTAAACAACTGAATTTCAAACCACAGCTAAAGTGAGGAGATTAGTCTCTGTTAAACAAGTGTGGCATTTACATCACAATTTGTTTATGCTAGCACCTATGGCCTGGCACATTACACCTAGACCTCCAAGGTCTAGGCTGACTTTGAGACAAGGAATGTCAAGGTATTTCTGAATTTCTCAATTATGCAGCAGAAAACTTGGAAAAGAATGACTGCATTTAATGCCACACAACTTAAACTCACCTACCCCTTTAACAGAGAAATATCGATGTTCAGCTCTTTCTGTATGGTACAAGTTGCCAAAAAAAAAAAAAAAAAAAGTGCAGTTTATATACGCATGAGGAATGGGATTCAGCAGAGGCTCTTCCTATCTTTTGGAGATGAAATGTCCCAGACATATGTTTTCACCTCCCTTCCTCCTGTGATCTGGATATATCTTTCAAGGAATATGTGTTTGGGTCAAATTCTAAAACACTCAAACTGGAACACCACCACAATTATTTTTAGGGATGTTCTCCCTAACTCAGAAAGCCAGCATCTAGGCTGTATAATCACAATGACAATATGGTTGTAGTAAAAAGGATGTAATTTAAGGACAGAAGAATAGAAACTATAAATTTCTTCATTTCTTTTTTTATTCTGTGAAAAAGCAGTGAATGTATCTTGCATTTGTACCTTCTTGTTTGTACTCAGATACGTGTCATCAGACAAATGTTTTATTTATATTGTGCTCCCAAAATGTTCTTAAATCTTCAAGTACATTAAACACATATTTGTCACAACTCTTTGGCCCTGCTCAGCACATCTGCACTCATATACATGTTCTAGCATTGCCTCGGTGCACATCATAAACCTAAACATAAAATATGGGTTAGAAATCTACTTAAGAGTTTTTTGCTGCTAGGCACTAAAATTGACAAGCACAGACTATCAAAACTTCCCAATACTCTTACTAATACTTCAACTTGTTATACTCCAGATTTTTACTACTTAAAAAAAAAAAACCAAACCAACATAGACTTGCGTGAAAATTACAACAGACCCGACAAGCTATTAGCAAATGTTCTTTTAATCAAGTGAGCCAATTTTGACACCTTTTTGAAAAAACTATGAAAATCAACACACTGTTTGATGGTTACAGTGGGAGTCCTATTTCCAGAAACGTTCCACTCATTTTGTTTACATGTGTGAGCCATACCTGTAGCTCAAGTAATGCGCATTGACCAGTTTCCACTATGCTTTCTCACAGTTGGTTGACACTTTAAAAAAAAAAAAAAAATGGCAGCAGTAAATGGCTTGAATCAAAGACAGAACATAGAGCAACAAAGAAGGAAGTTAACATGTAAAATAGGAAGGTAAATACATACTAAAGGCAGACAAAATTGTTAATTCAACAAGAAGTCTTCTTTTTGTGGTAACTTAAACCAGAGCTCCATCAGTAGGAACGCACTCCCCTCTTTACTCTTAATCCATAAACTCTCCCAATTTTGCTTTCAGTTCTGCATTCACAAAATCCCTGTGTGATTTGCGGCTTGGCGAGGTGTGGCTGGAGAGCTGACTGGAAGAAAAGGATCTGGCAGTTCTAATTGACAAGCAGCTGAACATGAGCTGGCAGTGTGCCCAGGTGGCCAAGAAAGCCAACAGAATCCTGGCTTGTATTAGTGTGACCAGCAGAAGTAGGGAGGTGACAGTCCCCCTGTACTCTGCACTGGTGAGGCCACACCTGGAGTATTGTGTCCAGTTTTGGGCACCTCAATACGAGAGGGATATGGAGGTGCTGGCGTGAGTGCAGAGGAGGGCAACGAAGCTGGTGAAGAACCTGGAGAATAAATTCTGTGAGGAGCGACTGAAGGAACTGGGACTGCTCAGTTTGAGGAAGTTAAAGGCTGAGGGGAGACCTCATCACTCTCTACAACTGCCTGAAAGGACACTGTAGAGAGACTGGTGCTGGTCTCGCAGGTAACTGGTGACAGAACAAGAGGGAATGGCTTTAGCCTCCAACAGGGGAGGTTCACACATCCCTGGATGTGATTAAGGGTCATTTAGATGAGATGTTGGGGGCTATGGTGTAGGGGACAACTTTGTAGAGCAGGGCTGATGGTTGGACTCGATGATCCCAAGGGTCTTTTCCAACCTGACTGAATCTGTGGTTCCCATGGCATGCTTGCCTATGACAGCTTGTGACCCTCAGACAGTTAGGGTCACCCTCAGCCCCCCTAGGGAAAACCATTTGAACCTAATTACTTGGTTTTCCCCTCTAGATTTCTTAAGTTGCTCCACCCTGGAGGGGTGTTTCAGGTGGCTGCTACCTGGTTAAGGCAGCACCAGGCAAGCCTTCCTGTGCCAGCATCCCTCAGTGTTGTCTCCTCCCCAGTGCTCACCTGTGAGCTTCCAGGGGGAGCCAGATGCTGCTCTGCAAGCCCCATACACAATTCTCTGCCCACTCAGCCTGTGTCTCGTGCCCACAGCTTTTTATCTTGCATCTGGAGGATGTGGTAAACATCAAGGATCTGCTATCAATATTTCAGGCAAGGGGAGTCTCCTGTGGCTTTTGCATGTATTTGAATGCCACTGCTGATAGCTCAGTTCCCTCTGCGTCATGGATGTGGCCATGACGGTGCCAAGTGAAGGACCCCAATGTACCTGGTGATAATCAACACTAGACACATCTTCACAACATCAGGATCTGATACATTTCATTTCGGGCTGCAGCCGGTTCCCAGCAGGATGCTGTACTAGGCAGATCTATAATATCTTGGTAGACAAATCCTGGCTTCTCCGAACTCTTCTTGTCATAGGCAAAAGCAGCATCAGCAGAGTGTCTTCCCACAGCACCAGGGAGACCCTCTGAGCACATGCAGGAGGAGCCTCAGCAGTTGCCTTTGTGATCAACAACATCGTCACGCCGCAAGCAAAGGACACATCACACTGTATGCTCAGTGTGTGTTCAGGGCAGAGCTGCTATGCCCAAAAATGGCAAGTCCAACTTGCTAGACATGATACTGAAGATAAATTCTCAGATAGTTTCTCTCATTCCCTCAGCTGAGTCAATTAACGAAGCTCTGTATACACCAGAACATTTGTGTTGCTAATCACACCGGCACTCAAGTGAAGAAATTCCTGACGTCGTGCTCTTACTGGGTTCCTTGATGGTTTCAGATAAACATACTCAATTTTTTACCTTTCCTGATGTACACTTTAGTTTGTTTGTTTTCTCCTTCAGAATAATTCACTTGTACTTAAATTCCTCCCTGCCGATTGTTGCTGTCTCCAAGACAGCAGAGAACTCCAGAAGGAACACTGCTACATAAGCCCTCACTATTTCTCCAAATCCTAGCTCTTCCTCAGCCATGTATCAGTGTCAAGGCCTATGCCTGTATCTTGCACAGATTCTTCTTCTGAAAGGAAACTTTCTACATGGCCCACACTTTCTAAATCTTCCATGGTTGGTACACTTCCCCCACACCAAAACAAAGAAAAAGAGAAAGGAAAAAAGGTTTTGTGTCCATAGTGATAGTCAAGTGCCTGCCAAATGCAAGTATCCATCCTGGGCCTGATATAGAGCAATGAAGGTGGGTGAGACATGTAATTTGTTACATGGAGGGGAAAAAAAAATTTGGATGCCTTAGCTCTTCTAACAAAATCCTAACAGTTCTCCAATTTATTAAGACTGGACACAAATACTTGCTCCATTGCCAAACAAAGTTTCCAGACAAATCAGTTATAGGGGTTTTTAGCTAGTACTACTCCCAAGTATCAGGCCACCTGAAACAAAGCACAGAATTTACAGCACTGAGTTGTGTTCAGTTTCCATAGGCAACACCCAAGGAGACCTAAACACCTTCAGAAATAGGTATATGATCCTGATAAGGGTTCAGTCATGCTCTAGAAGTGGATTGGTTTGGCAGCTTTGCCCTAGATGTGTGCATGCCTGGCGCCCAGATCAGCCATATGAGAGATGCTGATGCACATCCCCTCTGACAGGGAGAAACCAGCTCCAAACAAGCACCAAGGCAGAGAACGACAGCAATGTTGCTCGATGCTCTGCTTTGCATAGGATATCTCAGTGGGTGCATTCAGAAGGCACCCAGACCATGCAGTTGTGCAGGAGATGTAAGAGGATAGTGCAGACTGGAGCTTAACTGCCAGAGATACAGACTCCTAGTGGCACAACTTTAACTGCCTTCCTTTAGAAATGTATGACTTTTGGTACATCCAGGCTGAGTTTGAGACTAAGAGGGGAATCTCAGGATTTACCTGGTAGGATTTGTGGAAGCACAAACCAAAGCACCTGATGGTGGTTGCAAGAGCTTCCCTCCTTCTGCATCACATGAGGGACCAGAACTGGAACTGGTCTTTCAGGGAATTTAATGCAGTTAGACTTCAAAAAGTTGAAAAAAAAAAAGGTAACCTTTGAAAAGTTTGATATAAAGGTAGTAACTTTTGAGCATCCTTCCTACTTTTTGCAGAAGCAGTCCCCAAAAAGAGACACAACGGGATGTTTCCATCTCTGAAGAAGGTATTAGATGAAAGATTTAACAAAATCAAGTACCTTGTCTCTTCTGTTCATTTTGACTGAGTGGAGATACACAACTTCAGATAATCTGGATCTTGCGGAAAGAGACTTTGCCAGAATGGCAAGACTTTTCTAATTGCCATTATTGAGAAAGAATATATGTTAGTCTCAATTTCTAAAGACAGCTTAGTAAATATACACTCACCCAAAAGACTTCTTTCCACTGCCACAGATCACACAATGCATTTATCAAGGCTAATTTCATTTTGTCCTATTATTTTGCCTATTTATGTTTTCTAGAACAATAACAATAATATGACAGTGTCTGAAAGAACTGTACTCACATTTGTTTTCTAAATAATAGAGCCTATGTCTCATATCAGTCATTACTGTAATGGAAGTTTTATGCCTTTCTTGCCACTTTTTTTTTTTTTTTTTTAACTCTAGTGAGCTGCATACCTGCTCTAAGCACCTCTAAGCACAAACCTTTGTAAACCTTACTGGAAGCTTCATGTGCAGACTAAAGTTAGACCTGAATTCCTAATTAATTATTTGTAAGGCAATTCCTCTTATATCCCTATCTTATCTTTTTGAAGGTTCACAACTATGTCTTCTGAAACAATCTGTCCAAATATGCCCTTGGATATTTTGTATTAAACTTTAGCTTTTTAAAAATAGTTTTGACTATATCTTCTTTCCTAGAAGAGACTGAGAGACTACTCTTGCCTCCCTCACAAACCCAGATAAAGAATGTCGTAGCATCTGTAAAAGAGTCTCTCTGAGAGGCTTCCTTTCATAATCAACCAGCATAACCCACTGAGCAAGCAAGCAAAAAAACCCCCTTTTTTTTTCAAACCTCACACTTTCTGTTCTTAATATATTTTGAAATTAATCTGAAGGGAATAAAGCTCTTTTCACATGGTATCACTATCCGAGACTCAAACCTTTCTCTTCAAGAACTGCATGTTCAGCCCTGTCCCACTCTTCAGGCCTATGGCTCAGTGTAAGTTTCAGAGCTGTGAATCACAGCCAGGGCTGATTTTCAGCAGCATGCCTTAACAGTTAAGAAAGCAGGGCCAGCTGGTCCTCCAGGGTCTTACAGGTTGTAGAAGTTCTCATGCAGAGTTCAGCTCAACCTTTCATGTTTGCAAAGAAGTAATTTGGTTTCTGTGATGTTTATTCTCTCCACTGAGGATCCAGGGTATGGCAGAGAGAAATCAGAAAAGGGAACCATTAACTTTTGCAGTTACTCCTCAAGTAGTCTTGCCTTCTTACCGAAGGTTGCAGTGGGCTCTGGCTCCATGGACTGTGTGACAGTTCACTTCCCAGAGCTGCACATTTTGTCACTTGACAACCAGACAGTTGCAATACTGGAGGGTGTCAAGCACCATCCACATATCATTGAGCAACAGCCCTCTATGAAGGAAAGGACTTGGGGAAAGGATGACATCTTGGTTTTCATCAGAACACTGATTTCTCTATATTTTTAAGAGAAGTAAATGGAGTAAAGTGGAGGGATAGTTAAGGGAAGATAAGTAGAAAGAAGAAAAACAAATAAAACCTGAAAAATCTTATTAGTACATAATAAAACTGGAAAGAGTTTACACAGAACTGTAAAGAAAACATCTCTTTGTTTCTTCCAAAAACTTTCAAGATGAATGTTTTTTTTCTTCACAACAAACCTTATACTCACGCTGAAAATATTAGTGATTATTTAAATGAAATTACTGGGTCTGCTTTGTCTTTTTATTTAAAAAAACCTGAAAATTAGATTGTTTCCACATGAAAACTTTTGACATTCTGGAAAAATAGAAACTGAGTGGTGGGGTATTCCAGACTCCTCAGGACAATGCATTTCAGAACATTTTTTGAAACCATTTAGGGCTCAGTTTAGGGTTTTGTCCGAGAATGGGTTCAAATCTAGAATCTGGCCAAAAAGGTATCTGGGCTCTATTTTGGCTATGCTCCTACAGAGGCGGGCTGGCAGACTCCTGGCCCTGCTCTGATAGTGGATCAGGGTGAGACAAGGGCACACTCTTGAACCCAGAAAATCAGTATTTCTTTCAGATGCACCAGTTCAGAAATACTGCATAATCTTAGGGGTAACTAGCCTGGTTATTTATTAGAAAAATAGTGAAAGGGGTTCAAGTGGAAACTAGATACATGTGCATAACTACATACAGTAAAGCCATTCTTTTATTATAAGTTCTGGTGCAAGACAGATATCCTACGCTATTTCTATACTATCAGGCATATTAGTTCTGAGTCCTGATTGTATTTTTGGGCCCTTCCTTTAATAATAATAAAATGTAAGAGGAAATAAATAATAAATATTGAATGTTTTGTGCAGAATCACATCTGAAGATTGTACATATATGGGATCTTATCCCAGCTAGGAAAACAGATGATATTTTAAGGTTCTATTTTTATGACTTTGGAAAGAATATATCTTTCCCATTAAAAATGGCAAAATAATAGACTTTGTTGCTATGGGACATTCTCTCATAATTTTTCTTTGCTATGTTCATTCTGTCTACAGCTTATACATTTAACAGTGATTTGGCAAAGTGCTTTTGAGCTCATATTATCAAGAATTAATTTTCCTTCAGCACCTACGTGACTACAGTAACTGAAAATTCTCTCTTCAATTTCTGCTTAGATATAACAGTTGCCCTCAAAATTTGTAATCATGGCAAAATTCGAACTGGGAGCCTGAAAAATATTTTTCTGCTAGGTAGCAGATTTTCTTTATCATTTCTTAGTCTCCTTTCTATTCTCTTGCAACAAGCATTAGTACAAGATCGTTTTACTGACTTATGCAGCGCAGGAAAGGCATTACGCTTACATATGTGGATATTTGTGGAAGAATTAGTGTATTTTCTACATCAAGGTGTCTTTGCAGAAACAGCACAGGACTCCCCAAATCCTTTCACTGTAGCCAGAATAGATAAAACTAACTACATCTTTCAGATGTGGGACAACAAAAGGAATATGCAACACTTCTGTGTCAAGAAAAAGTTTAAACTGAAACTAGGTACTGATCCAGTTCATTTCGCTTTTGTCTTTCATATGATTAATGCTTCTTTTTGGGTTGAAAAAATGCTTCTGGCAAGGTCTGGATGCCCTAGAAAATCAGAACATGAACAAGTTCTAAGATTTTCTAACCCTTTTTTACCACTGTCTCTCCCTGAGTGATTACATGCTCCAGAATCTTCTTTCCAATTGTTAATTTCAAAAGATACACTCATATGAAAACTGAATAGGAGTACCTCATGAGTTCTTTGGCATACTGCTCAAAGTCTATCTGATGAAGGTTTTCAGACATTTTTACAGTTGACACTGATGATTAATTTAAGTGACTGATAATTAAACTTGAAAAAAAATTCAAAGTGAAATAAGTGGGAGCAGGCAATGCGTCTGTGGAAACCTCACTACCTACAGCCCTTCTTTATCAGAATAAGGGACTTTCCATTATAAGATTTGTCTTCTTTGCATTAATTATTCTGATCCCTGTAAAAGCGGCAAGACTGGTGGAAACTTCATTTGTCTACAGCAAACAGTAGTGAATAGTTTGGGCTGGTTTCTGGTACTGCAGAGCTCCCATGTGACTACAGTGTCTTCTATGTTTTAAAATGAAAAAGTCTACCAATAGGCTTGGCAGCCAACCCCTGTGCCTAAACAGATCTCTTCCCTGGTTACCTCCTGTAACAGTGAAGCAGCATATTTGCTAAAATGCAGCATTTTAGAGAACCACTAAAGTAGAAGAGACTGGCTGACTGAGAAAACGATTGTATTCAGAGAATGCAGGTTAATATTTGAGCCTTCCCCAATTTTCCTATATGACTTTGTTTAAATGACTTTATTCACTTCAGTTTTCCATCACTTGAAAAAGAAAAAGAAAAAAAAGGAATAAAATCTTTCCCTACCCACCCTCTGTATATCTTGCCTGTACGATGTTGTAGTTTTAGGTGTGTAGACCGATATGGTACTGGTTATCATTAAGTTTTCTATGTGATACTGCAAACACATATTCCCCTCTCCCCCAAATCCAGAATAAAACAGTATTATATTAAAATCTAACTGTACACTGAAGCCAGAAGATGTATACACCAATTTCCACTTTGAATATCACAGTTTCACAAAGCTTGTGAGCCTACTTGCAGCAAAAACCCTCATAACAACTTTGCTGAAGATTTATCTTTTAAAGATAAGACTATTATTAAAAACAAGATCTTCTCTAAATGGCAGTATTTTTTTCCATCACTTTGAAATTACTATGTAGTAATTTCACATAGTCCAAACCTTCCAACAAGCTGCACAGTACTGGGGGCAGAAGCAGTGAGAAGTCAAAGGTGGAGGTACACAAGTGCAGGGAGTGGGAGCAAGAGGCCCTTGCAGGGCAGGGAAGCTCCCAGCATTGGCTTCCACTCAGGCTGTCTGCGCCAGCACGCTGCTCCTGCTGCTGCTGCCAAATAGGATCCTTTAATAGCTAACCCAGGGGTAATGCATGTGAAAGTACAGTACTAATTATTCTCAGCCTTTTCGTTCCTTAAGTGAAATCTTCACAAATAAAAAAAAAAAGTTCCCTGAGACAAAGAGTTCACGTTAAATTAGTATCACCCTCAAGCTTTCAAGAATTTGTGTTGAATATGCCTTACCTGCACAGAGTTTAACACAGATAGTTTGGGTACACAGTACAGTTTTTCTTTCAGTGACGAGATAGTGTATTATTTCCCCTTTCAACATGACAGGCACTTAAAATACTTCTTTTAGCAAGGTAAAAGAAAAATCACACAAACAATCTGGTTTCAGATCTGGTTAATCTGGTATCAGATAAAGAATTCTGAAAAATATGATATTCAGACAGCCTTAATGGGTTCCAAAAGATCAAAGCTTTGGGGAAAAAAACAAAACTTACTTTAGTCCTTGTTTTTCCAGTGGAGCAGACAGTTTTTAACTGCAGAGACCTGAAAATTTAGGGGACAATTTTTAAGGAGACATCCAGGGATTTAGCAAGGCTATTTTGTCAAGGCTAAATCTCCCAGAACCTCCTGCCTAGTGAGGGCATCAGCTAATGTATTCCATAATTTTATACAGACAGTCCCAGAGTCTCTTGCTGCTGAATTATTTATTAGTGAGACTAGTTGTTTGTCAAGGCAGATAATGGAGAAAATGTTCCCTGGGAAAAGAAAGATAATAGTCATGCTTTTAGTCTAAAGAAGAATCTCATTTTATATATTCAATGATATTTTTACTCTTTGAAGTTGCAAAACATTTAATAGCTGGTCTTAATAGGTTAAAGAACACTTAAAAGACCAAAAGATCTCAAAAGATGTATTTAAACTGAGGAATATTCTGTTTTGGTAAAGAATTCTGAAATTATGTTCTTTTGCAAACCTACCTAAGCACACCATTTTATTGAAGAACTAATGATTTTTGATGAAAAAATATAATATCTTCATGCCAAAAGATTCAACTTTTGTTACTGATAGTAATAAAAGGGGAAAAAAAGGACATAGGACAGCTCAGTGAACTTGGTGGCCTCAAAATGTAGGGAATAGAAACTCTAGTAAGAAGGGCTGCTCTTTAGGCCAGGCACCACTGAAGCAACATACCTTCCCCAGCAATTCCCTCCACAAGGTCTCAACATTTGCCCTAAATAAAGCCCCAGAGGGACGGTGAAACCCAGTGTCACTTTATTTAGGTACACACCTTTCACTGTAGTACAGAGGACATCCTCATATTATTGAGGGAAGGATGCCAAATTGCAAACCCTGCCTAGGCAGAAATTGGTGCCTGTATTGATCAATGCCTGTGGTAACTTCCAGCTTATGAATGTAATTTATCATTTGTTCTCTAGTGGCCTGATCCGGTTTTGGATGAAGCCAGTGGAAAAACTCCTGCCAAATTCATTGGCAGCTAAATCAGGTCATAGATGGAAAGATACAGAATTTCTAACAAATTTCAAAAGCGCAGGCAAACAAGTAGGCAAAGACAAGATTACTTCTGACTGTCAGTTAAAAGAATCAGAAATACTCTTAAAAGTTACCTGTTTAATCAAAATATGTTTAGTCAACACTAAACTTCAAGCACGAGTAGCATATATACTATATGACCTAGGTAGCACATCAGGGATAACTATCAGCTACATAAACTTTAATTATGGAAAATAAACATAGGCTAGAGATGGATCTGCACTGAACAACAGAATTGGCAAGTATATTTTTGGTTTTCTTCTGTCTGCAGATATCACTAAAACACAGGTACAACAAGGTTGAATGTAGAAGTCATTGATAACTTTCAGGTGGGCTCAGACTTAACACACAAATGGAGCTCTAATGTTATAACTCAGATTTACAAGAAAACAATGTCTCCAGGGAAAAAATGGGGCGGGTAAGGGGGAGTGAATGTCATACTACATCTACTCTATGGCTGTCTCTTGGGCACAGGCAAATTTATCAGTTGCCTGAGGCAGGAGACTGCCAGAAGCCAACAAGAAATAATGGGAAATATTAGGTGGTGGTTCCTGCTGTGGGAGACAGGATATGTTGGTAGGGATAAGGATCTCTGGCTCTCCTGTGGGGGAGGAAGAACAACCCCAGCTCCCTCTAGATACCCCTTCTACTTCCCCTACTCCTACCTCATGCTACTGAGAGGTTGCAGCTGCCTCTGATATATCCTTTACCCAGTGGCTAAGAAGTGCCGTTTCCAACTGGAAAAAAAGTCTGAATACATGCTGATCTTTGGACTTAGCAGCAGCCTTTGAAAATATGCTCATAAAATACCTAGAGTGTAATAACTGAAGACAGTGTAGCTGTTTAAAAAGGCTATAACAGAACAACCAATTTAGTTATTAATCTATTCTTGGAAATAGAGAAGTACCATCATAGCTTATGCTTTCCAGATGACTGCTCTAATCAGACCTGTAAGTCAGAAAGAGCTCGAGTTTTTCCTGTGATCTTTATATTATTCATTAAGCTGACAATCTGCATGAATTAATCAACCCTTAATCTGTTCATTCTAGGAGAAAAAATATTTCATAGAAAAGATTTTCTGTTTTCTCTAGAGTCTCTAATTCATCCGTATTAGGCCTTGAGAGATGGGGGAGCTACGCAGAAAACTCTCTTCTCCGACTCATGTAAGTCCTTGCCTAACCTGACAACTGCTTGCTGTGCCACATACAGTCAAGTTCAACAAGGTCCTCGATATATGATTCACTTCCAGCACATGAAAGTCAGTGCCTCACTGTAATCTTGGAGTCGGAGAGATTCTCCGCTTGGCTTTTTTCTTGTCACTCAGAAATCATAACATCCTGGTTTAGGCAAGGAAGTTCCTGACCACAGCTGGAAGGGAGGATACTCAGGGAGAAGGGAAAGAAATAGGGCAGGTGTAGAGCGCCTCGCTTGCTCATGTGCTTCAATCCTCTAGCAATCAGGAATTTAGGGGCTTCCTAAAACAGAGGCTGCATGCAGACCACCATGTTTAACAGCAACTGATAAGGACAGAAACAACTCTGTAAGTCCCCTATTATACAGATCATATTTATAAAAGCCACTATGTTTTCTAATGCTACTTCTAGTATTAACGGAATATTTTGATATTTTGGGGCTGAATTTTCTCCCTTTTCACTGCACTAGTAAAACCTGAAACCATTTGAGAGCAGCAGCCATTTGGATCTGTAAGCATCTATATGTTGTCCCTAATATCTGAAACTGAGACTTCGACAATCATAATAAGTACTGTGATCACAGATGTTCCTTCAAGTCTTATTTGCCCAAAACAACAACTACAATGATATTGTTACTCACAAGGCTTTCACACAGAGAAACCTTCAAAACGCTGTGTAGCCTACTAGTGTGTGCTTAATGGAGCGGAAAAATTCAGGGCATTTTTTTAAGCTTTTAGGGAATTGTACTGTAGAATAAACATGTAGACCACTTGCAGAAGAGCACTGTGTATACCAGTGCATACATCAAATTCTTCCCTTCCTACTGTTTGACTCTATTTGTGTTCGATGATGACATTAGCTCTTTCTTGCCTCGAAAATAAACTCAAGTAATTTCAGAAGTAAAGAGTGGATTAAGTGATAAATTGTTTCCAATTACATCTTCTGTTTTACCAATAGAGCCGGTTTTCTTCTCAGGCAAAATCTAAGGCAGAGTTAAGAGCAGGTGGACTGAGTGTGTTTCCCTCAGACATATAGCCTATCATGCATGTGCTGGGTGAATATTCCATAGCACTCAGCTTGTGCAGGCTGCTTTCATTAACCTAGTGTTCCACTTTATTATCTACCTAAAAATAGCAATGTGATGTAATTGTCAGATTTTTCAAAAGAAAAAACACAGAGCAATTCTCCTAATTGAGCCAGCTATTTTTCTTGCACTTACCTTTCAGAGGCATTGGCTGCCTCTGAACCCAGTCTATATGAAAATTTTTATGAATCAATTTTATATGGAAAGAACCTGAGCATTAGAAGTGGCTCTTCTTTAAGTTTTAGGGCAGCTGACATTTCAGCCACTAGCAACCCTGCATGCAAACCACATCAGAATCACTGATTGTGTGACTATATCTTTCTACAGGCCTTCCTCTAATTGGAAAACAGTGTTCCATTTACAGTAGAAGGGCTGAAATGGTCTAAAATTTAAAGAATTATCATTTGCCCCAAAACAACACAAATAAACACAAGATCTAATTTCCAGAACCTTCCCGATCTACAGTGCTAATGTGCCCAAAAATTACCCATCAGGCAAATTACAAAGGAAGGTGCCTTCCAAGGATCTTCTGAAGATATATGTGCAAAGTAAAAGTAATTTTCAGAAAGAACCAGATTGTAACAGGCTTGTGGGCAAGCAAACAAGTATGTGCATGGGTGGGTGGTGTGCAGGGAAGGAGGAGAAAGTGAGCAAGTATTGAAACCATGCCACTTGTCCTATGTCTTGTACGGCCTGCTTAAGGACCTTCTGTAATTCTACTTTGTGCACATGCGTGGAGGAAGAAAGAGGAAGAATAAAGGAAAGAAAGAGACTTGTATCTCTATGTCACTCTTAAATATTGCAGTATTTAAGAGCTTTCATATGAAGGAATAAGTACCATCTGTACCCCACTTTTTAGAACTTGAAGTAAAACCTGTGCAGGAAGATCTTTTTTCAGAACAAAAGCACTTAAATTTTCAAGGGCAGCCACTGACAATTTTAATTTATTCAGCAAAGATGTGAGGAAGCAAATAATGCAGCTACAGAGATATCCTTGGGCTGGCAGGTTCCACTGTGGAAAGGGTCTGACATGCTGCCAGTGAGAGGAAGAAAAGAAGGGCTCATAGAGCTCCTTCCTCCCATTTCATTCTTTTCATCAAGGTCAGCACCAGCTGTGCTGGATTGCTTGTTTTGTCAGACTTTAACACTTTTTTTCTGTGTGTTCGTTTACACATGCCACTCCCCCCCCCCCCCCCCCCCCCCCCCCCCAGCCCAATCCAACTTTGGCTTTTTGCTTGGGTATAAACAAGTCATATTTCAAAGGTCATGGCAGCCAGGTGAGGTCACTGGTGACTGGAAAAAGGGAAACATTGCACTCATTTTTAAAAAGGGCAGAAAGGAGGACCCTGGGAACTACCAATCTGTCAGCTTCACCTCTGTGACTGGGAAGATCACAGAACAGATTCTCCTAGAAGTTATGCTAAGGCACATGGAGAACAGGGAGGTGATTCGAGACAGCCAGCATGGCTTCACCAAGGGCAAGTCTTGCATGACTAATCTAGTGTCCTACTATGATGGAGTGAATAGATCAGTGGATGAGGGAAGAGCTATGCCATCTATCCGGACTTCTGGAAGGCCTTTGATACTGTCCCCCACGACACCCTTCTCTCTAAATCGGAGAGATATGGATTTGATGGATAGAGTGTTCAGTGGATGAGGAACTGGTTGAATGGTTGCATCCAGAGGGTAGTGGTCCATGACTCAATGTCCAGATGGAGATCAGTGATGAGTAGCGTTCCTCAAGGGCTGGTATTGGGAGCAGTTCTGTTTACTATCTTCATTAGTGACATAGACAGTGGGAGTGAGTGCACCCTCAGCAAGTTTGCAGACAACACCAAACTGTGTGGTGCAGCCGACACACCTGAGGGATGGGATGTCATCCAGAGGAACCTGGACAAGCTCAAGAAGTGGGCCCATGTGAACCTCATGAGGTTCAACAAGGCCAGGTGCAAGGTCTTGCACATGGGTCATGGTGATTCCCCAATCAATACAGGCTGGAGAATGAAGGGATTGAGAGCATCCCTGTAGAGAAGAACTTGTGGGTACTGGTGGATGAAAACCTGGACATGAGCTGGCAGTGTGCGCTCTCAGCCTGGAAAGACATCTACATCCTGGGCTTCATCAAGAGAAGTGTGTCCAGCAGGTCAAGGGAGAGGATTCTCCCCCTTTTGTGAGACTCCACCTGGAGTACTGCATCCAGCTCTGGGGCCCCCAATGAAAGAAGGACATGGACCTGCTCAAGCGGGTCCAGAGGAAGCCATGAAGGTGATCAGGGGTCTGGAGCACCTCCCCTGTGAGGACAGGCTGAGAGAGTTGGGGTTGTTCAGCCTGGAGAAGAGAAGGCTCCGGGGAGACATTATAGTGGCCTTCCAGTACTTAAAGGAGGCTTAAAAAAATTATGGGAACAGGCTTTTTAGTAGGGCCTGTAGCAAGAGGACAAGGAGTAAACTAAAGGAGGGTAGATTCAGACTAGATATAAGGAAGAGATTTTTTTTATGATGAGGGTGATGAAAACTTGGAACAGTTTGCCCAGAGAGGTGGTAGATATCCCCTCTCTGGAAACATTCAGTCAGGTTGGATGGAGCTCTGAGCAAACCGATCTAATTGAAGATGTCCCTGCTCATTGCAGGGGGGGTGGACTAGATGACCTTTAAAGGTCCTTTCCAACCCAAACTATTCTATGATTCTATGAAACTGAGGACAACAAAATCTCACACCATTTCTCCATTTTTGCTGTTTTGATAGCCAAATTAATTATGTAGAAATATGAGCTGTCAAACCCTTCCCCACCAAACTACATATGCAGGTAAATGGACTCCTTACCCACGCATGTTTGGATTCTACTTCCTTTAGCTTTGCCTGCCACTGTAAGCTTTTTACTTCACACCTGGAGAACATTTTCCCTTTTAGCTAACTGGCCTCATTCAGAGCTCCTACCATGTTTCCATATCAGACTAAAATTCCCTGATTACTATCACTAGAAAGCTGTCAGTGTACCTGCTTTTTAAAAAGGGAAGGTACCACCGCTTTTATTTTTCCCCTTACTGCTTTTGTTGGAGTGGGGTAGGGTAGTGGGGGATGATTAGCTACAGATATTTTTCAACAAGGGGAAGATAATGGGAGAGTGTCTCCAGGCTGGAGAGAAATAAAGATTTGATGTATAGCTGTTACAGATGAAGTCTAGGTCCAAAACACAAAAGTCGCATTTGCTTGTGCAGGGGAATACTTACCAGATTATCCATGATTGGATCACAGTTGATGCAGGTGAGGTGAATGCCTGCAGTGCCCGGTGAAGCAGGGCTTTACTGGAAGTAAACCCTTCATGAGCATGATCTACTGTTAAATGTAACAACTTCTAAGAGTTTGTATTTACTTGGGAAGGAAATAAATGCATGTTTTCTAGTAAGGAACCGCTACCTTGAACAGCCTCAGGGATTTCTGAGAGATTTTATTTCTGATGGCTTATGTTAGATCTATTTCTCATGTAGCAATAGATTGAACTTGTGTAAAATCTATCAGGCTTATTCCTCACTATCTTATACCAGCTGTATATTAACACAGCACAGCAATTTCACACCCAGCACAGAAATTGGGAATTAGGTACTCTCCATTAAACTCAGCTGAAGCTTCTGATTTTTACTGTTATGCAGGCTTGTAATTCTGGTGATCCCATTTATGTGAAAAGCTTTTCTCTCCAAAACCAATTTAATCTTTATTCTCATACCCAGAAATGTATACAACAGTTGTTACCTAGTGCAGATTCTCCCACATTTTTATAGGACTAAATAGTTCCCACTCTAGTTGTAAGAACATATTACTCTTCTATTTCCCTCAATCAGTCTATTTTTTTTTTTTTTTTCAGCTTTATGTGTAGCTTAAAGGCTCTACCACTGCGAGAAACCTGACGAAAGTCCTCAAATGTAAAAGATTCCCCAAGTCAACTTTGATGGGATGAAATATTAAAACAACACAGTGAACACACACCTAGGACCCACGTATACTTCTGAGCAGACCGGCACTACAGCCACAGAATGTGTTTTTCATCTGTCTTTCACATTGGAGATGCAGTTGCGTTACAAATGTAGCATTTCAAATCTTAAAAGCAAAAAGTCAGTGGGAGAAATCAAGATGTGAAAGAAAAAAATGGTTAAGACACAGTTCACAAAAGTCACTTCAGAAAAATAGTAGAGAGAAAATACTCAGAAAGCCAATTATTAATATAATCTTGTAAAAACATCCTTATTGGGTTCATGGAAAGATCACTTTTGATGAAAATTAGCTATATCTCTCAGATAGCATTTTATTCTTGCAAATGAAAAGGAGAAAGAAACATCAGAATGATAATTGGATGGCACCAGCTCCCTTCTCACCCCACAGCTATTGAAGCAATGTCACGGAGATGTTTCACAGACCATAGTGCAGCCCATTAAAATGATGATCAACATGAGAAGAAGACCTGAATAGGGACATCAAGAAAAGTAATCTTGACTCCTCTTGAAGAACTAAATGTTCTGGAATAGCCTAATTATTACTTTTTGTTCTCCTCTTGTTACAGGTCACTAGGCTAAGACAAATATAAAGAACAGCTGTGACATTTGCCAAATCATGGGATTGTTTAGAACCAGCAAACCCAGGAGAGATGTGAAATTGTGGTGATGAAAACTTTAAACAAAGTGAGTTATTTCAGTTGACTCTGTTTCCAGGAAATTCAAATAAAGACATTTGTTTCCAGGAAATGTAAATAAAGAAAATGGCCCAGCTTTGTTTTAAGATATGTGCATCTCTCCTCCCAGTCTTCAGAGAGTATTGCATGAGATTCACTGGGCTCTGAACTAATACACAACTCACACACCATAAAGAAATAAAATACCAACCTAATTATGTAGCCCAGAGACATCTCTTTTTCACAGACCCTTGGCTTCTCAATAAGCTATCAATCTTTTTCTCCAGACGGTGTTGCCTCCCTTCAGTTGCTCCATTGTTTCCTTCATTATGCAAGTGGTTTCTTGATTAAAATTTGTCAACTGCCCTTCCCCGAAGCATTCCCCGAATTCAAATAGTATTTTCAGTTGTTAAATGTAAAAGAATCCCAAACACAAAAAAAATACTCCCTAAGTCGCTCATTAAAAATATGAAATGGAGAATGGAAACATGCATATTGTCTCTATGTTCTCCCAGAATACAGATGTAGAAGAGTTTATCAGTAATATGTCAAAGGTCAGATGCTTACCTGGAATGGTAATTTTTTCACTGTCCCCTGGCTCACTGTCCCCTCTATCTCTCCACACCTACCTGTTCTCTGTTGATAACATAGTAGATAATTGAGCTACCTTTATTTTCCAGGTTTTATACATATGTATACAGTTTGAATCAAAGAGAAGTCGAATGTTTTGGGTTGGAAGGGACCTTAAAGATCACCTAGTCCCAACCCCCCTGCCATGGGCAGGGACACCTTCCACTAGCCCAGGTTGCCCAAAGCCCCGTCCAACCTGGCCTTGAACACTGCCAGGGTGGGGGCAGCCACAGCTTCTCTGGGAAACCTGTGCCAGGGCCTCACCACCCTCCCAGGGAAGAACTTCTTCCTTACATCTAATCTAAATCTACCCTCTTTCAGTTTAAAGCCATTACCCCTTGTCCCATCACTACACTCCCTGATAAGAGTCCCTCCCCATCTTTCCTGTAGACCCTTTAAGTACAGAAAGGCCGCTATACGGTCTCCCCAGAGCCTTCTCTTCTGCAGGGTGCACAACATGACTCTCTCAGCCTGTCCTCATAAAGGAGATTCTCCAGTGCCCTGATCATCTTTGTGGCCTCCTCTTGACCCACTCGAGCAGGTCCATGTCCTTACACTGGTGGCCCACCTGGGCACAGTACTCCAGGTGAGGTTTCACAAGAGTGGAGAAGAAGGGGAGAATCACCTCCCTCAACGTGCTAGCCACACTGTTCTTGTTGTAGCCCAGCCTTAGACATGCCTGAAACAAGCTATTTTTAAAAGTAACGCTATCATTTCCATTGTCCCCCTAGCAACAGGGTAATATTTTCACTTTGTAACTCAGGGTAGTTCTCACGAAAGTGTATTGGTACACCAGTAAGAGGAGAACTTCACAAGATTTATAGTTTTACATACTAAAAAGCAAAACCTTGAAACACAGAAGGTTCTCTAACTTGTATTCAAATTTTCTTCATCTAGAATGCTGGAATGAAATCCTCTCAATAGTAAGTTTCTTAAGAATTCTTTGAGAATGTTGTGGTTCTGCTTGGGGAAGAAGTCTCAGGAGGATGGCTCTTACAATATCATGCCAGTACTGTCTCTAGTTTTGGCCAGACCTTACCAAGAACCACAGCCATGTAGAGACCAACAGCAGAGGAAAAAAGCACATTTTGAACTTTTTAAAACTCAAGAAGATACACGTTGGATACTGGGAAAGAGCACACAGGTTTTTTTGTTTATCCACTTCAAACCCATCCGTTCCTCTCTATGTGCCTATTTTGACATTCCATTCTGAATTGAAAAGCCATGTCACTATAACTTGCCTCTAAAATAGGGAGCTCTAGGAAAATTAAAGAAAAAATTATGCAAATATTTGCTTCAAGACACACTTCAGATACATTTCACAAGATCTGCATTTGTAAAACTGGATGAATGAATATTTTTTGCTGAGGTTCTCTACTTGAAGTTAAAGGAATGGTAATAATTTCCTTTATGTTAGTCACTGGGCATAAAATAGAAGTATGAAACTCTCAAGGTTTTATTATTACTCTACATATCAAGGAATTATAGCTTATTAAGCAGACTTACTAAATTTACTTATCTTTTCCTGTCTATGATATATATATGTATAAAAATATAAATATATATAATGCTGCAAGACTGTCAGAAATAGAGCTTGGCAGGAAGGTAAAATATTTTACTTTTCAAATTACAGGCACTTTTTTTTTTTTTTTTTTTTTTTTTTTTCCCAAATTCAGCTCCCATAGTTTGATGAACATTTTAGTGTGAAATTTTAAGTCCTTAAAATCAGTGGTAAAAGCCTGATTGACTTCTTCCAGTCAGAAGCTCTTGTATCTCTTCCAGACTTCAAAACCACTGGTTCAGTCAGGTAATGTTTATTCATATCCCAGCATTTATCTATGCAGCATGCATACAGGCTGGAGCCAGGACTTTGATTTTGAAATGTGACTGCAGACTCAATTTTGACTTTTCAGCAAGTAAGAACAAAACTTTTGTCTGTATTTGGAAGTGGGGAAACAGAACTGAAAGTCCTAAAATCGTTATGTACTTAGTTCGGTTCTTCTCCATTGCTTGAAACTTCAGGAAAATACAACTGGACATTTTATGAATGCTTCATTTTTAAACATGCAGTATTGTAACTATACTGATGCATTGTGCTGTATGCTGATGTATCAGCTGTGAATGCGGAGAAGATTGGAGGTTATGAGATTTCAGTGAACCTGAAGGGCAGGATGTGTGCTGTGTGCGCTACGGTATAGGTGAGAGTTTGTGTCTGAAGTCGGCTTCTTGGATTCTACTTCAGCTCAGAGACATGCACATATTTATGTATTTTATCCTAGTTCAGCCCTGTTTCTAGAACTATAGGTCATAGTCTACTGTCCTTAAAAATGACCTTTTCTGGTGTTCCCAGTTTTTCAGGGTGCCACTAGCATGTTAATCTTTTCCCAGAAAGTACCTATAACATTACATTATGTGATTTATTTTGGTAGTCAATGTGTAACCACAGCATATACTGGCTCAGATATAATTTGAGGTGTTCTGAGGGGCCTCAGCTGACTTCTCCAGTACATCTCATGAGGGTGTGAGTACCAGTAACAGTCTGACAAGGGAAGCACAGAACTCTTGTCAAAAAGGCAAAGTAAATTATACTTCACTGAGTTCCAACCAGGACACTGGTACTGAAAACCAAGATAGTTTAGAGAAAGCTTGGAGGTGTATACACTACTACTATCATTGCCGTCAGTCTGTACCTTTAGCTCTGCTCCTTTCAGAGGCTAGGAAAAAAAAAATAATCTCTAAACCCAGATTTCAGGCTCACTCCCAGCTTTTGTCCTGTGTTACAGTAAGTGTTGCAGTTTACACTTTTGTGTCCTTCCCACACACCCCTAAGCCATTTATTTCATACCATACTAGACAGGGCCAAAGACTGTGATGCTTGAAACAGCAGTTTATGCAACAGTTTAGCCCTTTAAACAGAGGACTAAAAGCTTAAAAGCTTGCAAAGCCTGATTGCAGTCTGTGCCTTTGATTTGCACAATGGCTCTAATAAAGGAGACAAGAACATAGTAGGAAAATGAATCCCGAGAGGTCCTGACATGCTTGTTTTGAGGCAAATTTTCAAAAGCTCCTATGTGGGGATGTAGGATGGAAGATACGGTCTGAAATGTCTAAGATTACAAATTGCAATATGAAATCACAGGAACTAGAACAGCATGCTATGTAAGTCCAACCAGCATGGAAAGGATTAGCCATTTGAATGAAACAAACACAACCAGAAGCATATTATTCCAAACTAAAAGTTCTGGCAGGATACACATTTGACAAAAATCTATCTAGTGAACCTTTATTTGCATTTTCAAAGGAAGCACATCACCCAGTCCCAACAAATGGATTTATTTAACTGTTTCTATGACAACTGTTTGCCTTTCAGAGCTACCAAATGAAATGAATGGTGAAGAAACACATTGTATGGTAAATTGATTCCCAGTTATTTATCTCCATCATAAAGCATTGCTTCACTCAAAGGTGCTTAGTGATTTAAAATGCATCATGTTTCTAAATAGATTCTTTGTGCTGTTTTCATATAGAACATGAATATCTGAGGCCTTATTAAAAAGTTTTTTATGTGTTTTAGGTTTGTGTCTGTAACACAGTTTTAATTCGGATCACATCATAAGACAAAAGTACTCTCTAGTCTTTGCAGACCAGCATCAACAAATGACATGATTTTTAAAAGGTATTCTGATATTCTTGGTGGGGCTGTGTATTGTCCTCCTCCAATCAAACACTAAAATAAACTAATTATTCCATACAGGATAATAGGAACGGAATTTTGCTGTGGTTATCATGGTCTAAAGACATGGGAGAAACAAGTGTTACAGACAATGCTTTCTCCTTTTTTTTTAACTTAGAAAAACTGGTAGGTATACAAACACTTTCTCGTCTGAGGCAGAGTCTGGAGATTCAAAAGCTAAACTGGGAATTCATTTTTCATCCGAAGGGGATATGATTTTTATTTGTGCTATCTATGTTATCCTATTTAAGATACTTTGAGTTTCTTTTCCATTTGTATTGACCAGCTGTAGCTCCCACTGCATTGAAGGAGGGAGAAGCTGTCACATTCGCTCAAAACAGAAATGCTCCCATGGTGGTGATTCTTCTCTTTCTGCAGTTGTTCTTCAAATGCTTCATGATTCTATTATTTCTACAGGTCCAGCTTAACAGTTGGACTAAACTTCCTTGTCTTATATCTTTTTTCCACTCTTATGGTGAAAGGCCAAGTATATTTTAGGAGATCATGGCAGAAACATTAAATCAAAGAAAGAGTTCAGCCAAGAAGCTTCAATAGAAAACTGCCACATGAAGAAAGTGGGGGAAATGAATCACAGTTTCTGTATTTTTCTTTTAAAATAGCCAATTTGCAAGTTTTCAGGTATGAGACATTTGAGGGAAGATGAATGACGTAGCAAGCTTGTATGAACAGCTCATGCTGGAGAGGGGAACCCTTCTTGCTCATTTGCATATTGATAAACTGATGCCTTGCAGTGCTGTTCTGCAGATATTTTTCAATGCCAAGTCAAATTTTTCAATGCCAAATGTAAATAGGAAAGAATGCTTACATCAGAAGTGAGTATGTCACTGAAGTTAGCTCAGGCATTTTTATATGTGTCATAGGATCTTTAGTCAGGACGTAAGAACCACTGCCTTGAGTAGGTAAAAGATATTAGAGTTTCAGATCCAAGTCCTCAATCAAGCAGAATGAACTTGAACTTAAATTTCCAGTATCCCAGGTTACAGCTCTTCACTTCTACATTGGAAGTATCATCTGATCTGAAGAAACTTTCCCCTCTCCTCATAAAACAAATGTAAAAGCATATCCCTTCCTACAAGAGGATTGAACTTCAAGACACTACTTTTTCCAATGAGAATTCGTCCTAACTAACCTTAGAAAACCAGTCTATTTGAATTCTACAGACTTATGTTACAATAAATGAGTACTTAGAATACAATGTGTAGTTGCAACAGATTGAGATATGTGATTTCTTATGGATAAAACCCTCCAGATCCTTAATTTATGACCTAACTGGGAGAAAAAAAAAGTGTATTTGCTTGTATATGTGTCTGTAAAGACCATCTTTTTTTTTCAAGGCCAATTAACAAAGAACTGTATGAAATGTATGAAAATGTTATCACTACAGTTTATCTAGAATCTGTGCCCTTCTCACTGAAATCTCACTACTGAAGCTTTAAATCTCTTACATATATCAGGCTTGTAAACAGGAATAATGGTGTGGAGCTTGCTATGAACATTACCTGGTTAAACAGAAGTGAAGCATTTTTTCACCGCTATTGCTACGGGCCGCTCCTCTGTGTTGCTTCACACAACACTGTTAGGATGTAGCCCTGGGGACACTGCCCTGAAAAACAGTGCCTCAAACCCTCACACATTAGCAGTGATTGCTGAATTAAGCCAGGCAAGAGCCAATAATACAATTAACCACAACAAGCTGCTTCCTCAGGAAAAATAAGCTTCAGATATCTGCAGGGGAAAACACACTCCATGAACAACGAGATATTGCGGAGCGGACTGAAAACGCACTGTAACCGCCCCATCTGCTGGTGTGGGCTAGCACTGCACACAGCCGCTGTGGAAATTTCTAGTCAACGCAGAAACAGGTGAGTGAGTGTTTTGGTTCGTGTTTGGGTCATGTACCATCTGGTTTCATTCGTGGTTCAAGACTAGCCTTGGCCAGGTCAGCAGTGCATCACCGGGCAAAAGCGCAGAGGGCAGAACACTGCTGACTGCCTGCTTTGTTCCCAACCTCCTGGCAATAGTAACCGCTGCTTATTAGTAAAGCGATTTCATCTGTATGTGTAAACAACTGTGGCAACACCACCTTCTAAGAGATACGGCACTTGGTGAGCATGATGCAAGTAAATACCAGCAGTTGATCAGCTCCAGCCTACTGATATGCCAGCCAAGTCATTCATGATCTATTAGAGATGTATCGTGACTACAGTTACTACTGCTAATAGCAAGATAGTTATAATACTATTAGAATTATTACAGCCTTTGTTCATAACAATTGCTAAATAAATTTATATGTCATATTATTATATGATAATTGTTATCAAGTATAGAGAACTGAGGGGAGCTAGTTAAAACTTAGCCACATGCTACCTCAGGGGGAAATAGTGCTTCAGGTTTTATGGTTTTGTTTGATTTCTGTCAGGTAAAGTGAGAGATAATGACACATATAAGACCAGGCTCAGGTTTCTCCTCTGATTAATTCTCACCAAAATTCCCTGGCACAAAACCTGCTTTCATTTAGTATGCTTCCCACACTGAAAGTCCCACAAGGGTACTTCATGTGTTACTGATTATAAGCACAGGAGAGTTATAAGCCAGTTCTTCAAGTTTGTGTTATGAATGTGTTCCTATTGCTTTGTAAAGACACAGCAGTATGGCAGAAGTAGCATGAAAACATAGCATCATAGCCCTCAAAACTTGAAATTCTCATGTTGCAGAATTTCATTTTGTTCTAAACAAAAACAAAGGCAAAGGTGTTGTTTTTTTGGGGGACACCACCCCCCCCACCCCCCCCCCACCCCAATTTTCCATAAAATTGAATTCTCTAAAACGTAATGTTGGACGATGCTCTCTTTGGAACATTAAGACTGTCACCATTTCATTCTATACTTCTTCAAGATACCAATATAAATTGAGCTTATTTTGCTCTACAGCCATCACTAAATAGAATATCTTGAGCTAAGCATCAGAGTACTGCTTTACAGCTCAAATAGGAAACACAAAAAGGTTTTAAGTAGCAATTGACATTCGTTACAATAAAAATATAGTAAAAAATATTGAAAAATATAAAGCATAATGGTCTATAACATATCAAAATAAAATTTGCACCTATTTGGTTAAGGCTATCTTTTCTGACAACAAAATTCTTGATGGAAATTTCAGATACCTCTTGTCAGATTTCCAAGTAAAAACAGGACATTGTCCTTTTTTTTTTTATTATTATTTTTTTTTATTTTCCTTATTCTTGTCTGCAACACCTTAGCACCTTTCATACACCAGAAAAAAAAAAAAAAGTCCTTTCAGCAATGTAGCCTAACATGCAAATTTACTGCATTGCTTACAGCACTCCTTGTTAGTGAGTTTTACATATGTCTTCAGTCTATCATCTGGGGCAATCATGTTAGTAGAAGACAAAAGCATTTACCCTGTTAAGTTTAAAAGAAATTCCTACCATTGAGATAGCTTGGCAAGTATCGATGTACTTCTGAACTTCGAATTAGTGAAATCGCAGTTCCTGGAGTACTTACAGGACTCTTAAAATTATGGCCATATGGACAGGACCACCTGAACGCAAAGGCTGTGGTGAATCAAGTCTAACATCTTATGGCTTTTTTTCCTCCCCAGAGATAAGCACTTTGGGTTTGTCCCTTCATCTGATGGAGTTGCAGTTAAAAGAGGTGAATGAATGTACCTTGGACTCCAGCTTCCCAGGCATCACTTCACCCACCACCTAGTTTCTGGGTCCTACACCATCTGTAGTTGGGGCTTTGGACCCATCTTAGCCAACACCACCATCCCTTCTCTTCCTACCCCTGTAACCATGTTTACTACTCACCTAGATTTTTCCCAGTTCACTCATGTTTTGTGAGGATAGCATGTGATGATGTAGATTTTTCCATTATGATCCACAGCCCAAAAGGTCTCAGCTTTGTAAATCTGACTGAGTTGCTGTTCACTGGAGAACCCCCAAAGTTTCTAAGGCATCTTTGTAGAGCAGCCACAGGATGCATACGGTCAGCCATATGCCTGCGTAATACACAGTGTATATGTTGTAGTACAAATAGTGATACTGTGTACACCCTGAACCGATGTCCTCCAGCATCCAGGCATCACGAAGTGTTGCCTGGATTTGCCATTCAAGCATGGTATCAATGTTACAATGTACCCCAAAACCACTGGATCAGGTATGACAGTTTATTATATGTATTTCTCACTGGAAAATCCCACTCAAGCATTGCTTTACTGATAGTGAAAAGGAGGAATATGTGAAGGCTAGAGTCATCTGATTACTCATTCTTTCCCCTTGGAACAAGACAGACAAATGGATAGGTGTCTTGCTAATGCGGTTTCCACTTGCAGCACTTGGGAAGTCAATGAAGTGCTCCCATCAGACCAAACATCCGTGCTTCCTCCACTGCCGCTAGGAGCTGAGGGCTGGTCACAGGCCCCCACGAAGACTTTGCTACACGGACCACCTCCAGGGGAGCAGGGACCCGGGGCAGGTAACTGACACATTTGTTACCGATGACTTAAGGTCCCCCTTGCTCTTTGGAAAAGAAACATCTTCTTTTCACCACTAGGTGTCCTGCCTTCCTAGATAGCTATGGGCTTATCGGGTCTAAAACATCAACTTCTGAAGCTGATAGGGGGTGCTGCTGATTTCAATAGTGTTTAGACCAGGACCATTGGAGGACTGGGAGAAATTTAAGCCAGAAAATTAAGGAGGTGCTATGCGGACTAGTAGTGGCTCTTTTGGTTCCTTTGGTCTTCCTGATGAACAAAGGGTGGACAAGATGTATTAAAACTGTAACTTTGGTTATTCTCTGAATTTTTGCTTTCTTCTCTCAGAGTATATTTTTGTTATTGTATAGTCTCTTGATCCTCCAAGCGTGATAGAACAATATGTAAACCTCCAACAGAAACGTAGAAGAAAAAGACAAATCCCACACAGAGTGCATTAATATGGTGACAGGAGTTGTACTTATGCATAAGGTTGGTCTGTGAAGAATTCTGCTGCCTTATCAGAGTGAAAAAATACATTTTAAGATATCCCTTTCTCACTCCCCAGATCTGTATTCACTAACTACACCTGCAGAAAAGTTGAAAAGAAATGCCTTCATTTGAAGACAGCTGGCTAAAGCTTCCAGAGAAGAACATGGTACAAATGAGAACTATTTACATATGAAAAAAGCAGTACTGACAAACAGTTACCACCCTGCACCAGATGCAAACTCCGAGTTCAGCACAACTTAAAACCATTAGAAATTCTGATTTGAGGGGAATTAAAAGCTTGATCCAAAGCATACTGAAATTCATAACAAGGCCTATGTTCATTGCAAAGGGTTCTCGATTAAGTCCAGTTGGAATTTGATTCCAGAGAGTGGATTTTTCCCTCAATTGTCTACTGCAGCTTTCTGTAGCTGCAGCTGTGCAGCACTCCAGACTTTTGTCTTACAGAAATCTACATTAATCTTCAATTTAAATTTATCTTGTCACCAGTTCCCACCCTGTATCCCAGATCACATTCAATGCAAAACAAACATCTCCCAGGAATTGTGAGCGTAGCAAAGCTGGACTCAACATAATGAAAAATTCAGTTTGGGTTTCAGAAAACCATTCTCTAAATTAGACAATCACTCTGTGTCCCCCTACATAAGGAAGTGTATCAAATTTATAATAGAAAATATCTGGCATATCATTAAGTGCATACACACTGTCTCCTCTTAAGCAAGTTCTAGACTTCACAAGTTTGTTGGGAATGTTCATCCTCCTCTATCATGACTAGCTTCACCTTAATTCAAGCGGTTCAACTCGTGCTACCTCAAAATTTTCCCCTTCTCTCAGAACCTACTTCCTACTGTGCTTCTGCAATAAATCTTCCCTCTAACCCTTCCGCCCTGAGCTCCCACTACAGTTTCTCTGCAAGTAGTCAAATGAATTTATTCACATCTTAGCAGCCTTCCCCTTGGTTTGTGTATGTTAACGAAGAGCCTGCAGCAGCAGGTTGGCACTAACCCAGCTGAGCTCCTCTTCACCACTTCCAGCAACTGCTGCCAAGTTGCACAAGCAAAGTTGCAATGCTTGAGAGTTGTGCTAGCTACGAAAGGAAAGGGGAAGTCTTTGAGAAAATTTGATTTGGAGGTTAGCCTGAAAGAAAAGCAGTATTTTGATTTCTAAACAGTTGTAGGGTTCTAAGATTCAGTCTTCACGAGAAGAAAACCTGAGCCATCATATTTCTAAGTGAATGAGATCTATTCACGTCAACATCAGGCCTCCTTTTAGATGTGCAGCTCCCTCAGAGATGGTGTTTCAAGGCTCAGTCCTGCCCAAAGTGGGGAAGGCTAAATGCAATCCCCCATCATGGACAACAGATCATAATCTTTCTTTCTCTCTGGACTGGTAAAACTTACTGGATTATATAATGTGCCAGACTAACAATTCTGAGTCTAGGAAGTTCGTCTGTAGTGTAGGAGATTTAGAATTTTCTCTGCTTTGACTGACTCAGACAGAATCTCTCTTAATTGAATTGTTCAAGAATTTCTAGGCCCTAACAATTTCACTTTTTTGTTTAAATAAGAATGACTAGCCACATTGTTTTAGTCTCTTTAACTGGGTGCTTACACTTATATCAATTCTGATAAGCAAAACCACATATTTGTGTGGTCATTCCCAAAATATACATAAAAAATAAATTTGTTTGCCCAAACTATTACTAATAATGAATGAACAATAAAGAGCACACTGGTCAAGTATTGAATATGGGACTATGTGAACCGGTCATTATCTATCCTGGGATAAATCTGATGGAGCTACCTGGAGAGCGAGTCTCAAAGAGAGACAGCATAAGCATCCAATTTTGCAGTACTACCTCTGCTTTAGTTGTGACGTTATCCTCTAAAACCTAGCAGTAATCTGTAACCCAGGTAATTAAGCCTGCCTGAGACCAAATGTATTTTCTCTTTTCCTGGTTCTGCTGCATGCTTCACTTGTTATAGCCCATTTTAACAAGTCCATTCAGCTGCATGTAGTCTTTTGAGATGTCAGATTGATTTTTATTCTGGCTACTAGACATTGCTCAAGATCATACATTATGGACAGTACCTCACTGTCATCTAAGCCACTGCTGTAGTGGTGGCTATTTTGTCATGTAAAAGCCCAGCTGTCTGCTGATATGTGATAAGTACTAAAAATGGTACATTGCAATCCAAGCTACTGTAGCATTATAGCTGAAAGAGGATTACAAATGGAATGGCTGCTATAAGGAAAGGCTATATACAGTTGCACATATGCACTCCAGTGATTCTTATCATGGGAGGGGAGAACAGCATTTTCACTTTTAAGAAAAATTTCTCTCCAGGGTGTACTACTGCTACCATGCTGCCAATTACTGCTTCCTGGCAATGAACAGAGACCGTATGCTCCTAGGCTGTGATGTTTGATTAACGATTGTAATACAGAGTCACCTGAGGAAGGAGCAGAATTATTAACATGAGCAAAAAGGAATCAATATCTGTAGCATTTTCTCTCCACAATATTTTGTGGGAAAGCAAGGGAAGGAAGTGAAATAAAATAAAAAGGAATTAGAGCAGGAAAATAATGATCATAGCTGTCTCTAGATATCTCCCCAGAGAGGAGGCAATTGACAGCTTTTTCTTGGATGGGGCTGTTCCCTTCCTCTGTGCCATAGCCTCCATCAAATTATATATCACTGAAGTAGACTGAATCCCTGTAAAAGAGGAAGATGACATCCACAGGCAAACCTGGGGACATCTGAACAGAAACATTTGTAGCCTCACAACTTGAACTTCAGACAAGTCCATAAATGCTATTCTACTCATGGGAGACATTGAGAACATCATGAAAGTCTTGGAGGGTTTGGGGCTGATGTACAGCCCTGCTGCTAGCTCATGACCTGATCTTTTTTGTAGTTTAACAACAGCTTTAATAATGCAACAAGCTGAGGAAGTAAATAGGAGAGAGATAATTATCAGCATCTTTATGTAGCAGGCCCTTTATGTAAGAAATGTGCAAGTGCAAATGTAGAAGTTTGATTTAGCAACTGAGTTTGACAAATACAGGCCAGAAGGCACAGTTTTACCAACACACGTTAATTCAGCTTCTGATAAAGTCAAATGGGAAACAGACAAAAGGAAGTACTTAAGGTCTAAATGAGTCTGCAAAACTACAGAAAAGCTACCTTTTTTTTTTTTTTTTTTTTTTTTTTTCTCCAGCATTCTCACATTCACTATGTAATACAGCTTACACAGACACTTGGATCAATGTAGCACACCTGAGTCACTGTAGTATCTTATTTTCTGCAAGATACGAGAAGCTTGGGTGAGGTTTACAGCCTGAGACATGACAGATTCCTGAGGTCCTAGCTTTTCTTTCTAAGATTTGTTTATTTATTTGTTACTATAAATATTACAAGTCTTCAATTTAAACTCAGACCTTACACCTGAACATGCTGTGCTTTTTGCCCCCAAATTGTTTATCATTTCAGAAAGTAAATGGCCAGGAAGAGGGAAAGTCACAGAGTTGTTGTTTAATTCTCAGGTTTTTGCTCTCACAGTTCCATTCCATAGGTGAACCATGGATAACAACAGTAACATCAACCTAAATGTTTCATGCTTCCCAAATAGAAAAATGCCATATACAATCATGAGGAGCCTCACAAAAAGCCTGACTAACAGCAATAGAAAACGTAACCAATGTCAAAGATTTGAACTGAGAAAGAAACATTTTTAAAAGCAGTACAACCAAGATATTGTAACAGAAATGAGCCCAAAACAAAATTCAAAGTTTGAATTTTTGTCCTCCTGGATTGAATGGGAGGTTTGAAAAAGGTGGCTTTAAAGCAATCAAGATTTAAGACCGAACTTCATAAGAGTAATAATCAGTCTTCCTCCTCCCTGAACACTGCCCAAGGACTTGCTCATCAAGACATTCATGTAATCCCCTTCCTCTGCATTCATGTCCCAACTGTACATTCTAGAGACTGAAAAATAAAAAATCTAATGGCACAATTCGATTGTGACTATGATCTCCTTGGAAATACATGCAATAAAATCATCACAGATTACAAAACAAATTTCAGCTGGTTAGTGTGACACAAGGGCATTTAAGAAGTAGCTCCAACTACCAAACTCCTGTTATTGTCTTCCAAATAAAAATTAATTGAAGAAAAAACAGGCAAGAAAGAATCATAAGGTCTGTAGTCTGGTTATGAACTATATGTGGGGGCAAGATGAGTTTAAGGATAGAGTTGTAGCACTGATGTGAATTCAGGAGAAAATAAAGCAAGGGAAGCAGGGCAGCATTAAAAGCTCCCTTGGTGAAGCTCCTCTAAACAGAATCACTAGATGCCAGAAAGCAGAATTAAGTCAGAGAACCTGGTGGGATGCACTGCCAAGGTATGCATGGACCTCATTAATGGGAGGGGGAGCAGGCACTGACTGCACTATAATTTGGGGAATTATAAAATATCCTTTATTTTGAAGATAAAGACAGGTCTTTTAAATTAGGCAGTCACAAACACAAGTACAGAAAATATTCTAGGAGGATGCCAACAGGGATTGCTTCAAAGTATGAGGACCTGATCTGCCCCACTACATCATCCCCTAAGACTTATGTTGGACATGATCCTTGATACAGTATCTCTATTGCTGTGCAGCCCTCCTTAAATAGTACAAAAGAGAACAGTTTTATTCTTTTATAGATGTCCCCTAGCAGAAAAAAATGTGTAACCAACTCAAATGGCAGGTTCTTCTCATAAGAAACATGATGCAGATCTCACCTCACTTTAGCACTGCCTTTCCCATGGATGTAAAGTGATGAGGAGATCTCAAAGACAGGCCATCTGCCAGAATACTATAATGGTAAGACTTTTGTAAAATGTCACAGACTATCCAGAGCAGTCAGGAACAAAATATAGTATTTTTGCCTTGTTTGTTTCTATCAAGTGACGTGTTTATTTCCAAGAGCTATAGTGGCATATCTGTCCATGTGTGCTAACAGCGAGGCAATCCTCTCAGGCATTCAGATAGTTCATGGAGATTTTAACTGTCAAGGAGAAGTACTTCTCATGATACATAGTGTATCAAATATTTGGTGCACTTTTTATTTCACTCTAGGATGACATAATGGGATTTTTTTTTCAAAGCAGACACAAGCACTGAGGTTAGTGGTTGATCTGTAAATAGACCCTGTAAATATTCACAATATTTAGCCCTTTAAAATGAGATCCAGCTAATGATATGTTCGGAGGCATGAAGTTAACTTTTATACTAAACAGAAATGCAGAAACTGCCGTTATTTCCTGAAAATGGCTTTTATACTTCAGATATCGAACTCAGTGCCAAATAGATTATGATTTATGTCAGACGCACCGTACATTTGCACCAACACTCTAGTCCCACCAAATAAAGCCTCTGGACAGGTCGAGAAAGTAACTAGAAAGGATATGTACAGTTGCCTTCCTGCCCTTGTCAGAGAGCCATACAGGTAACAACCCTTGGGGTAATGGAAAAAAATTTGGCCCAAATTAATTTGTCCAGTTTTCCAACTATACCGTCTCTTTCACAGACTTCAAAGTTTTGTTTCATTTATCCTTTTGCCATTTTATGTGAGAGAAAATTCATGAGGCTTGTGAGACTTTAATAATGTTAATTAAGATGAAAAATAAGACTGAAAAGCTTGCAGACTCAGTTCAGACTGTTTTTCTATCTTCAGCTTATCTAACCACCTTTGTCCAAGGAGCTGAACTAAAATTCTCCTGGTATCAGTTATTTCACTGTTTGGGTCAAAAGACACAGCAATTACTGTTTTATTGTTTCCTTTCCTCCCCCTCTATTCACTTAAGGCTCAATACAGACTTATGACTCTGGAACAATAAAAGTAAAAAATATTGAATCAATGTTTTTTCAACTTAAAATACTGAAGTTTCATATAACTTCAAAGCTGATTCTTGTTAAAGCAGGATAAACCTACAGCCCTCAAAGCTGGAGTACAATATCAAACACACTGAAATCTGAGTGTTTATAGAGTCAGATTAAGCAGCTCAGCTTCCATACAAGTCCCTGAACCTCATATTTCTGTGAGGACGGGTTGAAGGCCTTCAGATCTAATGGAGGTTTGCTAGACAGTGAGGTGACCGAGTTCTAATATAGGTGAAAAGAATTATCATCAGTGGCAAAACAAAAACAAACATAAAAACTCTGAATCAGTACTTTGTAAAACATTCAGAACTAGTTGGTCATGTGAAGAAAAAAGGAGCGTTTCAATCCAAACTGAGCATTAGGAATCTGGAATCTATTCAGACAAAGAACAAAAATCTGGAGCACAAAATTTTTGTCCTCGAAAAAACCTGCACATTCCTGATTAAGAGATGGTGAACACCGTTCCTAAGAGAGATCACCAGCATTTAAAACCATGTGAAGGTGAATGTCCTGTGAAACTCAGTTATCAAATTTTTCCCTCCTGATCTTTATGTTCTCCTGGCCCTCCCTGCCTTCCTACAAAATATATTTAAAGCCAGTGTGGATTCTAGGCTGGAAGACATCTAACTTCATCCTAAACAAACAGCCCATCTCAGAATACATTTAAAATAATCTAATAAGTAAATTACAGTAATAGTCAGCTGGAAGTCCCAACATGCCAACAGTCATTACACAAAAGGCTTTGATACTGTACAGTTTTCTCATTTTAAGAGATATAGGAAATAACTGGCTCTGTCTAATGTGGGCCAAGATATGTTAGACATTTAGTGTCAACAATTTTATTTATGCTTCAGACTTCATTAAATCCAGAAGGTACCTATTATCTGACTAGTCTTTTCTTTGGCATCAGTGAAGATCTGACTCCAATTTTACACTGATAAATCTTTTAGCAAACTTTGTTACAGTTTTATTAATGTAAAGTTGTATTATATTCAGGTCTTCACAGCACTTTTTGCTACAGTAATATAGCTTGGAGGTCTCCCACTCACTTCTGCTGTCATTTATATAAATGGGTATGAAATGGTCACCCTTGGGGGTCTGAAAAAAGATCATTATCAGTTGTGTTTGAGTCCCACTGTATAGCTAAAATACAGCCTACCTATCATGACAAGTCAACGAATCTAACTCAATCTCCTGGCCTTGACTGGCTGATCACTGCAGAACTGGATTAGCCAGATTAAATTTAGATACAACTTTCTCACCCCATGATCTTTTATTCTTTGCCTTTGCTAAAGTCTGCTATCCCTATATGGAAGTTAGATAATGTGAGCATCTTTCGTCAACCCCAATGCCAGGCTTGACTGAAACTACCACAGAGGGCTATGTTTTTGCACATTAAAGGAGCACGGACCCTCAAAACAAAACAAAACATAAAACAAGCAACCCTTTCCCGAAAAAACAATGACTTTGGATCACCTCATCCACATTTACTGTGTATTTGTTTTGAAAATATTCCAAAAGGGATATGGTTACTTATGCCAACGTTGCCAAATGCTTAATTACACAAACGTTTCCATCTGGAGGAATGAAAGATTTAGAGGCTGTTTAGCCAAAACAAATTATATTTTAACTCTGAGATATGAATGCATGTGCCTGGGAGGTCTCAGCTGGAGAGTCCGACAAGCTTTTCAAATGTGGGAGTTCCCACAGCTTCTGAAGCTGACTGATGAGCTGACTGCAGGAGCAATTACCAGAAACAGTGGGCCAAAGCTTTCCCAGTTCATTTCCTCTGAAGTGTGGCTGGATTCCTGGTACAAGAGCTTCTACCCCCTTGTGTGGGGCAGTTATACTCTCCAAGGAGTTCTGGACCTGCAAATAGAAAATATTTTCATCTTCACAATTGCCCATCGACAGGTAGTACATTATATTTTAAAGAACCTTCTATTAATTTTAGACAGTATTGCATTCTACACAGCCAAAAATCATTTGCACTAACATTCCGATGTTTATTATGCAGACAGAATGCTTCTTAGTTGAGATATTTCTAGCAGCAAGTTTAGGCAAAATGCTAAGTATTTCTTCAGAAATATTTCAAAACAAGTATGAGAGTTCACAGAACTAAAAATATCTGCTGCAAAATGTTACAATATTTAGGCATCAGGCATATTGCAGTTAACTATGTATATTTTTGATGCAAAGCAGACTTGAACAAGATAAAAGATTGCCAACATTGTTCATCTCAAAACATCTTTCTCTCAACACCAGTATACAGTGGAGAAACATTATACTTCCCTTTGTACATGTAGGGAAGTCAAGGCACAGGCACGTATGCAACATAAAATGTATAATAGACACCAGTAGCAGACTCAAAAACAGAATGCAGGTTTCCTGATAACCATTCCTGTGACTTTCAGTGTAAAAAAAAACCCAACCCAGTAGTGTGCATGTGATCAGACTAAATAATTCATAGTTGGTATAAATCAGTATCCTTGAAATGAGCAACACCATTTCATCCAGCAGATCTCTCATTTGGATTACACTGTTTTTAGGGGGAGTACTGGAAGGATGACATCCAAGTTGACATCTCCAGGTAAGGATCTGACCACCATGTGTGTTTAAGTAGTAAAGAAACAGAGACAGGGGAGAGGAATAGAGTCACTGAATATAAATGCTATGGCAATATGGACTGCTAGGAAGAGCATATTTTAGTGAATTTGGGATGAACACATAGCATCACTCTCACATTAGCCTGGGTCATTGCAAAAGAGCCACAGAGCCTTTAGACTTGAGCATCAGATATTGTGTTCCCGCAACTCATTTTTATTCTGTTTACAACTTGATTTTTTTTTTTTTTTATTTTTTATTCTCCAGCTCATTCCATCTTTTGAAGTCTTTGTTACTATGGTAACAATTACAGTGTTGGTCCACACATAGCCTAGGATACATCAGAGTGGAAAAAAAATTAAGGAAAGAGTTTTAGGCAAAAATTACTTAGAACTGAAATTATAAAGCAGCATAGGACAGTTTATTGCCTCCACTTTAGTTTCCTAATTCACTGCTGATAAGATCAGAAAGGTCAGTTTACCCAGTTTAAATAGGTGGTTTTGCCTGAAGTGGATTAGGGGAGTACTCACACAAACAAACACAAACAGAGAAAACAGGGTTGTGCCAACTCAGCAGCTGGAAATAGCCAGCAGCTGGGCATGGCAGAGCCTTCGACTGGAGAACATTCATGGACTTTGATGTGTGCTAGTATATATGCTACATACTAGCAAATTAAATTTGCCCTGGACTGTTCTTTGGAATTCACGCCAACAAACAAGAAATGCTTCAGGTCCATGCTATAAAATTTTCTTAACCATCAGAATAAGGTAGCTACATACAAACTGCATATTAAGGACGGTGTCCAGGCCATGTGATCTCCGAAAACAATGCAGGGGAACTTTTCAAAGTAATATCAGTTGACACAGGATGAATTCATACCTGGGCTATTCTAACAGTTTAACTAAAGAATGGGTTGTACCTCAGAACACAGCAGTGTTTTGGGTTCTTTTAGTATAGACATAGCCACAGAGCATAACTATCCTGATAAGTATCCTGAAAAGAGGGTCAAGGAGCACATTTGTGAACTAGCCCCTAATTGTCTGCACTGCTTTACTGTTAGCTCACTCACCAGCTCTGTCCTGAACTTCTCCAGCCACCACCCTCCACAACTAATCCACTACAGAAAAAGCTAGCTTTAAATTCTGCAGATGTGAGCCAGTAAATTCACCTGATTTTGGTGCCAGGGATTTATCTGTGGCCCTCCTTCCTTCAGTGAAGTAGATACAGCCATGCTTTAAACAAAACCAGCTGCTTAGATCCAGAATAGCAATCACTTAAAAACCTGGCCACAGACAGGAATTCAAACCCATTCATTTCCTAAACAAGTCTGAGATGCACACTAGGGAGCCACAGGCTTAAAGAAAAAAATCGGAAAGGTATTTGGAGAGAAGCTGGTCTTACCCAGTAGCAGCAATATTCTGCTGCATCTATGGAGAAGAGAAGGATAAGTTCAATGGATGAAACGCTGTGATAATATTGCAGTACATCTACTATATAATTGATTCACTTCAATTAGAAGATATTACTAGATGGTAGATGGCTATCAAATCAGATTCTTTTCAGAAGAACAGAAAAGACAGAATTTATTTGCTGTCAGTTGATTATCTCAGAGAGTTTTTTATATGTGGTCTGCACTGTTTTATTTGCAATATTTGGAACATGTTTAGGAAGACAAATGTATTAAATTGTGGTTTTCCTCCTTCCTAGTATTTTTTCCCCAGTAAAATTTCTCATGGTCCAGCATTAGCCAAAATTTTTCTTTGAAACTGCCTTTCTGCACAGAAACTGTATTTCAGATCTGTCTGTTCAAGGGCAATGGATTTGAAGGCATATTATCTTCCAATATATGTGCCACTTTTCTTAAAGTTCTTCTATGCTGTTCCTAATTTCTAGTAGGAAGAAATCCCCTGAGCTTTCCTACAATACTCTAATATACTGAATCTTATTAGCTAGCGATACTTTTTCTCCCAGGAAAGTAACTGATTTATTAAATCTTCTTTGACTTCACTATGAACTTGGACTGAAAAAGAAATATAGATACAAGTGTGAGATGCTGGTAAAATCTGGAAAACACTACAGGAGTTAATTTCTCTGTGACTTTGAGATCTAAGTGAAATTGTCCATCAGAATGGAGAAACTCTTGGTTTAGTTGTTTATATTTGGTGTTTGACTGTCCAAATATCGAAATCATGCCTAGACAGAGGGCAAGAACAATTCCAACATGTCTCTCAGAAATGCAAACATGCACTAAAGGAGATGGGTTCTCTACACATAATTCCTTTTTTTTTTTTTTGCAGGGAGGAACAACTCTGGAAAAAAGTTTAAGGAATCAGAGCTCAAAATATGAGCTGAACTCCTCACTGCTCCTAAGGATCCAATCATAGTGCTCTACAGAGGCTGTGTTTTATGATCCTTCATCATAGTCCCTGGTGGATTTATTGCCACACATATCAACCATAGAGCCATATATGCTTTCTTTATTGAACAGCCACAGCAACAAATACTTGCTTTGGAAATAGTTCTAATAGAGACAGATCCTTCTTGCTGCGGGTGGGATATCATTGTCAGTACTTTAAGGAGAACATAACTCAGAAAGACCTAGAAAGCTCCATCAGTCCCAATAGAGTCTGTTCTGGTAGGGGAGCTGGGCGTCTTTCAATATCAGTTCCATATTTATCAAAGTAACTTTCTGTGATTAGATTCCATATAGAAGTGGATGATCCTGATTTTATTTCACAGTGAACGAAATGTAACAATTATGAAAAAAGTCAAATTTGCACATTTACATATTTCATGTAATCAGGAGAAGTGGAGGCATATACTGAAGCAGTGAGTGGTATGACAGACTGTGACTTGTATTATTTTTGTGTGACTTTTCAGTACACTTACTCTGAATTAAGTTAAAAGTCATGAAATTAGTTCAGTGAACTTCTTACACAGGAAACATGTTTCTGCATGGAAACATATTTTGCTTGCTCATCATTTTAAGTAATACTTTGGATAAATCCTCTAACAGCATCTCTCCCCTTCCCATAGACTATAGCAGGTTCCTCATGACCTTATTAGGCTAGAGACCTAGCTTTTAGCTGGATAAAATTTAGATGACTATCGCTTAGGAGGACTGTCTCAGAAGGCATCACAAATTTTAGGTTCAATTTAGAAGGCCAAAACTGACAGGCAAGACCTCAGCAATAAGTAGACTCTGAAATGCTGAGTGGTTTTAAAAGCTGAAAAAAACCCTTCTTAGTTGTTGTGTGAAAATAAACAGAAACCTCACACCAGCCTTCTTACTACATTATATTTTCTGGACACATACATTGCCATGAGCAAGTTTGAAAACTAAGAATAAAGGGAAGCACGGAAAATAGGGTTGGGAGGGTCCTTGAGAGGACATCTAATTAATCTCTTGCTTTGGAAAAGGGTCATATCCTATCTTAAACATAGGTCGTAATTGTCGGACACCAGTTCTTCTTTTAACACCTTGAGAATTGAAATTTCCATAGCGTCCCTGGGCAACTTTTCCCTGTGCTTCACTCATTATCTTGAATGCTAGGAAGATTTTCATGCTGTCTCTTTGATCATCTGAATACTGTATTCTCTTCTCTTTTGTAAGGCCCTTGTACATGTTTAAGGAGTGCTATCGTGTATTTCTTTAATCGTTCTTCCGTTGGAAGAAGTAATGCTAGTTCTATCAATCAGCTCTTGATTGTCAGACAAGAAAACAGAGCTCTCCTCTTGGAGCTCTCCAGTGTATGTTGAAGTTTGCTGCAAATGCATGTTCTTCCAATTAAGGGAATTTCATCTGAACCAAATTGCTATTCAAATAACCTATTAAGATTATTTTGTGCTATCAACTCTGAAGTATTCACCACTGATTAAAGTGACCTTTTCCATGAAGAGAAATGGAAATGCAGAGTGCTTCAAAGTCAGTGAAACAATAATAAGTCTCATTCATCTCTTACTTTGGCTGGTTTGATATTCCAAGGAAGAAAACAGATCATCATGATCATGTGGGGACATGGCCAAAAGATGAAGAAGGCTAAGTCTCACATGATCACACAGTCACTTTGTTGACCAGATATAACATTTGTCAACTCTTACTTGAAAATTTTAATAACTATGTAAAAGGGCAGTGTATTATACAAATCTGCAGTGGTCTATTAAATTGTGAAAACAGAAATTATAATAACAAGTTTTCAAAAACCAGAAGGAAAATGTTTTCAATTTCTAACTGTTAACAAAGAAAAAACATCTGAAACAATTCTGCCATCTCTGCTGACTTGGTTCATGTTACCTATGAGCAGGAAGAAAACTAAATGTCCCTTTACTCTAATTACGTCTAGTATAAACAAAAGATTAAATTAGCTATTTGATTCAGATACATGACAAGAAAAAAAAAAAAGTAATTTATAGAATCCATTTGAAATAGAAAAATAATTAGTGAAGCATAGGTTTTAAAATAAGGGAAAGAAGGGACACACCACACTTTAATGGAGAGGATTTAAAACCTTATACAACCAAGGTTCAAAACATTGTGCTGAGTGCCAGAAACTGGAAAAAAATGAAATTCACAAATATGTCATCTGGTTGCAAAAGAACTATTTACAGTCATGAGTGATTCACCTTTTTTTGAATAATTAAATCATGGGAGCTGTAAAGTCTTGAATAAAGTGTTAAATAAATATTCTAAATAAATTTAGCATGAATGAGCCACTGTTTTCCCCTAAGAAAGCAAGCAATAGGAGAAAGTATATCTGATTTCCCTGGGATACTTAATAAGCTGTCCAAGTTAAATTTTTTTTATCATTTAATGAATCACTGGATTTCCAAAATTAATTAAAGCAATTCCAGCTAGTTAATATGCATAACAGGTTTATTTGACTGCAAAAACTTGATACATAGATCCAGCAAGAACCTCACTGTAGTAAATAAGATTCCATAGTTATCTATTGTATTTTCTCCATGCCTAAAACATGTTTCAGTTTTGTAGCTGGAAGACAGGTACTTTCCTCTTTCCTTTCCCATAAGAGATACTGAGATTTCAGAAATTCTTCTGTTTCAAATTCTACCTATTCAGGGATCAATTTCTAGGCCTTGCTTTGAAAGCTATCTTCCTTCCCCAAACTGAGACCATCTTCTTAAATATCTCAATTAAACTGACATGTTCTCAGAAGAAAAAGTTTCTTATCCTACAAATCAGCATATATGTATGGAAAAAGCACCTTTTTTTAGAAGAGTACCTGTCAATATTCTCTCTACCAGGTGGAGACTCCTGACCCCCATCCTACAATTGCCGTCTCTCAGATGCGCCATTTTGAGGTCCCGTAGAGTTCAATATCTAGAAGGAAGTTTGTTACTCAAACACCAGTCACTAGGAATAAAATGAAAATAATTTAAACATTTCAACTAAACATTTTATTAGCTTTACAAAGTTTTGGATTTATAGCAATGAAGATTTTCTTATACTGAGTTTGACCAGAAACATGAACACCTGACACAGAACAACAGATAACTTGTTTGGAGGGGACCACCAGTGACTATCTAGTCCAGTCTCCTCTTTTAAGTGGGACTACTGCCAACACCCAGTTAGGTCAGCTGTGGCTTTTCCTAGCTAAGTCATGAAAACGTGCAAGGATGGAGATTTCACTACATCTGAGTAACAGGTTACTGTGCCAAATTCCTAGTAGAAAGCTTTTCCTAATACCGAGTCTGAAGTTGCCAAGCTTTAATTTACAACTATTGTTTCATGCTACTCCATCTTACACTGCTGTTTGGTTCTGTCATTTTTTAGCTTCCCATCAGCAGTTGTAGCTGTTATGAGGCTGCTCCTTACCCTCCTCTTTGCCAGACTAAACCATCCCAGCTCTCTCCCTCATTCTCTCCCTTGGTGCTTTTATCCCTGGCAGCTCTCTGCCAGACCCACTCCAGTTTCTCAGCAGCTATCCTGAAATGGGGACTGTCAAAACAGGACACAGTAAACCTGGGGTGGCCTTACCATCACTGAGAAGGTAAGGCTGATAATTCCTCTCGTTCTGATGCCTATGCTCCTCCTAATGCAGCCAAGCGTATGGTTTGCCTTATTCATGAGCACAGTGTCAGCTCCTTCCAATTGGGCATCCACTGTAACAAAAAAAGCTCTTTTCAGCAGGTTTTTTAGCCTATCAGTTCCCTGACTGTACATGAGTGGATTTTTTTTTTCAACCCAAGCATGTTAATTGGATGCTATAACAGTCATCATCTGGACAAAAAAGACACTAAAATCCTGGTATTTTTATGAGCCATATAGAGTTAATGCAACAAGATGATAAAGCAGATTGCATCACTGATATGTTCATATACTTACACACACTGATTACATTATACTGCTCTTCTAAAGCTGCATAATTCCCTACTAGAGCATGAACATTATGAGGCAAGATGAGACTCTGGAAGTCTGACCCTGAAGTCGTTATTTAGTTTTCAGGCTACCAGTTGAGACATGGTCATTAGATGGCACAAATAAAAAGTTTAAATGTACTTGCTTAAAATGTATTTGGATTCCAGATGAATTTTGCCCTTACTCCCACCTTTTCCTTTAAACTGTTCCAGGTAGGCCCAGGCATACAGCTTACACATTAGCAGTGTTCCAATGTTACTTTGAGAAGGTGTCCTAGCTAAATGACTTCCATTTCCTGTCCTGTCTTTGTCCCACAAATCACTGAAGAGGAGAAAAACATTTTTTCACAATCCTGTTATCTCTGGAAAAATGTAATTTCATATTCTTAGCAAGAAAATATTTCAAATATTGACCTGTGCTTTTATCTGGCCGTAGGGGTAACTTAAAGCTTCTTAATCACCTCTGTGTGTCTGAACTCAAGCTTTCCAAATAAATTAAAACTGTGGCTAGCTAGTAGTGCTATTCCTTAATAAGTAGTAAAAGACCAGGATCAAACAAAGGGTTTATATTGATAAAAATCAGCTAACACCTGTATAAGGAATCAAGCTTTTAAAAAAGCAGTAAGATACAATATTTTGAAAAACTGTTCCATACTGCTATAGTTTTTAAAATTTATGTTATCAATTCAGAAGAATGAGAATTTCTTGCAACTATTTTGGGTGAAAATACTTGTGTGAAAAAATAGTTTAAAATACATATTTTGAATAGGAAAGTAACCTACATTGCTTACCTTGCAAATAAAACAAAGTGGAAATTTTAACATTTTCCAGTGAAAACAGCTTTGAATTTTCTATCATCACCAATGAGGGATGAGTAAGAGTTTATAAAATTATTTTTAAAATATTCAACAAATTAGTAGAGCAGGACTAGCAGTAGAGATAAGGGTCAACTTTAGTTTTCTTTGGATTAATGGAATAATAGGAAGTTGGACAAAAAACCACTTGGAACCTGGAATATATGTCAGTGTGGTCTTTGTCTTCCTGACACTAGAAATTTCACTTATGATTAGACCAGATAATAAAAATATGCTGTAAAGAGCATTACAAAGACTTATGTAGCATTTCCATTTGGGAAAACATTTTATAGATCTGGCAAGGAGTGTTAAGTACTTATTTTTATCTAGGAGTTTTTAGGAAAATATCCATGCTTGTTAACAGTGCACTGTATTATTGATTGTTGAACTTTCCACCATTCAGAAAGGATTCCTCACTCCTGCCACAGAACCTAAATCTGGGTGCTGGAAAAAGTTCACAGTAAGTAATGCATCAAGCTAAAATAGACTCTGAAATTATCCCCAGATTGTAGTAAAGGCCAGAGCAAGATAAAACTACTCTCTTGAGAATAGATTCTGCAACTTTTTTCAGGAAGGTAATTCCAGGAAGCGCATAGTATTGGTTGAGGAAAGACCCAGTTCTAACAGAGCCAAATAGCTCAACACAAGGTCAAAATCTGACGAGTAGCTAATATGTGGGCATGGAAATACACCCTAAAACCTGAGATCTTTTCTTAGGCTTTGCTCCTGGCCTGGATAGACAAAGCTGGGGTGAATGGCAGGGTTTATAATTTCCACAGGACTTACTTTAATGCATCAGTGTATCCTGGAGTAGGACATACTGCCCTGCATTCCCTGCCCAAGGAACAAGACACCAAATTGCACAGACAGTGCTCTTTCCCTTGCCCTACCTCATCAACATCTGGTATACTGGTGCAGATATTTTCACAGGATCACAGAATCATCAAGGTTGGAAAACACCTTGAAGATCATCTAGTCCAACCATTAACCTCACACTGACCGTTTTCAACTCCACCAGATCCCTCAGCGCTGGGTCAACCTGACTCTTAAACCCCTCCAGGGATGGGGACTCCACCACTGCCCTGGGCAGCCCATTCCAACGCCTAACAACCCATTCTGTAAACAAATGCTTCCTATTTTATATCTCAATGATCAAGAAATTCATCAGGAGCAATTTTGACTGCAGAAAAGATAGTTCTACAGAATCATATAACTGAGTGTCAGTGTATTTTACTTCTTTCCAACAATTAACTGGTTAATGAATAGAGATGTTTGAACTGAAAACAAAGATTCACATTTATCAAGACATAAACAAATAACTAAAGCAAAACATTTCATTTTAAATTAATGACAGCACCTTCCTGGGTGGTAGTTAGAAGCAGGCTTTCCAGTAAATAAAAACCTCAGGAGGGAATTTAATGAAAAAGAGGGACTAAATGAATACTACCCCATCAGAACAGCTGAAGAGTTGAAGACTAATGCTCTTAGCAAGTGATGCCAGAGCATTCCAGCTGTATGCAAAGAGAACAGATTGTTGCAAGGTAAATTAATGTCATAGAGAATTGAGTTGCTAGTAGGGAAAAATGATGAGTCATTAATGATTTTCAGGTAAAAATAAAAGACAGAAAAGTATGAGTGATAGCAGGAAAAAAAAAAACAAGAGACAGAGAGCTCTTTTAATGAAGGAGAAAATATAAAAATGCAGGTGAACAATACTTGAATCACGCTGAGTGTGTGAATATGTGTATTTTTGTGCTTTAGAAAAATGGGAGAGAACACATCACAGGTTTAGTAGAAGGTGAAGATAATTACAGCAACAGAGTGGGAAAAAAAACCATTATATGGGCATAAGGAGAATGAGAAACCTCAAGAGCCATATGTAAAAACATGCATTTGCTAACCTCAGTCACATCATGTGACAGCCGTTAATCCCAGTCTCAAATTAATCACTACACTTCAAATTCAGTCACTACAGATACAAATAATAATAGTCAAAGAATCATAGAATTGTAGAATAGTTTGGGTTGGAAGGGACCTTAAAGATCACCTAGTCCCAATCCCCCTGCCATGGGCAGGGACACCTTCCACTAGCCCAGGTTGCCCAAAGCCCCGTCCAACCTGGCCTTGAGCACAGCCAGGGAGGGGGCAGCCACAGCTTCTCTGGGAAACCTGTGCCAGGGCCTCACCACCATCACAGGAAAGAATTTCTTCTTTATATCTAATCTAAATCTACCCTCTTTCAGTTTAAAGCCATTACCCCTTGTCCCATCACTACACTCCCTGATAAAGAGTCCCTCCCCATCTTTCCTGTAGCCCCCTTTAAGCACTGGAAGGCTGCTGTAAGGTCTCCCCAGAGCTTTCTCTTCTCCAGGCTGAAGAACCTCAACTCTCTCAGCCTGTCCTCATAAGGGCGGTGCTCCATCACCCTAGTTATCCTCATGGCCCTCCTCTGGACCAGCTCCAACAGGTCCATGTCCTTCTTATGTTGGGGGCCCCAGAGCTGGATGCAGCACTGCAGGTGGGGTCTCACAAGAGCAGAGTAGAGCAGAAGAATCCCCTCCCTTGACCTGCTGGTCACACTGGTTTTGATGCAATCCAGGATGCAATTGGCTTTCTGGGCTACACGTGCACATTGCTGGCTCACAGTCAGTTTTTCATCCACCAGTAGCCCCAAGTCCTTCCTTCAGGGCTGCTCTCAATCCACTCCTCGCCCAGCCTGGATTTGTGCTTGGGATTGCTCCAGCCCATGTGCAGGACCATGCACTTGACCTTGTTGAACTCCATGAGGTTTGCATAGTCCCACCTCTCCAGCCTGTCCAGGTTCCTCTGGATGGCACATCCTTTCCCTCCAGCATGTTGAACGCATCACACAGCTTGGTGTCATCAGCAAACTTGCTGAGGATGCACTTGATCCCACTGTCCATGTTGCCAGCAAAGATGCTGAACAGTGCTGGTCCCAACACCAACCCCTGAGAAATGGCACTTGTCACTTCTCTTCACTCAGACATTTAGCCACTGACTGCAACTCTCTGAGTGTGACCACCCAGCCAATTCCTTATCCACTGAGTGATCCATCTGTCAAATCCATGTCTCTCCAATTTAGAGACAAGGATGTCATGCAGGACAGTGTCAAATATTTTGCACGAGTCCAGGTAGATGATGTCAGTTGCTCTTGTCCACCAATCACCTCCTTATTTCCCATGTGCCCTAGTATAGTTTCCAGGAAGATCCGCTCCATGATCTTGCTGGGCACAGAGGTAAGACTGAATGGCATGTAGTTCCTTTTTTAAAAAAGGGCTTATATTTCCCCTTTTCCATCCAGTAGAAACTTCACCAGACTGCCACCACTTCTCAGATATGATGGAGAGTGGCTTAGCCACTTCATCTGCCAGTTCCTCAGGACCCACATATGCATCTCATCAGGTCCCATGGTCTTCTACACCTTCAGGTTCCTTAGGTTGTCTCAAACCTGATCATCTCCTACGGTGGGTGGTTCTCCATTCTCCCTTTGCCTTCTACAATTTGGACAGTGTAGCTGTAGGACTTGCTAGTGAAGACTAAGGCAAAAAAAGTCATTGGGTACCTCAGCCTTATTCATATCCCAGGTAATCAGGTCTCAAATTCCCTTATAGAGAGGGTCCACATTTTCTCTAGTCTTCCCTTTATCACTGATGTACATATAGAAACTTTTCTTTTTGTCCTTGTTGTCCCTGGCCAGATTTAATTCTATCAGGGCTTTGGCTTTCCTAACTTGATCCTTGGCTGATTGGATAATTTCTCTGTATTTCTCCCAGGGTACCTGTCCTTACTTCCACCCTCTGTAGGCTTCCTTGTTGAGTTTGAGTTTGTCCGGGAGCTGCTTCTTCATCCATGCCGGCCTCCTAGCATTTATACCTGACTTCCTCTTTGTTGGGATGCATCACTCCTGAGTTTAGAGGAGGTGATCCTTGAATATTATTACTTAAAATTGCAATAATTATGGACTTCGCATGGTGATAAAATACAAGTTGGACAGAAGATAGTGTATTACATGACAAATGCCAAAAAAACACATTATAAAAATAATTAAAAATTCATGCTTTTTATCTGCCAGAAAACAGACAAGTGTTTAGTTTCTGTTCTAAACCCAAATTTAGTTTTCAGTTTTTCATCAAAAACATGGACTATATCAGAACAAAGGGCATTCCACAGAAAATTATCTTTAGTTAGAGAGGCTATTTTCAGTAGAAACAATTCTCATATGAAAAGACATATTCATATGCAAAGTATACCCTTTGAAATATTTATACATGGTCTTGAAAAAACAAGGAAAAGTAAGCAAGAGATTAAAATGACCTCTAGTATCAAATATTATCATCTTGCATAGGCACCTAAGAATTTTTGACCGGTAGCTTCTTAACCTTTTTTTGACAACCTAAGCAGCTTGAGCTCATGGAATCCTTCATGGTTATACAAACAAGAAATCTTTCCTACAGCTTCTTTAATCCTTTCCGTGTTTTACTGTAGGCTTTTAAGTGCAGAGACACAAAAACCAGTTGCATGCGGTCAGGAGTAAATTGCCTGTTTAATGTCAAAGTTCACATCCATTGCAGGAAAGTACAAGGATTGACATTAACCAACTTACAAGGTGAAAATACTTCATCTCAATTAACAGAACTCCCATTTCTCCAAGTTCATAACAGAATTTATCTTTGCCAATATATAAATTTTTATTACTGCTTGACATTTTTAAAGATTTCTTCCTTTTTCTATGGCCTACACCTTAGAATTAGAAAACCTACAATAGGAAGAGTTTATCTGATGTTCAAGCCCCCTCAAATAGTTCTAGTTAGAGATTGAAAAAAAAAAAAAAAAAAAGGCGGGGGAGAAAAAAAAAGAGAAAATACCTCCTCAGCTTCTGACACCGAGGAAAACAAAAACAACATTGGAGGAACAGTCTGCAAAGTTGGTCAAACCCTCAGATATGAGACCCTTTCCAAAATGAACTACTGTCAGTCTACTGGTTTCACTGAGAAAGAGCACAAGAGAGAATAAGAAGCAGAAGAGATGTTGTCTTGTGGCTATGAGTTCAAAAATCTAGCTCTAATGGAGCAAAAGACCTACCATAAATGTTTCGCAAAAAATGGGGTGAAGGAAAGGAGTGTAAAAATTGTGTGGAAAGTCAGAAAAAAAAAGGTTAAGAAAAGAAAGCAGTATTTCCCCCTGCGTCAAATCTGTATCTCACGCTTGTCTGGCTTTACTTTACCATATTTAAAGGTGCATGCATGACTACCTGCTTTTTAGCATTTATCTGAGTAAATGTAACAACTAGCAAAGCTGCACGGAAACTGAAAAAACCCACATTACCATATTTCCACACACTGCAAAAAATATTAGAATACAAGTCTGACAGACTGAAACCCCAGGGTTAGAACAAAAAGGCTATTTCCATTAAATGTCAGGAGATTCTCCAGAGGCCCATATAACCATAAAGGATTCAGATTGCATTAAAGTATAGTCGGGAGCTGGGCTCCCCAGCTGTCATTTGGATTTGAAACTTCCCATGTGATCACAAGGCTCTACTCAAATATGTGTATACATATTGACTTCACAATCTAAGTCAAAAAATACTCAAACTCCCAAAGTAGCTCTGCAGCACACAAATTCATGAGCACACTCTGATGTTTGGAAAAACAACTGTAAGAGTGGAGCTCGTGCCATTATGCGCAGGAACACCACTAAACAATTAGTGTGAAAGAAGACAGAAAGTATACATTTAGAGAATACTGACGAAAGATGCATCTGTTAAGAAGGAAGCTGGGATTTAATTCATGAAAAGTTATTCTCAGGTGAAAATATACATCTTGTGAGCTCCAGAACTGCCAAGTAAATGCGATTTACTCAGAACATGCAGATTTTCCTCTAATGCATCAATAAGATTGACTTTTAGAAAGTTCACCCTCTTCCTTAGTTTTACTTTGAGTTTGTCTGGTAATAGGGGACCACCCTACTGCACCCATGTCTCCATCTTCAACTTCAGAGGAAGGGGGTGATGGGAGAGGTAGTACAGGAGGAGGGGAGCGGTAGGGGCAGCTTAATGGTTTGAGGAGATGCATCTCCTCATCCTCTTTTCCCTTCAACTTCAAGTACCTCTGCCCTACGCTACATACCGAACAACACCTTTTAAGTTTGGGTTTTCCCTTTTCTTTTTCTAGCACCAGCACCATCAGATCTTGTGGTGTAGGATGGTACGCTGCCACTCCAGATGATTTCAAAGGGTGAAAAACATATCTACATAAGATACCTCATTCCACTTCTTCTCCCTTCTGCAAAAATCATCAACTGCAGAATAGTATTATACTCCAAACTGCCGTTAAGCAGCCACTTTTCCCCATCATCCAAAGTATATATGGGCCACTACTGGTTGTAGTTAATTAAAGATTTTTTGTCTACACTTCTCCCAGGTGGTTCTTCCGATTTCTTTCCAGTGGGTTAGTATACATACAAGGAGGCTTTTTTTCAAAATCCCACTGCTTAGTTTATTTCTCATCTTTATTGTCAGTACAGATACCTACTAAATCCTTTTCCACAAACTACTAATACTGGATAAAACCTATTTCCCAGATGGTTTCCCCATTTCATCCAAACCCCACAATTATAACAAGTAAAGTTGTTCCCATTTCCCAAAATTCTGCTTCAATAAACGTTAAAATTCTGCTTACAGTTACTGCCTTTAACATCAGTATGGGGCTGGCCCCTGTTATTCAAGTGTGTCAGACAACACATGCTCACATTCACAAAACATTTTCACTTTGTCCATCTCTGGCCGCACCCCTCGTGCATGGGATCATGAAATCGCAGATTAGGACTCCGCACTCATCACGTACTTGTTTGCATGTCTCATTCACACACACAATCATGCAAAATGTCAAAAACTGTTAAACTTTAAAGTTTTAAATAATTTATTTCACAAGCTTCTGTTCACTTTTCAGGTGAGCAGAGGAATGTAGTTTATATTACTACACAAGGAGCTCCCTTATATTATTTATACAAATAACACAGAATTACACTTATAACCACAAGTACCACTAGGACAATTGTGACAACTGACAAATCCAAATTCAACACCATATGTACAATATACAAGTTCCATGTCTCTAAGTCAATATTGATGCTAATGGTCAAAGTACACCATGAATTCAGCCCCCCAAGCAATGCACAAGTTATTCACTGGGCAAATGCAAGTTACAAGTCAAGATCAAGGTATGCCCCAGATCAAGTGTTCCACACTATATTGCTGGGCGTATGGCATCCAACATAGAACGTCTTCTACAATTTATGGGTACCTTTACAAGGGCATGCCTTTCAAGTAAGGAAAAAAATAATTAAAATTTAAAATAATTCCTTTCCAAAGGTAGTCCTTGTCTGTCCCCACGGTGAATATGATGAGAAGAGGAGTAGCCCCTGGAAGTCCTGAGGGTGCCCAGGGAGTCCTCCCTCTCAGAGGCTCCTGCAGCCAGATAGAGAGTGTCCCATCTGGGTCGCCAAAACTCATGTAGTGAAAACTCAATAACCAGAGTTATTAAGCAGGTATTCCTTTATTACGGTGACAGATGTGTGGGGGATCTCTCCTCCTGATGCACACACACAGAGTTAAAAACCCCTCAGGCTGTGTAAGCAGTATACATACGCATGCATGAGTTTTCGCAAAGGCCAGAGTATTTAAATGGTTTCTCAGAAATCATTTACATAGTTCCAGCCCCAACCGTGCATGCTCTGTAAAATGTGGTGGTGGTCATTGGGTGTTTTCTGGTGGTTGTTTGATGAAGGCTCGAAGTCTTCCTTGTTGGTAAACTTCTGACCTCTTGCCAGTTCCTGCTGAGCTGTGTGCTTCGGGTGGTCAGAACCAGTCTCCATATAATCCCACTGTCTTCCAGGCAGATTTATCTTCGAGGACCTGCTGTTTTTATTAGTTCTCTGCTGCTAGATGGGCAAAAGGCTCAGAGTCTTAAAGGTACAGAGTAGTTATTAACTTTTTTCCTTCAACACTACCTGGCACAGGGTTTGAGGAAGAGCAGCCCATGAGACAGCAGAGAGCTGTTCAATTCAGAGATATGTAGTCTGTTCCTGCAAACAATGAAGCACCCATGGGATCATGCTCTAGACAGAGCTTAAAATTCAGCTTCTTCATTTTTACCTCTTTAGGCAGAAGGTGATGTGCTTGAAATTACCTGTGTACATTTTTCAGACATTTCATCAAAATAAATGAAAATAAAGATGTGTTGCAAAACATATTGTCTGATCTGCAATGCCACTGCAAACAGAAGCAATATGTGAAGTAGTCTGGGTCAGGCTATTCCTGCAGTCAAACCTTATTTTTGCCCAACATACTGACTGATTTCCTTTCATTTCACAAATGCTTCTTCAGAACAAAATTGGATTTTGACTTGCTGTAAATGATTGAATACAAAAGCTCATATAGGTATCTCATATTAATATCCCACAGATCCATTATGAAGTAATAAGTATGCTCAGGTGAGGACTTGACATCAAGAGCCATTTCTGGAAAATACTTTGCCTTCCCCTATACCTTCATGTTGTTTCGCCTTGTTAAGAGAATTTACATGAGCAGTGGGGTCTTAAGAGATACCTGTCATGCTGTTAAGAAGAAAAAAGTTTACAGTACTCATCAATGAGCAGCTTTACTTCTGCACAAATCTCCTTTTTGTCTCTCTGCTCACTCTGTCATTTCATTTGATATTTCATTTGTAAGTAAACACAAAATTAATATTTAAGAAATATGAACACAACAGAAACCCAAGTGATTTGATGCAAATCCAGCTGAAACATTTTCACAGAAACTGTTGCATAGATTTACAAATTAATAAATAAAGACCTGGCAACCAGGAATAAGCAACCAATTCTCATTTTGTTCCACCTTCATGTTCTTCTAGAGTAAGACCCATGGAGGAACAGCTGATTGCCTTTCAACCTTTCTTTATTACCAGGTACTTTGTTCAATATTAACTCTTTACTGTTTAACACTGGAAAGAGCAAACTCTGTGGGACAAAATGAGCTATTTGTATCTTCTTTCTGTCACATATAGAGATTTTTGGGGAGAATGGAAGAAGGATTTGCCCTGCTAGTATTTGTATACTTAAAAAAAAAAAAAACAAAAGCAGAATTTTCCACTGCTAGGAACCTATCTCCAGACACCAAGGAAGTGTGGAGGATTACACATTTCGTTAGCATAGCCTTTCATCCTTCATCACATGCCATTAAAAATTAAGACAAGGAATTAACAGCTTCATAAAATCATCAGGCTATGGCCATCCCTTATTAGGGTCAGAAGGAACTTGAATATAAATTTTCATAATCATTAAAGGATCAGTTTGTTAAAAACAAGGCAAAAATAGTTGTTCTTGAATTCTAGCAATGACAGCCATCTCACTATTTCAAAGCAAAACTTTCAAAAGTATTTATAAGAAGATGAAGTTTTCTAAGGGAAAACTGGAGGAGAGCTACGCCGAAAAGTTCTGTGGAGTGATTTGAGGAAGGGGGGTGGGGAGAGGGAAAACAGGAAAGGAACAGCTTAATGTTTCTAACCTTTCTGTAAGTATATAGTAGAAAGGGCTCTCCGGGTGACTCACTGTGTGGGTGATTGGCAGAGTGCTGCTGAGTGGAAGAACAGCGGGGGCGGACGGCGATTGCGCGAACTCATTGATGACGACTTACAAAAAGAGGAACTACTACACAGCAACCGCTCTCTTAGCGGTACTATTGTCTTTCTGGAAAGTTGCACAAAGGCCAGCTCTACACTGTGAGCTTTTACTCCTTAAATTTGTCTGTCATTGGGCGTACACTAGGCAAACGTCACACAGAGTTTTGATTGCTGTTGTCAAATTTCTGGGTTTATGCCAGTCAAAAAATAAACCCTCTCTCATTGTACCCCTTTTCTCAGTTTCTTATGTTCTGTATAATGGCCATCACTATAAATGTTGCAGCAAAATGTAACAGCTGTTCATATTACAGCCACCTTTCTGGTGACAATTTTGAAATGTTGCTTTCCAGTGATAAAAAGCCTTGTTCACTCTACTTTTAACACTCCAGTGCATTTTGGAAATACTTTTTTGCAAACCTCTGTTCTCCATTAAAGTTCCATAATTCTTTTTTACTCCTGTAGGCTAGAAAATCCAGGACTCTTTTTTTGGACAAAGTCCCAGTAAATTAACGTATGTCAATTTGCTTGTTCTTTTCATCCTTCAATTCCAGACAACTGTTTGGCAAACTGATTTAGATCCATCAGTCACTTCTTATGGGGAGTAAAAGATACTCTCCAAGTTATTTGCCTTGGCAATATTTAGCAAAAGTGAGAATTATAGTACTCCACTATGCAGCTGTGAGAAAATGTTCCTCAGTGTATATTACAAAAAGTGTGTCATTAATTCCCAAGATAGAGGATTATTAGAATATAAACCACAGATATTTTCTTCTTTTGTGAATACAAAACACATTCTAAACATTTTCAGGGTAAATCGGGGACTGAAAGTTTTATCTCTATATACTCCAAGCTCAAAGCAAAGTATAGACCTAAATATATTAGCACCATTTCAAAAATCATGAAAGTCTCTTCCTTCTTGCCACATTTTTTTTCTTGGTGACTTTATTCATTGCTCATAGAAAACAAACAAACAAACAAACAAAAAAACCCAACCAAACAAACAAAAAACAACAACAAAAAACAAAACAAAACAAAACAAACCAACCAAACAAACAAAAAACCACCACCAGAAAATTAAATAGGTGACTAGCTGTAGATAGTTAAGCAAAATAGATTTGTAATGTTTAAACAAAGTAGCAACCTGTGGCAACCACATACCTTTCTGGAAATTGTGCTATCCAGCACTACTCCTCTACTTTTGACTGCTCAGCTACTTCCTTGGAGATTGCAGCTTCCTGTGATATGAGGAGGTCCCAAGCTCTATGCAAAAGCCTGGCCGGAAAGGCAGGTGAGATGAAATGGCAGCTCCTTCCTGCATGCTGATGGAAGTTAAAGGAAGTTGATGCAGTTCTCAAAGAGACGTGACAAAAATTATCTGGTTGAAAATCTTGGTGAAAATTATTAGAAAATGTTGAGCTCTAGAAAAAGGCTTACTGAACATTCAACAAATATTGAGACAAAGTTTCTAGAAAATCAGAACAGCATCTGCAGCAAGCCAATGAAAGAAATAGAATAAATACCATTTTAGAGTCTATAGGATATGCAAAGATGTTCTTGGTGCCAAAATCTCTAAGCTGCTCTGAATTTGCTATTGAAAGTCCCTGCCCAGTTCTCCCCAGACTCCACCACCTTCACCCACAAAGTCTTAAATGCCTCTGCAGTTCCCTTTGGTCTTTCTGCAAGCACTTTGAAATCCTCCTCAAAGAAGTTTTCAGGAGCTGTACTGGAATGTGCAGGTAAATGACTTAGATAGAAGTATAAATGATACAAGTCTGTGATGAGTGAATGCAGTACAAACTTTTGGGCAAAAAACTCCTCATGTTTCATGTTAAAGAGATTTCCTATGTACAGATCTGTAAAAGGCAATGAATAAGGAAGGGAGAGCTGGGGCCTGAATGATATCATTAGCATTGTTCAATGATAAAGGTAATATAATTCTAAACAACCAAATTTAATCCCACAATTCAATCTACTAAAGAATTAATATCATTACTATGAAAGCCTCATTTTCACTTAATAGTCTCTTTTTTTCACAATTAACTTGTACTATCTCATGTAAATATACTGGCTTCATATCTGCCTCATGTCCTTATGTTTATAGCTCCCTAAATGACAGAAAGTAAGCCAGCCAATTTTATTTCCATACCTGTTTCATTTGTAGATTTCAAAGCACTATCCACTGGCTCAGAATCTTTATGATTTCTATTTTACACATGAAGAAGCTTAAACACTGGGAACTTAAATGATCTGGCTCAAAATCACATAGTAAGTTGAAGGCAAGGTCAGATTTCCTGATAGTTGACCAGGTTGTACCTCTTCTGAAAATAAGGTATTTAATAATACCACAGTCATATTGATTAGCTATTACACACAAGATGTGAATGTCCACTGTTCCAGATGGTGGCCTCACATCACATGCTCAAACGCATCTCAGGAGAGATAAATGCTTTCCAGTGCTCTCTATTTCATTACTTCAGTAATAAAAGTAGAAAAATCAACGGTTTTCTTCAATTGGAAAGACACCGTCACAGTCACGTTTCATAAAAGGCTAGGGTTCAATATGTTGCATCCTCTCTGATGAGTAGTGTGGAAATGGGGGTGTTGTGGAGGACTCCTGGGTGTTTGCTGGTTAAATAATTAAAAAAAAACAGTCACGTATCTGTTACACTGGGGCCTGAATTGCCAGTGAGAAAAGGTAGAGTATGAAAAATTAAGAAAACACTTTACCCAAGAAAAATTAAATACAACCCTCAAAAAAGTAGAGACCTTCTAGGTTTATTTATAATTTGTCTGAAAGGAAAACCATGTAAAAGCCTTGAAAAAAAAGTTCTGGAAGGCCTGGTCCCATGCATACAAACACTACACGCAGAAGTCAGTGCCAATGATACTTTACTGCATAAAGTTTTTGCTTGCTGTTTGTGAAGAAGACCTGACTCTCAGGCTAGCCAAATTTAAGCCACAGCACACTACTCCACAGCCTAGAGTAGTCTGGGGGAGGGAATTGTTATTTCTTTATCATAGATCATTGTGATGAGTAGAGGAGGATAAATGATGGAATTGTCAAAGAGTGTCCCAGTGCCATCCTTGAGCAGCCTGTGTGAAGCAAGTTAACAGCAGTGCAGGAAGGACATGAGTTTCAGAGGCCAAAGCAAGGGTCTGTAGCATCTGTCTCATTGCTAATCTGTTTAGATGGGATCCAGTGCTGGAGTTACATATGCTACCCCCAGGATTTCCCCAGAGTTTTGTGCCTCAGAGTATCTTTCTCCACCCCTGCTCTGCCTCTGACTCTGGGTTACCAAGTCCTTCCTTCAACTTGCTGGGCCTGTGAAGGGGTTTGTGCATCCAAGGCCCTGTGGAGGGATGATGGCTACTCTGCTCTAAGGTAAGGAAACACCTTGCCCTTCCTTCCCCTGCCAGAATGGCAGCAACAGCTTGGATTTACCCCAGGCATGAATCATCCTTTGGAAACATAAGACTGCTCCTTATCAAAGGTCATAGATGGGAGCCCTGGCACCTTTACCTGGTCTCTAAAATGTGACCTTTCAAACATGTCCTCAGACGACAGGGACCAAGTGAGCTGGTTTGATGAGGTTCTGGGCACTAAACAGTTTAGAGACTAACCTGACAGCCTGCCCAGGTCACTGCACAGGAAGAGAGCAAAAGACCCATCTGGCCCATGAAGGCATTGACCCTCCTACCAGACAGGTTTCTCATTTGCTAGAATATGAAATTGCAGTCTAGGCTGGGCTCTTCACACCAACAGTCAGGTCAGGTCCCTGGCACTTGGGCCAAACTAGTGCTTGTGGGCAGGCTGCACACCTTACCTTGTCTGAGCTCTATGAAAGAGAAGCTGTATATCTTTAATCACATCTTTCATCTACGTTGCCAACTGAGTTTACTTTAAAAAGCAACAAAAATTTCTCTATGCCTAGTGCATAGAGAAATTAAAGGAGGGGAAAATGTATTGGGAGAAAGAAGAAAGAGGTAAAACACAAAAAGATGAAAGACAAAAGAGATCCCAGTAGAAAGCACCAAAAAGTTATTTTCATTGTTCTTACAATTGAATTACCAAATATTAGGAAAGTTATTGGGAAAGAAAGATAATGAAAATTCTCAAAAGAAAAAGCCATTTCCAATAAGCTCAGCATATTTCAAACATCTCTAACAATAATTATCTGTTTAACTTTCTAAGGTGAATCAAGAAAAGAGAAAGTAAATTTAGAGTAATTTAAAACATACCTTAACAGGTTCACAGCATCAAACATGGAATGTATGCCGACAACTCGCTACTTCTTTGTAATTGACTGTCATTAAACTAAGAAATATTTAATTTTAGCTACAGGATATAAAAATTCTTTCATATGTGTTTGTTACTCCAATAAAGATTTTAAAGATGCCATTTGAGCATTTAAACTGCTCCCATTGTCTCTTAGGGGTTTTTGTACAATGTTGATGTATCACTCAACTGTGTGTTTTTATTTTTCAGTGTTTACAGTGTCCTCAGTTTGAAGAAACAGCACATAGTAAAAATATAGACTATGAGCATTCAGATCATTATTCACACATCAAACCAATAATAATCTATTCTGTGGGATGCTACTGTCAAAATTGAATCACATAAATAAATTATTTTAACCCCTCTTTCCAAGACCAGGAAAGGACAATTACAGTTTAGTAAACAAATGATACCTAAGAGAAAACTAAAGAAGCAGAAGAACCTGTTATCAATCACAGGATGACTATGAGCCAGTGATTGGATTGAGTGTGGAAAAAGACAGATATGATCCTTGATGTAACTGGAAGGGTATTTCCAGATGAAAGAGAGAAAGATTAGCCATCATCCTGAGACATCTGGCATATTGAGTGTAATTTGGGCCATTCATATTCAAGGGAAAAAAAAAAAAGAAGGAATTTATTCTGGAGCAGTAGCAGAGAAGGGCAACTGGAAATTCAGAAAAATGACAAGTCTGTCTTGCAAGAGAAGACTGCAAAATGCTTAATTTAATCACATGGAAACTCAGGTGAAATATTATTTCTTGCTCTATATGTCTATGAAATTACCAGATAAAAGACAAAAGATAGAATTACCAGTCAGATGCATAAATGAGTGGTAAATTGTATTTAGGAAGTAACTATCGATGACTGACTTTCAGACTAGTGGGTTATATCAAGGGGATTCTGGTCTGCTTTGGGCTTGAGGTTTGTCAGATTTACATCAATGGTTTGGAGAGAATGAGCAAGAAGTGCTCATTTAATCTGCAAATTCAGCAAGTTAGAGGGGTGGCAAGCACATTGCAGAAGAGGAGGAAAATTCAGAACTATCTTGAAAATGGAAGAACTGGTTTGGGGTAAGAGGACTGTAATTCTGTAAGGGAAATACAAAGCTCTACACGTAGACAGAGATTACCAGCTGTTTAAGCACCATATAGGGAATGACTGGCATTGGTACTGCAGTAAGGAACTAAGACATCATTGTCAATCACAAGCTAAACATAAGACTAGAATTTGTTTAAAAAGTCCATATGGGAACGTAGCAGTAGTACTGTCTGTGAAATGAAGCAGTTCCTTACCAGGAAGGCCTCAGCTGGCACAGAGTTAATATAATTCAGGAAGGATAGAGTCCAATTAAAGGGAGTCTGAAAGACACTAAAGAGAATTTTTAGATACCCAGAAAAAATATCCTATAGGGAACAGCTGAAGGATTTCAGTTATTTAGTTTAGACAAGGGACAATTTAGGAGAGATATGATAAGATTCCTCAAAATTTGAGTTGTAGCTCTACTTACAAAAGGATACATATTTTTCCACATTCATTAAAGGTGGGAAAAGTGGGGAATTTAAAAAGAAAAAAAAAAAAAAAAAAAGAAGAGATTTTAGCATTGATATTGTGAAAAAGGTCTAGTGGTAGGATAATGCATCATGGAGACAGTCAGCCAAAGGGAGTTTATGGTCACTGATTCTCTGTTGCTGGACCATGAGTTTGGGAATCATCTGTCAAGACCACTGCAGCTAATATTCCCACCTCCAGGGATAGGGATGAACTCCCAGTCCTTTGCTGCTGTATTCACCCAGTCCTCTCAGCAGACTGCAGCTCTGCACCCTTCAGCACTGACTCATCACTGACCAAAGTCAGACATTGTGGAGTAGGAACCTGTGAAAGTCACACATGGGTTTGGGAAAGATTTGTATTCTGAAAATTGCTGACAGGTAGAGAGGAAAGATTTCCTTTAGACTCTTGAACACCATCCTTGTTATATTTGGCTTATCTCTCATCCTGAGACATCTCAACCCCTGCTAGAACACTGGATGAAACAGCCCTTCTTGAGAGCTCAGAGCCCAGGAGCATTGTTCCCCTAAACATTAATGCTTGCCACCGATTACCCAGGTGACAACCCTGTCACTGCCAACTGTGACAGCATATGAACCCAACTGCCTGGCACCATCAGGAGCTCTTCTGCAAGCACTGACAGGGTGAAACAACACAGTAAACACTTTTCCAATACAGTGTGGCTGGCTGGCACTCCAGAAAAACCTGTGAAGCGTCAGTGCCCGAGTTTTTAGTCGTAGCTGTAATTATCCTTCAATTCAAGATCTTCATTAGGGTTGTGGGGACAAATGCCGACTCAGCCAACGATAGTTTTTTTGGGGGTTTCTCCAGTTTTCACTGTGATGGCTGGTCTAGCAGATCAGTGTCTTTTGACTTCCTTCTCTGGCAAAACAGTCCTGTCATCACCCTGGAGGAGCAAAATCCTCTCCCCTACAGTGATAAACCTGGTTATTAGAAGGAATTTGAACAACTGTTTTGGTTTTCCCGAAGTCCTGCTAGAAACTCCCTTTCAATCTATATCATTTGCACATAACCCTTTATAAAAACACCCACACAGTGGCATGCCTCACACTCATCCAAATAATACTGATGTTTCTGCACACCCATTTTCTGATGTAATTGTGCCAGCCACGGTGGAGCCAAAGGCAGTTAAAAACAAGGATCAGAAGAAGCAAATTAGCATTTTCCAGCTTCTTGCAATGAATATTTTATTTCTTCAGCATCTTTGGTTGCAACATGCAGGGGCGAATCCCCAGCTGGGAAAACCAGTCATAGTGTATTGTCCTCAGAGGAACAATAATGATTTATATCAACTGAGGACCAGGCACAGTCTAACAGAATGCTTTTAGAGAGAGAGTCAAACTCTAGTAAGTCTGCACACTGAACACTAAACCTAGGCAGTTTAACACCGGCTAGTTACAACAGTATCAGAGGCTTCTTTGGCAACCAATTCAGTCAACTGTTGTCCAGCCTGGATGGGCCATCTCTTGTGACAGAGTCTGTGCTGGGAGAGCTGCTCAGGTGGAAGGCAATGCCTCAGCACACCTTAGCACTGCCCCAGGTCAAAAGAAATTAGAAACACAATGAAGGCATCCTACAGGTCTGTCACCAGATGCCTTTGCAACTCTGCTAGCAAGGATAGACCCAGTCATGTCTCATAGCCCCTTCTGCATCCCCCATTCTTTCAGCCACAAGTGCTAAAAGAGCTTGTTTGGGATACTACATTATGTCTCTCTGCCCAAGATTCAAAGAATTTCTCCAGGACATCCATAATGGACAGAAGTTGTAGGCAGAGACTTGGTTTAGAAGACAGGTTCCCTACCACGAACAATTAAATGATCTGCAAATCTCTGATTATCTCCAGATCACCAGAAAGGCTAATACACCTTTTAGGTCTTTTTCCCTGACTTCAGGATTCTGATTATCTTACCACATGGTTTATACGTATTCGCAAAAGTATCTCATCTCCAAACTGAGCACTCACAAGGTTAGTTTTGTGGCCAGTGCGATTACATTGACAAACCCTCTATTCAGATGCACTCTTTGTCACTGTTGGATCTACCTTGAACAGCAATTACAAACCAGATTGTCATGCTAATCACTGTTAAACCAATTTTCTCCTGAATATGAAATTTTTACCTATCTGGCTAAATTATCTTTTGTCTGAAGGACAATACCTTTTAGAGCAGCATGCAGCTGCTCACAAATGTTTTAGCAGTTCACAGCCTTCCAGCAGAACTCCCTGTGTTTTAAATCCCTGATAGTAGTCTATGGAAACACTTGCATGGCTAATAACTGAATGTTTTTGTCAGATAAGTAAGTATTTCAGAATGAACTCATCAAAACATCCCTGCAAGGTTAATAGCAGTATAATCAGGCTAGTGAAACACATCAATCTGCTTAGCTGGTGTGAAAATGAACTGCACTTGACTGACATATATCACACAAAAGAACTTAATAGAAATAGGAAATGGGAGGCACTGACACAGGAGGTGTAGTGAATGAGAGCAAAGCCTGTTGACATACCTACATGGAAACCTCAGTAAGCATTCAAGACTTCTTGTGTAATTTGAGAGCAGAGAAAATAATGAATTGATCAAAAAGGCATTGTAGGATGTCCAAAAGAACATGAAGCAAAGTGGAGCACTTAGGCTCTCTAAATGCCTATTTATCTACAGAGGTAAGACTAACAACAACTAAAACTGCATCTTTAACTGCATGCAGCCTGTTTAACTGCATGTAATGAATAAAGGCAGCTTGCCTACTTCTGCAGGCTGGTGGGGAGCTACAGCTTTTGCATCAGAAGTGTCAATTTCAGCTTGTCACCAAAAGATCCACCCTCCAATATGATATGCAATCCTTTGGTGGTAGAAAAGAATTGTCAAACAGCAGCCTTCCCTGTTCGTCTGCCTTCTAGTGAAGAGAAAGTAACCACATCCACTTAAGCAGAACTTTTTTTTCTTGGAGTGAGGATGGATAGAGAGGCTGTTGTTCTAATCTTTTCCTTTGAAGGAATGGTAGGACGGTGCTTCCCATTGCTCCGTCCCTGTAGGCCTGCAACACCTAGCTGGGGGTCAGGAAGAAGGGGTAAATTGGACTCCCTGAGGGATGCTATAACAAGGTAGTGTTGTGAAGTTGATAAAGAAGTGGGGCCATGGCTGAGGAAGCCGAGACAGATGCTCAGTTAAAGGCCAGAACTGCTGTTTGGGTTTGACACGCTCTTGACAAATTGCTTTGCTTGGTGGAAAACACAGAAATAATTGATTGGGAATGTGTAAAAGCAAGGAGTACCATGCTGTCAGGCAGTGACTGATACTATGCTCTGCAATACTCTTGCATTTAGGCCTAGACACCTGCGGCCATTAACTTTTACTTGGTGATAATTGTCCTTGTACTAACTCAAGCTAGGGGAAAAGGCTTGGTCAGAAGGCAGATCTATTAGTGTAACAAACAATCTGCCCCCAACTTGTCTTAATTCTGAGTCAAGCTCCATATAGGCAATACTTGGGAGTTTGACATTTTTGAGGCCAAAAAGCTATATTCCTAGGTTTTTTCTTAGGAGTTTTACTGCACCTTACTAATTCAAGCAAGGGAACAGGCCTGCCTCTCCTCTCCTTCATCCTGGTTTTCTCACCTGCAGCCTCTGACCTTGGAGCAAAGTTCACCGTCTCCCTTTGTGCACAAATGGGCTGTCAATGGAGGCAGCCTTCTTTCTACAGAAGGCACCTCTTCCCCACTCATGGAGTTAGCTTGCAGGTTTTAAAGGCGAAATAGGACGTAACATTTTTACCTTGAAGCTGTGAAACATCTAATAATCAACTGTAGCCAGTCAAAGAAAGATAGCTTGCTTTATGGCAATTCCATTCGCTGGAAAAGTGCAACTCAGCAAGACATCCTGAAAGTCACCTGGCAGCAACTAATATCTTTTTATTAGACTTATTATGTGTTAATCATCAGCTTCTGCACTTTGCCATGTATCTATTTGTTGCATATGTGTTTCATGTCTTTTTCTTCTTTTCTCCTGGAATCATAGTATAGTCTTCAATTTCATTGAAGAGGTTGCACTCAGGAAAAACAATCTCTTTTTTTCTCAGTGGCATTCAAATTGCAGCTGGGAAAATGGAGTATACAAAAATAATTGTTATGAAAAAGTGAATGTTATTACTGGGGGGGTTGATACATTCTGACACTCAGCGTGCTCTAATATTAACTGGATAATGCATTGTTTTTGCAGAACAAAATAGCACAGTGGTCCAAAAAGGGTAGAGAGAGGTTTAGCAGCTCACTAGATTTCAGGTGGTGTTTTACCAGGCTGAATTCTTACACTGCATAAAACAGTTAACTGTCACAGAATCTTTAGGACTATGCTGCTTTACATTAGATGAGTGAAGACTGACCTGCCCACATCCAGAAAGATGTATCTTTTTTCAGGCAAGTGGGGAGAGGATCTAAGTCTAAAAATAACAAACCAGGGACTGAATACAGGTGCCACTATTCCACTTATATATCCTCAATATCTGCAGATTTCTTTAACAACAACGGTTAGCATTCAAGAAAAGAATAGGAATTGTCCACTCAATTGGAAAACTAAACCAAATGCAACCAGACTCGTAGTTTATCTACAGCATTTCTGACAGAGGTCTAATTTCTTCTGAGATTCATGACCACAGGAAAACCTGAAGTCAGAATACTTAGGATTTACCCCAAAAGATGAGATAGAAATGCGTCAGGAGAGAAAACACTGTGTAGTACTGAATGAGCCACTGCACTCTGCAAAGTCTGTTTAGTCTCATCATTTCCCCAGCTACAAGATTTACACTTAGGATATGCTTCCACTTCAGTAATTCATGGTATTATTAGCTGAACAAACACATATGCAGATATTTAGCTTTATAAATCCGCTTCTTTTTCATTAAGGTGTCTGTTATTTGTAATCAGTTGTTTGTAACAATGAATTTAAGGAAGAATAAACTGGCTGAATACTCATGCCACTGGAGTCATCAGCTTTGGTCACATTTGATATTAAGGTGACTTTCACCTCACAAGTGCCTATTTGTTTATTGCTGAGCTCCGCTGAGAGCAGCGGAGGTCCAGCTTCTGCGCTCAATAAACTCTGTTAATAACTTTGCTCAGTAGCTATCCTCCCGGTCTATGCCATGAAGCAAGTGAAAAAGAATCTCCATAGACAACCCTCTCTCTCTCCATATGGCGGCTCACATGGCAACCCAGATGTATTTCTTTAAGAAAATACTCTTCCATTTTCTTGTTTCTCTTCCCATATACCAGTTGTGTATAAAATGAAAAGATTAGTTCTCCCTTGGTGATCTACTACATACATTTATATTTGTGACAACCCTGTTCCCTTGGTGGCCACTTGAGGCAGACACACTGAAGAAATGCTGCATCTGTGAATTGCATTCAGGTTGTAGCTATCGGTATGTAATTTTAAGAAGATGCTCAACTCGGATTTGGGAAGCAAGAAAATCACTGCTGTCTTCAGCAGAGGAGGCCATTTTCCAGCCAATGCCAGCACCTTGGAGTTGAATAGATTGCTCCCCAGTGGGCAAAGAGCAGACCTTTGATCAAATTGCGTAGTATCCATTGGAATTAATTTCTGGACGTCAGTAGCACATTCAGGTATCCATCAGCTTCCACTCATGTGGGAAAATCAGGCAGATTTAACTGCCTTCTCACTCACTCAGCTAACCATCAAGACCTCACACTGCCTCCCTTCAGGGAGTACCCTCCTCCCCTACTAAACACAGGTTAGTCCTGTTTACACCTGCTAAAACAGCTGTGTCTGTCCAGGAATTGGTAAGCACTGCACAAAGGAAAAGAGAAAACCCCAACATTTCACTGCTCCTTCTGTTTTCCTGTGATGCATAGCAAGGTATGTACCTGGTCAGTTGGGAATAGAGACCCACCTCTTCCCAAAACAATTAGATAGTTTTTGGGAAGAAAAACCTCATTTAAAGTGTTAAATAATCCATGTGAGATTACCATCTATGCACTGTAACTGCACCACACCCCTGCTAAATTGTTACTCAAGCCAGAAAACATCAGTAATGAGAAGCCATATAGAATCTGAATTCACTATTTGTCTGTATTCAGCTGTCCTACGAGATCAAGGACTCTGCTCCATGCCAAGTGCTAACATTCAAAAGCCACAGCATGGGTTTAGCAGCTGTTGCTCTGTGACTCCACATAGCCAAAAAGTGCTGCTGGACCCAACAGATCACCTAGTTTATTCCTTCATCCTAAACCAGAATAAATTCTAAATTATTCCTGACAGAAGTTTATACACTTGTTCTTAAAACTTCCTGGTGAAGGAGGGTTTTCTCAGGTAAACTATTCCTGAAACTTACTATTAGAAGATTTTAATAACTATTGAACCTGAGGTCAGTTGGCTGAGGCTTTGTACCTCCACTATGATAAAAAATTTCCAGGTATTTTTATCTTCAGTTTAGACAGAAAGTTGAGGAAAAAAATTAAATGTCTCACTTTGGCTTCATGCTTCTTTTTTCAACAGTTATTCTATAGCATTTTCCCCTTTCACATCCACATGCCATGAACATTATTTTAGGGGCGCTATCTGCCATAGGAATCAAAAGTAGAGGTGAGGCCAGTTTTTAATTAATATATTTAGACATTAGAAAATTGTCTTCATTGCCACTCCCTACTGTTGCCATGGTTTCCAAACACACACTAGCATTATTAATGTTCAGTTTAACACTTCTAATGAGTACCTGCTATTCCCTGTTGGTCAGTGTTTTCAGGAGGATTTATTTTTTCCCCTAACAAAACGTTAATTGAACCACAGATTGCTATTAGTGTTAATAACTATTTAAAATTACTGCCCACCTTTTACCCTTCATTTAACATTTATTTTTATTTTCAAGAAAAATCTATTAGTGCTCGATAAGAATCAAAACAATCCCTCAACACACAGTTCTCAGTATACGTACTACTCATAACTAGCAAGTGGTGGAAAAAAACAAATTGAAAAAAAGAGTTAAAAACAAAACAGGCAGATTGATTGTTTCATAACAGAGAAGTGGGACAAACCTCTCTGAGTATGAAGAAAAACATTCTCTTCCTCTGGAAACAATAGAAAGTGGAGAGGGACAGAATAAGTTTATGAGAGTATTTTGACAATGTCTGCCTCAACGCATTTAAGACCACTAGATTTATCAACTTCTATCTTTCCTTCATGACAGCATTGACAATTTAAGACAAGAAGTGTTTATGAAAAGAAGCCTGGACCACTATTTTCAAAAACAATAGCTTCTTAGCCTGATGGAAAGTATTATAAAGATCAAAACTGGACATTTTCTAATTAATTTCTTGTTCATTAGAAAATGCTGATTCAGTGACACTGAACTGTGCTGAAGGAATAAATTGATTTAACTGACAATTTTTTGTAAGACCCAGTTGAAATGCCTCATTTAAACCCTATCATTTCAGCTAATACAATGAAAACATGGTTTTTTTCCTGTGCTAGAAAATTCAGATTTCTTTTGGGATCACTCCTCACAATGAAATATTTTGTTTTCATTGGGGCCAGACTTCCCAATCATATAGTAATTGGGTAGAATAATTCTGGCCAGTTCTGATCTTTGTAATAGACTCAATTTTTAAGGCCTTCTTGAAGGATACTTTTGCCATGTTTACATAATGAAGAGCTTTTTTACAAGTATTGCCACCAGTGGTAGCAATTCTCAATTACCTGCATGGCTTCCACGCAGCATTCCACATCCTATGACATTAAGCACAGCAAGTACAAAGAAAGCTGCTAACTCCTGGATAAGCAAAGCTTATCCAGAAAAACTTACCCAGGAAAAGAATTATTTTTTTAACTCCTCCTCCAGGATTTTTTGAACCTACTGACAAAATTCAAGCAAATTTGGCTAAAGAGAATAACTCAACCAGATGGAATTCTTCCATTTTTCATGAAAACAAACACAGGCACTGAAAAGGGACTATTTTAGTACTACAATCAAGGTAATTACTGGTGCATGAGAATGCACCTCATTAGGCAGCAGAGAATCCTTAGGGCAACCTCATAGGTATTTTAACCATGGGAAAAACTTCAGTCTGATCTTCTGCCTTCTTGATTGACACCGCAAGTCAGTGAGCTTTGGGACACAGTCTGTAGGATGATACTTCCATAATTCCACTGTTCATGAGAGAATTTATAAAGTGAGCTATAAAGTCTTTGCTTGTAGTTGCTGAAAAACAGTGCTGTAGCACAGTGCTTTGCCCCACTGGCTTTTCCTACATTGGAGAGCATTCTGCTTTGACAAACAGATAAATGGGGAAGGGAAAAACATAGTACGATGCTGATGTGAATAACTTCTGGTGACTTTTAAAATGATAATGATGCCTCCTTTTTTGCCTCCCAGAAATAGAAGGAAATTGCTGCTTTATAGCTGCAGTAAATCAAGCAACAGAGGAGGATGTGCTAGAAATGGTAACAAGATGAGTTGTTCCTGTGTGGGGACTGGGAGAGCAGATTCAGATTGCTGACGTGCATTCACAAAGTGATCATCGAGGGCCCTGGCATGCTCCTCTATGAAACAAGCTCTAGCCACATCATCTGGACAGAAAGGAGCAGGTGTTGTAGCTGAGTCTTGCTCAGACGCCAAAGTTGAGGAGATGGAGCATTCCTTCAGCTGGCAGCAAAAGAAAAAAAAAGAGTTGGGTACTTAAAAAAAAAAAAAAAAAAAGGGTGTGTGTGTGTAGTGGTGCCTTATTTATTAGGCCACTGAAGAAATCTACCCCCATATCACACAGAGCACTTACGCTTAGCAGATGTCAGGATGTATATTATAGACTTCAGAACAGGACAAGGTGCTCAAGCCTAATGAGATTTTGTGAACTATGCTGACCTTTGACTACTGGTTTTCATTTTCTGAGATATATCTGTCTATATATTTTATATAAATACATACACATTTATAAAACACATGCATTATATATATTACATATATGTGTATAAAATATATATGCTTGTATACACACACACATACACATATAACAATATATAAAAAAACTGGCTTTGTACTTGCGCCTTGAATAGTGCACTTTCAAAGCACAGGAAACCTAGCTGCCAGAAGGAAAAAAGTCATAGCTTTCTCTGGCCCCATACATTTTTCTAGTTAAATAAAATAACTTTGCATAGACAAGCATGGAGAGGGGTACAAGATTTCTCCTCACATCTATTTTTCTGTTAGAAACCCTGTGTTTCTCTCAGATCTCTGAAATGGATTGTTGTGTTCATCGATTTGAGAACTGTCGGGAGTTAGAGGCCTGGATTATTTATGTAGGTTTTTTTGAAGTCCCTTTGAGAAAGCCAGATATGTTCTTTCCCTTTCATATTTCTCAGTGGTAGAATAGTTTCTAGAAGGTAAACTAAATCATCAGTTACAGTTGTGCAATCCTCTTGTATTCTACTTATGTCTGGGACAGCATTGGTTCTAGCACACTTTCTTCAAAAGGATAAAAAAAAATAAATTATTAATTGAAATTTATTAAGTGCTTAGATGATAATTCTTGACATGAAGGGGAATTCAGCTTAATCTCTTGTCTGAACTGTTCCATAGAGCTGAACAAAGTGAAAATCAGTAAGCATTATTTTCGTTGCTATTAGAACTGGCAGAGCTGACAAGGCATTGTGAGAGCTTGTCTTTCCAGCAAGAATTTGCTATTTTTCCAAAGTCACTGTTTCTAGGACAGTGATACAAAAGAGTACTCTTACAGATTCAAGTACAAATTAATAAACAAGGGTACACGGGTTGAGCTTTTTGTAAATTTTTGCAGTTGGCTTTTTGTAAATAGTTGCATTATATCGAGATGAAGCTGTACACTCTGACCATAATAATTTGCTTTTAGAATGCATCTCCACTTGTCCTGATTACATGAAATATGTAAATGTATGTTGATTATTTTTCACTGTTGAAGAGAATACTACTGTTATGAAAAAAAAAATGTCTAGGCTTCTTCAAAAAGACATCATCTGCATCTAGCTTTCATACAGCTTATAATCACTGAAAGTTGATAAAACTGATGACTATAGCCCTGGTTCTGAGAAACACTTAGCCACTCCATCTTGACACGGAGGGGGGTTATACTGCACAGAAGCTCATCTTTTGTGATTTTCTGATACTGACAAACCCATTCCCTCCTTGACAAGATGGATCTGTTTCTCCCTATTAAAGCTATATCCAACACAAGTATTTGTTGCTAAGGCTCTTTTGACAAGGAAAGCTTGTATGACTCAACAGATGATGCATGTGTGTCTGTAAATCCATCAGGGGCTGCAATGGAGGGTCGTAAAATACAGCCTCTGTAGAGCAGTATAATCAGGACCTTAAGGAAAGTGAGTAGTTCAGTTCATATCTCAAACTTCAATTCTTTACACTTTTTTCCAGAGTTGTTGTTCCCTCTCTTCCCACAAGAAAGGGGTTCATATGAAGAGCACACACCTCTGTTTGTCTATATGCACAGCTGAGAGACCAAGTGAAAACAGCTCTTCCTGGTTGTTCATGAGCATTAGGGAATAATTCCTATATTTGAGCAAACACCAAATACAAGCAGTTAAACCAAGAGTTTCTCCATTCTGATGGAGAATTTCAGTTAGATCTCAAAGTCGCAGAAGAATCTGCTTCTTCAGTGTGTTCAGGTTTTACATGCATCTTGTGTCCAACTTTGTATTTTTAACTTAATACAAACCCTCACTCTCAGAAAAGTCAAATGTGATATAGTTATATAAACTATGTCAGGATGAAATTTATTCTGAGAAGAAAAGTGACACTTGTTAAGTAACATTAAATTTATGTGTAATCTTAATTTATAATGTTTCTTCTATCACTGCATGAATGAGAGACATTCCAGGTAACTTCTGAGGTCTGAAGGAAGATTTAGGGGATGTTCAGTCTTGAAAGAATACAGTGACGGTTTACAAACATGCTGAAAAATAATATAGCTTAAAACCAATTGTTCTTGAACAAACAGTTGAAAAGAAGAAAGGCAAGATAATAGTGCAATACTGTATTTCAAGACAAATGTTTACAAATTACATTGGAAAGAAATGCTAGAAGAGTAAAACCTGTTTTGACAGAAAATAATGCACATCATTTGCTTAGCATCATTACTTATACTAGGAAAAAAATATAATGACCACAAATCTAGAGTGTCTCTCTGAATCTATATTGTCTATCTAAACAAGATCTAATCAAGGATCATCAAACACATTCAGCAATCCTAGACTTTCTGAAAGGCATCAATAATTTGATATTCATATGGTTTCTTTTCACTTTTCCAAATTACAACATAATAGAATAATATGTAGGTAGAAAGCATTGTAGTCCTTACAGTTGGCTCCCATGATAAACATTCCCCCTCTAAGACCACATTTCCAGCACCGCAGCACACTAGAACTGTCCAAGGTCAAAGCCTGTTTGCAGTAGTTTTACAACAGGTAGCTTTATACCTAGTTGCCACGTGTAGTATTTTTAAACAATTAGACGTAGCACATTGTCAACTGTGACATGAGAGAGAACTGAAATCAAGCTCTGCATGTTCAAGGCATGAATGCTGGTGAAGGATAAATACACTTCCACTTCATGACTGTCTGGTTCCAGTCCACACCAGTGCAACTAGAATGTCAAGAGCAGACATACTCAGGCCTTATTAAGCATGGAGGGAAGCAGAGAGGAAAGGTAGGGCCATGCTGAGAGAAACAGGGCTGAATGAGGTCTGATCAGCCCTCCACGCCTATAAAAATACAGTGAAACCATCTCAATACAACATCTTTAATGCTGTTTTCACACTGGGCCAATACAATCAGTTGTTATTCTAATAATTCACAACTAGCAATGATTGTAAGGAAAGGGGAAAATTTGAGAGAAGTTTTCTGTAAAAGGAGGCTGAGTAAACTCTAAAGTGTATTGTCAGAGCTATAGCTGAGAAAAATGCAGTTATGGATAGAAAGAAGATATTATGCACTGAGATACTGGTTTGTGGCTTACTTCCTCTTTCTCATTTTTCTGCAGTCACTTGACACACATCAGGAGTACAGCAGCAGCTCTAACTTTTTCAGACAAGTTTCTGTGTGTATATTAAGAAAAGATTAGGCATGCATTGTTGCAGAGGGCAGATTTTAAGTAGGCATAAATCATCACGGTTTTGTTAAAGCCAGCGTAAGCCTTTTAAGAAAGGCTTAGATGCTTAACTAGATAAATTGATTTCACGGTAGTGAAATCAATGAGTTATGATGAATGAGTTAATGCAGGTTTATGCCAGTTGAGGGACTGTCATCCTGTCTCACCTACTGCCATCCTAAATTATCAATCACTTTCAAAGGCTAGTCAGGTACATCAGGATGTAATTGTGGGTCATCATATGCAGGTGCATAGAAAGTAAAGAAGGTGCATATTACACCTACCTGAGTCCCAACACTGATTCCAGCCATAGAGGGGTTTGCTCTTCTTGGTGCACATCACTCATTTAATCTGGGTTCGCTCCTCATAGTCCTTCGACAGGACAAAGCATTAGGGTTGCACTAGAAGGGACATGAATTTGAAATCAGAGAGGGGAAAATATAGGGTTAGATATTATCAGAAATTGGTTATCAGAAGTCCTCCACCTCTACCCACAATCTACAAAATTATCAGTAAATTCAAAATTTCTGGAAAACTAAACCACAGCTCCCACAGCATATTCCTGTAATGGAATACAATGCAAGGTCAAAATCCAGATAATGCTTCACTCCAGTTGATCAAAACGTGACTATTCCTCAGTATTATTTCAAGCAAACTTTCCACGTGAAACTAACTTTTGGGTTCCTTTTAAATTCTGAAATGAAATAAATTCCAGTCTTTCTAGGAAGCTAGAAATTAAGGAACATGGGTTCTGTCTCTAGTTCATTATGACTGATGTTTAGCAGTCGCTTCAGATACCTTCATGCCTCCAGCTGTAAGATACAAGGAAGAAAATACGTAGCCTTTACAAAATTCTTTATCTTAAGCAGGAAATAATGTTGTCATACAGGTGCTCTGCATAATTTTAAAATCAGAGAATACATGCAGTACAAACGCAATATGCCTGACAAAAATATTGTAACATTTTGTTGCAGCTATTTTTCCCCCACTATGATTTCTCACACATGGTATTTTAGAGGAAACAGGAAGAAGTGTTTTTTCATTCTGCTTGCTGCTGCAATTTGGCAGCCCAGAAGTTCTCTGGGATTACACTTGTGAGCAAGTGTGCGCAAAATGCCCTCAAAATAGAATTCTTCTCTTACATATTTTACACCCAGTTTTCAAAATTACAAATGATTGCACTGCTCACAGAGGGAAGGGGTAAATATAGGATGAATCAAATCTCTCATTCAGTGAATGTGGAGACCCCAGACTGTCTTGACTATAACCCTCTGCTGAACCATCAGTAACTCTGCTGATGGCTCTTGTCTGCATAAAATGGAGGTACAACCAGTTCTACTTGCTGTTAAGAAATGGTAGAGCTTAACCTGTCAAAAAGAGTCTGAGTACAGTAATATGATTGTCACTACGTGTTCCACACATGACCAGTTAATTCTCAACACATTTTCCAGGTGTTTGCAATCATAGTTTAGCTAACTTGGATCTAATCTAATACAGTTATAGCATAATAATATACTGTGATATGAGCACTTATTTCATAGGAATGCTTCCCTAAAATGCAAAGAACAACTAATACTTAGTATGCAGGTTTTTCACAATGTCTTTTGTTTCATGTCATACTTAAGGAAAAGCATTTGAACCTCCTATTGAAGCTTGTATGAACAAGTTTCTTCTTTTGTATTGCCCAACAGATATTATAATTGTAAAAGTAGTGTTTCATAATTGTTATTTAATGTAGATATATAATTTTAGACAATGCAAGGTAGTATTTTAATTTTCCGTCTTAAAGGAAGGGTCTGAGAAGGAAAAATAAAAGTCCTGGTTTGCCAGAAAGACAAGACATAGGGGGATACTAAATACTTAAATATTATTCTTCTAAAAAGCCGAAAGAAAATGACAGCATATTTTACAAATGTAAACAGACTGCTGTGAGGAAAATACTTAGGTAGCATACAAAACCACAAAATTGTACATTTTTTAGTGCTTATTGGTTTCATCTTGCCATGTTTAATGGATAAATGTTCTGTATCAACATTTAAAGCTGTTTTACTGTTCAAAATGATACTATTCCTAATTGCCTTGCTTGCCAAAATCAGTAAGAATGTTGTCTTTAGTACGCAGCAGAATAGTTAACAACTATCACAGTTTGAAAGTTTTTTTAAGTTTGCAGTTGAATGAACATTGAGCAAGTGTTTTTATTATACCAGCATATTTTTTATAGTTATCTTAAATTGGCCTTTTTTTTTTTTTTCTCTAAAACTATAATGTAATCTAAAATATATGATCCTGACAAGATCATGCCAGCTCCTTTGAAGATGGAAGAGGATACTTCACTAGGTTCCAATTAGAGGTTTGACTGACTGTAATAAGGCTCCCTAGTGAGATTCCTACCAAATGGACAGCAAGGATTGATTATTCTGCACTATTAGCATGGTGATTTAACTAATCAAGCTCTGAAACTAATTTGCTTACTTTGCTGATTTTGACACAGATAGTATTTCACTATTTGTTATTACAAATTTTGCTAGTTCAGTGAAATAATGTGAACTCCTTAGTTTTAGTGACAAGTTTTCTTGTTTTAGTTGAGATTTATAACCTGGAAGTTAGAAACAGAAGCTGGTGTTTGCTCATTTTTGGAAGGCAACATGCATCTACGTCTTCTGCCTATGAATACCCAGGATAGATAGCAGGCGGTTGGCCTGAAAGCCTGAGCTCTGCTAACAAGTTTGTTTCTCACTGCATGCTGACAGGAAAGCATCCAGCACACTAATCACACTGTTTTTTTCAGTAGCAGCTATTTTTCCACACTCCTGCCTCCATCTTTGATTTGAGTCCTACTGAAGGGAGGAAAGAAATAGAACAAAGAATATTTTCTCCTCAAAAAGTCCATCCAAGTTACTGTGAAGAGCAGTGTTATTTTTGAAGGGAAAAAAGACCCCTAAACCAAAACACGAGCTACAGCATGTGATATCACAGTTCCCCATTACATTTTTCTACCAGAAATGTCACAGGACTGACCAATGCTGACACAAAATAAATTCAGTGGAAAGAGCAAAGGTAATAACAATTATCCCTAGGTGATCTCAACTGCTGTTGAATACAGCCCTAATAAAACTTGTGTGTGTGTATGCACACATATATATTTTAACTTCTCTGAAATAGTTCCAGTCTCTTCCTTAACTCCATAGGTTACTGTCCAGTTAAAAGCTGTGTTTTCAAGGACTACAACAAGTATTAGGGCTATATCGATGCCACAGCTATACCAATGATCCCTGTCAGAGTTACTCTGTTGGCAGTGGGGTAAGGGAGAAGTCAAACTGCTGAAGAATAAAACTGCAACTCTGAAACTCTGTTTTTATTAAATATCATGCTTCACTCAAGGTGATGGTGGACAGAGATCATTATTCTACATGTGAATGTTAGGTTTCATGTCCATATGGCACTTGTACACACTCAAGAAATTTCACTGCACAAAATGCCTCCTTTTATTGTCTGAAATATTGTGGGAGGGGGGGCTGTGCATTATTTTTGTGTGAAATACAGAGTCACAGTCCGATCCGCACCCTTATGCATCCTTGACCAGGATCTGGAGTATGCTGCTTCCCACAGCATGATTAGCCTTCAGGCAGTCTGGAGATCAAGTCTGCTTTATGAACAGCTCTGAGAGAAAACATCAGCTGACTCTCCACAAGGATTACCTCTCAGGTGGAAAGACCTATAGCTATATAGCTATAGTTCTCTATAGCTATAAGCAGCTGACCAAAGAAATGGATTTAATCTCATACTGTTAGCAAGGGTGTATCAGGAATTACAAAAACGAAATGATCTGCTGTTCAAACCCCAATCTATTATCTGCTACACGGTGCCCACGTGATGCAAATATGTGATTATCATTGCCTACTTCAATTGTGAGGATGACAGCACTGCAAAGAATGCTCTGGGAACTTACTTTCAAATGTCTACTAATTGGCACTCTTAGTGTAACCTAATTAAGGATCTTTTAATAGAAAAAGCGTTAAAATTTTCGTTGAAGCCTTAAGAAAATCAGAAAACATGGAAAGCAACACTAATATGTCCTTTTAACATAAATACGTACTAATTAGCAACTTAATGAGACAGCCAATCTGCTATTAGGATAATTCCAGCTAGAATAATTGTGACAGAGAAATGTCTGGTGACAGTGCAAGTTCTTTAAGACATAACATGATTCAGTTGTGTTCATTACCAAAGCAGTTAGGATTTGTTTCTTCACATATAACTAGGGATAGGCTGGGTCTTTATTAGCAATAGCTCAATCCAGGAAAATAAGGAAATCTAAGAATTTACAACCTGAAAATGCTGCAAACTTACTCTTCTGCAGGAAAAAATCCTACAGTGTTTCCCTTTGTTGTGTCTGCAGGTATAGTAAGAAGAGCACAAAGTCAACTATATGTCTGGCACTTTATGGGAGAATTGAGCAGAGACCAAAGCTGAAGTCTCTACCCTCACCCACCACACAATGCACATTGTTACTTAACAGGCTAATAGCACAGCACTTCATGTCCCAGGTACTTACTGCAGTTACTAATTCCTAAAACTCTCACTTGAGTGAGAAAAAGGGAAGATCACTAAGGTGAATGTGAAGCCCAAGGAGTTTTCATTGGGCAGTGCAGCTTCTTCCTCTCCTGCACATCCATGTAGCTCTCCTCAGAACATGTCAGTCTGTCTGATTTCATTACCAGCATTTTTCAAGATCAAGAGAGCAAATATTAAAAAACAAACACATGAAAAATATGGTTTAGCCTGGCAGTTTTAACTTGTTCTGTGGTATGATCACTCTGTAGAAGTCTCAGAGATAAACTCCTACTGGTTTAATGAAAATAGGTGGTCCTCTGGATGTCAGAGATCCTACTGGTGCGTCCACAGTGGGAAAGACCCGTACATATCCCCCTGCCACACACATGCTTATTAGACATCAGAAAATCAACTCTAAGGGTTTTCAGGAGGCTGCAAGGGAGACTGAAATTTGAAATATTGTTAGTCAAACACTGGTGTTGGGGAAAAGGTAATTACAGGGTATTGCACTAATGAAGACAAATAATTTCAAATGCACTCACAACTCAGGAATGCATCTTCTCATGCTTCACTTTAGCTAAACTGATTTTCTGTAGTGTCAGAGGAAAGGGATTGTTTATTTGGAAGCAAGCTCACCTCCCTAAAGGACATCCATGCAAGGATGGTGTGCTGCAATAGTTAAATGACAACCCTGACTAAGGAAGGGAAGAACTGTTACACACCACATCCATGCTGAAAGGGAAGACCTTTAAATTCAGAGCTGATTGCTGTTAACTGGCTTTGACATGCTGATGCATAACAGAAAAAATCTAGACAGGCCATTTGCTTTCTGGAGGCGTATTGACTCAGAATCTGAAGAAATGTTTCAAATATTGGGTGGATTCATCTTTCGCTCAACAGAAAACCTCAAAAGACTCCCTCCTGACTCAGCTACCTCCAGATTAGACACTGAATAGCCCTCGAGGTCTGCAATACCTCTCCTTCTGATTTTTCAACATATGCTAAGACAAAGGAGGCATATAGCCTTTTCTGCATCCTACCAGAGCCTTTTTTATGGACTTTCAACTTGCTTTAAGTCACAGAGCCACAAAGCCTCTCCTTGTGAAAGCCACTCAGATGAAAACATAACACCAGGCAGTAAATCATCCTACAGTGAAAAGCCCTCTTAGGCTACTCACAAGAATAAAACACAGGCTTGAGAACACTAGATAGTGTTTGGTTTTAACACTACTAGATCTAGATGAGGATATTATAGTGCTGAATTATATGAGAAGGCAGTGTGGATTTCCTGCAGCATTCATTTGCTATGTGACTGACAGTTCCTATATAACTGAGGGGGGGGAGTGAGGAAACCACTAACTAATGAAATATTTGTGGCTGTGACAGATAGTGGGAAAAGATAACTATCAGCCAGGGAATAGTGCCACCTATACTAACAGATATTTTACTACCAAATGAGACGGTAATTATAAAGCAGATGTTATGAAAAATTTGGGGGTTAGAAACCCAGACATGACGATAAGCATACAGGACAGTTCATCTGAGAAGAGGAAGTTTAATTAATAGCAAGAGGAAGCAAATCCTAATTTAGTTTGTGAGTAGGCGGAAGTACAGAAATCTCCTGAGGAAGTAGTTTGATTCGAGTGACAGAGACTTGGAAGATGTATGCCATATTTGAACACAGACTTACTAATTGTAAATAAACAGTAGCCTCTTCTCTCATTGTGACACATCAGGAAAAAATAATCTGAAATGTTGTATCAGAAGACATGAAAATACCCATTAGCTCAATCTTATACACTGCACAGCAAAATTACATACTACTCTACTAGGGTGTATAGCAAATACAATGAAATAGCAAAAAATGCTGTAATAAACTATGAATTTGTTTGAATCATGCAGCAAAAGCCTCTGTTGACATTTCTTTGAGGAAAGAAACATCAACTCACAGTAAATGTTTTCAAAACAAGGATTAAGTAGCACAACATTTATTTTAAGAATGAGAATCTGTAGATCCTAAATAAAATAATATTGCCCATTATTGATTATTTGAGTACAGAGGCAATAATAAACGCCATATAGCACCACTGCCATTCTAAGGAGCCACTAGGGAACATACTTGAACTTCTTATAGCTATCAAATTTGTTATTAAAACCAAAATTTGCATTTAACGCTCTTAGTGTTCCTCTTTTTTTGCTGTATCTTTGCACTGATCTGTTTTTCAGGAACGCGTTCATCCAGTGAATTTAATTTTCATAGAGTCACAGAATGGTTTTGGTTGGAAGGGACCTTAAGGACCACCTAGTCCCAGCCCCCCTGCCATGGGCAGGGTCACCTTCCACTAGCCCAGGTTGCCCAAAGCCCCGTCCAACCTGGCCTTGAACCCTGCCAGGGAGGGGGCAGCCACAGCTTCTCTGGGAAACCTGTGCCAGTGTCTCACCACCCTCACAGGGAAGAATTTCTTCCTTATATCTAATCTAAATCTACCTTCTTCCAGTTTAAAACCATTATCTCCCATCCTGTCACTCTATTTCCTGTAGAGTCCCTCCCCATCTTTCCCATAGACCCTGTTTAAGCACTGGAAGGCTGCTGTAAGGTTTCCCGGGAGCCTTCCCTTCTCTAGGCTGAACAACCCCAACTCTCTCAATCTGTCCTCATAATGGCGGTGCTCTAATATGCTGATCATCTTCATGGTCCTCCTCTGGACTTGCTCCAACAAGCTTGTTTTTAAACAGAACATTTATCCCAAATAGCATGACTCAAATATACAGACTGAAATCTAATACCATATTCTGATATCTTACTCTATTGCATACTATCAAAATAAGAAGTGGGTTGGCTTCTGTACACAGGACTGGATTATTTTGGTTTGATGTCCACACTGGAGAAGATTGTAGAAATGTGAAGCAGAGCAAAAGAAGACTGTAGAAGTGCTACTTTGTTGATTAAGAAGTTTATCAAAGTGAAAACTGAGGAGTAATTTGATCACTCTGTGCCAGGGCTTTCACACGGTGAAAATGTTTAATGGTAGGGGACTTACTGACCTTGTTGATGAGAAGATAAGAAAATTAAATTTGCTGTATGCTAGAGTTAGGTACATTGAAGCTTGAAAGACCGTGCAGTTCCCCAGCAGCCAGGGCAATTGAACATTTCAGTCAGGGAGGCAATCTCATGCATTTTGACTTCAGTTACAGCACAGTTGTGAAGTTTTAATATTTTGGTTCCATTTAAGTTCAAGACTTAAAATATCAGTTTGATTTCAGAAATGACTGAAAGTGATTTTCATTTTGGGCTGTGGTTATGTCACTGATTAAAGGCTCCATGTTTGGCATGGTGGCAGATTTACCATCACACTGGAAGATGACTTATTCTGTTTTAAAGAATCAAAAAACCCACACCAGAACCAAGATTTTGATGCAAACTAGGCTGAGAGCATGAGGCAAGGGAATATGCATCATCTCATTCATACTCTTGTGTCCACAGTAGGACCATAACTCTAATAAAACATCAAGCTGCTTTAGCCAGACATCACCAAGATTCAAGGAGAAAGTTTACCTCAGGGAAGATGGGCAGCCTGTGAGCTATGATCTCTCTTATTTTAGGCACAGCCTATTATTTCCTTAGCACAAGTAGACCTCTGTATATCATCAATCCCTGTGTCATACATACATACTCTTTGTAACATGGATCAGCAAGGTCTTAGTTATTCTAGCTAGCTAAGATATTCTTTTCCCCTACAATCTGGAAATGGGAACAGGTGACCTCAAAATATACTGAAAGTACATTCTCTGTCTCTTACTATATATCACATCACTTGTGAGGATTTCATGTGTCAGAGTATGCCAAAATACCTGGTGAATATTTCAAAAAAATAAGTACATTTGTCGGTATCTTTGCTGGTGGAAGCAAGGACTGAAAATAATTATCTGGGAGAAAAACGTGTCTTGTATTCTCTTTGTTATTTGCTCTTCTTATGTAATATCCACTGAATTTGCAAGGAAACATGTATTCATCATCTCTTCAAAAATTCTTCACAGTTAACTGAACTAACTGTAATGAATAATGCTGAAACTGTGCATGCTCTCCTACTCAAATAGATTTTGGGTGCTTTTTCGTTATTGTTTTTGTTTTTTTAAATGACTCACATTTTGAGGACTGCTTCCCAAGTTAATGCCTCATTAACTCAAGCATAAAAACCTCAACAAAACAACAACCTCCCAAACCCATGGCAAACACAAGATCCATAGCTGCGTATATTTCATGCGCTCCATTTAGCTGATCTGTGAGAAAATACAGCCTTAAAAGTGCCACAAATCTGGAGCTAGTAATGATCTTGGCCACTAAGCCTGCACTGCACTCATCAGCTGGGAGGAGCCCTGGAGGCTGGCTGGGGCTCAGCGCAAGCTCAGCACCAGGGAGCAGCGGGAGCAGTCTGATCAGGGCAGAGTTGGGTTGAGACCCCCAGGTGATGGTGACAGGGGTAGGGTATTGTCCCCACATTTGCACCAAAGGTGAGTGTGGAAGGAACGAGATAATTCAGGCCCAGCCACACTGTCTTGCGTTGCAGTAACATGTGAGTGTGGGTCACCAACCTGCACGCTCCCTGTTTGAACAGTGAATTCCTGTAAGCAAACACAACTCCATAATTCACCTGAAACATGGTAGCACTTACAGCTTACAAACAGGACAGCAAGTGAGGCCAGCTCTTTTGTAAAACAATTTAGACACAGTCCCTCCACAAGAAAATTTGCTATATAAATTTACATTATAAGTGAGAGGAAATTAGTGAAAGGATCTCCCAAAATCTGATGGCAATTTGGACTACAACCCAAAGCAAAATTTCTTCAAGCATAGCAATATTTTTCCTTTCCCCTCTAGCTGTACTTTATGCACACGGTGCATTTTTTTGGTTAAATTCATTTTGAATGGATATGAACCAGGCATTTGAAAAGGTAGTTATTTGGATTCAGGATAAACAAACATTGGTCTAGTTATATTATGCCAGTATTTTAGAAAAAAACCTGCATAATGCCAAACTCCATACAAAAACATCCCATTTGTCCCTGTCACAAATTGAATAAGCAAGCACCTAGTAATATTTGTAGACTGGCCTTTAATTTAATGACACTGAAGTTTATTGGATATGAAAAGACTGTTTCACATTACACTGGATGAGATGTGAACTACTCTTGTTGCGTTTGTCAAATGTTTCGAGTATTGTAGTCAGAATCAGTTAATGTCAGAAAAGAGATCTGAGAACGGTGCTGAACAGACACAGTGGTGGATCAGGCAGCCTGTGTGAAGTATCAAGGGCTGGGACATGGCTCTGTGTTAATAGGCAAAGAGGAAAGATGCATCCAAAGAAACATAACATTTCTTAACCTCATAGGTGAGCTGACCACATGGAAAGAGCGAAAAAGAGCAATGAAACAATATATTTCACAATGAAAAAAGATTAATTACATTGAACTTCTTGGGCATTTTCTGCTTTTTATTTTACCAGACACCCATGTGTGAAGTACACAAATACCTCCTTTCTTATCTACTAGCTCAGCTCTCCAGGGAGGACTGGCAGGACTCTTCCTTGCCTAACAAGGTTGATCTTTCCTAGCAGACGGAGAAATCTACCTACTTGGAGCACATCCTTTGGCCATATCTCAAATTCCACAAACCTACAGGTCTTTGCATTACTGAAGAAAAGCATGCATAGGGCAGGCATCAGTATCACACTATTTGCAGCATGACTTGGGATAGAGGTTGCAACAGTAGTGATGCCAAGAGACACCTCCATGTCTGAAAAGAAGAACGAGTATTCCGCAGTACAGCACAATGACACTGAGGAAAGGAAAATAAACCTGTGCTAGACATTGAGGTTCTTTCGTTCATAGATCAGGTAGCCTGCAGGTGCTTTGGAAGAAGGGAGACAGATAACATACAAAATCATCTCAGGGTTTGTGCATCTGTTCCCAGGAATTACAGAGATGGGATAGGAAAGCTACATGTTAACAGATGCTCTTACTTCTTAGGCATTCCTTCTTCTAGGTAGCCGAAATGACATTTTCTTTTTATCCTGTTCTGTTTCTATTTCCTGCCAGAAGCAGGAAGCAGAGAGCATGATTTCTTTCTTTGGCACATCTTCCAAGCAAACAAACAAACAAATCAACCCCAAGCTAACTATTGACTGTTTTAGGTTTTTCTTCCAGAACAGACTTACAACTCTTAGCATAAAATATATTTACTTAATTTTTTATTTTTTTAACACCCCTTGAGTGAAAGTAAACAAACAAAAAGCATTCCAGGAGCAGCAAAACCAATGAAGTCAGTATTCCAAGAAATGTGTATTTTTAAGTGGATTTTCTCATGTGCGGTAACAGATGAATCCTGATGGTGTCCCTTCTACAAAGGAGTTAACAGGGTTATTCTCCATCACCCAGCTGTCAATTTCTGTGCCATTTGCAGGAATGTAATTGTTTTTAAGACCTCTGCCCCTCCGCCAAATGCCACTAGAATTGACCAGTGGTTCGGAAGTTAATTGCAATATCTGACAGACACACGTGCACATACACATGGAACACGACTCCAAAAAACTAATTTCCCTAGGAAACCAAATAGTTACATTTAATTTAGATACCTGAGAATAAATACATGACCTCATGGAAGAGGAGACTAGAAACAAAACAGACAAGGATTGCAAGAGTAATTCATGTTTTGCCTGGTGGTTGAAATGGACACACAACTGTGAGCCTTACAAATAATGTTTCTTTCACCTCAAAACAAGCAGCTGTCATCTCCAAGTGCTGTTTACCCCAGCAACATAAGCAAAGGATTTCTGATTCCATTAATCACAAACCCAGATTGTGAATAAAATGTCATCCTGATGGCCTGACAACTACTGAGCTTCTAAAAAGTGGCTATTTCCAGGTGTAGAGAGGGATTAGAGGGGGACTACAATCATGATAACACAAACTGGATCAAGGACAACATGCAACTATTACTAGTGCTGAACTGCAAAATACATTTCATGCTAGGAAATAGCTCCATCTCCTGTTCTGCACACAGAAGTTCTCCAAATCCTCATTTAAAAAAAAAAATAATAAAGAAACCTTCTCTACAGCTGATGGTTTAGAGTTTCTGCAAAGAGAAAATAAAATTCAAGCTTATGACTACAAAATTAACTCCTCTTATGTACACATTTAAATACCCCTTTTATCTTGCTGGGAAGAGCATTAGAAAAAAAATCCAGTAGGTGCTAAGAGAAAAGTGTTCCTATGTGTCAAACCATCATCCGAAATGATGATGAGGGATGTTCTCAGCTCCCCCTAAAAAAACCTTATATAGTTGAAACATAAATCTCTGTCCTATGCCCCATGCTGCACGGCTTTGTTCACCATTTTAGAGAGTGCTTTAAAGCTTTTACTCCATAATGTAGCCAATCTTGGGTGCTTTTCCAGTCTCTCCAGTGACAGTTATCCCACTGAATACTTAGATGAAGTCAATAGGAGTTTTGCCATGAATTTTATTACAAACTTTTCCTTTGCTGCCCAGACAAAAAAAAAAAAAAAGTTAGGAAACTATGGTGCAATACTCTTACCCTTCCCAACAGAAAGGTATTTTCATTCCATCTTCTGCTGCGCTACATGCCCTAACACAAACTGAAAAATACTGTGTGAGAGATTGGTCTTTGCAAAGATGTACCTTCTGCGGAGAGACACTACACAACTTTTTGTGAATCGTTACTTGGAAGACTGAAACCACCTGTGAGACTACCAAGGAGCAAAACCACGGTACAATCAGCTGATTTATTCATATTGCAGGACACATCCTTTAAAAGTAGTAAGTAGGGACAGCTCTGTTGTCCGTCCAGCAGCCTGCATTATATTAAGTTTGTGACAAGACGAATATAGAAGCCATGCAGGACAGCATCATTACATTCTTCTACCAACTCACCTCTATGAGAGGACTTGTCCTAACAGGGCAGCAGTGGAGAAAGTATCTTTCTGCCCATTCAGGATGGCAGAAAGGAGCTTCTATGAACAGCTCTGATGGGGAAGATAAAGTAAGCATTTGTAGGCAAGGCTAATGGACAGTCTACTTCCATGACTGGGAAGGTGAGTGCTAAACAACATGCAGAATTCAAGACACTGATAGGAAAGTGATGTTGTGCTAGAGGAACAAAGGGATTCAGGTGTATAATACAGAATGGCACATCAACTGAGCAATAAAGGAATGATTCAGGTAACTGAGCAATAAAAGGGTTCAGACTCACCAAGAAATTTTAAAGCTGCACCCTTCCGCCAGATCGGGGCAGTTTGCTGGTCTGTAAGGCTGCGCTGCAAGTGCAAAGGAAGAAAAAACTCCAGCTTCCCCACTGCTGTGAAGCCACCAGGTTCCTCATGCTTTGTATTGTAGAGGCTTGCATGGAAACGTGACTCCCATTCCCATTCAGTATGACCTCTGCACTCCTCTGGTGCCCATAAAACATCTATACTTCAGAGCACTCAATAACAACCAAGACTTATTTTTCAAACTTTGACAGAAGTAAATTTATACAAATAGGATTTCTTTAAAGTCTACTGGTAAGAAATAGCTATTTTGTGTCCATACCTCACCACTTTTTTGTCTGGTTATTGAATAAATATAAGAGTAAATACAACTTTCTCTCAGGGTGAGGAACAAAGCCTCAGCCTTCTTCCAGTTCACACCTACCCACACAGGAGCACAAACCCCAGCAGATACTTGACTTGCAGGATCACAGTCAAAGGTTTCATAGCAATTGAGTAGTTCCCTTTGCTACTTATGTACCTACTACCTTTACTGTTTGCCTTTTACAGCCTTCCTGGATGCCTTTATATCAGCACTTAACATATACCAGAATAACATCTGTCACATAGCATTCAAATATAAGGTGTCTGACTTATGAATGGGAGAAGTTTGAGTAATACAGAGGTTGGCAGAAAGAAAAAGGATCCTAAAGGCTTAATTTATTTGCCCATAAATTGCAATGGAGATGGAGGCACACCAGTCATTCTATACTACTCCATCAGCCTGCTGGCAAAGGCAAGATAACTTACACTGAGGATCTTAAATCTTTCAAGAGGAGCAAGTGGTGCACTACTTGCATTTGTGTGCTGGAAACTAAGTACCACCCTACTGAGAGATCATACCCTCTCTTGAGGAAGTGTATCTGCTTGCTGGACAAGAACCAGACTTCCCAACTGCTCCTGGGAGTAACGCGGGCTGAAATCCTCCTTGTACCCTTACAGCACTCACACTAAAGCTCTGTATGTAGTGTACGCTCATGTATGTACTGGATGCAACATGAGCCTGTTCTGTACCTGCTTGTTACAACAACTGGAGTGCAGTGTGGTTACTGGGCTATTATTTCACATCAGAGGAGTTAGCATGATAAAAATTCGGCTCTGCAGAGCTGGGAGGTTTGTCATTCTGATATGTCACACAGACTTTGACACTGAAAATAGTTATGTTATTTATTTCATAGACTGGGAAGGTGAAGAACACTATCATCTACTTTTAAATGCCCAGCAGACATCATGAGGCTGATGGATTTGTAGGGAGTATTTGTAAAGTAGTGCCCTCTGAATGTGTATGAAAACCCAGAAGTTTTTAGCACCCACTCATATGAGTGCAGTATGGGTTGATTGTATTCTGCTGCAGAAAGCAACATCGCTCCTCACTTTCTTTCCACTTTAAGTATCAGTCTTCTCAGCTAAGAGTTCCTCGGCAAGGAAATCAAAGCAGCACAACAGCAATTTATGAGTACTTACCTATTCTTATAAGCCTGTGAAGGAGGACCTTGATATCTGTTACCTACCTTCTCCTGTGCCATTTCAGATGTTACAGGGATAGCAGGATGGCTTTGCAATGAGAGACTGTCTCAATCCAAATATCACTGCCCAAGATGTGTGCAAACAAATCAGTTTCAAGGGCTGGTTTTATAGTGGATTAAAGGAGAAAGAAAATGTTTTTGCAGCTCCCGACAGCTTCCTCTAAGAATAAGTACCATAATAAAACAAACAGCTGTATGAGAATTCCCTCGAAAAAAATCATTGCAGCACGTAAAACAAAAGAATATATGAAATTAAGCCTGTTTACAACAGCAGTATGGGTCTGTCTGGACACCTTTCTGTTGAGGCGTTGGTTTTTCACACAGTTTTGAGGTCCCTCGTCGAGAACAGCAAGGCCATACAAAGGCCAGTCAGGGATAAATCTGGGAGGTGGGAAAGAAAGGGGCTGCAGTTGCACTGTTTATTAGCATTTCCCAGAGCAGCAGAGATCTGCATTGCTAACTGGGATAAAGGGCGTCTGTGTCCTGTGTGGTACAGACTACTCCAAGGCAGAATAGGTAGATGTCAAGCTGAGCACCTCACTCTGATATCACTGCACTAGAGGTCAAACTAGCTTTTCTCTAGCATCTCCAGAGTGTGCTGGACTTGGGTTGTGGTCCCAGGGACTCACACCACCTCTCCCACATTGATGTACTGCAGTGTATTTTGCTGTTCCTAAAGGAATGATGAACTTTTGTCCGAGACACTGACAAGGTACAATAGCATGATGCTAGCTCACATGAGCCCTGTAAGATTTTTGGTAAATCACTCTGTGGCTTTGGTTTAATCCTCTATTGCAATTATTGGCACTCTCCTCCTCTGCCCAAAGGCTGGTTAAGCAGCATGCAGACCTGATCTCCAATACTACTTCTGCCTCAGAGAATATACAGCACTGAGCTGACAGTCCACAAAACTCCCTCAAAGTGACAGCATGCTCCTTAGAGCAATCCTGTAACAAGTTCATATAATACCTGTGTTGATTATCTACGCCTCTTCCTGTTTAGAAGACAGATCATTCCATTTCACCAGGTGAAACCTACAATATCTAAAGGTTATTCTTCTGCAGGTGAGATTTTGAAAGACCTGCTATTAAGAGAAGGTGTATGCAAATACATCAAGAGAGCAGATCACTTTGAATGACAGACCAGAATACACAGGGGCATAGTCCTCTCCTGTAAGTGTGGTGAAAATGTTCTCACCTACAGGAATAACAATTCTTGCAGCTTCAAGTTTTTAAATAGATAAAAAAATAATAATCTTAGAAATAGAGTTGGTTAAGCAGTTCAAATAGCTAAACTCTCCAGTGTACAAGGCTATCATTTTAGATAATGAGACATTTCTCCATTTTGCAAAAGGTTAAAGACAGACTCTATAAATTCTGCATCTAGCAGCCCAGGGAGGCTTCTCCTAATAGCCCCAACAGCCATCATTTCATTGTCTGTGATGCATCAGGATCAGTTAATGCTGATGAAGTGCAAGGCTTTGTGTTCAGAATAAAAGCAGGAGCAGGTGAGGCTTCATGACTTGAAGCTGCAAAAGAGCTTTCTGCAAATAAGCTGCTGAAGGAGAAAAGAAAACTAAATTAACTGTCGCCAGCTACAATGAAACCAGTAAATAACTAGTACAAAATGTTTCCTAAGAGATGAACGTACAAGGTCCTTATCATACTATACATTGCATAAAGGGTAGTCTCGGCAAACCAGACTTATGGGCCAACCTGTGTTTCACAGAGCAGGTGGCAATGCTGCCCTTTAGGTACTGGCAAGCCAGAGGACGTGTGCCTCAGCCATCTGGAACTCTGTCAGCACACACTCATGCTGGAAATAAAATGCACAAAGATTTGCATGGCTGATTTTCTGCTTCATGCTTTGGCGAGGACAACAGAGACGAGCAGCCTTGCCCTGCTGACCATTTGTGACAAGAATTTGCTTGGCGACAGAGACCCTCAGGTGGCCACACGAAACCGACCATCTGTTTCTTGTGAGACTGTAGCCAGCCACTGCATGAAAAGGTAAAAATTAAAATTGGGGGGTGGGGGGGGAGGGAAGGGAATCAGAGAAAGGACAGAGAAGGCACACTATTAGCTGTGCTGCAGATTTTTTTTTTTTCCTTCCCAACAATAGAGGGCGTCAATCCTCCATTCTGTCCTCAGCCCTGGCCCTTTGCGAGCGCAGTGTGACGCTCCGGAGGTTCTCAGCTCTCCCCTCAGCAAGAGGCAGCAATTTTATTTCTAGGGAGCAACACATTTTATGTGTATTACTTCACCAGAAGCAAAAGAGCAATAGGAGTAATGGTAGCTTCAGGCAGTTCAATAGACACCACTTCTTCTTTGTTAAATGAAGATTTTTTCAGATTCAAATGCAGAACTACTTTTACAGCAGGCACGCATTCACAGAGGAGCCATTTAAAAAAAATACACCAGCCCTCTAAGCAGACTTTGAGCTCTGATGAAGTAGCAATCTTCTGCTGTGGGACACAGAGGCTCTTTCTTCTCCCTTCCCTCTAGGCTCTGAGCCCAATAAGAGGGCTCTGCATGCACCTGGGCCTAAGGTAAGACAACTACTCAGAGCACCGGGCAGATTGTCATCTGTGGACTACGATAAACCAACATTGTTCTAGCTATAATCACCTTTACCTTGAATCTAGCTGGGCCTCCTATGGGGAACTCAAACACTGGACTACACATTTAATCAGGACAGAATCGGTGGAAGAACACTGCATCCTGAATGTCTTTAGGGCTCAGGAAGGAAGGAGCAGATAGGACTTGGCTGTTCATGCCATAGTTTCTGACACATAGACCACCCTGAAGAACGTCTCTCAAGTATTTAATGTCCGGCTCTGGACACGAAAGCAGCATCAGATCGTGTGCTAGAAGTTGTGTCTGGTGTTGATGCAAAAAACCAGAGGAAGGGCAATAAAACCAGGCAGTAGATCTCCTGTAGCCCCTCTGAGTTGAGGCACTCTGGCACTAGTCACTGCCTACTGCATCTGTAAGATGCATCTAGGGCCAGGCAGCAGGAAAGCACAACCCTATGAATGCAGAAGGAGAGTGACACCTTCATCTGCCATGTAAAGGTAAACCAAAGTCAACCTAAAAGTTCAGTGCACAAAAATGGGGGTAAGTGGACAGACCCTGTTTGAGAGGGGAGTTGTTACCTTCATTACGTAAAAGACTTCAGGGCTTTGGAGATTATGTGCTTTATGTTCAAGGCCACAATGCAAAGGACAACACCAGAAACAAAACCTGTGTCTCCAGAGTCCCTGGCATTAATGTCATAACTCTACATCCACAGGGACTCTGTCCAAGAGCACCTGACAGAGTAATCAAACATTTCCTGCTCAAAGCATAAGTTGTATTTCAGAGAATTTGTGTGACCCAAGTCTTCACATTGCAAATTCTGACCCAAAGAGACAGAATCTGAATGGCAGATCTCTTCAGAAATCTTCCACGTTAGCTCATGTTAGTCCCCCAGCTCTGACGTCCAGGAAAATGTTACGTGACACAGTCCGGGCCTCAGTTTCAATAAAATTAACTTTTTCCCTGAGAGCTCCACAAATGCAGTCAAGCCCTGTCACTGTCAGGTACTCAAGTTCTAGCTCAAGGGAAACAGGTAAAACACATACTCTTTGGAAAAGAAGAAATTCTAATTCAAAGTGGCAGAGGGACTGAGGCTCATGATGAGCTCAGAACAGGAAAACACCGCTCATGATCCCATGTTGCATAAGGAGATCGGTAGCCACTACATACATAATTTATGCTGCTGAGTCAGCCATGTCTCAGATTTGCAGTTTTAACAACTAACATAAATTTTAAAAAATGCATGAAAACAAAACACCCATATCTATAAACAATACCAGTCACTAAGTAAACAAATCATTTGGTTAAAGCTTTGAAGTGGTCAAAATTATTAGGTCCTATTTTTCTACTGGCAGGAATTGTATCAGAAACCAGCCAAGGCTTTGCTGAAATAACTGGTGTAGCTGTTTTCATTTTTTTCAGTTAGCATGCTAGTTATGAATAAATAATGAAGGTGCCATTTATTTAAAAACATATTCAAATCTCTCTCTTGGAAGCCCCATAGGGTGAACACGCAGCTCTACTTGTCTGTTTGCCTTATGCTAAAAAACCTTGTGTCAAAGTACAAAGTTTAGTGACCCAAGTACATCTATTCTCCCCCTGCCAAAGAGTTACCATGCCAATGGAAATTATCATTTATTCATGTTTTCTGCAGAAGACTAAAAGTGTGCTGAAAACATTCAAAGTCAAAACTAAGTATCTACACAGAAAGCATGATTATCCCCCCAGCCAAGTCTAAACTTCCACATTTTGTTGAAACTAGGTTTTCAATGAAAGCCCAAGAAATTATTTTGGGAGGAAAGATGATGCCTTTTCTGTGGAATTTTATTGTTTTGGACAAGTGTTTGAAGAGAAAAATTCTGACTGTCTCTGCCAAAGGGTGCTCTTCTAGTACAGAACGTTCACATTTGCAGCTGGACAGTCCAGTTGCAGAGTATGTTAGCCATGCCCAAACCACTTCCTTTCTTGTTATTTCAGGACATCAGAAGAAACCCATCCTTACGGCTGTTCATAACCAGTGGCTGATCTGAGCACTGTGTACTCAGTATGTGGTGAGAGGGAAACAGAGAGGAGCAGGAGAGTACCAGCTGTTTTCCTGTAATCCAGACAAGGGCCTGTGCAAGTAGTCTGACACACGTGCAGAATCAGATATGGGATTTTTTCCACTCCCTCTATCAGATGGTGCTAAAGCTTAATTTGACGATTGTATCAATGCAAAAACGTAAAATCTAGTCTTCATGTTCAACCTCACTTTCTGCCATGAGTTACCATTTAGCATTGATTAGAGCAGCAAAATACTATTTCCAAGAGGACATTAATAATCTGATAATTAAGGTTGAGATTTTCCCTTATAAACAGAGTTTAAAACCATTATTTGAAGGTGTTGCACCATTTAGTTCTGGAGACCAGTGTCTGGCCCTCCTACTGCAAGTTCAGGACAGTTTTTTAAGTTGACTGTCTGCTTCTGTGCACTACACAAGCCACATTAGTTAGAATCACAGTATTTAATTTCCACAAATTGCAGGGTTTGAGAGAGCTTGTGGGAGTCTGGCAACTATATAGCAGCTTGGGATATATTCTGATCAGAAGGTAGACTGACTGAACACAACATCCAAATACAGGCCTAGCTCTTTGCCTCAAGGGAATATATTACATGCTACAAAAGCAATATCAAATACCATGAAAGAGTACTACCTAGTGAAGTCACCAGAGAAGAACTAAAAGCTTAACTAAAGGAAGTGCTACTATTATTACCACAATATCAAATTAATTTGTGACCTTGTTACATACTTATGGAGAGTGCCAAAACAGGCTGGGAGACAAAATAAATCCATGAGGAATGGGCCCATCCATGGCTTCTAAAATACAACTGGTGGAAGTGAATGAGGAAAAACCCTCAGTGTACCAGTGGCAGGACATCTCTGACAGCAGAAGGAACACTGGAGTTGCCCCACGTACAATGCACAGTGGTTGCTCTCAGGAGCAGGGGGACAGGCTGGACACATCCACAGTCCTGACCCCAGATAGCAGCACTAAGGACCTTGTGCTCCATGTCATCATATGCAGTAACTGTTCAGGTTGCCACTGAAGTCTTTGCACTGGATGTCACCTGGACCTTTTCACATCCATCATTCTGCAGCTCTTGTCTGCTGAGGATCAACAATGGAGGAGAAGACAGCTGTTGGTCAGGGACACAGCAGAGCCATGCCCTGCCAGTATGCCTGCTAACTGCGGGGATGGGCAGAGATGTCCAAAAGCCTTGACCCATGCTAATTATTGAGAAATGTTCATTCTTCTAACCGAACAACTGTGTGAAGAGGAGAGATGAAAGTTTCGTTTTAAGTGGGAAGAGATGAGCCATATTACATTCCAGGATACAAAACCAAATGTATCTTTACAGACTGATATCTTTGCTTCCACAGGATATTTCCATGGCTTTTCATTTATTTATTTTAAATTTGAGACAGATTTTGCTTCTTAAGGTCAAAACACTGAGTTTACCCAGCTATTTTTAGCCATTGTGGACAGATTCACTGAAATATTCCATGAATTATTTATAGGACCAAGAAACAGTCTGGGCATTCCTATGGTATTTGAAGACAAAGACAGCTTCTCACATTTTTGCTGTGCAACTGCAAATCCAGGGTCCAGCAAGAGTCTCACACTTTGTCAAGGATGGCCAGAAAAGAGCCTGTCTATTTTACTCTGGACAACTATCTGCACTCGAGTGCTGGAAACACAGTGAAAAAAAATCAGTAAGACCTATTACAGTGAAGACAGACTATCCTGTTGCAGGGGCTTTTTAATTTTATTATAATTTATTGTGTCACTCTTATCTGACATAAGCTTTAATATTTGTGTTTTCCGGGTTTTAAAAAAGCGACACCTACCAAAGCAGACAAAAGGTCCTCAGAGCAGAGAAAGGAACAGCAGGGAGGAAATTGCTGCTGATTGTTCTGGAAATATCCTTCACCCAACTTACTAATTACACACTCCGTTGATCACCTATAATTATGATCTGAAAGGAAATTCTACACCCTAGCAATTTAGCTGGTGTTTCTTTTTTAAAGTCAACCATTTCCACCCTAATGAACCTCAGTATGAAGCAGCAAAACCTTGGAGGGAAAATCTACAGACATGAAAATGAGTGCTTGCTGTCTCATTAACATTTTACTTGCTTGGCTAGGAGTCCTTTTGTTACAGGAAGCTAAGTGTTTTTATGGCCAACTCTCCTGAATCTGTAATAATATCCAATATGAATGTAAGTGATTTCTGCTTTTAAGCTACTGAGCCTCTAAGTAATTTCCACTAAAGCTAATGTATCCACAGTCAATGTGCAGCACTAGCTAAAATACAAGTAATTGCTGCCTTGGCCAGCTCCACAGCACAACTCTAAACCTGACATTTGGCAGCTGTTAATATTTATAGCTGGAGGGATCCAACCTGTCAGATATGGTCTTCCTGAAAGCAACAGTACATCTGGAGCTAAAGTTTTCTTTCCGGTCACTAAAAAGCTGATGCAAAACTAAGATGTCCCAACACAGAACTAAGCCCACAGCGACCACAGAAGAGAGTTTCCCTGCACAGGTAGAGCTAAACATACCCATGACACATACATATTCCTTGTTTTTTCTCAAAGAAACCCACAGCCTAGGTTTAACACAACCTTTAAAAGAAGTCTTAGAAAACCACAAATAATACAAGGCAATCAAAACTACACTGAAGACATTTCTGAGAAATTAATATAGCAGGTATTTCAGTGAAATTTACCAATAAATAAATTACTGTTAAGACTCCTAGTGTAGTGGGATCCTTCATGTTCATTACTAGCTGAAACAGCAGCTTCATGGCTCCAGAAATAATTCATTATGTGAAACCAAGACAAATATGAAAATGAGAAGAGAGCTCCCTCTCAGTGGATGAATTTGTGTGAGATACGTGCTTCTCCTGAGCCCTGCTCTCACCTCAGTGGGCAATTAGTTCCAAACAAGAACTGATCAGATGGGAGTGAAAAGCATCGAAGAGAAGATGGGGCTGCCAATCCTCTTCCACAGGCAGGCATGTGTAGCAAAGATAGTCCAGACATGTTCCTTCCAGCCCCCTTCTCACTGCAGTGACGAAGAAACAAGATCAGTAGCAATGTCTAAAGGGAGATGACTAAGAGGCAAAGACAAGCACAGAAGTTGAATACACAAGCCAGTAATTAATATTTCTAAATAGGACTTTTATCTGTTCTCTCCATCCTTGCACAGAAACCAAAATAATTTTGGTTTTTAAAAGCTCTCTTACATGCATTATTTGAATTCAAAGACAAAAGCAACATGTGGCACAGGCCATGTGATTCAAGCAGCCAGTAGCCTAACACAGGTGAGGCATCAGTGCTCTCCCAAAGACCTAAGGACCAAGGAGAAAACCCTCCTTCATCCAAGACAGATTTCCCTCTCCCCAGGGAAACGTGTCTCCTGCTCAGAACTTTATTTAACCCATCTCTACAATGGATGCCTTTGGCCACCTCCTCAGAGGGCAGGGCCAGCCACGCCCAGAGCTCCTAATGGGGTCAGAGCTATCCACTACAAGAACCTGTTAAAAACTTTCGTACCACTTTCAATGATACTGGAAGTCAGCTCCTCCTTAGAGGATTTAATTTCTGCAAGCTGTCTTATTCTAAGACAGGAGAAAAATGAATTGCAGTAGAGATTATTTTCTGCTCACACTAGTGTACATTAGTTTATCTCATTTTCACCATTTCTTATATTGTTATCCCCTTAAGATCTTATCTCCTCTTCAGCTGTGTTTATACTTTGTGGTCTCAAGACTCTTCTGTTTGAGAGTGTGAAGTTTTGTGGAAAAACAATAGAAGACTGCCTGTCCTCACGGATTCTTAACAGCTCAACTCAAACTTCCTTATGAGCTCTGGGCTGAAGCAAATATTGATAAGCTACTAGCACAAACACACTGTCAATGTGAAAACTTGTTTTACTCAATAAATTATTGTTCAAAGAACAGAGACTAGGTGCCAGCCTGGTCCCACGTACCTTTTGTATCAACCGCTCAGGCCAGGCATTTGAAACAGAGTGACCTTGTGTGTGTTACTTCCAATAACATCCGGGAAAACAAATAGTCTGTGAGAGACCAACGAAAAGTCTAACTAGTAGCCTGAGATAGTTCCCAGCAGTGGCAAGTAGCAGAAGCTGAGAGAGCATGTAAAAGACTGGCATACTTCTTTCTCAAACTGGGTTCATTTCATCAATCCGTGGTAGGATTTTCTGAGTATGGGATGCTCAGAAGGGTTGAAAGATTTGGTATGGAAAGGAAATTTAATTTTTACTGTTGAAAAATTGTGTGTCAGAATGTACATTTCATTAATTATCAAATTTTCACTTTACATTGTTTTATAAAAATAGAAAACTAATGAAAAGCATTTTTTCAAAATGTGGGGTTTGGACATGTATGGGATCTTCGGTATTGTGGACAAAGTCATGCTGGGTCAAAAGCTAAAAGCGACTCAGACGTCAGCTACTGAACAGAAACTCTTATTCTCTGAATGTTAGTGCATCTCTTTTCCAGTCTTAAACTGAACCAAACACCCTTTTTCTTATCAAGACTGTTTTCTAGACTCTCTCCTGGTCTTCAAAAACAACTCTTCTAGAGACATTCCTCCAAGGTAGACTGGGCCAGGTTCTCCTTCTGTATTTTGACCATCTCGTTCTTTCCCTAGATTGGGACAAGAGTCTCTTATGCACACCTATGGCTAGATTAGAGTTTTGAAACTTTTGCCAGATAATCCAGACCTTGAATTGTAATTCAGAGAAAAAGTCTGAAGTCCTAAAAGAGTTCAGTGCTACAGAACAAGACTGGAAAACAGATTCAAAGAGTAGATTGTAGTCTTTGTTATTTGATTTCAGCTGTTTCCCTGACGCAATCAGCAGCACCACATAAATGGGACCTTACACAACACTGCATGCGAGTACAATTCTGATTTGCCCTTTGTCTATTGAGGGCTAGGAACCTCAATTTCAAAAGCCTGACAGCATAAAATTGTGCAGAAACCAATAAACACATCCATAGCAGTTCTGATATGAGGTTTTACCAGAGGCCAAGAACTTGTCACCCACAGCATATCATTTCAGATAGATAGATCATCTAGGAGGACTCCCAAGGCTTAAATTAAGGACCTTCTATCACAGACATCCCACTGCAGCATCAGAAATTGTTCCAGCAGTTACATGTTCTCACAGTAACCGTTGTGCTGCTATTTGCTACCGATAATTGACTAACTTCCGATATCAGTCTTTGACCTATCTTTCAGAAAGCTCTTCCTTATTTAATCTGTTGTGGGTCAAACCACAAAAAGGTTGCAAAACCTGATCCTTCCCAGAGTGAAATCCATAACTGGGAGTAAGATGCGTTAGCCTCCCTACACACTAGGTAGGGGTAGACTCTTGTCCCAAAACAGCACAAACTGTTGGTATGCAGTAGAAAGCTAGTGAGGAGGAAATATCTAGGACAGAGTCACATCTGCACGTCTGATAGCTATGAATTAGTCACCTCTCTGTTATGAGGATCCATCACCTCACACACACCAGGACAGAATCATCCCTGCAAAGGTAAAAGTCAGTATCTTCTCTGTGTAAGAGCTATGGAGGACTCAGCCTTCTTTCAGAATGTATGCAAGAGTGTGGTGACTGCCTTTTAAATCAATTCATTGACAGAGCACTTGCATGGGAATCTGAAAACTCAAGTTTAAATCCATCCTCAGATCATAGAACAGAGGAAGTTCACAGTCACATCACAATATTCTTTTTCAAAAATGTGCCCAACACTCGTATGTATGGACACCTGTATTCCATTTTCTTTTCTCACTCCCTGGCCTCTCAATTTTTTGTTTCTTGCAGAGTGGGGCAGTTTCAGGAACTGTGTAAAGAGTGCTACCCACCAGTAGAAACCTCTCAAGATAGCCTTATAGTTACACCACTGTCCTAGGAAATGAGGTCAAAGTGAACTTCAGTCCTGCACTCCCCACGCAGGTGCACAACATAGTTTCACATTATACTAACTTGAAACCCCCTGAATTTAACATGGAACCTAATGTAAGGGTACTTTCATTAGTCATTCTTACGGCTCTCCTCAATGATATCCCTGGGGCACAGATACAGGGGAGATGAGATGCTGAGGATTAATCAGACCAAGACACCTAGGTACCTTCTCTTGCCAAGAGAGAGACAATTCTGGTCTGCAGTCCAGTGGAGAGCTTCAAAGCCAAACAGGGAACGTATCTGTGAAATCCAGGCATCTCCAGGCACTATAGCAGCTAAAAGGTGGTTGCATAAGAGTGCAGGTTTAGATGTAGAGATCTGAATTCCATGTGCATCCTCTGTCAGGAATTTTAGTAACTGGAGACTTTATAGGCTCCATGATCAAGTAATTTCTTATTAACGTTTCTCCTGGAAACTTTCCTCCTGGATTACACAAACAGGCTGACATCAGGTTCAGTCTTTCCTGTGCCCCATTCCTGCAGCTGTCTTTGAAAATTTAAAATATATGGATTTACTGGGAAAAAAGACACACACTAGCAGACCTGTAAAATGCATAGCAACAAAATCCTTAGTAGACACAGTGACATCCTCCAGCTTTTGTTGTTTATTGTTTTGTGTTTTGTTTTGTTTTTTTTTAATATTAGAAATTCTATTTATGACAGGGTTTTCAGGAGCCTGGAAGGGGAGATTGCATGTATCTTTTGGTGACTTTTTCCTCCTTTTGTAGATGCCTTTTTTGTCAGAAACAAAGAAACTATGAAGGAATAGATATAATTTCCTCTAAAAGTGTGTGAAAGGACATACCTGGAGTTTTCCAGCTAAAAAGCAAATAGGAACCCTTAAATATATCTAGTGCTGAGGAATTCATTAAGTGCATTATGTCCTCTGCAGTATTTTAGCATTAACTTTGGTAAGCTTTGCTATTTCTTTTTTGTGGCATATGCAAATAAAATGTGATGATCCACAAGAGAAACCAAGCCTACTTTTCTGCTAAGACAATCAGCTTAATGAATAATTAGTGCGAGAATATTAGTAACATTAATGCTTAATGAGTTGAATCTTCTTTGCATCATATCCTCTAGTTTCCCCAGCTTGCTAAATAAAAGTTTATTTATTGTCTTAAATTAAAGGACATTTCTGAAATGAGATATAATAAAATTGCAAAGAAGGAAAAGCTAATCAAGATAATTAAAATGAAAAATTGTTAGAATAATTCACTTTCACCTGCAGTTGCAGTATAGTTGAACTAAGAGTTTCTAATTAAACGAGAAAGTATGTGAAGTGCAGTTCAGCTGATTTGCATTTATGGAACTGGAAGAAAATATTACCTTATTAAAGTGAGTTTCAGAGGAAATGTCATAGCACAGAGGTTGGCCTGACTTGACTTTCTAGTAGATTATGCAGTCATTTATAAATTTGACTGCTTCACAGAGCCAGCTCCTCTGCGGCTCTAAATCAGCATGGTCTCACTGAAGTTAATGAAACCACATCAATTTATACCAGGTAAGCATCTGCCCACTAACCCTTTCAATGTATATATTGCTGCATAGAGCAAAATTCAGCTACATCTGCCACTGTGTACACCTGAGAAAGATGTCAATGAATGACAGCATAATGCAGCTGTGCCCAAATAATCCATTTAACCAAATTCTGCTGCTTGGACAAGGGCTGTAGCACACCATCTGCCTCTGGTGATTTATTCCTGCAGCTATGTACAGGAAAATGTGCTAGGTGATACTTGCTGGCCATGTTTTTGGTGAAGTCCAGCCCATGAATTCCACTGTTCTCAGTGCTGTACACAGCACTTGTTAAAACTCCCATATTTACCCCAGTACATGACAGCCCTGAATCTGAGTTGACCTCATATGTGATGGACAATCCCCTTCATTGTAGAGCCTCTCTGCATTCCCACCTTCAGTCCCAGCAGCGAGGTTACCACAACAACATGGTTACAGCAAAGCCAAGGAAATCAAGCCCTCTTTCGCTGACTGGAAGCTGGCTATCATCATTTTATAAACATGGAGCAGACCACGGCTAATCCTGCTTTGCCCTACTGCCTGTGTACACCTTCTTGATACAATATAATTGTGAGGGTATTTAAGGTATTTAATTCCAATTAGGTTAATCTAAGACAATTCTTGGATTTTAAACTCCTGAGGCAGGAGGAAAGGATTTTCTGAGATTCAAATAATGTGTTTCATCTCACGAATGGAGTCAAGCAGAACTCTATGGGCATCTGCTGCAACATGACAACTACATCTAGATTATAAAAATGTAATACTTTATATTGTCAGAGTATTTACTATGTCTCTTTAAGAAACCGGGATTCGGTCTTTTGAAGAAGCAAATGCTGTTGCAGCTATTTTACACTTCTGTTTTGTAAAAAAGAAAATGACCATTTTACCATGCCTTTGCTAGGAAAAACACAGCTGTTTTGGGGAGGCATTCTGTGGTCAAGGATTCAGCTGTCAAAGTTGTGTTGCATCAGAGGCAACAACAACCTGCTGGAAGAGATAACCACACAACCCAACAGAAGAGAAGCTTCAGAGAGAGAGGGCTCATTTCCAGTGCTGCTTCATTCATTGCAGCTACAAGCCTAAATTAACCTTGCAAAACTGTCATGAAAACTTATCAGGCCAAGCATAAAATTTACTCTACAACTCTCTATCATAACCACGATGACAAAAAATATTAATGACACTCAGTTCACCTGTCAAGTTGATTGTACAACCCAGATAAAGAGCAACAGTTTTGTGGAGCCGTTTCTCTGACAAGCCCCAATCACAGCCATGTCATAGCACAATATCCAGCAATGTAGTCACTCTAATTAAGGCTGTTCAGCCCCATCTTTTCCTCAGCTGTCGGGGTTGAGCAGATAGCTAAACAGCCCAGACAGGCCTTGCTGTTAAACACAGATGTGTCACTAGGACAAATGACCTTTTGGCTCCATTTGATTTAAAGCGCATTAGGCTGGCTTCTTTTCATCTATATTTTAAATCCTTTCAGTTTAATGTTAACTATGGAATTAATTATGTGCTTGGAAAAACCATTTTACAAAAACTAAGTTGCCTTAATACTGAGCATGCGAGAACCTATATTTATGTAGATTTTCTATGATACATGACACAGGAACTCTTCCTACATGCTTTGAGCAACTTTTGTTAAGTTTAAAAATATTATTCAATGCTATCAAACACAAATTACAAATAACCTACAGCCACTATCACAACAATGATTTCTGAAGTGAGAAAGGCAAAGAAAATCCTGAGGCAAGACACTTAGAAACCATCTTCTCAAAAAAGGATGGTGCAGGTACTCCTTTTATCTGGCCAGTTATGTCACTGCCATTCAGTAGCACTGCCAGAACATGGAAACAAGATAGATAAACAAGGCAAAGCGAGAAAAAGAGGACAAAGAAGAGACAATAGGAAGCTTCTTACCTGGGCTGGGAACATCCATCTTGCTGATTATGTTCTTTAGTTTCTCATGGTGGTTTATAGGTTGTAGCTGACACAGGCCAGTGTATAAGCACAAAGAAATTGTTACAGGAGGAGATCAGTACAGGACATTTTCTGAGTCCTGTATTGGATGTTGGTGGCAGCAGGGGCCTCTGGGAGGATAGATCAGGCTGCCCCATGCTGGACATGGCTGGTTCCAGTAGGCTCCAGTGGCCCCACCACAGGGCACAGCTGAGCCCCTCAGCCATTTGTGGCAGATGAAAGTATTAACATGTTAGTGATTTAACAGGAAATCTAAATAACTAACAGCACCTAATCATTACAAAGTAATTTAGAAAATGTTATAAAAATAGCATCTTATCTACAGATTCTAAGATGACAAGATTCACTCAAATTACTTCATGGTATCTTAAATCTATACATATGTACATGCACATACACAAACACAAAACATACAAACACAGAGACAAAAGTATTTGGATCCAGTAGAATGAAGTATATACCCACACACCCCAGTAATCAGAGAAAGAACAGGTGAAAGAGAAGCTAGCTCAAGGTAAAATTTCCCTCCTCTTGAGTTTAGAGCAAATACTCACAGTGCCTTTGCATTCCTCAACGAGCGATAATCGAGACTCAAGCAGGTTGACTTTGCCCTGGCCTTCCGTCAGCTCTGGCAGCAGACAACACCTTAAGGTTTTTGATACCTGAGAGGTATCCCAGCTCAGGGGAGATGCTTGTCACAGACCCACTGCAATCCAGGAGAGCTCAAAGGGTCGCAATTTATAGGGTCTGAGATAAATGACCTTTGTCAGATACTTTTTGCTCACACCCAGCTCAAACAACAAAGTTCTAGTGTCTTCCAGCAGTTACACAAGAACTCGATGAATGTGCAACTCCGTTATTGTTCCCATTTGACCACATCCCAGGCACAGATGTGCCAGGCCATTAGGAGATCGTGGGCTGTTATAACCCTTTCCAAGCAATGGGGAAGGCAGGACCCAAGCTCCTTAAAGGGGCACCTTAACATTCCGATTTACTGCCAGTCCTTATCTCCACAGATTGGTGTATAGCTCAGGGGAGGTGGGTGGAATCACACCTAGCACCAAGTAGCCCCATGAGGAGGGGTGAGAATTGCACTACACACCATGATAGTGGTGCCTCTGGGAACCTGTGTTTTAAAAAGAGCAAAACACTGCTTGGCAGAGTGAAGGGACAAAAGTAAGAGAAACAGCCTTGTGAGTCTGGAGGAGGTGCTCCAGGCCTGAAGCTTGCTGATGACTTGTCACCTGGGCAACTGTCACGTCCCACTCAGATGAGGGAGACAAGTGACTCAGATTCACAAATCCCCAATTGGAGCAGACAACGTCTCCAAGTCCAAGCATTTATGAGCTACCCACAATGTACTAATTAAACACACAATAATTGGCTAAGTATATAGCAAGTTGTGGCGACCAATACAATATGCCTTGAATTTCTTAATGGAAAAAGGAAAAGAGGAAGATAGAGGGAACAGTGAAATACAGATCATCAGTCTGGGTTGCTGCTTGGATCCCGCCAGCGAAGGTTCCAGGAGGTGGCTTTCTTTTTTGCTGATATCCATCTTCTTTGCTTCACTGCTCTCTCCAGGGCCAGGCTCCCCGCCCTTTCTTCCCCTTCCTTGATTTATGCACACTCTCCTTGGGTCCGTCCCCCAGGTCGACCCACATACCTACATATCCCATGTACAGGGAGGGGTAAGGTGTTTCATAGGATGATGTAATTAGCATGATCATGTTAGCCCTCGTTAGCATATTGAGGGGTGTTATCTTTAATATGCATTTAGTGGATAATGAAGCAAAGTTCATTCACCAGACACATGGCCCTTGAAATCTGCCCAGGTGCCCCAGAGGAGGGCTGTCCTGTCTCCAAGGGCTCCCTCCTCCAGCTGCATGGGGCAGCATTATCAGGTTCGACCTCCACAGAATGCACCCTGTGACTCAGAGTTTTGTCTTGCGAGTGTTTGAGGCATTTCTTCAATCAGCCTCAACTTTTGCTTTCTCAGGCTGTTTTTCTTAGTTTCTCGCAGGCCTGGTTTCTCGTCTCTCACAACAACACAAGCTTGAATATACTGTGGATGCCAGAGGCTCTTGACACAAGACATGTCCAGAGACTGCAATGGGTGCCTGAAGATGAAGGTCATGCAAATGACTTGTGGCCTGGTCTGAGAAGTTTTTAATCAAGAGGCAGATTTTGTAAGTGTGTAGGTTTTCACAGGTGGCCATTAAACCTGTGATGCCAGTACTTTGGCAGCATCTTTACTTTCATCCTCAGTGTCTATCAAAGCCACATAGAATGACTGATTCTAAATGACCATTTCTAAAAAAAACCCACCAAACCCCCCCAAATTACCAAAGCTCTCAGTACCTGAGGCACTCAAATTTCATGGTACTCTTGAAACACAGGCATCATCTCAAAATTATGTGAAAGCTAGAGAACACACTGGAAGTGGCAATTACTGTAAATATGTATGTGTACACAGAAATTAAATTGTACCAACAGGAAGATGTTGAAGGAAGAGGATGCCTACAAGGAAAAAAAAGAGGAAAAATAAGGAAATCCTCTATACACAGAAACAGGTACAGCTGGAAAAAGGATGTCATGCTTTACTCGACACTGAGGTCACCCATTTAAAAAACAATGCATCGTCCTTCTTTAGTCTCAAATGAGATGTTAGAAGAAAAGACCTCTTTGAGGCCCTTTCCAGTGTCATTCTCTATGAATCAAAGAACCATTCCCCCTAAATCCACAATACGTGGAATGTGTGTTCAGTCTGTGCAGCTGTTGGGAGAGTTAGCAGACTTGCTTAGGGTGCAAGTTGATTGTGTGTGACCTTGGAGAGTAGGAAGGCATACAGAGAAGTCAACATGGCCAAGTTCAGTATGTATTGTTTCACCATATGACCTTGCAGAGTTAACCTCCCTCTACCCTTTTCTTGTAATTAGAATGTTATAGCTAGATTTCTAAGTTAGTCCCACACTTTTCCTGTATTATTTTTGGACATATAGGAGGAACCAGCCATTGCTTCAGGAAGCATCATCATCTTTCTAGATCTGTAATCCTGTGAACTCTACAGCATAAGGAAACCTCCATGAGCTAGACCATTAAAGGATACAAGACCTGCTTCTGGTGGCAGCTGCAATGTTAGTGCTGAAGCCACAGCTGACATTTCTTAAGTGACAAATTAACAGAACATTTAATTCAATTACAAATTAACAGAACATTTAATTCAGTAACCTTTTCTTTTTTTGTCTGGGTGACATGCACACTTCCAATTTCAAGATACTAGTATTCAAAGTTCTTTAACAAGTTGTTGAAATATGCTCACATAAACAACTTGTTAGGCATTTCTGCTACTGAATTTGCAATGAGATTTTCACAGTGAGCAAAAGGTCACATACTGATTCAATTTCTTGGTTACGGCACTCAAGCCAACATAGCCAGTGTATTAAGGCTGCTTCAAGATAATCCCCCCTTTGCCTGGACAGTTATGATACTTCATCCATGGACATTTTTAAGAATTAAATTTACCAGGGAGGACTAGATGTCAAATACATGGAGAGGGAAGTTCTAGACAGTACATTTTCCACAAGTAAGTGGTCACAAACATTAGACTTTGCAGAATTTCCTAGAAGTGTAGATAGATTTGATATATAGGGAGAATGTCTTTCATAAAATAGCTGCACATGAAAAACTTAAGGCCACAAGTCAGAGCTTCATAGATGACCACAGCAAAATTGGACGATTTAAGACTAAGAGTGGGATTTAATGCTGAGACTTGGTGCAGAACAAAGAGAGTCTCAAAGAGCTGATCAGAAGGGAAAGAGGGATTCAAAATCTCCTCCTCAAATCCAGCCTTTGGTAACAGAAGCACCAATTAGAGTAAAAAGGACTTTCATGTTAATAACTGGTACATGTAACAAACGTGCCAGTGAAAATACACACATGTATACGATGTATAACTTCAGTCATTTCCAGAATTCCTTTTGTAATTGGATTTTGCATTTCAGCTCTGGTCAGCATTCTTCTAGGTCCATAAACATTCTTTTACCCATTCACTTCCTTCACATCCACTCATTGTGTTCTCCTCACATTCCTTTTTAAAAGAATTCTTTCCAGCTATCTTTTTATCTTTGTCATCTTAAATATCCATCCACTCATCCATCTCACCCCATCTAAATGCCTATTTTCTCTTCCCTCTCCTCCCATTTTTCCACTTCTTTGGCTACCTTTGGTGATAGACCCAACTTTCAAAATTTCCATCTTTCCCTACTGCTTTTTCTACCTTGACATTGTCTTTTTTTTTTTTTTTTTTTTTTTTTTTTTCCCTGCAGTTGTGTCTATCACTGCTGTAGCAACTGAACAGCCAAAGCGATGCAGGCAAGATGCAGTTTTTCTTTCTTCCCTCTCCAGGAACATTCCAGTTTCCTCACGTGATTCACAGCATGACCCCACAAACAGTAGTAACAGCAGAGATGAGTTGGCAGGGAACTTGGCTTGGACTTTGCAATTGCCAACATTATATTGCACCCTGAATTTTGCTCTCTCTCCTTCACCTGTATCTTCCAGAGTCAGACACCCTTATTCATCTGGAAGACATCACGGCAGGTTCTTCTGTTGATTTAGTAGTACAAAACCTTTTAAATAAAGGCTAAAAAAGTCTAACTTTCTAGCTACCTCGACAATCCATCTGGCCAGATCAGTGCAGCATTATCCCAGGCAAGGCTTTTAAAAACAGATTTTGATAATGTGTTTGTATTTAGACATCCCATTATCATGGTACTTTTTTTAACCACTTCTCTGTCTTATATCCACATCTCTTTCCAACAGGAAGCTATTTCTGATATACATCCTGGAAGTTCTCTTAATAGTGTTTCCCTTGTGTATGTAATTAATCCACCCTCCTTGCTTTCTCATTCCTTGTATTTGGAGATTTAAAATCGTGTCTGTTCCCGTGTCCTGCTGAAACCGAACCTGAATAGACAATGCTCAAAAAAGAGCAGAGATACCACCTTGTGAAAAAAAACTTTTCCCTGACAGACACGTACAAATAAGAGTGCATTCAAAGGAATCATACTGAAATTTCAGACACTGGAAATGGAGGAGCAAGGTATTTCTTATTTGAATTCAACCTTTACTTCTTTGCTATTGTGCTTAGAAGACAGGACAGAAAAAGAAAAAAATCAAGGGGGCACATAACTTTGAACCGCTGAAAAGGGATAGGAATGAGAATGAACATCTGATGTCCCTGGAGAAAGGAAATTCAGTGTTCTTCACGCACATTTGGATACATTTCCTGAGAAACCAAAGCCAAGTCTGGCTAGGAGAACAAAACAAGAGCACAACTAAGTGCAGTTATTTAAGTGCTGCAGTATTCTATTGATTTATGTAGTCCTGACACTAAGTAATTCACTGCAGATTTCCTTAATCTTGCATTTAGGATTAAACTATGTAATAAACATTTCCAGTACAAAATTAGAAGTTCACTAAATCTGTTCTAGTGTATAGTCTGCTTGATGCTTTCAGAGAATTTTAAAATACCCTATGAGCTCACAGCTGTGAATATAATCCCCATTTTAACATGATGGTATTTCAGTAGTAAGACTGTTTTAGTTTGCTGTAATATAATGTGATCATCATAGATTACAGAAGTACACAAAAGGCCAAGGGGATAATAAATTTATACCTCCTTCGTCTTCCACCTCCTCCATTTCACAGCAGGCTACACAGGAATGCAATGTAAGTTTTAAAGAATCATGCTGCAGTATGAAGCCAGTGTAACTTTCTCTCCTGAAAACCAGTAGAGGTGCATCTAGAAGGATAAGCAGATATGATAAATGCTTGGAGCACTATACCTTGTGAGGTGACAACAAATGTTTTAATCATTGCACTTACGTACAGCTTGGGCATAAAGCACCAGGTTTCTGTTGCACTAGAACAAGTAACTTAAAACCATTTATTTCACTTGGCACAACCTTCAGCCTTTCAAGGGTTTCTTGGAAAGGAGAGCAATTCTCACTGAAGACTAGGTTAAGCATATCTAGGCGATGGGAAGATATATCACAAAGGGAGTGACGTTCAAAGACAAACATCTACGCCTGTAGTGTGTATTCCAGATGCATCAGCTCATTTCCTGAGGTCATTACAATCCTGTTGAAAATCTTCCCCAACCATTTAACTCATACAATCATTTTAAAAAATCCTGTAACATATCCAGAAACAAACCAACTGGCACCAGGACAAGGAAACAAGAAAATTCTACTCCTGGGAAAATGAGAAAAAGAAAAGTAATCATAATCAGTTTATAAAGTCAATAAAACTATACTTTGTTAGATAAAAGCACCATGAAGCAAAAAAGTAAACAAAGGGAAGAGAAAGTGAGCTGTCTTAAAAAAAAAAAAAAATGGAGTTCAGAAGTTTGCTGCACTGATTAGCCGGGGGTGCTAGATATTCTGTTAGTTTAGGGTTGACTTGTGGGAAGTGTCAGACAGATGGTGGCTGAAAGAACTAAGAGAAGTCTTGCTTCACAGGATAATTATTTCTTTAAGATACCAAGTGAGAAAGTTAGGATGCTGACACATCTGAAAATAACTACTGTTAACTATTGTCATGGAATATTAAGATGTCATAGAATATTAAGAATTTCCATGTTCACCTTTTTAAAAAAATTTTCCTTTGTAACTTTGTTTCCAGCTCTGTACTCAGATGTTCATTAGCTTTAAAAAAAAACCAACCAACCAAACAAACAAACAAAAAACCTCTCGGTGTTCTCAGGATCTACAGGAATTTAGGTGAGGCTGCCTGATACTGCCTCAGAGATAAGGAGTCTGGTACAAATATCATGTGGCTACACTAGTCCTGCAAGTTCAGGTGAGTTTGAAAGTGTCAGGAATTAGGACACTTGGTAAGTTGTAAATTTTCAGGGAAGTTTGATGCTGCAAATCCCAAGTTCTGAGATAAAACCCCTTGCAGGCCTCAGCTAGGAAGGAACAGGCAGCTAAGAGGTGGTTTACAACATGTCTCCCAGATACCTGCCCCAGTACCTAACACTACCTTATTTGCTTTGGTTGTGGAGAGAAACCTACCACTTCAAGTTATACTGCTAGCATCTAGAATAAAAGATCACCTCTCCTAAAAATCAAACTTACACAGTCTAGGATTACAGGTAGGGATGCATTGATGGAAGCTTGACAGTTAAACTAGTGTTTTACCTGGTTCACCTTTTTAAAATGAAAATTTTGTCAAGTTGAACAATATCATTTATGTTCACCTAAGGAGCCCCATTCTACGTCAGCCGATACTACATGTGACAGCACACCTTACCTAAAATTAATAAAAGACTTACATGACCTTATAACCTAGAAAATTCTGTTGACTTCATCTCCCTTGCCCAAATCACCTTACTCATTCTGAAGTGTAATACCTACTGAGGTTGGTATTATCAGCTGAAATTGCAGGGAAACATAATTAGCCAGGCTCCTCATGGCAGTGTTTTATTGCCTTTACAGATAGTGTTTAATTCCACTTATGACTACCAGCACAACAAATCTTATGGGACTGCCCTATTTTGGTAATTGTCTGAGCACATTGGTTTCTTACTAGCAATATTACTCAAATGATATAGTTCTGAAGGACACTAAGCAACAACAAAACCAATCAAGACAGTTATTACAGCAGCAGTGTAATTCATTTACTATTCTCGCCCCTCCTCCTCCCCTAAAAATAACAGATTCTTTTTTGTTACAGACCAGTATGACTGCAGATGTTAAGTGATTTTATATGCCCATGGATTAATTCCAGTTCTTCATACCTGTAAATGCAGAATAAAGGCCTTTTGTTATATATACAGACAATGAACATAATGTAGTTCACAGTATAAGAGGGGTCACACATGACAAAAGGTGCCAGATAACTGATATTTAACTTAAGTTCCAGTTAACTGAACAAGCAAGAAGCTATTAGCATATTCCACAATAAAGGTCAAGAAAAAGTACAGGACATCTAAATTGAAAAAGAAGGTCACACTTGAGGTGAAAGAACTTGGTCAATTCTTGCTTTTTAAAATATCTAGAGGATGGCCCAAGATCTTTCAATTGGATAATTCAATTAGCTTCATGGAGCCTAAGACACATAACCTTGCACACCAGCTCAAGTATACGTCTCCAAATATATCTAGTGGATGATTCCAAATGCCATTTCTGAGAATGAGTGCATTCCTTCATCACTGAGTTGATGGAAATACATTGGGGTGGTCTGGACAGTGTCTTAAATGTTTCTTAATCTGTAAGTCTTCTGAAGGAAAGAGTTCCTAGGCAGTCACTCAGGGACTTAAAAATGTACCATCAGATGAGCCATATAAATCAAGGAAAGTTTAAGATCTAAACCCATGGAAATAAAATACAGTTCAAGTCATAAGAAATGGCAGGTCATCTTTCAAGTACCAATACATTGTGTTTCACTGTACTGTCGGATGATACACATAATGGCGCAGAAATAACATAATTCATTAGCATCAATACACAGTAGTAGGTAATAAAATTATTAAGATCTGCAGTCACATTAATCTGTGCCAAGTGACACAAATGAAACTAAACATCTGAAGACAATATTGCAGGAAAATCTAAATGGAGAACATGTCAAAGAGTCCAAGCTACATGCAAACCACATTGTTGTTAGTCTCCTCAGCCAAGTAGTACTGTCATTTTAATCATGGCATAGCATAGGTTTGTAGAGCCAATCTTATGCAAGACAGGCTATAATTCCACTGTAGCTTCAGTTTAACCTCTTTCCACTTGAATTCCCTGAGAGGCAGGAAGGCAGAAACATGGTTAGATGAGCAGAGAACAAAAGGCCATGTTTCTCAGATACGCTGGTAGAATTATTTGGAGCTGCAGTAGGTCCTGGGCAAAATGCTCCTTATCTGTGTCTGCTGGTGGTCAGCATGGGACAAGATCTGGGGAGTGGGGTAGATTTTGCCATAGAAATGTAGGACCATACAGAAATAGGGGCAGGTGTAAACAGGAAACATCAAAACCAGCTGGAAAATGGGAGATGGCAAGCTGAGGTGGATACATAGTAATATGCCTTGTGAAGGAGATAGCAGGGGACAGACGTGGCAGAAAAACAGCACAGAAAGCAAAAAAACCATACTGAGGCTCATCTTAAGGTACCCAGAGAGGGAAAAAAGCAAGTAGAACCTAGGTTCCAATTGTATAGTGTTGGGACCTGAAAGGGTGAATGAGCTTTTATTTGAGCATATTGAAAACTAATCTCCTGGCAGCAGAAGAGATTAACAACACAAAAGATAAATGTTAGACTGTCATTAGACTTTCGGAACTCATCGCACACATTCCTGCTGTCATATTTCAGCATCCCATTAGAAATCACTGGCATTAAAGGCCATTTCAAAGTGGGACCTTCCTGAAAGTATTTTAGAGCAGTACTGATCTCTCATGATGGCAGGGGAAAAACCTCAGTTCGCCCATGAGACTGCTCCTGCTTCAGCTTCTAAATTAATCTGGGACCAAATGCCCAGAAAGACACACAGTGCTAATGACAGAAGCCTTTTGCTTGTAAGAAACAGCATTTTTTTCTAATTAAAAAGATACCCAGCACATGATATAAGGGAAAGGCTGATTACCTAAGAGACTGGCTCAATAGCTGGAGTAGTTGTTGCAGCAGCCATGGGATTCCCAGAAGTGATGCTGCAAAGAATGCCAGTTCAGCATTGATTACTGTACACAGAGACGCTGGATCCTACCATGCATCCCAGAAATAGGAGCCTGGTTTCTCAGTCAATGAGCTCTCAGAAAGGTGATCATCATTCCTACTTTTAGTGAAAGGTGAAATGCTGAACCCTGGCTCTCTTCGGCTATATTCAAACAGAGTAGGAGAAAAAAGGTGATGAAAGACTTCCTGCATCTTGACCACCTATGAACTTGAAAGTGATGGTACAAATTTGGGTCTTTTAGGCTTTTCTTCAGTATTTCAAAAATATAATACACCACCATTGCTATGGAAATCAGAAGAGAGATTTACTCTGACACAGAGTATGATCCTGTGGCTTGAAGAGTCAGACTATTTGGGTCTTCTGGGCCCAACCATCTAAGGCTCCTGAGAATTTAGTGACTGTAGATCTGCCTTTTGATGGCATTTATCCCATAACAGATGCAACATAAGGAGGCACATGAAGAATTGTGCTGGTTTTGGCTGGAGTAGAGTTAGTTTTCTTCATAGTAGCTATGAATAGTAGTAGTATGTAGTAGTAGTAGTAGTACTTCATATTCGTATGAGGCTAAGTTTTGGATTTGTGCTGAAAACAGTGTTAATAATTCAGGGATGTTTTAGGTATTGCTGAGAAGTGCTTATGCAGAGTCAAGGCCTTTTCTACTGCTCCCACGACCCTACCAGTAAGTAGGCTGGGGTGCACAAAAAGTTGGGAAGGGACACAGCTGGGACAGCTGACCCAAACTGGCCGAAGAGATATTCCATAGCATGTGACATCATGCTCAGCAATGAAACTAGGGGGAAGGTTGGTGGAAGAGCTGCTGCTCTGGAACTGTCTGGGCATCGTTCAGTTGGCAGTGAGCAATTGTTTTCATTTGTATCACTTCTCTTTTTTGGGTTATATTTCTCTTTGTTATTTTTCTTTTAATTATTATTTTACTTCAATTATTAAAAAGTTCTTACCCTAACCCAAGTTTTTTCTCACATTTAGTCTTCCAATTCTCATCCCCCCCATATTGCTGGGGGGGGGGGGGGGGGGGGGGCGGAGACAGAGGGAGTGAGAAAGCAGCTATGTGGTGCTTAATTGCTGCCTCGGGTTAAACCACAATGAGAATGCATAAACTCACATGTGAACCATAGTGTGCTTCCACAGAGATGCAGAAATCCAGCAAGCATGGAGCCTGCTAGAAAAGAAATGTTAACTTGATTCCATAGTTGTGTCCAGATATTATTATATTTTTTCTAAATGTGCTCCAAGTGGCAATATCCTTCAGAATTTTTACTGTGATGGAGTAATCCCAATTTCTCATAACTCTTCTCAATGTGGGGAAGGGGAAAAACAGCACAAAACAAAACCAAACCCCAACACTATTCTAGCTGCCTAATCTCCCTAGATTCCCACGATCATACATGGAGACTGAAAGATGCCTCCAAATGTTGATTCAGAGCTGGTGCCTAATTTAGCTAAACTATATCACTGACTTCATTAGTTTGGTTGGATGTTGTTCCATTAAAACTTTATTTATTTTATTTCTAAGAGTGCTGTCATTGCTCACTCCAACATCTTTTATATGCCTCCTTGGGCACTGCTCTTGGTAGGAATTTCACAGCGTTCATTATATTCTAGCCTGTGCACAGAGCCAGCACCCAGTCCATGCACAGCATGAGTTTTACTTTATAGGTGACTGAGGATACTTGCTTGCAGGAAGCCCTCTGTACCTCCCAAGCTCAATTGTTCTTTTCTTCCTCTTTGGCAGCATGATGCTGTTCCTAAGTTTTTACATTCCCATTAGTCTTTAAAATCCATGCATTTAGGCACTAGAGTGCTTTCTGTGAAAACACACTGGCCTCAGTCCTACATGGTTTAACAATGCTTTAATCAAGTATTTAACTACAAAATCACTCTTGCTTAATAAAAACTGGCATATTAAATACTGTTCCTGCTGAAGAACACTACATTGATTCTCCTGGTGCTTATTTGAAGGTAATGTCAATAAATCAGTCACCAGGTTAAATAAACAAAACAATTAATGTGGTCAGGTGTAGGAATCCTAACATGGGGAGGAAAGAAACACATCAGAAGGCCTGGAAGGGAAAGTGTTGGGCCTTGTTTAGTAATGATTGTATTCTTACCCTCATTTGCTCACCAGCAACAAAGCAAGACAATCGCTCCCACTACCCATCAAGACAAAGATTTGGGAACAAGACAAAGAACACGAAAGAGTTTCAACAGGTGTATAATTGGAAGTCACATTCTGCGGACAATTACAGCCAAGAAAGAGGCAGCCCTTTTTGCCCTATGTTAGTGCTGAAGCTGCAGTTACTATGTTGATGTATCAGGGTGAAGATAGATGAGACCCAGTCTTTGAAAAGAAAACAAAAATTGTATGAAAGATGTTGCCGCTTTAAACAGAAAATAGTTAACTATCTTTCATTTCACAGCAGAACAATGAAGTATTCAAGACAACTCTATGCTTTCTTCATAGTAGTGAGTTACAAGAACAGCTTGGGCTTGCAGTCAGTATTGAGAGAAAGAACTCAGCTTTCCTGAGCTTGCAGGTATTGAGGGACAGAACTCAGCTTTCCTGAGCTTGCAGTACACTGCTAATTTTTTCTGGAGGGGAGTGGAGTGGGAAATCCCAGTGTTGTAATCAGTCAATGCAAAACAAAAAAGTTGATAATAAGGCAAAGAATTATTGATCAGATCTCTGATCTTGTATCTACCTAATGAGAAAAATAAGGAAACAGACACGGTCAATCTACCCTGTCCACACACTTCTTTGTAGCTTGAAAAAAAAAAAGAAAAAAAAAATCTCAAAAATCCAAAAGAAGAAAAACTTTCACAGAATCCAACTCTCATTTAGTTTCTCTTCAAATGGAAAATTGGAGCTTTCAGTTTATGAATGATTCACTGTACTTTTTATAAGCTACAAAAAGAGGCTTGTCATGCTTCAAAAAAAAATATTTGGCGCCCCAGCAGATTTTGATTCCCACTCACCAAGATTGCAGCACAGCACCTAAAGTTCATGAGCAAACACTGAGCCACATGTCTCCATGAGGTCAAGCAGGAACTGGGCACTCAAAGATTGCAGTGGAAGATTGCGCAAAGCCATCTCTGTCATCAGAGAGTACCATCATGTGAGTGGCTTTTCTGTGGTGGGCTGCAGACATCAACCATGCTCACCAAGCACTGCCAGTCATATCAAATCTCCTGCAAGGAAGGGAGCTGCTTCAGCTACACTTCCTCTGGTCTAGCACATCACATCCTCCCTGGGGTTTCCAGGTGGAAATGCTACCACGGTGCTTCTCCACTCTGAGCTCGAAGCACAACTGGCACCACCTCGCAGCATCTCACCCTCCCTCTTCATTACTGGCATGATCTAATTCTTAAACTACAGTTTAATGGCATTAAGTCAAGAAGAGCGTAGGCATTTGAAGGGATCTTCCCACAGTAGACACCTTGCTATGCTAAGCCAAGTAGAACAACTGTCTGAGGCCCTACAGCACTATTTCCCCAAAATATTTGCTGTTTTCAGGTTTGTACTTGTCTGTGAAGAAACATTGCTTTGCACCTCCAGGGCTTAACAGTGATTTTCTTAGCACCCTTGAGACTTCCTCTGGGAACAAACCTGTAGCAAGTGTCAGAGTCTGTCTCACTCATTTATTTAATGCTGTAGTTCTAGTTTCCCTTTTCTGACAAATTTCAGTTGTGTAGTTTCTCCTTTCAAACATATACAACCAAGTATATCCGCTGTATCACTCCCCTATCAACTGATCTTTCTCAGCTAGAAGAATTACATCAAGAAGCATCATCTTTCTAAAGACTATCTAATGAATTCCTGAAGAAATTTTGCCTTAACCTCACCTGACACCTCATCACAAAAGGCAACTCCTACACAGTCTCTACAATACCTTATCTACCCATTACCTTTGCAGTAAGCAACAAGATGATGTTTTTGACCAAGGAAAATAAAAAACCCCCCAAAACCAGTCCCCTCTCTTATATGTCCATTTAAACATCAAGTGCTTAACAGCAGGTGAACAAGTCACATCACTTCAGGATACTTTCTATACGCCTACAGAAATGGCAGTTGCCATACCTTGCGATGAGATTTGCAATCAGTTGGCCACTTTTCCTGTCATCATGATTAACGTGTTCACCAGTATTACATATCAATAGCTCTCATTCTTCTGGCTGTCTCACTGAAACCTGGGACTCATTGCAACATCTATTACACTCAGAGCATGGAACTAAGGTTCTGCTGACTTGATTCTGAACCCCTTCTGCAATAACTCACTGTTGATCATTCAGAGCTTGTTTCCAAGGAAATATTGCAAGGGCTGCATGAGCCTGAGATATATAGACCACAAGTAAGCCCACAGCTTGAGAAGGTCTTGCTCAATCAGTGCTCTTTACGCAGTCATCCTAAAGGAAAACAGAGCAAATTTAACAAGCTATGGTGACAGACAGCAACTAAGCTTTATATGTTTATACCAAATTTATGGAGAAGTAACTTCTTGTACAACCCCAAAATGCAGCAATAATATTTCTTCAGATTTAACTTTTGTCCAGCAATTTTTTCCTCTGATGGGGAGTTGGAACTACCTTTATATATATGTCTCTAACACGCTACAAAAGCTCTCCAGGCTGGCTCTCACAAACCTGATCAATTCTTTGTAGACAGTCATATGCATCTCAGAAGTACAGCAGACTATTCCTGTGACCTAGACAATCAATTACCTGTTAGGGATGTGCTTATGCCAGTTTTGCTTTCAGATCCATCCTTTTTGGTACAAGGGCGAGAATCTCTGGACTGTTTTTCATTACAGAAGCAGACCCTGAAGAGATTTGCCTTCAGGATGTTTTCCAGTTACAGACAGGTTTAATGACAAAGCCCAAATAACTGGCAAGATTGGAGCTGGAAATAAGCATGCAGACAGGCTAACACTTTTTCTGAAGAAGTTTAACATGCAAGAAGAGATTGAGACTAATGAAGTAACAGGCTGGTTTATAATCAAGTGTCTTCACACTGTCAGTCCAGTCACTTGCCCACATGACAAAAATGATCTGGCAGTTCATGTAGACTACAATAGCATACCCATTGCTCTAGATCTGTGCCCCTTTCTGGGTGCAAGGCCCCATGAGAGGGACAGCAGCACATGTAAAGCCTCATCTGACATGGAAATAACATGCATCAAAAGATTTACCTGCTCAGAACTCCTTGTGGAGGAAGAGCCTAAGAGCATCTATCAGACCCAATAAGTCTGTTCTTTTGCCTCAGGAAGAGTTGGTACATTTAACTACATCCCCAAATATGACATCAATGAACCTGTAAATGCACAATCAGATAACAAGTTCTCTAACACCTGTGAGGAGGAAAGGAAAATCTCAATACACATTTTCCATGTTTTCCTTGAAAAGGGCCTGAATAATTCTCAAGAAGTGAAAAACCTGTTTCTTATCAATATCTGATAAGCTACCTTATCGCTATTAGCCCACAGGAGAAGCAAGGTAATACAGCTCAACTATATACTCCTCCTTTGTAAGTTAGACAACAATAAATTACCTCATACTTCCTGGTGACCAGGAGTGACAGAAAGTTGCAGCCCAGTTGTAGCTCATGCTGTACTCATTGAATGTTTAGTCAGAGCCCAGATGTCATCTGGTATCTTGAGGTATTATGGACAGTGTGAGGTGCCCATGAGCAGGGCCAGTCCCACATCACACAGCACAGCTTTTTCTTAGAATTTGCTCCATCTTCATGCAGTTAAATTAAAAAAAACAGCTTTCTGTCTTCAGGAACAGATTTGGTGGCTTGCTCAGCATTATAAGCCTTACCTAAATCCTCTGCAAGCAGAAAATAAAATTCAAGCCAATTATGCTGATGTTATCAGTAATATTGGCCAATAAGTACATCATCACAAGCTAGCTTAAACTATAGCTGTGACATTTGGAAACATAAGCAGGTAGATGCATTACTCAGTACTTTTTACATTTGGATTTTGCATGGAAGAGAATGTTAGCATATTTCTAAATCTGTCTGAGGAAAAGAACCCCAAACAGTATGCCATGTTTTTTCAGTGGTTTTAAGGAAAACAAAAAACCTTTCTTCAACATATTTTGTTACTTGGAGTCTTTTAAGATTTTGTCTAGGAATTAGATTTGGTTGTAAAATACTTTAAATTTTCTTTATGTAAGTGTGGAATAAGTGAGTACTTCTATCTTATGAACACTCAAGATAAACATATTATACCAGTTCATCATATTGTAGCATATGTTACATAAGCTCCAGGAAATACCATCATCTTAAATGCATGTTTCATTCAGGATCTCAGCTCATTTCCAACATAGCAAAAAAAAGATGAAATCATAAGAACTAATAATGAAAGACACTTTTATGAGTCTCAGTGCTCCTGACTCTCCAAGTTCTGTAACAACAGCAGAAACTCACTCAGAGAATAATGATGTTCTCAATATTTTTTTCCTGTTGCTGCCATTTATATAGTCCTAAGGGTGCTGTCTGGGAAAATAACAAGAGCTACTACAGAACAGCTTGTTGTCAGCACTGAACATCAGCCTAAGTGAAACAGAGATCATCATGAAGTACACTTTACAAAGCCTGTCTTCAGACCTCAGGTATATGCTTGATGGCAGGAATTCTTCAAACAGCTGGAGACGCTGGATCCTTCCTGCTCCTCACTGCTCCCACACCACCCCCTATGCTCTGCAAACTGAATCAATGCAGCAGCCTTTTAAGCAGGTGCTGCATCTAAACAGTTAACACTTTCTCTAGATCTTTCTTTCTGCAATATGGAAGATCCAGAAGTGCTTTCAGCGATAGCAGTGTTACAGGAACAAGCGGGTAGCATACCTTTCCTCTGCCAACAAGCTTCCAAGGTGAATAGCAGATGATCATTGTTTTCTTGTGTCAGACGAGTCAGACAACTTCAAGTTGAATGGAATGTCTACCTCATAGAATGTTTTTTGTTGGGCATGTCATGAAATATCCATCATGGGGCACATGCTGTTAGTGCAACTATCTTGCTACTCTTATTCAGATATATCAGTTAAGTTTATGCAGAAAAATTGCACCACTGTAAAACTGATACAGCTGTGAAGAGAAAGGCTCATTGTATGCTGCTGTTGACCTGTCAACCACATGGAGTTAACAGCTATTATTTCACATGTGGTGTGCTTTTTTCTTCCATGTTCACTGAATGATGTTTTTCTCTGTAATGAGTATCACTCCTCAGGTTGAAGATCTATGGCTCTCTGGAGAATAGGTAAGAGAACCTGCTTACTACTGCCAGGGGTATATTTTGGAGCACAAGCTATTCTGTTATTCAGAAAGTGCTGGAAAAACAAAGAAGTCATTCCACTGAATCCCACCCCACAGCCCTCTCTGCACAGAGGCAATAAGTTGTTGCACATGCCATAGTCTCTCTGATATTGCTCTTCCCCCTTCACTGCTCTGGCACTTTCAGAAACTCTACAATAACCTTCAGGGTTCAGTTCACTTAATGAGTTGGATAAACTGTTTCATCAATTTGCTTTCAATTGATGAAATTACAAAAATAATCTTTGTGAATTCATGAGTCCTTTTGCTCTCCTTCTTATAAGCTGTAAAATAGAAAATTCATGCTGCACTTACAAGTTACACAATTGTTTGGGTATTGGATTGCTAAAACCCTAAGACAGGGGTGGGTAATCACGGGGGAGTGAAAACAAGTTTATGGACATAAAAGACGAAGATTTTCCAGGTCATCTTTCACTATCTGTTAAAACGCTGCAATTAGTCAGGTATCAGCAATTTTTCATTTGCAGTTCTGCATAGAAAAGCAATTAATCCAAGCAAAGTTGTTCATACCAACAATTGGCTACTGACTTCAAAACCCTTTAATTTGAGGACAAGATCATTTTTAGTCAGCATGAACTTTCAGGCTTCACCATACACCGCACCCCTCTTGCAATGGACTGGGCTGCCCTCCTTGCCTCTTTGCTCCATGAGATGATCTTCTGCACTTCATGGCTGTGTTCTAAATTCCAGTGCAGCCATCTTGTACCACATAGCAATCACATTGTTAGAATATGAGCAGAATGAAACTTAAATGGTCTGGCCAAGGTTTAGGCAGCACATAATTTCTGGCAAATAGTTTTGTATAAAGTGTTTCAGTTGGACATGTGATTTTCAGATAGTGCATTTTCCTTAAAGATCAAGATGTTGCCTCTGAAGGGCAACTCCTGCTGATTTGTCTCCAGGGGAACCAATATCTCTATTGACTGCAATACTTCCTCCTAAAATTTGTGATTTCACTTTTCATCATCTAAGTATTAGATGCTTTCTCAGAGTTGTAAAAATTTTTGTTTACATCTCATCTCTTCAATTCTGTCTTAAACTGTTGTTCTCTCCACTTCAATAACACATTACTTTAAAGTGTTCTGTTTGTGTGCCAAATGTATCCACAGGCATCAGATCAACTAAAATCTTGACTATACATACCAAAAAAACCCCCAAACTTCTCTAGCACTTTCACTTTGCCAAAGATAGTCCACATAGTCTTTCCTCCAGTACTCTATGATGAAATTAAGAAGTTTCCAGACAATTCTCCTTCACCTTAGCAGTACAATATAAATTCAGATAAAACTATTTATCTTTCTTCCAAGTCTGCTGTGCTTAACCATCTCAAGTAGACTGAATAAATTTCAGTTGAGTACTCCTAGTACATGTCTCATGCTTTTCTTAAAAATTGGAATGAAAAATGCATGTATAAAAACACAACCCAGGACCTCACTTAAAGTATATATGAATAGGATCTTAAGAGAAGGGGAGCATTTTTAAAATATACAACAAAGTGAAGAGAATATGATCTTAGAAACATTGGTTTAAAACTATTGGTTCTAACAGCCTTTCAAATATACAAGACTCAAAAGTTTTCACTATTGCTGAGGTTTTTTTCTAAGGCCTGGCTAATTTGATATGCAGACAGGTCTGCCTCTGAAATGTCAGAGCTGCTGCATCTCTAAAAATCATCCACAAAAGAATTTTCCCATGAAGAACTTGTCACCTCAGAGCTGTTGGTTCACCATCATGTGCAACCTCTGTTAAGAGAGAGGAACATGGAACATGCACTGGTCTCATTTATTTATCTGTATAAAACGGTGTTTACTGCCAAGTTACTGCCCAGTCAGTCATAAGGCTGCATTAACAATCAATAAAGAGTTTTATTTATTGCCTGACCAGAAGATGGCCCTATACAGCCACGTCCAGAGTAGTACAACAACATTTTTCTTCTTTCAAAATTAAGCAGGGACAGTAAGCACACCTGGGGACAAAAAGTGCAAGAAACAAGAAGTTCTTTCACTTACCTCCTCCTGATGCCTTAATTAAATATTGTCTTTATGAATTACAAACTCTGAAAGCTGAAGGCCTCTCCAAGGAGAAAACAGCAGAGACTTTTCCCCAAACCTGGTTGATGAAAACAATATCTAAAACAATATCTGAAGTTTTGCAAGAGACATGGATCCCAGCCACAGAGCTCTTCAGGTGCGTGAAACTAAAGATAACTTGCAGAATATGTTGCTATAAAGCCTGCTTTTGTCTCACTTGTTTTTGACTGTAGACCTAAATTCTGTCAATTTTGCCTTATAGTAAATTAAATTTACTCTTCCCCAGAACTACAATATCGATGCATTCAAATGCCGTTTCAAATGGGCTGGTACCAACCACAGGACATGGAGGTCCCTGTTCCTAGGAAGGGAAGGCAGACCATACAGAGACTGAAGTCACCATTCACAGACGTTTGAGGCATCAAGGGCACCCTATGGCTCATTCACTGATAAGTTGCTGACCACTTAGCGTAGCATTAATCTGTGCACTGAGAGGTCTAGAAATTACTGTGGGAGGATGGTATTATCCAGGTCATTATTGGTAGCAGCAGGTTATGACTAGAGTCCTTTAAGCAGCTCTGTTGTATTGACAACCATTTGAAAGTCCCTGTTCAGAAATGGACTCTGCAAAGTCAGGAATCCCTAAGAGAAGCTTATCTGCAATAAGATCTGACTAGCTATTTTTATTTTTTTTTTTTCCTGAAAGCATATCAGCTACCACTACACACATACAAAGTATTTCGATGGAGAAAAGCTCAGTAGGGCACAGATGCTACACAACACGTAGATGGATGAATTCATTGATTCAGTACAACTTTGAGACAGTTTCTTCTCTTTGGCTTTCTTATGCAGCTATGACCCAAACACAAACTTTATTCTCTCCATCACATTGTCATCTATGGTTGATGCATTATGTGTATGGCCTTATTTCTGACATGATTTCCAGAAGTGAATGGTAAGAAGTATTGCACTCTCATGGGTCTCAGACAGAAAGACAAGCCACGTACACACCCCATGTTCTGTAAAGGGTGATATAAGTAATTTAATTAACACATTCACATTTTGGAAAGGCTCATAGAACAGGTAGAGCATTGCCAGCAGCCTTTAAGACAAGTGTCTTTAGCATGTCTGCTCAATTTCCACTATGGAGAGCAGTTTCTTTAGTTATTCCCAGCTGTGAAGGAAAGCTGGGAAATTGGATTGTGATCCAATTTTCAATGCACACAGTTTAATCCATCTCCATTAGGTAAGGTACACAAGACCAGATGACATAACATTGGTTTTCTAGGGTAAGCTGAAGTGCTTTGTAAATCAAACCCTAAATACTGGTTATTATGAAGAAAACTAATTCACACTGGGAAGGTTAGCATCAGCACTATCTTTGTTAGCTTTGCTGCCAAGGAAAGTGAGCATGTAACCGAGCAGGGACAGGCAGACAGTTCTTGAAGCACGGGAGGACCCCAGCTAGCACCAGAAGGCCCTCAGTCAAAGCACATTAGCACATTTGAATCCTTTCACTAATCCCCTAAAAGTACTAAACTGAAACTAGCTTGACAGAAAATGTGGAAGATTTGAGGCCAGGCGGGTTTAAACATGAGTCTATTACCATATCTGATTATGTTGTATTCCTTTCTGTCAGAGTGGCTTAACATTAGGATAGTCAGTAGCAGTTAATGGGAAAAAAAAAGGGCTTATATTGAGGAAACAGTCATGTCCATGTTTCTTATTTTACAAAATAATAGTGATGAAACTACAGTCACCAGTGGGTTCCTAAAATTTACATTTGTTAACTCCACATGAACACACCATGTCTAGAGGCATTCTAACTTCTATTTCCATCATTTTCCTATTCTTTACAGGCTGCTAGACAAAGAGCTTTTCAAACTTGAAGGCAGCATTGCTTACAACAGCCAGAAAAAGATAGGAGGCAGGAGAGGTCACGTATATTTCTTAAAAGACCATAACAAGAGAAAATAAAAAAATCTTTCAGCTACATTAAATACATAGCATATAAAAAATTAGCCCGGTCGGAAATGTCTGCCAATTACATGGCCAAATTAAATACATAGATAATTGGTACAAGATAATTGGTACTAAGTTAAGCTCCCATCTAAAGGGTTGTGGAATTGCAGATGGGAGACGTGAAATGAGGAGGAGGTGTAAAGTTAGCCCTGATTATGTCTTGTTTGACTTGACCATTTGAACAGCTAATCCTTTGCTAACATATCTGTTTTTAGAGATATCTCATTTTTATAAGGCTGAATCAGTTTTTGTCTAATGTTATATGCAGGATGGTTTTGGTCTGATCTCAGGTTTAGGGGGTGGTGGCAGGTTGTTTTACTCTGCTTCAGATTAATGAATCTTTAATCACATTGATGGGGAAAAGTTAATAGAAAAATTAATGAAAACAGAACATCAGTGGCTGTGATGTGTAATGAATAATAATAAGAACAACAGATGCAGTCTGTTTGATGGCCCAATTTAAAATACTTCATGCCCAATTACAGACACACTCATTTTCTGTAAGGCAGACAGTTGGATAAGAAATAGATTATAATTTTCTGCTTTGTGACTACTGTATAGAATACTTAAGGTCATAACGTGGACGATTTAAAGAAAACAATAATTCTCATGGGACAAATGTATGACAAGGACCCCCAGTTTTCACCTGGCATGCAAAGGTAGAACAACCACGAGGACCCCAGGTAGCCTTGTGAAGGAAAAACACCAAAGGTGAGTCTTGTTTTACAAAAAATCACCACAACAGGAAGAGTTTGTTCTTGAATTGCATCAACCAGATGCAGATTTCCTGATTAAGAAAGGAGGTTGGGGGACAGCTACACAGTCCCCCTTCTCAACACTTTATTCCCTCTCACAGGAGCTATGTCTGTCCCTGCTTCACCTTCACTGCTTCTCTTGCACAAGGGAAACTTCCGCCTTCAGAAGAGCCAGCTGAAAGCCCTTCATTTTGGTGACATCGTCTTTTAGATGTTCTAGATAGCCATCCCTCTTACCCTAGCAGAAACACAGTTCTACTTTACACAAGGAACTCCAGGTTCTTCATATTGTCTCTGTTCCACAACCCCCCTATGATTTAAATTATAAAAAGAAAAAAGTCCAACATAACTAGTAAAACCAAAAAAGCTGTAAGATGAGGAATGATACAAAAAAGAACCACCCCCTCATAAAAATTCCAGACCAAACTATTCAGTTCAAAATAACAAAGTACAACATTGCGATTTCAGCTTCCTCTATGATAACCCACAATTTGAAAATTCTAGGCCAAATATATCTGAAGACAAAATTCAGTGTTTTCTTTATTCCCCTGTTTTCACAGGGCTCTGTTTGGTTTGGAGGGGGTGGGGTGTTTGTTTTGGTGGTTTTATCGCTTTCAGGTTTTTTCAAACTAGAACTTAGTCCAACCTCTGATGAATTGGTACTTTTGAATGAGAGAACAGTCTGTTGGGAAATCTTTGACTGGATATGCTTCAGCCCCTCGCACAGCAGAAGTTCAATATTACTTTAGATAGCCTGACATAAACCACTTTCTGAGTGCTTTAAAATAAGTCTGAAAAATGACAAAGTTCCTGGGTATTAGTTTCATCCAGGACAAATTTGTATAAAGGTGACTTCTCAGATTGCTAATGGTATCCATGAGAAAAGTCTTTGAACTCAATGCTAACTGCATCTGCCTTTGTCTGCACAGGGGCAAAACACCTCAGAGAAACAATTCTTTGACTTATTAAACCCACCTGAATTGCTCTGAAGTGTAAGGTCACTGTTTTAACAGGCTCTTGTTTAGAGACTCTCCCTCTTATTGATTTGGGTAGAACATAAGAGCTAGGAGTGAAGTTGAAGAAAAGCAATATGATTTAAACTAAATTACTTTTGCTTGCTTCCCAGGGCAAAAATACAATGAGATCTGAAATAGATCAAGTCCTGTTTTATCAACTGACACCTTAATCAGTCTGGATGTGTGAAGCTATTAACCATCCATATGGCTATTTTATCTAAACAAGATATTCTGTATTATTGGGAGAATCATTTTCAGCTTCATGAACTTGTAAATAATCATCTTTGAAAGGGCCTAGTCAGAAATGGGGTTTCATATTTTTTTTCACTAGGTGCCCTACAGGCACAGAAGATGACATTAATAAAGTCTTAAAATTATGCATTTGCAAAAAGGGTTATGTATCAAGATTCATATCACGTTATCTTACCTAGAGCAAAGATCTTCCTGCCTCTTAAACAATAACCTGGTACCTGCAGAGACCAAAGGAGAAAACAGGCTATATAAAATCATAGCAAAGTCAATCCAGCACTTGGTTCTGTCTCTGACCGAGCCCAACAGGAAACACTTTAGGAAGAGTATAAGACTGGGAAGACATATCCTGTCCTTCCCCATAACCCTTCTCCATCTTCTTAGGATCTAAGGCTCAGGGGATTTTTCAAACTAGAGCCAATGCCTTTGTCTAAATATTAGCAAATTTTTCTTCCAGAAGTTAGTCTATAAATTGTGGTCATCAACAGCAGCATGTGGCAAAGAATCCCACAGTTTCACTTCATATGATGCAAAAAAACCTTTCTGGACTAAAACAGAAATAAACAAGTAAAGAGCCTCCAAAAATTATTCCTAGGCAGGAAACTGCATACTGAATACTGTCAACCTCCCACTGGAGCTACAGAATTTTCCACTGTGTAAAGAAATTACTAGCTGCAACATTAGAAAGGAAAGACAATATTAACTGAAACGTTGACAGAATACCTCTTATTTATTCGTTCTTGATAGTTCAGGTTGCCTGTAAGATACAGTGAAACATGCAGGACTTGCTTAACCTATAAATATATGGTGGCAGAATGTACAAGTCCACACAACAGTACATGTGTAAGTAATAGGTCAATATATATTTGCAGTCTCAATTCTGTAAACTAACATACGCAGGAAGTGGCCAGTTGTCTCAAGCAACACTATCTCTGCTGTTTCTCGGTGAATTATCATCTCTGAAATTAGCTTTGCACTGCTTCAGAACAGAAGTTTTTATCTATCAGAAAAAGCTGAGATACTCCAACAGCGAGGGCACATGAGCTGGCAGGGCATAAGTGACAGGATGGTATGTGGTATGCCAAAGACCATAATTACTGTAAGGTCTTTGTCAGTGATAGAATATGGAGCTGATGAAGAAGGTCCTACTTTCCAGTAGAAGCTAAGTGTTTTGGTCATGGACAACATTGTCAAGGTCAAATAAGCCTTATGGAGTTGCTTTCTATCTGATAGGAGAACACTGGCAAGTTTGAAGACTGTCATGTGCAGGTTGTGCTACTTGCATACAACCACTGTAGCCCTCACAAAGCATGGTAAGTGCCAGCACGTCTGTAGTTACCTCAGCACTCCTCAGGGCGACACCTTCCTAGCCACCTCTAGCAACAGAATGAAAGCACCACAGCAATACTTTCCTACATTTCATGAAAAGTATTGCTTCTTTCCCATGCTAAGGGAAGCAATGCAACTCTTCAGAAATCTCATGCCCACTTCTTCCTTTCTAGAAAACAAGCAAGCTGTAATACTACCACCTTCCAGTAGTCCCCAACATATGTCAATTAGCTCTAGTCGTCCTAAACCATGGGACTTTTTTAATGGGATAATTGGGCACCCACTAGTGCTTGTATGTTATGGGAACAGGATAATGCACCTTTCTAAATGCAAAAAAAAACCAAGTTTGGAAAATACCGCCTGAGTCTGATAACCTGAAGTGTGGTTCTGCTACTAGGCAGTAACATTTCTGAGGCCCTTTTGTCTTCAATTCAGTCTGACACATCCTAATGAAGAACAAAAAATAATGCAGCTTTATCAGAACATAGTCATATCTACATTTTTTTTTTTTTTTTAAAAAAAGCCAGCTTTAAAGCTCTTTCTATATCCTTTGCTAATCTCCTCTGCTAGCAGGAAGCAAAAATCACAGGAATAGTCAAAACTATATGTGCTTAAAAGTCAAAACTCTGCTTCTACTTTGGCCATTCCCTGTAGTGAAAAGCTTAGGATACCCAGCATTCAGAAGGTTAAAAACAACAAACAAACAAAAAAAAAAAAAAAGTGAGAGAAGTAAACAAACAAAAATCCCATGCAGTTTGATGGGGAGTCAGCAAGAAAGAAGGAACTTCAGAGCACTGCTAGTAAGCAGTAAATACTGCTCACAAAAGAGATTATACCAGGTTTTTTACTGGTCACCATGGTGAGAACATTTCTATAAATGGCAATGTGCATGCTCATGTTAAACATGTATATTGCTGATGTAGTCATGGGTCCTATTTAGCACCCATCCTACAGGAATACCTACACAGACATTTCTGTGTGGCTAAGCCCACCAGTCCATCACAGTTATAGTGTATTTACCATCTATGCAGATATTAGCAACCCTTCACATCTGGTTGCTCTGCTCAGCAGCTGGACTGAGTCAAAATAAATGGGAGCAAGCAGGTAGGGTCTGTATGAGGCAAGAACTTCAGTTGGTAATAGCTTGACTAAGAAAATGGGGTTGACCTGAGAGCCAGGCTACAGAGCAGCAGGATTAGAGCAATATTTTGTATTGAGATCTCATAAGAGCTGTAAAAGGAAGACTGGGGAAGTACGAGGAAAAGGCAGGGGCCCAACTTTGGGGAGATGCAGGGAAGAGCTTTGAAATACACAGGAACTTTGCACCACTGCAGTTTGATCTCCCCAGCATACACATTATGCACTGCAAAGCCTTTCACAATATTAACCAACTGATTAGTTCAGTACCCCTGTTCACTACAGAGAAAAAGCTTCTCTGTTGTACCAACATGGAAACCAATCCAAAACAATCACAGCTTCTCAAATACCAGAATAACAAGATACAGTAGCAACTAGAATTAACACTTAGCAGAACTGACTCTCAGCAGTCTGCTCAGCCCACCCTTTTTCTTCCTTCCAGAGGCTATGAGGAAGATCAATTATACACAGCTGGCCCATCACCACCACCAATGGCTGCAAGTAATGCACAGCTACTGCCTAACAAAGCCAAGACTTAATCAGAGAGTATCAAGCCCAAGACCCCTTGAAATAATAGCAAAACTCTTAAGGATATTCATGTGAATTTGTCTGCACTTCTTAGAATTCATCTATGAGGTATGTCTGATGAAAGTTTTAGTTCATGAGCAAAAGCATGACAATAGAATAAAATATGTGTCCACCTCTTTCAGATTTCGGAGCATTCCTGTAAGAATGGAGTGGCAGTGTGTAAGGACACTGACACATTTGCTATTAGTTATATCTTTGTTCCCTTCGTCAGCCCCTTGCAGAAGTGCTTGTGGAGCAGGAATTACTCAGGAAAAAAACAGAGTGCTGCATTACATGTCAGTCCTCAGCTTGGAAAAGTGGTTGCGGACAAACAAAAATGCATGAAATGGGTACATGCTCCTGACATAGCCTTTCAAGCCTCAAACTGCCAAGCTCAGTGTCCTTGAGGTACCTGAAGATCAGCTGTGAAACTAGTCAGGAAATCAGATATTTGGATCAACGCCTGGCGCTACAGAAGCCCCACGATCTGTGTTTAATACCAGCTCAAATCTCTCTATGTTACAGTCACCTCAGAAAATCTTGCCAGATGTTTGGCTATCAGGACGTCTCAAAGTGCTGGATGGGCATGGCTCCAAATCATGCACACAGTGGCAGTGGGACAAAATGTCTATATGGTTTTATAATCATCCATGGTTGAAAGCAACAGGGTGACACAGTGCTTTGGACAGGATTCCTTGACACAGAAGGTCCCTTTCAGGCTGTATTTCCTGTTTTCATGCTTAGGTTTGCATTTACAGAAAAATGCACTGACCTTCATGATGATATTATTTCTGCTTACCTATTTCACATGCTTAAAATGTACCCACAAGGACATCGACTTTGGTCACAGGCCCCACAGAGACCCTTGATGTATGTGTCCATGTGGGACGATCATGGAAAGGTGAGATGAATGAGCTATCAAAGAGTGACATTAGCATACGCGAAATCCCAATGAGCCCACTCTCATGTTCTTAAACTACAGCAAACTGAGGACATAATTTTCAAATACAGCCTCCCCAGGAGACTTCATGTGTTTTATGTTCTTCAAACTTTGCGTTGTTGGGGAAATTTAATTTCACAGTAGGCCTGCTGAGACAGGGGTGGGGAGAGAACCTGATGTTTTTCAGCTGTTCTTCAAGACTGTGCATTCATGTCACATCTTTGTTGGTCCCTCCTTGCCAGAGGACCTAGGAGTGCAGTACATTTGGGCTCACAAGACACAGCCTTATTTTGCTCTGTCTTGCAAGAACCCAGCCAAACATTTCTCAATTTTATGGTACACTTATTAAAATCTCAGCATACAGGATGGCATAGGTAAATCAGAAAGCCATGTCTCATTTTCCATACTGTAAGTGACTGTCTGCTTTTTCTACACCACAAGTCTAGGAAACCAGACTGCTAGTGCTGAGATGAACACTGAGGCATACAGAGAAAAAGTTATTGAGTGATGCACTTGGCTCCACCAGCCCTTTTCCTTCCATTCCGCAGCAGCCATACCTGGACCTGTTCCTTGTGAACAGGGAAGAGCTTGTGGGGGAAGTAAAGGCTGGAGGCCGTCTAGGGTGCAGTGATCATGAGATGAATGAGTTTTTGATCCTTGGAGAAACAAAGAGAGGGGTTAGTAAAACTGCCATTTCAGACTTCGGTGGGGCAAACTTTGACCTGTTCAAAAGACTGATTAACAAAATCCCTTGGGAGGCTGCCCTGAAGGAAATGGGAGTCCAGGAAGGCTGGACATACTTCAAGAGCGAAGTCTTAAAGGCACAGGAGCAGGTTGTTCCCACGTGCTGAAAACAAGCAGGCGGGGAAGGAGACCAGCCTGGCTCAACACCTTTGGCTGGATCTCAAGATCAAAAGGAGAATCTATTGCCTTTGGAAGAGGGGGGGCAGGTCTCTCATGAAGACTATTAAGCTGTAGTGAAGTTATGCAGGGAGGACATTAAGAGAGCCAAAGTGCAGCTAGAGCTCAACTTGGCTACAGCTGTTAAGGATAACAAAAAATGTTTCTATAAATTTGTTAACAGCAAAAGGAGGATTAGGGAAAAACTCCCTCCTTTATTGGATGCAGAGGGAAACATGGTAACTAAGTATGAGGAAAAAGCTGAGGTGCTCAACACCTACTTTGCATCAGTCTTTAGCAGTGGAAGTGGCTGTTTCCTGGACACCCAGCCTCGTGAGCTGGAGACAGGGAAGGGAAGCAGATTGAGGTCAGCACAGTTGTAGAGAAGGTCATCAGAGACCTGCTGCACCACTTGGATGCACACAAGTCTGTGGGACTAGATGGGTTACAGCCAAGGGTGCTGAAAGAGTTGGCAGATGTTCTCGCCAAGCCACTTTCCATGATTTACCTGAAATCATGGCTAACTGGGGAGGTCCCATTGGACTGGAGGGTGGCAAATGTGACAACCATCTACAAGAGAGGCAGAAAGGAGGATCCAAGAAGCTATAGACCTGTCAGTCTGACCTTGGTGCCAGGGAAGGTCATGGAGCAGGTCAGTTTGAGTGCCATTACAAGTTATATAATGGACAACCAGGGGATCAGGTCTAGACAGCATGGGTTTATGAAAGGCAGGTCCTGCCTGACAAACCTGATCTCCTTCTATGAAAAAATGACCTGAACATTGGACGAGGGAAAAGCTGTGGATATTATCTACCTGGATTTTTGAAAAGCATTCGACAGTTCCCCATAGGATTCTCATAGAAAAACTGGCTGTTCATGGCCTGGATGAGAGAACGGTCTGCTCGGTCAAGCACTGACTAGATGGATGGTCCCAGAGAGTGGTGGTCAATGGGGTTAAATCCAGCTGGTGGCCGGTCACAAGAGGTGTTCCTCAGGGCTCGGTGTTGGGACCATTTCTGTTCAACATCTTTATTGATGATCTTGTTAAGGATATAGAGTATATTATCAGTAAATTCGCAGATGACACCAAGTTAAGCAGGAGTGTCGGTCTGCATGAGGACAGGGAGACTCTGCAGAGAGACCTGGATAGATTGGTTTGGTGGGCTAACATTAATGGGATGAGCTTCAACAAGGCCAAGTGCCGGGTCCTGCACTTGGGACACAACAACCCCCTGGATGGCTACAGGCTTGGGGAGGAGTGGCTGCAGAGCTGTGTGGAGGAGAAAGATCTGGGGGTTTTAATTGACAAGCAACTGAACATGAGTTGGCAGTGTGCCCAGGTGGCCAAGAAAGCCAACGGCATCCTGGCTTGTATTAAAAATACTATGACCAGCAGAAAAAGGGAGGTGATAGTCCTCTGCACTGGTGAGGCCACACCTGGACTACTGTGTCCAGTTTTGGGCACCTCAATACGAGAGAGATATTAAGGTGCTGGAGCGAGTACAGAGTAGGGCAACTGGTGAAGGGCCTGGAGAATAAATCCTTTGAGGAGCGATTGAAGGAGCTGGGACTGCTCAGTTTGAGGAGGAGAAGGCTGAGGGCAGACCTCATCACTCTCTACAGCTACCTGAAAGGACACTGTAGAGAGCCTGGTGCTGGTCTCTTCTCACAGGTGATTAGTGACAGAACAATAGAGAATGGTTTTAAACTCCAACAGGGGAGGTTTAGACTGGACATTAGGAAAAAACTTTTCCCAGAAAGAGTGCTCAGACAGGGGAATAGGCTGCCCAGGGAGGGGCTGGAGTCACCATGCCTGGAGGTGTTTAAGGGTCATTTAGATGAGATGTTGGGGGCTATGGTGTAGGGGAAAACTTTGTAGAGTAGGGCTGATGGGTGGACTTGATGATCCCAAGGGTCTTTTACAACCTGAATGATTCTGTGATTCTAAGGAGCAGCAAGCCCAGCTTCGGAAATCTGTCTTACCCCTTTACCTTCTCTTGTCCACACTCAGACTTTTCCCTTAGCAGACAAACTCCAGATTGTACCTTGCTTCCACCCCACATCTTGACTTACTCTGTGAAGGAGCTTGCACTGAACCCTAAGCAAAGTTTAGCTTTTGGGTAGACAAGACAGCTGCACTGGCTTTAATTGGAGCCACATTCCCACCTAGGCCAGATTAGCTCGTCTACCAGCACTAGTACCTCCTGCGTCATTGCCCAGGATATCTCCTGTGCTTTAACTGTTCCTATCCAAAATGCCCAGTTCTGCCACTCAAAAAATTATCACCAGCTGACATGTAATATAGTTACATTTCCCTACAGGGATATAGCATTTTCTGGCTCTCTTCTGTTTTACATGAAGGAGAAAGAGGAAAAGAGCCCACAACACGTATCATGATGCATCCTGATGCAGCAGCATAACCCTCAGGAGGAGAGCCTCTTTTCAATTAAAGACACTTGCATTCTGCTTCCTACATTCTGTGTCTCAATTTACCTGTAAAGCCATATGTATCTCAAATGTATTTCAGAATTGGGCATGATTTCATGAGAGTCAGGAGATGTGAAATCTGTTCCTATCCCTGCCTCTGAACTGTGTCCTTAGTTCCATTCTCTTTCTTCACCTCTTTCCACTTTTTTGAGATTAAAATTCTTTCAGTGGATAATTTCACAAGCCAGCTCTTCTCCTGAATGGAGCCATCATTCCTGCTGCCTTACCCATAAAGTCTGCATATCTGTGAGCAATTGACCCTGGATAAAACAACATGGGTTTTCTTCTGGTTTTGGGACTACTAAGGGCTTGTGCTTGAGGAAGGACAAGGACAGAGGGCAAAGGCAGAAAGCTTGTCCTGCCCCTTGTCTGACAGGAGCTTGTGAAATGACTGCTCACACACATGGTCTGCAGCAAGAAGCAACCTCCTAACCTGCCTGCTCTGAGCTACTCTGAAACTGGAGCTCACAGCCAACAGGTTCTGAGTTTCCTGCTTTATGCATGATGCACTCTTAGAAGAACATAAGGGCCCACAGCTGGGTTCAGATAACCATGTTCTTGCACCCTGAAAATGTACCCCAACCCAATATTTTCTGGTGGCTTACAAAATACAGTCAGCACCTGCAGAAGGCTCACAAGCTGTTGAGGTGCATAACCCCCTCCCCATCCTCTCTGTTCACTGAAGCACTGTTGAAGAGGAAAGAAAAAGAACGAGCACAGGGGAAACATGCTTGAAATTGGACAAACCCAAGATGCACTTCAAAGGCTTCACAGCACCAGACAGAAACAGTACAGTTCAGATGTATTTAACATCATGTTAATACTCAGCCTCATACCCTAATGAGAAGCAGTGTGACATTATTTATTCATTCTAAAATAATTTACTTCTGTGATGGTGAGACTGAACTATGGCTCCAGCAGAATCTTATTTTTCTTACCCGCTGTAATGAAGTTGGTTTCACAGCAGCGCTCTCCCAGTTGTAATGAGCTGCCTGTCTCCTGCCACTACAATCCAGTGAGAGAAATAAGACCAGCTGAGAAATACTTTATACTTTGATCTGTCTCAACAAATCAGTTCAAGAGCTCTAAAACAGAAACCCCAGGGAGAGGGAAAGGGAAGAGGAGAAGTTCAAGCAGGGAAGTTTTAAAGCTGTATTTGATTTGTTTCACTAGAGCTGTCATAGTTTAAAAAAAAAATAAAATCACATCTGTCCATCTTTTTTTGAGCTTTCTCAGATCTCTCATGCCACACTACACTCCAAACTTTAGACAACTTTATTTCAGTGATAGCCAAAAGAACTAGTATATATATATTCATCTCTCTCTCTGTGTCTTTAAAAAAACCCCTGTCATCTTGAAAAGTCAGGTTCTGTAAACTGGCTGAGTTGTATTTCTCCTGTTGCAAATATATCAACATCCCTGTTATTCACCTCTTGAGAAAAAATTAACTCAGCAAGAAAGTACAGTAAGAGAAGCCAGGGGTGGAACCACACAGGTTTTGCTCCTTGCCTTTGAAGTTAAGTTGCTCTGAATGAGCAAGGCATGAAACCTACCTCTGGGATTCATCCTGCACCCTCCTTTGTGACACTGGGAATGAGGAATTCATTACAGCCTCGAGCATTACCATGCTGATGTCTCCTAGTTTTAGCATCAGCCACATGGAGGAACTTTGTATTTCTCTTGCACTCTTGCACTCATTTTGCTTTCTGTTTTTTTCATTGCCTGCTAACTTGCTGCATGATCTTGGTCAAACCCCTTCACCCAAGTGGCTCCATCTGCTAAGAAATGATGAGGCTAGCCTCCTTACACAGGGAGTATACAATGAAACATCTGGGGAAAATTATTATCAAGTGTTTGGTGCTATTGGAGAGGGTTTTTTTATATGATCAGCAGTTCCCCGAAAGAGGGTGGAAATTCTAAGACTTTTAGTAAAAGCGAACAGGAATTAGCAGGAAAAAGCATATTTCAGTCATGAAGCTCCACATTATCAACATCCAAATTGATTCTCATTTTCGTGTATGTCCGTGCCACTACTGCTATTTCTAGATCCCAGCACACACTTGAAGCTGAACCTGTGCACGGCGGTGGCCATAGATGTGCAAAACAGTGATGTCTTAATGCAAGTTCATGGCTCTAGCTCACGCTACTATTACATTGTGTAAAACAGGGACTTTGTAAATCTAGTGCCTGATATGGCAGTTTTCCTGCCCATCTGCGTTTTTTAATGGACAGTTCTACTGCACACATTCCACCAGAATGTTCTTTGAAAGAGACATGACAATTAAAGTCACATTTGGTATCTTGTGTACTTTAGCCAAAAAGCATATTAGCTAGCCTAAGTGCTAACAGCATGTAAGATAATATACATTAGCAGAAAATATATTTTCCAGTGTATTGACTTACCACATTCCATTTCCAAGAGCATTTTATAGCTATATGAAGGCTGTTTTAAAGTAAAAAAAAAAAAAAATTAAAAGTTTAGGAAATTGTAGATTTAAAGTTTACAAAATTCAAGGAGAAATTCAGAGATGGTGACAGTGCTTGAAAAATAATTCTTCCCTTCTCATTTGTGTTCAATGGTCAATGTCATTTTAAGAAAAATGCACAGCTGAGAAAACACATGTGAAAAGGAGGGGGGGGGGGGGGGGAAAGCATTCAAGTACCCCACTAAATTAGCTAATTATTTACACTTGTCCTTGTTGGTTTTGGTGTTTGCCACTATCTTATGTGCACTGATAGCAGAGATATAACAAAACTGGAACACTTCACAATCTTATTTAGCTGGGTTTTTCAAAAGGACTTAGTGTCAGTGTAAAACAACTTCCATACATGTCCTACCTCTTTCTATAGAATCATGATGGGAATGACAAGGGTCAAAAAAATGCTGCTACCTTATATAGTAGCATCCAGTGCATTAAACACAAGTGTGTCCCATTGCCGCTCTCACCACCCTAGATTGCACTCTAATATTTCTGAGAGGAGCTAAAGTTAGTGCTCTCTGAACAGTGGAGAGAGCTTATGTTTAAAAGCGAAGAGAGGCATGACCGTGACTTTGCAGGAGCCTCTCAGGCCTGCCTTGCCACCAGCCCCCAGCTGAGCTGGATCCATCAGGACAGTGCTCTCGTTTGCCAGAGAGCACACATCTTTGGGGAGAATATGTCTACTATGACTGAGATTGGAAAAATAATGCTGGCAAAGTTGTTCTGTCCATTCCCTAGAGGGCTCTGCTTCTGCGAAAAGCTGAGTGTGTGCAATATTTATACCGGTCATATCAGTTTACTTCAGCACTGGGCTTTGCCAAGCAGTTATCAGGAGGCAACACCGCTCCGGATTCCAGTGCCACAGGCATGGGGGAGCTCTTAATGCCCCCTTCGGCTGCTGTAAGTAAGCAAGAAACAAATGCAGGATTAAGTGTCACAGCAGATTACTGAGTGGAACGTCTGCTTTATCATGACTCTGAGCTTCACAGATGCCAGGATGGCTTGATCCACACAAGTGACCAGAAGGTCACATAGCTGCATGTCTAGGACCAACGGCATTGGGCACTATTTGCAAGCTAAGTGTGGATGTGAATCAAAGCTGACTGACAGGAATGTGCATCTGTTGAGGCAGTTGGGCCCATGGATGACATTCATTGCTATCTGAAAGCCACCAATAACGTGGGTCTCTGCTGTCAGGGTCTTAACTCCTGTGTAGGCTGGTGTGGGACCCAGATTCTCTTACAAGCTGCCAGCCACCATTTCACTCTGAAACGGACCAGCTGAGAAGCCAGACATGCATAAATGACTGTTGAGAAGAAATACAGTGGGGAATAGGCTGTAAAACAGAACAGTTGTGACCCCTGGTTTTTGGGGACTCCCAGACAGAGTGCACTGAACTGAAGGGCCTTGCTCTGTTACCTGTCAGTGGCAAAGATCACACGCCATAACTTGTCCTTGGTCTTCCCACAGCTCAAGTTTTTACTAATTCCGAAGAAATAAGTCATTCTGTGAGAGAGCATCCCAGACCTTCAGGCCTTTTCTTCAACTACTGCCCATGAGACACACTGCACTGATTCATTTTAAAAAGACTCTGTTCCACTTTGGTAAAATATTGGGTGGTGGGGGGGGTGTTTTAATGACAGCACAGGATGTTGGCAATCCAGTAGTTGTCACTGGTCTACCTGGAATGATTTCTGTGCCCTGGGTATCATTTATCCCGCTTCTTGCTGCCTAGAAGTTAGATATCAAGCTGCACTAATTATCTTGGCTCCCCTACTGTCAACAGAGAGAGGAATGGAGACTTGCACAGAGCAATTCATTCTACCCTAGAATATCACATCCGCACAGATCTCAGTAAAGGATATATCTTCATCATGAAAAAAATGAGGATAATAGCTCTTCTTCTAACGAAAGCAGCAGCAGCATAAGGAACTATTCTTTGTTGGTAGCACAGGTTGAGAATCTCTAATGGTGCGTTTTCTGCCTGTGTTTCTGTGTGAGCTCAAAATATTGGTCCTCTCTCACAGAACCAGTCCCATAGTGTGGTTATCAGCATCTGTTTCATCTCCCTTCTGGATCTCAGGGGTGCCAGAGTGTTGGGCATCCCTTTTCTGCTGATTTTATACATATTGCTGATATTAGACATGCCCTCCCTGGCACCTTGTGTACAGCCACAGCTGGCTTTTTCATGCTTCCGCTGTACAAAGAGCACTACAATACTGTCCGTAATAGGCACAGAGAGCAGGCAGCCAGGGCCTGATTTCATTTGCAAGCCACGTTGGCATCAGGTCACACACGTCTCTCACGCTGGTGCTGGCATGCCTTCACAAGCAAACAGGAGTGCAGGCTTCTCACTTTAGCCATCAGCTTCAGAGACTGTGATGCTCATCTCTAGGGGCTCAGCACACATGGCTGAAGAATACAGCAGCATTTTATCTGCTCTGAACCAACTCATGTGTTCCCAAAAACTAGCTGCCATCACACCTCTCTGAATCTGCAAGCCATTTGTTTTCTGTGTATGACCTTTCAGAACCCTTTAAATCCCAGCTTCCCTACCTGGAACAAAACTGAGCAGCACAAGGAGGAAGGGAAAGGGGGGAAAAAAATGCTGTAAAATTTCTTTTAGCCACTCATACGTATCTTGCACAGAGCTCATCACAGTAGAAATGAGCAAAAAGGCCTTGCCACTGCAGCTTGCTCTCAGGTATTTCTCCTGCTTTGAATTCAGAAGAAATTTTCAGTTCTCACTAAAAAGGCATATTTCTTTGCACAAAAATGTTTTAAATGAGCCACTGGTACCTTTGTAGTCAAACCTCACTCTCTGTTTTTTTTAAAAAAACATGCTTTATTGATGAGAAGGGTGGTCATAAATTAGTTATACCAGAAGGGTCCTGTGTTGAGTGAGTGGTTTGAAAAAATTGCAGCTTCCCTTTACACACTTGTACTTGGACAACATTAGTTACTCTCCCTAACAGACATTTTTGCTGAACAGATACATACATCTGTTCAGACAATTAGCCTTCCTACTCGAAAAAAAAGATCCAAAACCCAATTATTTCTTAAGCAAAGAGGGGCAGTTCTTCTAGTGCTGTACCACAGAACATCTTCTGTAGAGCAAGGCAGCTTTCTAAAAAATATAGCCCCAGTCCAGGGGAGCATAGAAACACATGAATAAATAATAGAACATCTCTCAGATCAAAATTTTTCCTATGCTGTATGAATGCTTCATGTCCAGAGCTCATTCTACTGCTGTGTGACAGCTCTGATGTCTGCAACATCTTTATTCACACATCAGCAGTAACTCCTTCCACCACATGCCAGCTACATATAATCTTCAAGTCTCAGTGGACTGGGAAGACAAAAATCTCTTCAAGAAATATTTAAAACAAATCTTTTCCCCAGATAGAGAGCTATCCCCAGGACAGCAGTAAGGATCCAGATTTATCCAAGTGTCCAGATTTACCCGAACCTCTTCCATATAATTTGGACCCCTTTGCAGTTTCTGAAACACTTCCCTGACAGTTTCAGCCTAGTGGAAGATGGCAGTGAGCCCTATGACATTAGGGTTTCTCATATCCATTCCAATAAAAGAAGTATCAAGCTGTGCATAGCCCATAGTCATGGGAATATATTGCCCAACATGCTTATGCACCCAGTAGGAAGCAAGACTGTGGATACCTGAAGCAGTTCTGAATTACAGCATGCTGTATGTCTCAGTGTTTCACCTGTATGGATGAAACAAAATGAAAGAGCAGCCATTAATGCACGCAGGAGCTTGGTTTAAGTGTCACATGTGAGCTTCATGCAAATGCACTCCTGCTTGCTTTGCATGGGAGAAACCTCACCTCAAGCTTAAGTGTAATCAGGACTCGAACCTCACTTAAAATTAGGGTCAGGGAGATTCTGAATGCTGGCTGCCCTCCATTTTACTTCCTCATAATGTGATTAACTGAGAGTGTATGTGTGAATTACTCTAAACTGTTATTTATAAGAAGTTTACAAATATCCACCACTTTGCTTTAAGGGCTGGTCTCCTGGCCTTTACAATGGGTGGCACAGTCTGAAGGCACTGCAAGTAGTTTCTTTGTGTTTACCTGTGGAAATATTCTCTAATATATTTGAGAACTTTTTATCTCAAAGGCAGAATTTGTCCAGATTTACCATTTAATGTTTGATCTCAATGTCAATTTTTCCCTCCTTGGTTCTTAGACAAGATCATTTGTTGTGCAAGTAACTGCATGAAATTTTGCACATCAGAGGATTGTACTGTGACCACCCACCTCCTGCCATCATGTCCCATGACTAAATTGTATCAATGAATCAGCGATAGTATCTTGGAAACAGGAGCATGGCTCAACAGAAATTTTATGAAATCTTGGTTTTTAATTGAAATCCTTTTTTCTCCATCACAAAGTTTTTTATTCACATACACAAATATGCACAGAAGCCCTTTTCCCCAACAAGCTCCACCAGGCAAAAGATTTGATCTTGGTGAGATCAAAGTTAGTGGGAGCTAAATAGAAAATATCCAGTCTTTTCTACTATCAATTTACTTGGCTTTCCTATCACACTTAGTAGCCCAGTGGCCACTAACTGTAAAAAATATTACCAAAGGTTTTCATATACATCTGTTTTCCATGCAGATAAAAGCAATTTTTTTCATGACCATGGTGATGATCTAGTATAGATTAGCAAGCAAAACCTGGATATGACAAGTGCCTTGATTCACACCCATATGATTCACACTTAGGGTTAAAAAAAACCACGTAGCCTTGGGAACGATGAAGTCTGCTTTTTTATCTCAAAATACACAGCTCTCCTAGAGGGGACCTTTTTAAAGCATTCCTGTAGGGGTATATTTAGCAGAGTTCAATGGAGATAATTTCTGTACTGGGGAGCACACATATCTTTATTATAACATTATCTTCTACTTACATTTCCTTTTTAAAACTGCCTTTTGTAAAACCACACCTGCAACATAAAAGGCAAAGGGTTTTTTGACTTATTTTCCTAAACCTGCAGCCTCCAAAATTATTCCTTAAAAGCACAAGGATGAACTGCGATGTAGTGCTTCATTAAGCTGATCTCTCCACATGAAGACCAGGAAAGAATTCAATACTGTTTTTCAACAAGCCATCCATAAGTTTACCCAGAATACCTGTTATTCTTCAGCCTGAAAGCTAATCTCAGGTCCCCTCTTGTAGTTTATTCCTGTAATTCCTACATCAATTAACCTCTGATAGGTCAATGACAAAACACAATAAAAAACACTCTTAGCAGCAAGTACACCTGATGCTCAGAAAAGCCAGGGCTTCTGACGTGAAATAATGGATTATATAAAAAATGCCACCTGAAAAAAAAAATATTTCCATTGTTATCAACTAAATCAAAAAACTCTTATTACAAAATCATTGCTTGTGCAAAACTAACCTTTCTAACAATAAGGAACAATTATATGCCACAAAGAAGAAATTAAAGATGATGAAAAGATGATGAGGCACTTCCCCTTGGAAGATTTATTTCATCCTCAACTTGGTATTACATCTTACTCTGAATAGCAGAACAAGCAGCTGTGTAAGACCAGTCGTAGTCACTCATTCAGTCACGGGCATTTGGCATTAAGCAGACTGAAGAAAATTAACCAAGGTTAGCCTCACTGCCTCCTTCTGATCCTTACGGGTTTTGCTACAGGATGAACTTTGTCAGATGGTACCAATTTTTGTTTGTTTATTTCCTTATTAAGTACTGGATAACAACTATTGCTTTACAGAACTGCCATATTTGGTCAGGTCAGAGGCTCATCCCCAGTCCAACACTCATCTCTAATAGCATCTGGAGAAAGTTTTAAGAATGCAGCAATGATACTGTGACATTTCTTTAGGCTGTCCTCTGCCTCCATGAACTAGAGACTCCTGGCTGTATTTAACAGCCTTCAGTACAACTTTCTTCTCTGACTTTATCCACCCATTCCTGAAACCACACCTAACATCCTGAAGCAATGAAAGCCACAGGTTGTCCATATACTCTATGGGGAAAAAAGAGCTCTTTTCCTGTTTTCTTTGTTTGGAGAATACTGGTTTAGTAAGCAACTGTTTCTTTGTCCTATGTCCCCTTGTCCTTATATCAGGGGAGGTAATGGAGTCATCCCCTTCCACAGTTGGTGGGATATTGTAAAGAGAGCCAGAAGAGTGGGGTTTGATTTCCCACTCTGACATGCACTGGAAAGCAATTTTTTTAGCAGCATTCAAGCCAAAGCTGAACTCTGCAAAATGTATAGCAGTATAGCAATAGTTCATGCCACTCACTGAATGCTGGGCCAACGATCCGCAGAATCACTGTGTGGCATTAATTATTTAACCATCAATCCACTGCCTCAAAGGCTCATTATATCCACTTTTCTGAAGAATGAAAGGAACCAGCAGGGAAGAGAGTCAATTCTTACAACAAATCAGGAAACCAGGGGCAGAAATTCAATTAGAAATGGGAATCTTTTGCCCTGTTTTGGAAGCAGTCATTCCCAAAACTGCTGCATCACCCGTATTATGGTAGGTGCAGATGATGGGAATGCAGTGAGGCTTTTCCTCCAAAATACTCAAGGCATTTCTGTTGCCTGCCACACAGCTTTGAGTAGTGCTTGAGGCTTGTAGGATTGCTGTCAAATCACGAGTCAGGGGTCAGGTCAGCGTTTGCCCTAAACTGGCCACTGCCCAAAACTAGATGGTGATGCCCTATGCCACAAACATGGTTTTAGATAACAGGAGTTAAGCAGGTGTTGAGGTGTTGAAGCTGCCAGTATTTCTAAAGCATAGTCTCCAGGCTAAGCATGAGTGGCATATTCCTGAAGGCTAAGGAAACTAGTCTCCCTGTTCCTTGCCAGTCAAGAGAGGAGCTCTTGGAGAGATCAAGCCAAAGCTCCCAGCCCTGAGTGGGCATCGCCCTTTACCAGAGCGCCTTAGCTGAGTGTTAAGGGAGGAAACTGGTTTCTCTGCCGTTAGCCCGAAGGGGCAACACATGCCACAGCTCAACAGCCTTGTGAAGGGCAGGGCTGAAGGGGCACTGACCAGTGCATCGCTTTTGGGACAGCCAGTCAAACAATCCCACTGAAGCACTCAGTGGCGATGCCAGGGCAGGTCACCATGCTACAGACCAGCTGACAGGGCAGAGAATGAGATGCTCTGGGCATGCTACAGCCTCCCTGCGCTTTTCCTGCGCTTGCTGATGGGATAATTTATGCAGTCCTCCTTCAGTGCAGGAAGCTGTTCACACACAGTTAAACAGAAACATAAGGAGTAGAGTTTTAGAAGGAAATAATTGACTTCTTGGGCAGCACAAAGGGCAAAACAATAGCAAGTTGCATCTGGCTTCCATTAGGATGTACAGCATCTGCAAATTACAGCCCAAATGAGTTCGATCCATCCGAAAGTCTGATCAGTGTCATTTGAGGTAGTCAGCTTAATCCAGGATATGGTTTCTCAGTGCATTATAAATTAAAAAAACAGTGGCAAATTAAATATGTGTGGGGCCCTGGGAGAACTTCATCAGCTTCAGAATATAAAAAAAAGGAGAAAGCAATATACAACTACCAAAGCAAGTATGCAACAAGTAAAGGGAAAAGGCAGTGAACAGTCCCTAGCACCACAACAGGGCTGCCACAGAGCAGCTGGCTGAGCCTGCTGAATTTCAAGGGAAGACTAGAGAAAAACAAGCCCACTGTGACAGCCCACAGGAGAGAAGCATGTCCTGTAAATTATTTCACTACTACGAGATGGACTCTGAATTCAGGGTGACCAGCTGCTGAGTTGCTTGAACTAAGTTTGGCCAGGTGAGTCAAATAGCATTCCTCTTAGGGAGGGTGCCTACAAAATATTTCAAAGGACAGAAAAAAGCATGGAGCTTCACTTACCCATTTTTGTTGTATTTGCAGGTAACTTCTTTTATTCTCTTCCTTACCTCCTGACAATGCTGAAACAACTCTGGTTTAACAGCAGAAGGCTGCTAAGCAATCCAACTCAGAATATTTTTAATAAACATAAAGTTTAGCAGAAAAGCTTTAAAATACTGTACGATTAAAAAAATAAAATTAGAGAATATTTTTTATGCTTCACTTGATATAGAAACAGAATTACTTAATTGTATTCAAATATAAATTCTTCCAGCATAAAGCAAGTATGTGTACCACCACGTGAGATGTCTCCCCCATGTATATGATGCCTTAATAATTAGGGCATTCTCCATAGCTGAGGGAGATCGAATTCAGGTTCCTCATATGCCTAAGGAGCTTCAAACTCTTTGGAGAGTGAGACAACCAGAGGATGTAGGCCATTTTGGGGTGGGTGGCTGTGACCTCCTCTTGAAACTGCTCAATTTTACATAAAAAGTCAAAGTCTCATTTTAGCAGGAAGATGCATTAATGTGCAGGTAGATGCTGCTGACACAAGGCTGAGAGAAGTCAATCAGTGGGATCCCTGCTCCCACAGCTATGTACGTGTTTACACAAGCTGGTCATTGAACAGGCAGGTACGGGTAAATCATGGGAACTCACGGCCATGGTCAGCCATGGGATATGTTGTTTGGTAAGGGGACATGACCAAGAGTGGTGTAAGGACATAAGGAAATTCTCCCTTTACAGAAGCAAGATCCCTAGGCTTTGCTTTTTAACTGCCTTCTCCATCACTACTGAAAGCATCTACAGCCCAAGCTGGTCATCTATCTATGACACTGAGAGCAGATTTTTTTTTTTTTAACCAGGCAATTCATTCATAGTTCACCGACAAGAAGAAAGATCAATAAGGTAACAGCAGTGCTTCAGAGAAGAGAAAAAACAAGACTTAAATACAGTGATTACCAAAGGGTCTCTTCTCCCCAGACACTGCATGTGCAGAGATTCACTCTCCCTCCCCTCTTGTTCAGCCTAGCTAGACATAACCTGTCCTGCACAAGGTCACCTGTGGGTCCTTCCTGCTGGACTCTGGAGCCCTGACAGAGAAGGACAGCCATTCATTCAGCCATCAGTCATTCAGCAGCAGCAAGCCCAATTATGTGTAATTATAGTAATGCCAGAAAAAAAACCCTCATTGTATATAAAACATTAAAAGGAAATAAGCCATACAACGCAAGGCATCTGAAATGAGAGCTCAGGGTCACAGGCAAAATTCAAATGCAGTATCTTGATTTAAAAAAAGAAAAAAAAATCAATCAGTATGCTCTCCCAAGGCATTTCACCTCTAATTGAGGAGTGAATTGTGTTTACTTACTTGCTCATGTTCTTGACTGTCTTTCAGCAAATGAATCGTGATTACACTACATAAAATTCAGTGTTTGACTTTCTTATGATCCCGTAGGACTGGACTCAGTAGAAATTCCACACTGTAAGACACATGTGTAAAAAAAGACTGAACCCTGAAAGATATCAATTGTATAGAAAAGGAAAATATTTGTTTTAAATATAGGTTGTAGCCCTTCCAGTTCCTGCTTCCACACCTGAAGTGTGCAAAGGAAATGCTACTCCTCTTAAAGAGAAAATGAAAGCTGTTTCACATTCAGATTAACAATGGTCAAGGGTATTGTAGGCTACTGAGTACCTAAATCATACTATGACACACAAATTTTACACACAGAAGGATCTCGTGCTTTTTCATGATGCATATGCATAATTTTGGCGGACCCAGATCCTACCCATTTTAAAGGTGTTCAAAACTGATCAAAAATGCAGTTTAAGTGAAAAACAACACAGGTTTTTGTCTGGTAAACACATTTGCTACTTAAATGTTGTCATCACTGAAGCAGAATGAGGAACTTCATGCAGCATTTATGAATGAAGAATAATTTATCAGGACAAGCTGGGAATTTGAGTGAACATGGACATAATAATGAGAAACACCACAGGAATTAAAAAAAAAAAGGTTCTAAAAATTTCTGGCAAACCACTGTGCTGCATGTTTTAAGAGCCAAAACCTCATATATATTGTTCATTCCCACTACTTGAGCATGATAGACAAGATTCATGGGTAGTCATCTTTTTGTTGCAAAATAGTTTTATAGCTGGAGTAGCAATAATTGGGTAGAGTTGTCTCTACAAAGCAGAATAATTACTGTTGATGCTACATCAGTAGCATTTGATCTTCCAGCCAGTGGATGGGATATCATGGGACATCTGTGTCTTATATTCAACTGTTGGTTGGCCTCTCAAACAGGTATAAGTTAGTAGATAGAGGCTTGTAACTCTGGCGAATTGTGTTTGTGACATTACTGGCCCTAGGGATTGAAAAAGCACAGACCTAGTTTAAGATGATCTGGTACACCATTCATGGAACACTTTCTGGGTGTCTGTGCTACTATTTCTAAGTGGTCTTAGCTGTTACGGTACTGCATGCTAAGACACAGGTACCTTGCCTTTCCACCAAACTCCCATAAGCCCATTAAGCATCATTCCCCACTTAGCTTCCCCTGAAACAAAACAATGCAGAAACAAAGGAGAGTTCACTCACTCAGAAACAGAGAGGAGACCAAGCAGGTGGTAGAAACATGACCTTTCTCCATGAGGTCAAATAGCTTTATTGTGATTAAGCACTACAATACAGTATATATCCATAAAAAACTCTATAGTGTATATAAATTATTCCTTCCATTCAGTAATTCTTTTTTTGTTTTAATTTTTTTCATTTCCATTACAGCTTTGGTACAATGTGATTTTATTATATTTTTAAATACTTTTAGCTTCACAAACTCAACACAAAGTACAAAACTAATCCGAATCAGGGATATTACAATCTACACAGTGGTGTTCAGTGGTAGGAAAAAATCTTACCTCAATGAATTCATGTCACTAGCTAAGCTATAAAGGCATACCTAGCAGACATGACAAAAATATGCACCATTAACCAGCAAACATTTTTTTTTCAAAATTTATTTTATTTTATTTTTTTTACAGATTTTTCCAGCAGCAAATCACTTGAGCATAGTCAGTACTTATGTCCTCAACTGATTATCCTGTTGTGTTCCTCTTCATTTGAAGGCCATGAGTTATTTGTCAAATAATGCACCGCTATCCTCATATATCCACACTAAGCCACAGTGTCAGTACTTGACCTGCCACCCTGCATTATTAATGCTCGCACAGTTTGTCCTGCAGCTGGCAGAAATAACTGGAACGTTATTGGAGGGGCAGTGTGGGGCAATCAACCGTAGGTTGTTCTGTGGGGCAGGAGGTATGACATTACAGTAGACAGGCATTCCAGTGGCTGTAAGTGTTCCTTGACCTGATTGATTAGGTAGCATGATTGGTTGTTGATATGATTGTTGCGGCAATCCTTGAGAACCCTGGGTCATTGGCACCTAGGTAGGAATATGGAAAGGCAGAGGAAAAAAGATAGTAATTACTAAACAAATTAAAGTAGGTCCCTTCCCTAATGTATCTTCCTTTTAGCTGAATTAGAGTATGCAACATGTTCTGCCAACAGAGAGTAGAATTAGCTGAATTAGAGCATGCAACATGTTCTGCCAACATGTGTCGTTTTCTGCTGCTCAGAACTCTTCTCATCCCTGAGGATTTTCTTTGTTAGAGAAGGGTTAAAGAGAAACCTCTTTGCTCCCAGGTCTAGTAAGTGTCTCTGTCAGGAGGAAGCTGAATTTGAATTTCTGGGTTCAGTGCAAACAGAAGACTCAATCCTGGTATATCTAGGCCATCTTAAAGGTCTAAATCTTTAACTTCATCATTAACCTTTAAAACACATTTTCAATATAGTAATTCTGAAGATGTAAGGCAACAACTTTACCCACAAGCAATTCCCCCATTTCCTTCTGGGTTGCTGTAGTGTTTTCAGAAAAGCCAAGGGAAAAGGTGAATGGCTGCTCAATCAGTGCAATCTATTAAAATGAAGTAGATGTCGTTTCGTTTCTTAACTTTCCAGAGGGACCAGCAGGAAACGTAAGCACAGGCCACCTCTCACAGGCTCGTGGCATATCTCACAGAAACCAGGTATAAAGTTGGGGAAATAAGCCTGGGTAACTTACACACTTGGTAAAAATTAAGCCTCTGCCTTCCCTGTCGCCAAAACCCAATAAACAAAAATCTATCTGGCTACAGCTTGTTATAAAAGACATGGTGAGATCCTTGGCAGGAATCTGCACATGAGTAATTTTTAACTGGAACAGGCAAAGATCTCAACTTCATTAAAGGAAACAATACTGCGCTGGCAAAAAAAAAAAAAAAAAAGTTATTTTATTTTTAAAATTAATTTTCCTCACTGAAGGAGTATAATTCCTTCACCCTTTGTGACATTTTACCTGCACTGCAAGCTGTAATAAATAGTTCATTTGAAGTATTCCCAATTCAGAATGAAAATTGGGAGTACTAAGAATATGTAAACAGGAAGCAAAGAAACTAATTTGACTTAGAAGCATATTTATCAGGAGGCCTCTTGCCACACACTGTCCTAATGAAATAATAAAGACCATTCTGTGATATGAAAACTTAGTTAAGTATTCTTCAACTTTCTTTACAGCTCCCAAGTACCTGATAAGACGACATGGCTGGATACTGCACCATCATGCCTTGCACCTGATTTCCCTGTTGATTATTCATCAGGTTCTGGCTTTGGGGCGGCTGCTGCATTCCCATGAGACCCTGGAACCCCTGCTGCTGGTTCGGCAGGACAGGCTGGTAACCTGGAGGAAGAAAGATGTCTTCAAATATCCTGTTGCTTGTAGGGGCAAAATTAAAGCTGTTCTAAGGAAGCACAAATGATCCCATCATTTCTCCCCACGTTCATCAGAAAGTTGCTCTATTTCTAGAGAAGCATTACGGAAGTGAAAATTGAAGTGGAATAAACAAATGCTGTGAGTTGACAGCTGTGGCAGGCTAACATGAGTGGGTAGCACACTTTCTTCTTGCTCTTCAACCCTACAGCAGAGACCACCTTGAGGGATGCATGACTGCACCGCAGGATTGTGAAGCCCCAAACAGACACAGGGTGCTACTGGTTTCTGGCTACTTCCTCAGAGGCAAAACTCCCACTGGCTTCCAGGACACCAGTATTTGGCCTTCACAGTCTAATCCGGTATTTTTCTTTCAGGTCATGTTTTTTATCTTACCCTCTTACCTTTCTTGTAATGCAGCTCTCTAGCACGATATAAACAGAGAAGGCTTTATTTAATCAAGAACAACATGTATACACACTGGCTTCTACTTGCAAGGCTTTTTATATGATTAGAGCATATTAAGGGTCATATTGCACCGTACTAGTTTTGCATTTGGCAAAGGAGGAAAATCACAAATAAGAGAGTGTCTGGTCCTCCCTGTTGCTCAGTGGGAACACTGCTGACACACAAGTGACTGCACAGGGATGAGAAGCGGATGCTTCTGTTTCAACCTGCGATGGGCTCTGTGTTCAAAGTCACTGCAACATTGCAGGGTTTCTGCTGGGACAGCTCCTTTAGGGCTAATTGAGAAGTGGGCAAAGTCTGGACGATCTGGAGGGCAAAACTGCTAAGGAGGCAGAAGCATGGATGGGAAGTGAAGTGCAAGTGGTGTGCTGCTTGGCAGCAACATGATCCAGCCCGAGAACGAGGCTTGCTGGATGGAAGTGGGCTGGCTGGGTGATGCTACTATCTAGAGATGAAGGATTTTGCAGAAAAAGTGGAAAAGGAAGATGCAGAAAGATCCTGTCCTTGAAAAATGCAGCCAGCCACAGTCATTATAAATCTATGAATAATTTCTCCTTAAGACATTCTGTGTCCTTTAGCACTCATATTTTTTAACATGCAGTTATGCACTGCGCTATTAACTCTGTAGAGAGAGTGTCAGAATAAGCATATTTCAGGCAAAGAAGAATTATCAGAAGGAGCGACTGTTATTTTTACATGAAGAATGTGTGTCACGTCTGCTCAATTTATATTCATGAATACAGTACACGGTTCAATATACTTCACGAATTGGAAATCATCACCTGGGTATTTCTTCATTATGTAAGAAAAATAAAGTAACAAATGTCTCTGTTTCTGCTGGTCTATTGTCAATTGATAGCTTTCCTTTAAAATCTTTTCAGATGCCAGAGATATGTTGGGTATCTCTGATCGATTATTTTGCATTAAAGATGCCTTTCCACAGATATGAGATTAATGCCTCTAGTCAACTGAGCAAAATTAAAAAAAAAAAAAAATTAATTCCATGAGTGATTAACTTGGCTGGGATATAGCATCAAACATCTCCCAAATGCATCAGATTATTATACATTCAAATTTTCTCTTTTCCTATGTACAAACACAGTGTCAGCATATTTTTTAGTCACAAAAATTACCAACATCAGAAGTACTGTAACTGAGTTTACAAAAGGCTTATACAGCAATAATAAAATTGCAAGTCCTCTTCTGCTCCTGTATACCAATTAGGGGGGGGAGGAGGAGAAAGGACAGAAATAAAAAATTTAGCACTACTATTCTGGTATTTGCAAGTTCAAGCAGAGAGGAGTCAAATGACAGCAGAAGCAGCAACAGATAATTCATCTCATGTCACTTGTGGTTGTCAGAGTAAATCCCAGATGCTGTAATGAACAATAGATTGATGGTGGATCTGGGATCAAGTGACAATAAGTTAGGGAGTACAATCAAACATTGGACCTGAGCTCACAGAGTTGGATCATGATGCACTGGCACAGGGTGGTGGACTGGTGCTCTGCAGAGATGGACAGATACCACTGAGGTCAAGTGGAGATAAGTCCTTTGTTATCTTTAGTAAATATAATTATTTATTTAATTTATATAATATAGTAAATATAAAGTAATTACCATTACTTTAGTTAGACTACTGCTGATACTCTCCTGTATGTTTGAACATACAGCTGTCTCTTCACCTCAGCTCTGTCTTCCATATTCTCCAAATACAACAGATTTATTGCCCAATACAGACATGACTATCAGACTGAAATAAAAAGTTATAGAAATGACTAAGTATCTACCCTTATGCTGAACATGTAGGCATCATCTCATGGAGGTATTATAACATGTACCTCTACCCTGAAAATCTCCTCTCTATTAGCAAACACTGCTTAGTATATGGCACAACCACTCCATGTTTTAGGTGCAGGAATACAAAAAGGGGATAGGTTAAGAGCTGAAGTCACTAGGCTATGGAATATTGTGGCAACAACCTTATTACTCTTTAAGGGCTAATTTCTCCTGCCCATAGAGCACGTGAACGCCTCACCTCTGTCCCAACATGCAGAGTCCTGCTGACGCCCCTGAGAGTTATAGAAGACCTCTTTCCTATTCCCTCTGCGAGCCCTTTACAACTCTCTGACGATACAAGAGGGTCCTCAATAAAAGCAGAAAAATACCTCACATACACTCTAACGCACTTCCAGTGCAATCAGATAGGAGCAAAGACTTATTAGCGTAAGAATCTGATTGCATTGTCTCCTGAACCTTCTTTCCTGTTAAGGGAAATTAAGTCACTTCTTTGGCCCAGGAGGTACCGTGGTCTCTTGACCATTTGCTCCCTTGACTTGAAGGTGGAAACTGGCATTTTTAAGAAGGTTACCAGCCTGCTTGTATCCTTGTGAAGATGTCAGCTGTCATCTCTTCCTTACTTTATATTAATGGATTTCTATTTTATGATCAGTACCCTTTGGAATACAGTGAAGTTTATGGGTGTCTGATCTTGCTGCAGAAACACAGTACAGCATTTGGTCAAAATCCAGCATCCTCTTCAAGGCTCTGCAACTCAAGTGAAGCCACATCTATTTACCTAATAACAAAGTCTGACCCTTTACTATGTTAAATATATGAAGAAAGAATCATTCTTTCATATATCTTCATATATGATCCACATTCAACCATTCCATTGAACATAAAAACCCGTCAAGGTACAAAAATATACCCCAACAGTGCAGAGGGGGTACAGAGTATTAAAAGGTGAATTCTTTTCTTTATCTACAACAAGCACTGCAAGCAAGAGGAAAATGCTGTGAAAAAACAAAACCCAAGTCCATTCTGCTAGATGGCTTCTGTTTCAGCACAATTGGAAGGGGAAGGAATTGGCGCTCTACGTGACAGTCCATTTGAACAAGAAGTTGTTAATATCAGAAACCAGCTGCTCTGAATTTCTTATCCCTGCAGCCCAAATTCTGCAGCTCTGACTCTACATGACCCATAACATTTCAAATGGATCCTTCAGTGTTTACTGTGTGTTGATGTCTTCATATGGAGATGGGAGAACTGAGACTCTGCACAATTGATAGTCTCAATATACAAATCTTTCAGCAATGTTCATGAAATTAGATTTTTTTGAGGGCACAGAATATCCCCCACCAATTATCTATATTGTACACACACAGCAGATTCAACCCTCAGCTCTGCCATGCTTTTGACATGCTATTCACTTTTCAATGAAACTAAAATAATAGTGTTCACAAAAGTCTTGGGAAGCAACTGCAGTGCTCGAAAAGCCATGCATTGCTGGGCAAAGATGGGTGTTTTGGAGGTGTCAGGAAATAAGTGAAAACAAGAAGCGGCACCATGCTTTCTGCAGCAATAGTTTTCTTGATACTTGCTCTCTTGCTCATTAGCTTTCATACTACATAAAGTGTAATCCTTAAAAGCCTCTTTACTGTCCCCTGAGAACATACATACGTGGGTTATTTTCTAATGGCAGTACACATCAGATGAACCATCCTATTACTGCAAGCTCCAGGGCCTCTTTACTGCAATTATATCATCCTGCTCTATGTTATCTCTGCTACAAAGGAGGATTTTTTAAATCAGGGCAAACATGAGAGACATTGTTAAACAACCAGAGGAACAAATCGTGCACAGAATTTCAATGAAAGCCTCAGAGGAAAAATGAACCTTGGATTGCAGTCAAAATGGAAAAGACCATCATACCATCAAGGTAATTCTCTGAACCTTTACAGGCTGCATCACCATGCTGACAGTCAGCTAACTTAAACATCCCAGGGGGAGAAAGACTGCATGAAAGACCCACAGATGTTTTAATTTCTTAATGAGGCTACAGAGCTCACAAGACAAAATGCAGTGGTCTTGCAGCTCTGCCAGTAATGTCACCTGGAGCTGTAATTAAAGCATGTTTGGTGCTCTGCTGGCCTTAGCATACATCCTTCATCAATGGCACATCATGTTTGGAGGAAGTGTTTCATTGCTCATTTTAGATTTGAAGCATATATTATCAAAATAGCTTTGTAATATCTGTATCAGCACACTGGGTAAAGAGTAATCAGCACTTCAGGCAATGAGTGAGGCAGTCTGGCACGAGTTCCTGAACTGCAAATCTTACTGTACATTTATTGTAGTCTTACCACTTGAACCGAGTCCTTGCATCTAATCCCATCCAATGCAAACGCATAAATTCACAGCGTTTTTGATGTGAAGTGATTTGAGAGCTCATCTGCTCCCTTCCCACTTCACTCAGTGTAGCGCTGGGAGAAGCCAAGACATTGCCACCAGCAAACCCAAAAAGCAGGTACCTTGGCAACAGGCTGCAGTGGCTTCAGCAAGCAAAGCCCAAAAAAAATATTCAAAAGGGAAACTTCAGCAGGGCTAACTGGGCTGGGTGCAATGTTACACAGATCTGGTCATGCTCCTGCCTGCTCTGCAACTGCTGCTGTGCCTTACTGGTGCTCTACAGCTGCCCAGTATAGACCAGCTCAGCCTCTGCTGCGACTGCCACCAGGAGCACTGAGGAGATTCAATCTCAGCTCCCATGGAAAAGCCAAGGGGAATGAGCATCAAGGGAATACCCTGTGATGTACTGAAACTGTAACAGCAGATTCTGCACCCAGTCCCAAGTTCTGCACTCACTGCAGGGGCTTATATTTGCAGAAGACTCCCCAAAACTGACAAGGGCTGAAAAGAGAGCTACAAAAATGATCCGAGATCAGAAAATGTACCTCTTCCTGGAAGACCTAATGAGGTCACTTTGCTCAATTTGTTCAAAAGATGAAGACATATCTGCTGGTAGAGACCTCTTGAACAAAATAGACAATGGTACAATAAAATTACATGGTTGGAAGGTAAACATAGAACTGTCCAGATTAGAAATAAAAGTTTCAACAGACCCTATAATTAACAAGGGAGAAATTTGCCCAGAGAACACATGTGCTATCATCTGAAACCTCTACAATGAGGATGGACAGCTTGCTAGAAGATATTTATCAGTTTAATAAGAAGTTCTGGGGATAAAGTTATCATCAGAGCATGCTCTGTTACCAGTATTATTCAGAGCATTAAATTATATGTTACAGACTTGAAATACTTATGAAAATGTTAGCCAGTTAGCTCTTAAGACTCTTCCTATTTTCCAAGGAAAAGGACTAATCTGTTGCATGTGAGACAGGATGCTCTTCCCAGGCTCTCCTCCCTTTGATCACATACTGGCAATGCCACCCAGTTCACTCCACAAGCAGAGAGTTCACCTGTGTATGGTGTATACTCTAAGGGCTATTTCTGGCCTATTTCAGTTTACTTTGCCCTGGCTGGAGCAGCACTCAGTAGGTTTTATAGGCTGAAGAATGTGATTGGTATCTATTCCCACAATTTTACTAGGCTACATTTTCCTTTTTTAAAATAAGCTACGGGTAAAGTATTAAAGTGGCTAGATGTAGCTTTTACTCTATAATCATAGAAATGTACAACACTCGTTATAAGTTACTAACTAGAGAAGAAAGAATATAATTATAAAACTACAATTCAGTCATGCACACTTTGGTAAGTTTGGTAAAGTTTTTGGCAACTCACTTATTTGCCAAAAGCTCTGAGCTGATCCATCCCAAAGTACTCACAAAACTGGAAGGAAGAAAAAAGCAAGCAGTTTAACAAGATCAAACACTGTGTCTTGACACAAAGAACCTTTTGATTCTCAAACAGACCCCAAATGTTATCTGTAAAATATGAGGAAAAGAAGCCTGGTAGGGGAACCTTGCATTTTGGACGGCTGGCCAAGCTGTGGGAGGTGTATACTGAAGCCCCTTCCCAGCACAACTAAGAGCAGGAATTTGAGGCAAGGGGTTTCTAGCAGCCAGAACAAAGCCCTCCCTGCTACAGGGGTCCAACAGTCTCTCCTGCCAATGCTCCTTACCTTGGTGTAAGATACTCAAGTACTGGATTGCAACCAGATGTTTCACTTCTTACACAAACACCATAATTACCAGCTACAAAATCTCCCCATATACTGCTTGCTCTAGAGGAGCGCTCCTCCAAGGCGTTGAACTCAGACTGGCTTCTCACATCCAGGTGTTACGCATTAGATTTAGGTGGCTACTGAGGAAATCGGGGGTTTTTTCTCATTATGCAGTTGATAATTACCTGGATGGTTTCACTGCAGATGACGGACTAAAAGTCTAACTGACAACATAAAATTAAGCTATAAATTTAAGCTGATTTTGATTTTAGCCTCACTCCAAAGTGTCCACTGTTTGGAAGACTCCCAGAGAAAACACACTAATTAATGTGTCCCTGCCGGTGTGTCATTTTCTGTGTGAGTCTGAAGATTTAAACTGCATCTTGTGCAGCTGAAATCCAAAACACTTTGTAAACAATTTTGTAGTTTAAGCTTGGATCTAAAATCCAAGGCATGCTGCAAACCAAATCTGCTGCAGTTGATAAATTCACTCCTACTGCGTCCGCTTTCTCTCTGCAACACACATAAAATTGTCTTGACCTAGTAAGATATTTGGGCTTTGGGTCCCACTCAAAGACATCACAGATAATTTATGGGTGTGAGCTGGATACCATGTGAGCTAGAAGGGCAAATATGCAATAGCTTAATGCTTAAAATGCATCCCTTTCCCCTCAAAACATGACCATGCAATTATTTTGTTTTCACACACATACAAAGGAAAAAACAAGTATACTTTCATGTGAAATAAAGGAGTCTTAAGGAGCAACAGATAACTTGGAGGTATGAGGTGACATAACAGACATAAAACACATTGCCAAAAACCACAGCAGCACACAGACTCCCTTCCCCATGGCACTCTGCAGGCTCAGACTCTCAAAACCAAGAGAAGCCTTTTCACAAAAGCGACTTAGTTTGGCTTCTTTCATTTCAGGTAAAAGCACATGCCACTCCAGCAGTACAGCCTGCAGGGGAAAGCACAGGGTATTATGCTAGTTTTGTTTTCCAAAGTTAAAACTAATTACATTGATTCTTTCAAGATATGTGAGACCAAAACAATTTTTAGCTAATGACAGTCCAGCTACACTCAGTGAAAACACATAACATGGTAAGTATATTCCTAAAATGATTACAGAGACAGTGACTCGAATAATTGTCTGCAGAGTTAGGGTTATAAAACTGCAGGATTTTGAACTCAGAGTCTCGACACATAATTGCTGCCAGAATCATAGCTCCCTGGTCCCTAAATTGGCTGTAGTTTTGCTAAGAGCACATTCATGCTTCCCAAACCTGGTAACAGATCAACAGCCACATTTGTTGGCAGACCCACAGAGATGTATCCAGCTGCATTAAGAAACTCAGCAAGATGTATATGCAAGATATGAACCAGTAGGATTTATTATCACAAGAGAAAGAAGAAAAACAGTGGTTTGAAGACAGATTGTCCTTCTTCCCCACCTCTCTTTCTCTCTCTGGTTTACAAAGCTACAAATCCCACAAAATCAATAGTGCAAAAAAATCATCCAGCTTCAGAAGAAGAAGAAATCAAATTTGGAAATTTGCTGCAATTTTGCATTATTTCAGAGCAACCTATTCGTTGGATTTGGTGAAAACTGCTGATGAAAATACTCTGATACACAAGAAAATTTTTGTGGATAACAGCTCTGAAACCCCCCATCTGGCTAGTTCTGTCCAACTGCTAAAGCAGTATCTGTCTTATCTAGCTGAACTGCCCCTCCTTGTCCTCTTCATTTATTCTTCCTCAAAAAGCTATGTGAAATCCTAGTTTTACTTGTTTTGCAACCCTGGTGGCTGGAAGAAATCCAAAGCACAGGGCATCCAAAGCACGGATGGTTTCATGTACTTCTTGAGACAACACAGACAACTGGGGGCACTTCTCTGCTGCTAACAAAATAGGGGAAAAATCAGAATAACACAACTCCCCTAGCGATGCAAACTCTCCCAGTTCAAAAGAGGTGCAGGATCAGGGCCTCACAAATCTATTTTTTAACTCTGCTTGTCCTACATAAACACGAATAAGGTACATCTTTACAAAATCTAAGGCACAGTGCTTTGGGCACAGACTTTTCCTTAATGATAGTAACTATAAAACCAGTGGCCTCATCTGGGTGCTAGAAAGTCTCCTTGTTATTGTGGTTTAGATTATGCCAATGAGAAATGATCTAAGTAACACTGCATATCACACATGAGATTTAGAGCTTCATGTCAAAGAAATGTCCATTACATTTTCTGTTACCCTTTTTTCTATGATGCTAAGTTCCAACTGCTGGAGACAGGAAATAACATTATCTTTTAAAAACCATTTATATGCATGCTCGCTGTACCGTGGGGGAAAAGCTTTTCACAAAGAGCACCGAACTGTTATTTAGAGCCTTCTACTTCATCATCCAAGCAACTACCTTTAGGGCAAACATGCAAAATCATGGATACAATGAATTTATGAATCACTTAAAGATGCATACCCACCCCTCAGTTACTTTTCCACACCTTAAAAGAGTTGTATGAAAACTTGGTGACCTCACTACCAAGTAAAAAGGCCCAGACAAATAAGAGGTATGATTAAATACTTTCATTATATATCTAATGAAATCACATACTGTAACATCTTCTGAGACTAAAATTTTAATTAAGGCAGGCTGGCATTTTGGCTTTTTTTCCCCCGCTATGTTCCAGGGGAACAGCAGGTAAGGTCAAACAAAAAGCTTATGTTATAAAACTGTGTGAGTACGCTCCTGGGAGACCTGGCATTATTAACAAGAACATGAAGAAGGGCACAGTTGAACAGTTCAAAGATAAATGATTGTATTCAGTTTACTTTTTGCTATCAACTAGAGAATCTGAGAGCACTGTTATTTGATGAGAAAAGTATATAAATAGGCATCAAAAAGAGCTTTAATGGATACAAATATAGGAGATTCAAGGCTGGGGAAATGTTTTTTTTTTTAGTTTAAAACCTGGATCTACTCTTTTACTTGTCTACACAAAGGATTTCTAAATTATAGGGACAGCTTTTTAGAACAACTTGCTACTGGTTAAGTGGCTTCATGCTGAAAATAAACCTGTTCTTACTGAGAACCTAAACCCATGTTATTACATGACACTTTAATCACTTATTTTATTCCCTTTTCAATATACTTTTATGTTTTGAGACTGTTTAGCACTGTTCCTGTTCTTCAGATACTATTACAAAAATCATTTGCTCTTCTCCTTGAAGATAAATGGAGGGGCACCTTTTACAGATATGGTATGTAGCTGAAAGCTTCTCTAAGATTCAGAAAAGAAAATGCTATTTTTAAGACAAAATCCTTTTATCTCACTTCAGTAAAAATATAGAGGGAACAGCCAGCTGCAAGCCAAAATAATTGCAACACAATAATGTAGGGCTCCGTTACAGCAGCATAATTCTGGTAAAGCAGCTGATCCAGGATCTTGGCACTTACCCAGACCCTGGAGCCTGACTTAAATGCATTAACCCAGACAAAGCATGTGCAGCTGTTTTGGTAATCTGAGGCTTCTGCATTTTATTGGAGACCAAAAGAAAAAAAAAATCACTCAGCCAGCAAATGACACAGGTGATCTAGAGAGAGAGGAGGGAAGTATTTTATGCTTTTGAACTTAAGTTAATCCATGGAGTCACGTGAACAGGCTCGACAGCTTTGGGAGACGAGCTTTGGAAGGCGTTTCCCTTTGGCCAGCACAATGAGCAAGGGTTTCCACTGGGGTGCTGCAGATGGCCAAAGCCAGCTGAGGTGCCTGCAGGAAGGGTACTGCAGGACCTGGAAATCATTATTCTCAGAAGGATGAAGCCTTCTCATCCCCACAGAGCTGAGCCACTGAAAGCACATATTGTAAGCTTGTGCGCAGTTTTTGTGACATCAGGGAGGTGCTGAATAGTGTTAGGGAAAAACCAAGTATAATCCTTCTGCTCTCAGCTCCTGCCCACCAATCCCACTGACATTAACAAGAGTTAATGCAGACCCATGGGCAGGCCAGTAGATCATTCTGGAGAATTTGTGGATTGCTCATAAGAGAGGTTTACTGTTTAAAGACCAAAACAGATGCAAATCGAGTCACAGACCCTACTCTGGCCATAGACTGTTACACTGCTGTAGTCTGCTGCAATTCCTCTTTATGAGATTTTTGTATACCTAATATACAACTAAAACACTGATGTAAAAACTCATTAGTGTTAATAGTAAGACTCCTTTGGTGTATGACGTGATGCACGTCTTGCATCACATTGAAAAGTGGCATCTAGAGAAATGCCCTTGCCAGCAAAACATTATAGAGAGTTTTAATTTAGAATGACTACATAATATTATATGCAGGATTCTGCTGAATTCAGAGACAGCGTCCATACATTCTTGCAGAAAAAATGAATTTTCTTTAGATGTAAGATTTACAGTGGACTGTGAAGAAATGAAGCATACGATTAACTATTTTATTACTATTTTTTTCAGAAAAAAACTCAAAACAATAGCTTTCACTGAAGACTGCAGAAACAAATTGTTCTTTTCTCATCTCTCTACCCAGAAAACCGTGCTATGCAGAATTTCAAAATGTAACCTTTGTTACAAATGTATTCATTTTCACATGGGAATATTTTTCACATGAAATGGTAACTTCCTGTAGTTCAGGGCAGGAATATCAATACTGTAGCTGGTAGAAACTTACACTTGGTATAAATTCAAACCCTTATTAAAAAAAAAAAATTGGCACTAACTTCACTCTTGGTATGCATACACGTACACATACGTGTGCATCTGTATCAGTGGAAACGAGTATCAGATAAAATGGAGATCTAAAAAAGTAGTCCATTTGTTGCAACCGCTGAGCTCTAACCTAATCACCCACTATAACAGTGGGATGCACGGCATGTGACAGCTCCAGATTGGGTGATGCACTGGTCCAGCACAGGGCTGCCCAGGAGAGCTGGTATAAATAATAAAAGCAGTCAAGTAACATCAACTCAAGATAGTCCACTAGAGAGACTTTTCTTTGTGACTGCATGATTTCTTCACCTGAGTCAGGTGGCAATATGATCCTTTTCCCCACTGAGTATAAACGAGCCTGGCCTTTCCAAGGATAGCAGACTTACAGCCGTTATTTCCAGCCTGCAGACATGTGTGACAGGACTCAAGATACAGGAAGATAACAATAAATGTCCAAATTACTGATCATCAGCTAGGCTACATGAATTGACTGTGCACAACTCCTCTGGGCTGAATGCAAAGAAAAGCAAGAGGTGGGTTAAGCCTTTGTGCACAGAGGAGGCTGGAAACACGGATGGTGAAGTCGATGTAGCTCATTAGATGAACAGCACCCTGTGTAATACTCCCTATAGGTACCTGTGTCTATGTTTATGTTCTGTTATATAAAACAGTTCCTGCCTGTAGTATAACAATAATTTGCGATATCCATTGGTTTTATTAGCAAATCTGTAAGAACTGTGTGCAATGGGACAGCTAGCCACCCAAGCAAAATCGAGAGCCAAAAAAAGAACAAATAAAAAATCAGCAGGATCAGATTTTCCATGCAAGCTATGAACACCCAGACTCACTGAATTTCAGCAGGTTCATCTCTAATCACACTAGTTTGATTTTCTGGATTGTCCCCAGATAAATAACAGCACATCTCAGCAAACAAACTGTTGATCCCCCATGTATTGATCTATAATTTAGTTCTTGGTATTGCTGAAGTATCTACAAGCACAAGCCCAGGGTGAACCTCTGCCATGCCAGCTACCATACAAACTTCAAGGAATAGTTGCAGTCCCTGCACTGAAGATGGTGCATTCCTGAACAGACAAGACAGATGGAGGCAGAAAAATAAGCACCCAGGAGAAATAACTTGCCCAGAGAAAAACAACAGAACTGCACTGCCCCAGAGAACACGAGTACTTAGAGCCCCATCCCGAGCAGGGGGGACTCAGGCAGGCTGCTGCTCACCAGCAGTCACAGAGACAGTCCATGAGCTCTCACTGCTTCTGCTTCCACGCAGCTACAGGTACAGGCTCCTGCCCACGTCCTGTGTACTGGTGATGCCAGGTTCACCGTACGGTGTTGCATTTTACTGAGGGCAGAATGGGGTAAATTACTAGTAGCAGCACAAATTCTCACTATCTATGCTTTTCACCCTCGCAAGCTGGGCATTGTTTTGTAGCTCAGCCTCAAGGAGAGTTTTCGTAAACGCGATACCAACTGTAAATACCATCTGCAACAAACGCACAGCCTCCGCACTCTTCCTCCCCACTGCTTCTGTGTACACCTATAGGTCAATGTATAAAATCACTGAGCGAAAGGACTTGCACTTGTTTATTTACCCATACCATACGGGCACAGCAAGTTATGGGCTACATCCCCCAGCTAGATGCAAACAGATGCAAGGATGATAGTGAAGCCAACAGGACTTTGATGGAGCATATGTCTGCCCATATGGGTCCAATGGCAAAAATTTCATCTTTTCCAAGTGCACCCATGCAGAACGTAATGCAAAGACTATTGGGGTTAGCAATCAACTTTAACTGGCTTTACACCCTGTTAGGAGCACTTGCCTGCAACACAGTGATTATTCCTGCCCCTATAAAGCGGAGCCCTTAAGCATTTGCTTAACTTTGAAGCATATGAACCAATTTCCTGATTTCAGAGCAATGATTTACAGGCTTGAGTACATTTCTGGACTGAGGCCAGGGAACTCAGCCCCTTGAAGGCAGGGATCTCCAACGGGAGACACAGTGACACATTTATTCTTCGCATGCTTTAAAACGCTTCTGAGAAACTTGACCAGGCAGGTAGCAATCACCCTAAGGAAAAAGAGGTTCCATTCCAATAAAATTCAGTTCTACAATACAGGAAATCAAAGAATTTCTCAACTCTCCTTTTGCACAGCCACTGTTCAATCCACAAGCTGGACAGTGGGGCAAGGTGGGAGTGGGCCTGCATTCACACATGGTCCAATGCACGTATATGAACATACCATACTGGGAAATAATAAACCAAATGGCAACCAGGGATGAGTCTAACCTACTTCACTTCTGAGGCACAGGCACAGAGTGTTCCCAGTCATATTTATCTTGCAACTGAGCCCTTCTGCTTTACTAGTAGACCCTAATTTACTTCTCTTGTCTTTCCTAATTAAAAAGACCTGTTAAGGAAATTGTGTTAGGCCTTTTCTGCTACTAAACAATCATTATTATTAAGATTCTCCATTGCCATTACCCCTTCAAGTAGAAGGCAAAAGACATGTAAAGTACCTACATGTACTCTGTATCAGTCTCTGTTCCAGGCATCCACTTCATTCTGTATCACTGCAGAAATGCAAACACCAATTGCAATTCTGCCATAAGTACAAACCCAATACATCAGATTGCTGCATGAAAACTGAGTTGTATCTTCCAGCTAAACCTCTTCCTTGGAAGGAGATGAACAGCAAAATCTACAGAGGTAGTCACTCCAGTGCCTGGTTAGCTTTACTTGTAGCCAAATTATTCATCTCACAAAGGAGGGAGTGAGTAAAAGCATTCCATTCCAATATTCCAAACAGAACACCACCAACTTCTACAACTTAAAAATTTTTGTTTGATTTACATTTAAAAAATAACTTAAATGAAATGAAACAGTTTTATTGTCCATAGGTAATTTAAAGCTTTGTTTCATCTTTTAGGTTGCCTTAGCAGGGACACACACACATACCCTCCATCTCATTTCAAAGGAATTTGAGAAATTTTTTTTTGTTTGTTTTAATTGGCAAAGGAATCTGCAAAACAACCAATTCATACAGTTTTATAAACTCTTTTGATAAATCAGGCAGCTAAATCTGCAAAGCATGCCTCTCTCCATATCACAGGCAAATGTATTTTAAGTTCTTGCATCAGGTGGGCAGAATAATACAAACCACATTTCTTTAATAAAAAAATAAAAAAAAAAAAAAAAGAGCATGGTGGATGTAAACTTTCACTTTTCCCTTTTCTGAAAAGGGCTTAAGTGTCAATTTTGAAAACAAGAGTATTAACACCTGAAGAGACAAGTTCCTTGTGTATTCACAAAAGGAATGAACAGATACAAAACTGTCAGCAGCAAGTGGCAAGCTTTTCTGCAAAACTCTGCCAAGAACTCCTGGTCCAAAGAGAGAAGGAGAAAGAAAAAAGGAAGAGGGAGCATGGAGGTGGCTTCAGAAGAGACAGCTTAGTTTCTTCATTGATTCCTAAGCCTTTCTGCTGAGTTGGCCAATAGGCTGACAGTGGTGCTTGGGACACAGACAGATGTCACTTCGCCAGTCCCTGCCTTGCTTGCGCTAGCAGCAGTTTTTCTGTGGGCATGAGGAAGCCTGGAATCAAGCCTATGGTCAACAGATGTCAAAATGTTCAGCCAGACCATGGTATAAGTCAGCTACATAGAAAGAAACCTCTTTGCCCTTGCTCATCCCCAGCTTTCACTGCAGAGCATATTAGTCAGTTGGAAATGCTGGTCCAGTGTTATCACTGCACAAGGATATTTTGGTTTACCCAACTAGTGCAACAGCCTGAGAAGCAAAATTGTTGTCTGCAGACCTGCACTGCAAAGCCCACAGGATCAGTCCTGATCCCCTTACCTCCCCTGAAGGTATCTGCAACTGTGCAGCTGTAAATGATGCAAAATTTACTTTCATTAGCAAAATACCAAAGCACAGCACAAAATTAAATGTAGGAAAGTCTCCTGAATATTTGCACTTTGCCTCTTGCGGGTCTCTCCAGGGCTATGTCTGCTCTCAGAAATCACTGGGGCAGAGCTGCCATGGTGCATTTGCTGCCACACAGCACGCTTTTAATAGTCTGCAAACCCAGCAAAGCTGTGTTTACAGTCTTCATGGCCAAAGGTATTTGCAAAGTCTGAACTTGTGAGCAATGCTAGCTAAGCATTCAGAGCTATGGAAAATGCACAATAAAGACCATAAACATATGGAGTCTTTAACTCAGCATAAATACTGAAGATCAGCCTGGGTGTGTGGTCAAGGCAGATTTGAGAACCAGCAGCAGAACTTCTTCCTTGAATACATCATAAATAGATAGGTTTTTGCTTGCCTGGGACATAGTGCACCCTGAGTGCATTACTCCTCCTTTCTGCGTATTAGTTTTCTCATCTGTAATTTAAGGTTTTGAGGGGTGATTTCTTCATAAGACATTTTGAAATCCAGCAGTGCTAAGTGCTATATACTCAATTGATAAAGTTAATGGAAAAACAACCAATCTCCAATATCATATATGAAGAGACCTCCGAGTGCTGAATTTGCTCAGAGTTACATACAGAGTTTTGCAAAATTTTCAGCTGAGTGAAGAAGCCTACTTTTATCCAAAAAAGATTTTTTCTTTTTTTTTTTTTTTTTTTTTCTATCAGCACCTGCAAGGGTAGGGCTGAACTCCCAGAGCCCAAAGTCTGCCAATACTGGCAGGTAGGTGAGGAAGAGGGCATAGTAAGAGTAATTTGTCAAAGCACAAGTCTTAACTACACATCTCTAATTCAGAGATTTGCCAGCAAACCAATATGAATGGGCATTTTGAAATCAACCTGGAAGGGTTAGCAAAGGCTTTGCAATGCTTGCTAAAAGGCAACTGCCAACTCTCCAAGCTCAGCTGAGGTGGGAGAGATGTATTCTGTGGGAAGAGCAGGTTTCTCAGTTGTTTTTCACAGAAAGACAAGTATCCTCCATCCTTAGCTCCCCTGATCCTATGTGAGCAGGGGTATATATGCATATACGTTCCTATACATTCAAACACTGAATTTACTATGCAGCATCATCGTCCGAGTCAACCTTAGGCTAAAATACTTGTTTCTTGCGTACATGGTTTGGATGGGGTAACTGATTTCATATACGACTTCTGGGGCTGTTCAAAGTCAAACTGCAAAGCAGCTGCCAGAAATGTCTCTCCATGTAAAATTTACAACATGCATTTCTGCAGTGGTAGCTGATGTGCCTAACCAATCTGCCAAAAGTGTCTGTTTAGCTAAAATTTTTGAAAAGAGAAAATCACAGGATCTGCAAACACATCTGCAGAATGTTCTTTAGCAACTACTACTCATTCCAAATGCAAACCTTGAGAATAAACACTAGCTTCTGTAACTGAAAAAGGACAAATGTAAGTCACACCTTCAGACTACATGACAAGGAACTCCATCTACAGCTATAAATTTTCCTTACAGTTGAGACATTGTTCAGTTTTAAACAATTAGCATCTCTTCTTCAAGCTAAAAAAAAAATAAAATTAATACAATCTTCACCTTTTTAGCAAATATATCTGCTGCAAATAAGTAATTTTCTAATTATAAAAACTGACTACTTCATAGACCTTGTTCTCATGTTCTGGAATGATCTTTTGTGTCGATTAAAAGAAAAGCACTTGTTTTCCCATCATAGGAGAAGCCATGGCAAATCGATTCATAAATATTCACTGGTATTTCAGGCATGGCCATAAAAAGGAGACATTTTACTGGCTGTCCTGGAAACAGTACATTTAATGTTAGAGCATGCCTGAGAAAGGAGAGCTGAGGAGAGGCTCTTGTGGCACGGAGTAGCTTCAAGGGCCTGAAGTAGCTACAGGTTGTGCTCATAAACAGATCTACCACTGTGGCGGGAGAAGAAAAATATGATGGATGAGCCTGTGTCCGTCCAGAGCTTACAGTGATGTGACCAGGAACCTGCCTGGCGCGGAGGCTGAGCTGGTGGATGCCAGCAGTCCCACCCAACTCACCTGGGACAGGGACAGGGCAGGCAGATACCACGAGCACAGTTGGTCCTTGCACAGGAGAGTGGGTCTGGCTGCTGAGAAGCAATTTCTCATCGCCCTAGCCCATGACTGAGCCAGGGCATCACATCACAGCTCTGAGACCTCATGTTGCTCATGCTTCTGGTTGTTTTCTATGATTCAGGGGAAGGGCTCCCAGATAAAGGAATTAATTATGCCTTAGGCACAATTAACTATTTGTGACTTCCTTGTTGTGCTATCCTGCAGGTCTCAAGTAGGAAGGCTTGTCTGCAACTGTTTTCCAGATTTGAGGAGGTTTTTTTTGTTTTAAATCCAAACAATTGATTAGTTTGGTGGATATGCTGCACAGATCGCAGATAAACTCTATGTGCCTGGGAGGCTCCTGCATCTCCCTGCTGTCATGCTTGCTGCAGTGACTCCACGGTCCTGGATCGCTGTGTAGCTGCTCTTCCTGCTAAACAGCAGAGAGGGACAGGAAATGAGATACAAACCAAAGCTACCCCAGCTGCATGAACTGCTTAAAACAATGAAAATTAACAAACTGCAAGTGTTCTTAGAGCGAATCAATAATAAAAAAACCCCTGCTACTACTATAAAACACATTCCATGAAAATGCTGAGTTCTTTACAGAGCAGGGCAAAGTTTCCATTAAAAAAAAAAAAAAAAAAATCAGGGCTGGTCAAATTTGTTTGATAAAATAAGTTATGGTGCATTGCAATTTACACAAATAAAAGTCCAGAATAGTATCGAGACTATAAAGCATGAAGATAACATATTGTTCTGGCAAGTGATAAAACTGCTCACAGTGACAGCTGTGATTTATTGAAGCAATTCAAATACACTTTGAAAGTATATTAGCTTCGCCTCTGCCCACAAAGGGCATATTTTAGCAGGGTAGGCCAAGCCAGTGATAAATTACATACCAGCAAGAAGTGAAGGCAATTGGCAACATCAGATGCCCGAAGGCCCTGAATTATTGTGATAATGTGGTTTTCATGATAATACCTCACATGCAACGGCATCTGAGCACCTAAAGGAACACATCAAAACTGTATTTTTGTTGGCTTTTTGGAAGATAACATTATGATGGTGAGAGTGGCTGGGACTTCCCAGCTAAAGTTGACATACAAAGCATTTACAAATTGGCTCTGAAACAGTTTGGTACAGAAGGTCACAGTTTAGACGCTACCTTTTAGGCAGAAGCTGGAAAATAACTGCCTCTTACTTCCAGGTTGTTGGCACTGAAGGAAACCACAGGCTGCAGACCTACTGGCTTTGGAAGGACTGGTAAAGTGACCCAACTGTTGCTGTGGTTTAGCTGTGCTAATAGCCAGAATGGGATGGGGACCTGGCCATATTGTGACCACCACGGCCATGCTGGCACCTGCGTCACCACTTCTGTGAAGGAAGCAAGTTACTGGGCACACTTGTTCACTGGTCACACCAGTTCAAACCCAGAGTAAAAGCCAAGCTCTTCCCATGGCTCAGAGTAGCCCTGGGAAAGGAACACAGAAGAAACAGGAATGCCAAAGTCTCCTCCTGCAGCAAGGTTTTGCTATGGTAAAAGCCTTGAGAAATTATTTCATTTTAAGATAGCTTGGGCTAAATTCTACAGTCAACCTGGAATTTGGAGGGTGTTTTCTGAAGAGAACATATCTCTGGACAGTGCCATGAAGAGCCACACAACAGACTCTTCTCCTCATATTACCAGGGAAAGTGTAACAAATTGTATTTGCCTCCAATTATTCCAGTCCTCCTCTTTTGACACACTAGGAAGTGTATCTTTGCATCTTTACAGCCCCTAAATTAAGAGCAACAAGAAAAATTAAGGACTTGGCCAAAGCAGTTACATCTTGTTGTGGATCAAAAGAGGTTTATCAGCAATTACACTGTAATCGGGTCATCTCCGTAAGATAAAGCACATTTAACAAAGAGTTTGCTTCTGGCGGGGATTTTAAGCTTCTATTTAATTCAAAACACTCCCTTGGGAAGATGAATATCCCTTGGGAAGAATGAATATCTATCTATTTCTAGAATATCCGTTACCATATAACCTGAGGACCTCTGACATATTACATACTTATAGAATGAGTTTGTACAACTTTTTAGAGGAAGTTTGACATTTCTTGAGTCTATGCCAATAAACGCCTGAGAATTATGTTTCTGTATTTACAGTCTCCCTATGAAAAATGTCTCAGTGACACTGTAACTGAAATGGTCCAAAACATCTGTATACAGAAGGATATTTTAAAAGTAAACTAGCTAAACATTTTCTTTACAGACACAGATTTGAAGAAGATGTAAAAGTGGCAAAACTTAGTAGCTGTTTTCCTAATTTCCCTGAAGTATATGGGAATGAAGAGCTCAGCACCTTTTTGAACCTGCCCCTTTATCTATTTTTGTAGCTCTAATCTAATGATTAGAAGAAAGAACATTTTTTCCTTGAATTGATATTCTGGGTAGTACAGATATTACACGACAGTGCAGTGCGTTTATTTATGGCTCTGCAGCACTATTCTTCTTTAGAAACATTTGCAGGAATTGAATTGATTGTGTGTTAAGTGTTATTCTTAATAGTTTTTTCATTGCTAGCTAATGGAAATATGGATTCAACATTATTTTAAGCTTAATGCAGTGTAAAAGAATTCATTCAGTACACTGTAATTATGACTTTTGTACAGCACTTAATAGAAATACAAGGCAGAAATAGATTGCTTCAAGCAAGGGAAAAGAATGGGAGCATTCAACAACTTGAATATCAAAGATGTAACAAGGAAGTCACTCCTCTGCTTTCTTTTTCTCATCTATACCCTTCAGATTTACATTTGCAACAAGTAAAGAAATGTGTTTGCAGTATCCCTCAAGTTCTCCCTTACCAAAAGACCAGAAATATTGTCCCAAAGTTTACCTCTGAGCAGGGGAGGGATTCTCTGCTGCAAATTGGGTAGGAGCTAGTAGTAATACATTGACCTGAGTTCAATAACAGAAGAAATAAGAATACCCTTCCCTGCCCCATCACCTGCCTACGTTTGTCATCTTGAAGCGATGAAATAACCCTCAGAGCATTCCAGTGATAAGGGCAGTAAAAGTGACCAGAAAACGCTTATTTCTATTCATCTCACACCCTGTAACCCAGAAAACATTCACTTTATCACCTGTTCCCTGGAAAATTTCACTCTTAAATAGGTTCCAGATCTCCCTCCTTCCCAAACACCTGTTTCTATGTTGCAGTCTTTGAAATGTCTTTTGGGATATTTTCCCTGGAAGGCTAACTTCTCCATGTGGGCACAAATGTTACTTTATCCGAAGAGCCCAATTTACTGGAAAACTATTGCTCTGCCTCATCTCCTCTGACAGCATCCTGGGTTTTCCATGCTGCACAGCCTCTCCAGCCACAGCAGCCAGCCTAGCTGCTGCAGTGACAGTTCATTTGTCTTCCAAAGGGAAAACAAGGATGGTCTCCTGGGCCTCTGAGATCTCGTTACAGAACAAAACTCCAAATCTTGTAACAGTGAGTGTGATGGACTTATGATTTCATGATTCTCTTTGCAAGAAAAGGACTAAACAGAGAGGACCGTCGAAAGGAAAGGAGAGAAGATGATCTCTGCTCTTTACATCTCCTTGCTGTCTCCCTTTCCCCGTTTTCTCCATACTGCTCAGAAACTTTCTGAGGCATGTAGTCTCCCTCATCCCCATTCCTTTTTACTAGATGTTCAATAATACCTAGCCATGGCTTCACTCAAGGGCTCTGGCAACTACAGAAATACAAACAAGTTAACACAAAGTGGAAATGCTCCATACATGTCAGGTTCTTTCAGTCTCCTACAAAAATAGTAGCAGGATTCCCATGCCTGGAACAGTGGTTCTGGGAAAGCTGCAATAAAAGGTAAATACCATATAAAAGCTGAGAGTATTTTACCACCCACTTTCACAGACTAGTAACTGTAAAGCATCTTTCTGCAGCATTGCACTTCAAATGAAAGGAAAATTCCCCCCTACATTATGTTTCATTTTTCAGTTTCTGTTGTGTCAATATGACAATCTTCTGTAACAAGAAGACAAAAGCTTCTCCATCTTCTTGGGATCAATATTATTGGTCAAGCAAGGACAACTGCTATCTCTTTGTTAAGACTCTATTTCAATGTACAGCCAAAATACAAATACAATTCTAACTCAGTAGATACTAATCTGCTTTTCAGACCAAAGTAGCCAGGATGGAAAACCTACATGCTTTTTAGTCATGCAGCACTGTTCTCTCCCAAGTCCTGAACACAAATAAGAAATCTGATGGTGCAGAATGGTCTGTGCAGGTGCACCTGACCCAAATGTCAGCTCATGCCAGTAGAAAGTTAAGGTCTGAAGTAAAAATAAGTCATGTACTCCCCAAGACCCCCTTCACGCCTGCCCTGCTCTTCCACAGTGTGATCACAGCAGTTTCACTACTGAAGGACCCTTCAGCAAGGAGCTGCAGTTACTCCTAAAGCTAGGGATGTATGAACTCTACGAAAAAGCTTGAGAAATAAATCTGGAGCAAACCACACACAGGTATCTGTACAGAGACAAGCAGTCCCTAAAATGAAAGTCAAGCACTGAAAACTGTGAGAAATCTGCCATTGCTTGGCTACAGCTGCATTGCCTTAAGGGGGTCACACTTCTAGCTTTTTAAAACAGGAACACAGTTCAATGCATTCGTGTCTGTACAACCTCAGAGAGCACTGGGGTGGGATGGTTAAATATTCAGAAATCAGGAAAAGGCAGTGGAGAAGCCCCTACAACCTTAATTCCAGTGCTAAGGTGTATATGAATGAGATGCAGTATTTAATTACCTAATAACCATATACACTGCAAGAAAATTGCCCTGACGTGCCCCCCAGAAGAATTTCTAATCTTCCTATTTCCTGTGTTGTGAAACACAGAAAGACCAAAATGGTTTTGAGCATGACAGCTTACAAAGACTTTACCTCAGCCCTTACACAGGTCTAGACATTCAAGCACACAGATGAATTGGTATACATTGATAGCAATTTTCTCCTTTGTGAGCTGTGGGAAAAATCTCATGAGAAATGCGCTGAGTAGGCAAAGTGAATTTTAAAAGATCAGGTCTCCACGAAATCTGCATCTGCTTTTGCTGAGACACCTCAAAAGGGCAGTCATCTTGTCAAATGTTAACCTCCTGCTCTGGGGAGAGTTGGCACTTGAAGCCATAAGTTTTCTTTCCTCCTTGTTTAATCATATGAGGAAGGACATACCTGCCTACACACATTCTGTTCATACTTGGAAGTCACACATGTGGGACTTTTGTTAAAATCATATAAAGGATGTTCATCTTTGGAAAGAAATAGATTGACACAAAGCATACTGAAAAATAATTGGTAAATAAAATCTTCACAGAAACCTATCTGGTCTTGGGGTCATCCAAAAGCATGGGTATTGAAGATGTTAAGAAATCAACTGCTTGTCAGTTGGGATCAGAACAGAAGCCACTGTCCCTTAAGAAGCACTATTTCTCAGTTTTGCTCACGCTCTTGCCTCAGATACAGGAAAAAATTCCTTATGCAGGAAAGCATTTTAAACGTGTGAACAAGTCCTACTGAGCAAGATGGGGCTCATACCCCTGAGATGATTACCTGAACAGGAACGGATGTAAGTATGCACTTCAGTGGCCCACAGCTCTACTGCAGGGGAAAGAAGGATGAGTCAAAGGAGGTAGCTGGTTTTCACATGAAAGCAGACAAATTGGGAGAACTATTTCAATAAGCCTTGCCTATTTCACTTTTCCCTCTATTATACAGTGACTGCTCTTAACCTCACAAAATTGTTTCCAAGAAAAAAATAAAACCTTAAGTACTTTTTAAACAAGATTGAGTTGCTGGTACTACGAAGTCCTCAACACTCATGCAACAAAGGGCAGCTCTTGGGACCAGCACAATTTTTCCCAAGGACACCAGCAGCCCACGGGCTGTGTTTCTAGTGTGATAGATACAGTGAGTTGTAGAAATTGCAGGTGTTTAGAGAAACAAGGTTTTAAAAATGACAGATTCAGTATCTTCTTCTTAGTTCTGTCCTTCTTTAGATGCTAGAAAGCAACAGAAAATGCTTGGATAGCCACTTTTTGAGCAAAGGTAAAATTTCAGCTGATATACTGAATCCTGAAGAGTGCTTTTAGTATCTTCACTGTGCAGCAAGACTAAGGCAGTTTCTTAAGCAACAACTCATGGTCATTCATGGAAAATAAATATAAAATTATCTCTAGTTTCAAAACCACTGGAAAGACATGACACATGACCTTCACCTAAGAAATCTAACAACAATTTGAAACAATACGGCTTATGCTCGTTTACAGCACAACCCAACTATGAAATTACACACATGACCCCACCTAACTGCTGGACTGCTGGGTTTCACTCCAACAGGCTAGTTCTTAAGATTTTTTTAAAAGAGGTCAACTCTTGTAAATTAAGCAGGCGATTTTCTGAGGGCTGATTACTGTAACGGACACCCAAACATTCCACCCTTTTCCACATCCAGGAAGCTGTGCCTCCCCTGCAAATATCCTCCTCTATCCAGTAAGCTCTATGGATCTTGCACTAAACAATGGATAGCTGTGAGTCCTTTCACTTTCAGATATTAAAAAATAAATCTCATTCCCAAATTGCTAAGCGAGAAGATAAATGAGATATTCTTGAATCTACTAAAGCAGAGTCTGAAATCAAGCACCTGCACAGGAGACCCAACAGTATCCATCCCTGTTCCATGTGTGGAGGTGAAGTCATACCTCTCAGTGTGACAGGTCCGTCACCAACACAGTACAAACAAAAATCAAGTTAGATCACATTTCCAATTATCAAAACTTACTGAGATTTTCATATTAGTACAATATATTACAAAAACTGGGTTATCACTTGTTTCATCTCCAGATTAAACATCTCCAGACCTAAATATTTTGAAAACACTGTAACAATGCTGCTGTAAAATGGATATTCAATACAAGTTTTTGACGTTCACTTTTGCGCTTAGTGAGCTCAGCATGATTAGAGCTATTACGGTAACTACCAATGTACTTGCACACCACAGCGTAATGAAAAGAAGATGAAAGAAAAATGTGTGAAACCACTTAAGGGGTATCAGAGAAAGGTTTTGGTTTACCAGCTTATTTTTTGCGCCATTGTTCTTCTTGACCCACCTCAGCTGCCTTCTTGGCATGCAGTAACCACTGCAAGCGTATTAAAACTTTAAGAAACCTACAAGACATGAGAAATTCAGGATTTCTTTTCAAAGACAACATTGCGGTTGCTCAGCAAAGCTCCCTGCTGGGATTGCTTCACAGAAATACAACCACTTTGCTCACTGGAGACTCAAGCTTTTCCCCTCTCATTTTCTCAGTTTCTCTAATACTTGATGGATGTGCTGAGTCTGTTCATTTACAGGAGGAAACTCAGGAAAAGAGTTCTTGCTGATTAATTATGGCCTACTCGGAAAGAGCATTTTACTAGTCAATTAGAAATAACTCTCTAAGGCAAATTGTATTTCCATGTGCCCACACCTGTTTCTCCAATAAATCATATCACTCTGTATTTATACAATGGGCCATATAATAGCAGAAATGAGCTGCCTAATGCATTTCAAACACCACTGTAAACTCATGTAACATATTAATCAGGACCGAGTAGAATGAGTAGACAGAAACTGAACTATCTGTGCCCTCCTGCAGACTTCAAATTAGTCTGATAACTAAAAAGACTCAGTTCTACCACACACTGCTCACCTGACCACAACTCTTAAAAATGAACAGCTCTGCACTTCCACTTTCTTCCTTCTAATGTAACATGTAAATACGTCAAAGGGGAAGGGAAAAAAAGGGGGGAAAAAAAGGTACAAGCTACTCTCTTCCTTAATTTCTGTCTAATTGAAGCATACCATGTCAGCCTTTGCAGACATTTGGTTAGTCTCAAATTTGCATAGAAAAGATGAGGACTGTGTGCGCAACTGCACATTACATTTATTTTTTACATTTTATAGAACTGAGAAATCTCTTCAGTTTAGTTTGTAAACCTTCCATAGATCGCTATCAACACACAGACAAAACAGATAAAAGCAGATGAGTATCACTGTGAAGTTTCCACCATGGAAGCATAAATATGGTTCACTGCAGACATATGGTATCTCCATGAAATTAGTGGTACCAGTGCACAGCCTCAACAGTGCCCTATAAACCCACTGCTATTGCTAGCTATATTTCCTAGGAACAAGTTTCTTGCTTCTTCTATTGCAAGGCCATATTTCTGGGAGATAGATATGAGCGATCCAACGAAAAGCAAAATCATATTTGTTTTATTTCACTTATGAATGTTTTCTTCCTTAACATAACCCTGACATAACAAACTCATGGCTTCCCATTTTTATGGAGCTAGTCAGGGGCTTGAATGGTTCCTGCCTATTGCTCCAGTGGTCCAGTATGCTGTGGCACAGTTCTGGAGTAGAAAAATACAGCTCTTCTCACTCCTGTGTTTATTTTTTCACATCCTTTGCCTCTCCTTATCAGAGCATCCTGTACACTGCTCCATGATGTGAACTGATGACCCACAGTATATGTACTTCATTGATCCTTTCACTGACCAGCTTCCACCGAGTTCGCTGAAAAGCTCCGAGGTGAAGTGAGGTTAGCAACACTGCTTTGAGATCTGCACGGCATGCATGGGAGCTGTAAGGAACAGCAGTCTGACACTGGGGGGAAAGGCAGCCCCTGAAGCTGCATGGGTAGAATAGAGAGGCTTAAGGTAAAGCAGCTCTGATCCCTATCTTCAGTCTTCTCAGCAGCTTACCACAACGGAGCAGAAACCTTATAGGATGTGGTACCACTGAAAATTTCATGGAAGGTAGCACTGATGAGCAGGAAATTATTCAGAAGATGTTAATACTCCCATGCACCTTGGACATCACATTCTCCCTCCATAAAACAAGTCCTATCATCAGAACCTCTACGTGAGTTATAGCTGAGAGCATGTAAGAGCATTTGCCTATGCCAGCACTGCAATACAAATCATATGGTGGTAGCTTGGGTATAAAAGGTGCTTTGTAAAACCGGCTCCACTCTTTTACACACAAATCACAGGCAAATTCATACTTTTCTGGAACAAAGAACATCAGGAAACCTAATTCAGATTTCTAATTCCTGCATTAGATGATAATCTATTTCACCAAATTACTTTTGCCTTGCGATGTAGCTGCATTTATAATTATTTATTGCCCAGCTCAAGGTTAAGTGAAGGAACAGCCTCACTGAGATCCTGTTTAAGCCCTTATTTTTCACAATGTGCTACAAAAGATTAACTGCTTTCTATTTCTCCAATAGAGACAGAATTAAAATTGCCATTTGATACAAACTATTAACGCAGCAATCATTTTGAAGTAGCACATTGCTTCTTATAATTTAATACATTTCCCCTCGTTTGCTTATTCTATAAAGTGGTACTTGGCAACCTTAAAAAATTAATTTGTGGAGGTTCCTTTGTAGGACCTGTAAAAATCCAGCCTTCTGCACTCCTGCAGACCTGATGAAAGGTAGTTCTCAACAAAGAGCAAACTGGAAATGCAGCATTGTTGAGCAGATGCTATTGAAGATGTTCTCTTTTACCAGCATGCTACTTGGAAACCTTGAGGACAGTGCTGAAGCATACAATAAATTGTTTTGATAACACAGACTGACAAAAAGAGCAAGAATACGTATATATAGCCTAAATATTTGCTTTCTCAGAAATGGCTGGGGTGGTTTTTTTGTTGTTTGTTTTTTGTTTTCTCCTCTTCAGTAATGCCACAGGGCTAAGGTGTTTCAGAAAGAAATGATTCACAACATGCAAAAGACTGCTGTTATTTACAGACAAAGTCCATTACTCACTTCTTGTGATGGTTGTTGGTTTTTATTGTAGAAACGAATATAAGGAACGACAAGACTGAAGATAATGAGAAATTCAAACACTCGCAAAAACATTAATTACCTGAAGCAGTGATATTTAGGAAAGCACACTTAGGGTTCCTACGTGTACGATCCCAAAACCTATTTACTGTTTCAAGCACTCAGCGGGAACTTTGGGTGCCCAGTGGTTTACAGGTAGTGAATGAATGAACAGCTGCAACAATAAAAGCTTTTTCTTTCTTTTTTTCTGATTTACCTAAGCTGTCTAAAGAACTTTTTAGAGATGGACAAGAGCCCTGAATTGGATAGCCACCACAGTGCCTACCTTAATATTCTTTTAGCCCTAGATGCAAGCTCTATGTTGAGTCCCAAGAGGTAAAAAGAAAATCTCTGTGCATTTATATACACTGTACAGAGGGCTCTCAAGGCTAGCTGTAGCTCCCTGGTATGATTACGGTACAAAAATAATTTGTGCACAGATGGTCTCTTTTCCTTTCCTTGTTCTTAAGTGCTTGTATGATAGTAGTCAAAAGACTGTATTTGTTACAAAGACATTAGGATCCTGGGAACTGCACTGAAAATAAAAATTAAATATGTAAAATACAGGAGGAAAATCTGTGTAAAAGTAATTCTTATCTCAGCTTGTTCCAGATAAACTGGGGTAAAAGCTTGTCTAACTTCCCATTATTCAGGTATGGTTGAGTTAGGGATTCAAACTTCTAAAAAAGCATTGTGTAAAAAGGATTTTCAGTTCAACATATTGAGTAGCGTGCTTCTTTGTCTCTCCATCCTGAAAATAATATTCCTGATGAGGATATAGCCATGTCTTGCCACCAGCTCATAAACAGAAGCTCTGAATAGTATTAACCAGCCTCTATTTGTCAGTTCTGGAGTGAATTAATGTAAAATGACTCACATTTACAGCTAGGTCTTTAGACCGGCAGCAAAGGCTGAGTAAAGAATTACTTCTTTTCCCCTCTTAATCTACATCCTATCAGCCACAAAGGAACACTGACCAAGAGTCTGCAGCAAGAAAACCTGAATTTATCCTTATCATTCATAATGATAAATGCCAGCGGTACCCACTGGAAGTGAAACCTCAGCAGGGACTATGTATCACTAGTAATAACAGAAATAATCAAGCTGTTGTTAGAACCAGACACTCAGACAGCAAATTCAATTTTTTTTATTTTCTGTCCAATACCAATGACAGCTACCAGCCATCACGCATTACAATTAGCTCATGCTGCAGGAATGCTATCTGCTCTGGTGCATAATGAGCGAGCTGCAACAGAGAGCAGGACCTGGGGAAGAGGTGAAGAACTATTTGGAGAGGTATCACGTATCCTTGCCTGTTGCTAAGGAAACCAGCTCCTTTCTTTGGGAAGACTCAAGGGCTGCCTCCTTCACACACCACACTACCAGTCTTATTTCACTTGCAAACAAACAAAAGAGAAATTAAGACAATTCCTCACTTGCACACATTCTATACATCTAACGTGGGTGAGTCAAAATGAAAACATCCTTGCAATTATGGAGGGATGCTGCTTTTGCAGACGGTTTAGACAAACAATAACTGACTGTAACAAAGGTTGAATAAAATTCAGGTAAAGACACTGGGACTGTTTTACATATCAGGGTTGGTCAGCAGAACGCCGCTTCAGTTACTGGGACATTGTTCTTGAGTTCTGACCTAACACTGAACACATGCTGCAGCCCTTCTTCCAGACAGCTCATACTCACATGCATTTCTTCTGCCACGTCCCGATCTAAGTAAGTTCTATTAAGTTCAATCTAAATATGTTCTATTAAGTTTTACAACTGCAAAGTGTGCTTGATTCTTAAATCCTCAATCAATAGCAACTGTAAGGCAAAACAGTCTTCCCACCTGCCCCATCCTCTGCAGTGCCGATCTCTGGTATACATTTGGAATATTTCTTCAATGACTAGTTTAGACCCTAAAGCCCTCCTGTACTTTTCCATCCCATTGAATGCTCTCATCTGCACGAAAATTACATAAAACTGAGCCTCACAGCCTATAGACCTGCTGTGAGCAGCATGCCTGAAGTGGAGCTGGAAATGGCCTCTGCCCCTCCAGAGAGGCCTTCTAGCATTTCTGTCAATGGTGGGGCTCCACTAGTTCTAGCAATGGCAGGATGGTACTGGAAAAGAAAAAATAAAAAAAAAATACTGAAAAATGAAAAGATGAAATCTGTCTTTGCTCTCAAGGACTACAATATAAACCTCTCAATTATTCAGTGTTGGAAAATTCCATCACAAGTAGTCGGAGCACTGTGCATTGATCCAACACAGAATTAGCAATAGAGATGATGTATGATTCTTTTTGGCAAAGAAAAGACAGAAATACAAAGATCCTTTGTAGACATTGTTGAACACTTTAGAGTGTTCCCTACATCTTAGCGTGGCCTCTGCAATTTTTACAGAGGCTATTTTGAAGTCCTATCCACTCCACAATGCTGTTCAAAATCTTTTCTCTCTCTGCTTGCTCCTGTACATTAGCTGACATGAGATTAACACATACTAATTCTCTAAAAAAAAGTAATTAAAAAAATCTGTATTTTAGTGTGAAACCCTAGGAACACTGTCAGAAATGGCTTAGATTTTAATTAGTGTCAGTTCTCAAAACTTGAGAAGCCTTGAAAACAACCCGACAAATAAATGCCTGTCTTAAGACTTACAGCTGTTGGGCCTGCCGGTGTTCTCTTCCCTCAATATTTGCTCTCTCTTGGTGTGAATGTTGAATAATTAAACAAGTCATTTGACGAAGAACAAAGCTTTTTGACAAAAGTGACTTTGCCTTTTAATTTTCAGAATCAAGTATGCTGCAGGGAGTGTGAGAGTATTAATTCTGCTATTAATTTAAATTACAGATATTCTATAAAGCTGAACGCTGGTGCAGCACTATTGCTTAATGTCAGAAGACAACAGGATTTAGTTTCTAAGACTAGAAATTTAAACTTTTAAGTCCCAGTCCTGGCTCCTTAGCAAGCTTCTGAAAAGTCTTGAATGCAATATTCAGTCACAGAATCCTTCTTCAGCAGTAGAGGAATGAAATCCAGGGTGCAAAATTTGAGGTCGGAAAAACCCTGTGGGTAGTTAATAGGAAACACTGAGGAGGTGGATGGGTCTTGGACCTAATCTTAATCACTCACCATATATAATAGTGAAATACTATAAAAGCAAGACTTCAAACTTGCAAAAAACCCCATAACATATATAATCAGAAGTGAGTTTCTTGCTTTATGCCCTTCTTTTTCATGTGCTTAATTCTCTGTTCCTTCATACCTTTAAAGAAAGCACTGCAAGAAAGATGGAAAACAATCCTGAAGATCAGAGATGCCAGCGAGCACTATCTCTGCAGTGCACAACAGGGGTTAAAACCCTCTCAGACCAAGGGATCCGAGTTTCTCATACCATGGGAGTGCCTCAAGCTGGAACCAGATCATAAAATTAGATAAAAAAAAAAAAAAAAAAAAAGAAAGAAAAAAAGAGGGTTCCTCCTTCTCCAGGGGCGACTTAGGAAAAAAAAAAAAAAAAAGCATAAGCAGTCCCCTAGGTTTGCTCTAGGCACTTCCATGGCACAGCCACCAGAAGTCTCGAAGGCAGCTGGCAGCAGGAGTGCTGAGCTCTGCCTTGCAGATTCTCTCACGGTCTCAGACAATACTGTCCAAATAGAAGTGTTTATATGTAAAGCTTTAAGTTTCTGGACAACTTAAACATAAAGTAATTGGACAGAAACTAATAATATCGGTGTGGATCACTTCAAGATCACAATTTTGAACTGAATCCTCCTACTGCAATTGCAAACTCCTTGACCGGTCCCTACTATTTCATAAAATACTTTTGAATTTCAAAGACTTACATCAACATTAATGAATGCAGCACTACACTTAAGTATCTAAACCAGTAGGGCTCTGTCCCTCCCATTCCTGTCAAGACCCTGTAAAAATGAGACACACACCCCTTGCAATGCTTTTCAGGAGAAGCAGTATCTGCTGAAAAAATACAGTATTAAACACAGATGGACACCTTCAGTACAAATCTGTTTCAGTAGTGCAGTAAGCAATTGCCACTGGAGAAATAGTTTCTTCAGATAATTAGATACTTAAAAATTGAAGTTGTTTATGTTTATATACGCACAGAAATTATAGACAGAATTATGCAAACAAATCTATCATGGACCATGAGCTCCTGTCAGTTTGCTAATGAAGGTAGAAAGCAGCAATCTTTCTCTATAAGGTTCTCTAATGACCATGATAACAAACCAATTTTTTTTAGTGCTGCACATTTTCCTTCCCCAATTTTTTTCTCCTCTCAGTATCAGTTTATAGTGACAAATGCTTTCAGAAGACAAAGAGGATGAAAGAGACTTGAAGATAACACTCTTCAATTACACTGACACCTAAATGATTAAATTAAGCAAAAATTCAGTATTTCATTGTCAATTTGACTCTGATTTCTACCTAAACAAATTTATGGACTCTGTTAAGGTACATTTTGCCTTCACTTAAAATTTGTTTCAGAGATGCATTAAAGAGACAATTACCTCCTTCTCCTTACTGGAAGCTGTAAAGGCTAGTAATACAGTACTCCATCAGAAATATTACCTTTCCTTCAAGACAAACATTTGCTGTTTACAGAAGATCCACGTATGCTTATTAAGAAAGGATTCTACATCCAGGCAGTGTTCAGATATGTACTTTCCTCATATAACGACTTCCTTTGCCTACTGTACACGACCAACTACACCGCTTTTAGGAAAAAACAGAGGTTTCCTATTCAGTTTGAGCCTTCTCATGTTATCTGGGCACTGAAACAACAGCAACATTTGTTGATTCTCAAATGTATGAGAAATCCTAAAATCATTACATTAATTGCAAAAATTACAGACCATTCAATTATGCCAAATACTATCTTATTTTCTCTGGAAATATTACAGTGTAAACTTTTGGCTGGAGGATTTTTAAAGCAAACACTATAGTTCTTAGCCTGAATTTCCCCAAAAGATGATCTTCATTACTGATGTGAAACACACACCACAGATTCATACCTTACAAAACTAACTGCCTTTTAGAATGAGGCCCTGACAAGAATCAAAATATTATTTTATCGATAAAATTTCTGTTGCACTCTGAAATTATCTGGAACACGTAACACAGACACACAACAATGAACCAGACTAGGAAACTACCATGTAATTTGCTGCAGCTTGTTCATTTGTGAATGGCAATAAGAACAGTTGCATATCCCAAAGTAATACTCATGTACTTATCCAGCTCATGTTTATGAAGCATTTTAAAGATGAAAAATCCTTGAAGTGCACAGCACTTGCTATAATGAAATAAAATAGAGGCACAAATACAAAATAACACACTACCGATTTCTTCTATCATGATTAAATACAAATCATTACCGATTTAGCATTGATAGATCTCTATTTTTCTATTCAAACACAGTAACTAGGATTAAAAGCTTTTGAAACTATCAATATAGAGATAATTACTAAAGAATGAAATACTGATGATGCTAGACGTGCAATTTATAGAGTACTGCTAGATAAGAATACAGAAATAACATTTTCCTCTGTGTGGTACAGAACTGGGCATTTCACAGTTATGTTAAATATCATCTGTTATAGAGTACAGAAATGAGCAATATCAACATACCCAAATAGTCTGAAAAATGAGCATGCTGGTTTTGCGAACAGCTGCCTGAACACACCCTAAGAATCCACCTATGATGTTGTATACATGCCACGGTGTGACAGACACTGGCTTGACCCTGGCCCCACTCGACAGCAACACTTTGAAAAACTGCATTGTGCAAGACTGGACACAAAAATGGTGCAGAAGCAGAATGAAGATGAGCAACAATGGCATGTATCTCAGTGAAATAAAAGTATTTCTGTTTACAGACCATGATACCATGCTGTCAGATACCACACTTTGGCTTGAACAGAAACAAACATAATTCAAATGGCAGAGGTTTTTATAAAATCTTCATGGATGTCTCTCTTTGTACCAGGTTTCTGCCAGAAATGGGTCACTTATGTTCTTGTACAAGCCAGCACTTAAGGAAGAAAAATAATAAAGAAGGTAAATAAACACACAAAAAAGTTCTCATCCTTCTCTCCAAATGATTTATTGCTGCCAGAGCTCTAATCTAATTTTAGGTGAGCTCATCTTTTTTCCTGCCCTGGAGCCATTTTAACTTAATATTGTTCTCCTCCCAGAGCCACAAGAGAGTACAGGCTCCCTTAGCCACCACAGATGCCGTGCTGACATTTTACTTTAGCTGTTTGCTGTAAAAGTCATCAATATCGCTCTGCTCCTGAAGAGACCTCTTCTAAGAAAAATGAAAACAAATTGCTGGCATTAGATCAAACTTTGACCTCTGCAGCCCTAAGTGGGGAAAGTAAGATTTGAACTCCTTGCTGCTGCTTTGAAAGCTGCCATAAGTGCCTCCAAGCAGGCAAACTTTTTTATTTTAATAAAACATTTTCTGAGCTGCCAGGCTGAGGTTATTTCTCTGTTCACACTGCCATATGAGCCAGCCAGCAGGTACAGGCAGACAGCCCGGGCTCCCACGGGCCTGCCTGCACCACAGCCATCCTCTCTCCAAAGCAGCAGCAAGGTCTTTGGGGAAACAATTTCAGAAATCATCTTTTCATCTGCCTCCTTCCCATCTGTTCCCCTTTCCCATTCACAATATTCCTGACCTACACGCAGTTTCACCAGTGCTATTGTCCTTCACATCTTCATCTTTCTGCCCCTCGTTATCCCTGGCTCCTTCAAAACCTTCTCACGCGCTGATCTGAAGCTAAGTCTGCATGGGAAGCAAAACTGCAGTCTGAAATGCTTGCTTGTTGATTGCTATTTCCCAGTCATCTACAAGTTTCTAGCAAGATTTAAAAGGTTTTTTGGTATTTCTGTGTTTTGTTTTTTAAAACTGGTTTTTGAAGGAAAAATGAGTGTGATTACTCTGCTGGTTTTCCTCAAACACCACTCAGAGTAATGTTCCGAGTTCATCATCTAATTTCTAGCACATTTGCTGGAGAGATGAAAGCTGCAAAGACATGACATTTCTAAACTTCCATAAAAATCAGTGGCTCAAAAGAGGAGAGTAACATCCTAGCTCACTTGCCCTACTGTCAAAAGGCAGCAGTATGAGCTAGCAGTTATTTGCCCTGTTTAGGGGCCACCAGTCAATCTGCCACAGTGGCAAAACACTGTCTCCTGCCCAGCAAGCAGCTACTGGGCATCGAAGAGGAGCCAAAAGAGATGTGGATTTTGTAGGTGGGCTGGGGCCACAGGACACATGAGGAGCAAAATGTATGTGTGTGGGGAGGCTGATGGTAAGAAAAGCAGATACAGTGACACAGGGCATGAAACCACCTGAAACCATCATTGAATCATTTGGTTTTTTGAGGTCTCAGTGCTTAACAGTGAATCTCCTGCAATAAATCTGTAGCATAAGTAATATACTTTCCTGTACTTTATTTTTTATTTTAGCGTAAATTATCTGACATTTTGGAAAGAGAGGTATGATCCAAATACCAAGGGATGTAGTGGAAAATAAATTTGAATGATCCTTATACCATCTCTAAGAACAGACGTGTAGGAAACTGCAAGCTGCTTCCTGGCATACCTATCACACACTCAGATGATGACTATGGGAAGGATGTATTGAGCCCAAAGAGATGAACCAGCTTGAGGAATCTGTTCTCAGCCAAGTCTCAAGATCTGAGAATAGCTAAATGCTTAAAATCATCGCCACAGCAGGGAGTCTAAATTGTAGTCACAATGTTTTCATTTTTAAACAAGACATAAGAATAATGTTTCCAACTGAGCAGGCAGCTGAAAGAGCGAATTGCAGGAAAATACTGACGCGCTAGAGATTTTACACAAACTCCTTGACTCATGTTTTCCAAACATGTAAGGAAAACGATGCAGTAAACACAGAAACAAAATTAGCATTTGTATCTCTGCATTGTCTGTACTCAAACATAACAGCTCCTGTGCTACAATGTAGCTATATGTTCTAAAAACTAGGATTTCCTCAAGATCAAATAGCTGGATCTTCTCTAATACATCACTCAAGTGCTTCAGACCACCTCTTGTGCACTTCATTTACCATAATCTTCACTATGCTATGGGTGTAGCATTAAACTGATAAACATGGTTTTATGACAACACAGTAGACCCAGATAATGTCATCTAAGTTGATTTGCACTTTGGTTCGGATACCCAATATATAGAGATAATAAATTTGGTACCAGACTGTCATGGAAGGAAAAGCTAGAAGAGACAGATGACCTTTGTGCAATATTTCACCCTCTCAGGAATGTATAAATACAAAGGTATGAAAGCAGATACAGTCAGTCACTGAGGACACCGACCAAAACACCACCAATTTTATTAGAACACAGAATAGCTTAAAAAAAAAAAAAAAAAAAAAAAAGTAATCAACTGCTTAGTTATAGCTGTGTTTGTTGCATCTTTGTTTCCCTGAGCGCCTGAGAGAGTGTGAACAAAATTGCCAGCAGTCACATTACAGAGACAGGTTGATGGGCTGGATGAACCCATAAGTCTTGTTTGTGTCTCATGTCTGGGCTCTTGACTTTCATCTTAAAAGACTTCTGTATCAATGCCTTTGCAGGGAACCTGCTTTGGCATTCAGAAGGGTTTCTGCCAAGCCCAGACAGAATGATGAATGCTTTGTCCTACCTGGCACATCGGTAATTGCAGGCCCTACTGGGAAACAACACCCTCCCATAGACCTTGCAGTTACTGTTTGAGACACCCTACAAGGGAAGGTGCGCACTAAAGAAAAAGACAATAAACAACTTAAAAAAAAAATAAATCTCCAAAACCAGAAGAACTGTTTATTTCTTTGAAATGCAAGGACCCTTTCACAAGCACAACCCCAGCCCTCCCCCAACATGCACCAGCCCAAATCTGCCTACATCCCTCTTACTCTGGTGTTATCAGGAGTGGCATGACACAGCAGGAAAAGAGACCGGTTCACTGTGAGACCTGCTACTCACTCTCTTACAGTGTAACGGCCCCCCTTCCAGCCGCACATCGCTGCAGGGAGCTGGTCCCCATGGGCGTCAACCACATGAACCACCTTGCTGCTCCTCAGGCTCAGGGAGAGCAGAAAGTGCTGTAGCATGGCTGGCCCCTTCTGTATCACTGCAAACATGTCCACTGTGTAGACTCTTACAAATGTTTGGGGGCTTTTCATGATGAGGGACAAAGAACAATGGTTGGCTTAAACATGCAATGTGACTGCTTGCAGCGGTTCCCTCCTGGCTCTCTGTGCCCGTCACATGGAGCACGGATACTAAGGACATTGCCCTGCATGCAGGACAGCAGTGATGGAGAACGCAACCTCCACTCTTCTATTCCTCAGTATCTCCAAGCCAAGCATTTCTCAATTTGTGAATTTTCACTGTACTTTAAAAAATAGATCAGCGACCAGCTTTCTTCTCTGCTGTTCAAATTCAAAATTAAAACACAACCCATAGGTTTCACCAGCAAAGGTACTGTGAACAGCTGAAGGAACTAGTGACAGATGTAAATACCTGCTTGCTGTGCAGTCTGTGGGATCTGTTGACTCCGCTGTGCATTGTACTGAACTGAGGCAATGGGTCTGTACTGCTGAGTTGTTGAGGTAGGGTACTGACCAGATGGGTAATAATACACAGGCATCTGCAAAGAAAGAGAACAGCAGCTAACTGCAAACTCCAAGCTCAAAGATTTACAAAATAAAACAAAATTGGAAAGGGAGCAAGAGTTGAAGTCAAGCATATTAGTAGTAACAGTAATCAAGAGAGGTGTTCATTGTGTCTCTTCAAGAACTGCTGCTTGCTTTCTGCTTTGCTAGGAAAAGGGCTATCAGTGACCAAATTTCATCTCAAATACTTTAAGAAACAGAAGAAAAATAATTTTAATTGAAAGAGACAAAACCACACAGAATGCATAAAAAGCTACATGCATATACCAAAGAAATCACATTAAAATATCAAATGCTGCAGAAAAATGGATGCAAACAACACCTTCCATATCAACATAATAGATATAGACAGCATGTGAACCATTAAGTCAACTCTGGAGAAAATGGTCAATTTGAAGCAAAGAATGGCCTGGAGTAAAAAATATGTAGAAGCAAGATAGAGGGAAAGATGGGAATGTGTGCCCTTAACGCTCATATGAAACGATTATTAAATTCATGCTTTTTTTTTTGCAGCTACATCCTTCCTTACAAGAACATTTCCCTGTAAAGACACTCTCACACTTGTTGCAAATACAACAGCTCAAAAAACAGTCATAGTTTTCTTGCAGGAGCTGAGGATATCAGCAAGCTCTGCTGGTGGGCTTTTTTTATTATTATTATTGTCCTTATAGAGCAATGTGTACTACATCACTTTATCACTTAGGTGAACATGGACGTTTGAGGGTGACTGGAGCTAAAGATTTTTCCTCTACATGCTATACCACAGTTACTGAGACATTTGAGATAAATGGTTTTCAACTGATCCTTGGCAAGTTCAAAGCACTCAGTATTTTTTATTTTCAGCTGCAGTGAATCCTGTAGTTACCTGGCAGACTTTGGCAGCGTACAATATCAACAAACTGCAGAGGGACAGAGGCTTGAGAGAACATTGTTTCTCTTGTGACTTCTGCCACATCTGTCAGCATTTCTTTATAAATCATACAATTTGTTTTTCTCCTTGTGTGTAGTGTTTATCCTACTTATACATATGCACAGAGTCATACCAAATGCTTTTGGTTTTTTTCATACAAAAATAACAACTATTTATGCCTGTTTTATTTGCATGGAAGAAATGTCCCTGGAACAGTTTGTTCAACTTGATTACCCATAAAGTATTAGCAGAGTAAAGGTAACTGTATCCTTTTGTATACTGCTAAGACATCATAAGAAAGATCAGAATTTTTCCTAGAGACAATGTTGGATGAGAAAGAACAGGCATTGATACAAAAGACTAGGCAAGAAATGGATGGCTAATTGGGCAAGTGGAAGACTACTGAATGGGTAACTGTAGTGGGAAAAGTATCAGGATCAACAAAGCTGGTCTTGGTGTCATTGGTGAAGTGAAATCCCCCAGACTGACCATCAGTCAATATCACCTGTCAATCAAGAGGCTGAATATCCATTCATTCTTCAAGGTAATTAATTTTCTCTCAATCAATGGAAATCTCTTCCCTCACCCCCCAGTAATATCAGCCAGATTCAAACAAATACCAGAAAAACAATAATATTTCAACTGGAAAACATTGTAAGCTGTCCTCCCTCCAGACAATACCAAGTGACACCTAATGGGTACAGCCTTCCCTAGAGTCATTTGTTTTGTTAGAGACAAAAGTAACAAAAGCAAAATGTCTTTGTAAAATGGACAAAGCCATGCCCAATTTGTTTAAAGAAAAAGCCACCAGGTATAGGAAAGTTGACCCAAACATTTAAGGTACAAAATCATTCTTTAAACATCGTGGCAGTGTAAATCATGGATCAGGCAAGTTTAGTGTGATAAACTCATCTTGTGGTAACTTGATGGCTCTCAGCAAGACTCTACAATAGGAGACTTGAAAGAAGCAAGAAGACTCAGTCTAAGTAAAGTCAATGCAAGTAGTTGATCCTGCCTAGGAGCAGGGGAACAGAACAGACATCTTCTCAAATATTCTTTATTTTCTATTACTGTATTGTACAAATTAAAGAATATTAAACCCCTGTGGAAATACTCTCACTTCTCATGGCAGCAGCTTAATCTCACTTAAAGGATTTAAATTTATTTGATTTACCCTCAACTTCCTCATTTTCCTTGTGCAGACAAGCCCCTAGATATTTGAAAATACATGAGCACATAAGAACAATGTGAATTCTCTCTTGTGGAAAGATTCTGTAGGTATTAACTTGAAAACATAGCCTAAAGAATATCAGTTTTGAAGTGAAGTTTATAGTTGAACATGCCTAGCATAAAACCATACATGTACACTGAAGCATTCAGAATAATTTGGAAACATATTTATTTTTGGCACACAAGTACTACCTCAGAGTTAGTCAAAGGTTTTTCTTCCTCTTTTTTTCTCAATTCATTGAAATATATTTGTAATATATCCCACTTAGAAGATTATCACAGTGCAATCTATCAATCTGAAAAATGTTAACAGTAGGAATATTGGGTAAAAAAAAAATCATTTCACTTTTAAAGATTAATGGATGAATTTGCTCGTAATCATGCACACATGACTTAGAAGAGGTTTAGTTTTTGGTGTGGTTGTTTTGTTTTTTAAGAGATCAGACATTAAAAGACGGCCTTGGTGTAAAATATAGACATGGATAAAATAAGTCTTTCATGGTTGAGGGGTTTGGATGATTACTCATTTTCTTGAGTACATCTCTGTGTCAGTAGTTGAAACATGTTATTGTCCTTTCTGATATTACTTTAGTGAACAGTGGAATTAGATGGATCAGAGATAACAAGTATCACTTACATCGTCTACTCTGACCCTCTTGAATTTTTTAGTTTCTCACAGCATCAGTGTTACTAACACCTTTGCTTATGTGCTCTTCAACAAAAAACATTACATTTCTGTAGCAGCCTACTGACATACCAAATTGTACTTGAATTGCTTTCCCATCTGGGACCTTTTGTTTGTATAACATATTTCATTTACAGAACCTGGATGTTTCCACTGCACTAACAAGCACGCCAACACAGTTATATGGTTATCCTTAAAAAAAAAAAAAAAAAAAGTTTCTTGATCTTAATCCTTGACAGTGAACAAAATCCCCCCTCTGTAATTACCATGGAAATAGTTGACAGACGATCCTTACCCCCTTGGATATTCTTATTTTGAAGGTGAATACCTTCCTTGTTTGTAGGCTGACCATTCCAACACATTCTGTTTTTTCTGTTATATATAGCATTTTCTTTATTTAACTTAAACTGTAACAGGACTGGACACATCACTTCAGAGACACTCATGAAATGGCATGAACAGGCATTACTTTTTCCTCCTTCTACTGTGATTTGTCTATAGATGATGGGCAGAGACTCAGTATAGCATTGGCTTTCTGCTTTGTTCTGTTTACACAGAGTTCAAAACCCATTAACAGCCAGGTGTCCCTTGGACTGCTATCTAACAGCATTACATTCACAGGTATGTTATTTTCTCATGGTAGGAAAAGGATTCCACACATCTTTCAGGCTGATTTAACTTTCCTAAACTCTGTCCCTACTAATTTACAGCTCGATTCTGCTATCAGCAGGTATTCTACCTTCTCTTGACATTGCTGATATACAGTTAGGTTTGGACTAACACCTTCATTAGTGATGCTGCCACTATTGCTAATGACAGCTACAGTTGCATAAATGGGAGTGAAGACAACAGAAAGTGCAGTGATGGATAGACACATGGAGCTACCATCTCTTTCCCAATATCTAACTGACTGGGATCAGTCACTCATCAAGGATTTTTCTCTTCTTCTGCCCCCCCCCCCAACAATTGCAGTAACAGGAAAAAAAAAAAAAAAAAAAGAAAAAAAAAAAAGCTTGTCTACAACAACTGTAGGTTGTTGCTGAATATCGTTTTCTGAGATCATCAAAGAAAGACCCACTCACTTGCAGTGATTACCCAACCTTCTTCATTACAAGTTTCCTAGAGGAGACATGCTATGAATAAAGATTCTTTCTTAGGATAGCTATGGAATCTCTAAGGAGGGGGTTTCTCCAAAGAGACAGCTAAAATTAATGATGACACAACTAATTCAGGTGAAAAATCCCTCAACGTGTATATTACTTCTCCAAGCCTCTCCAAGAATTCACGCCATCTCATTTTTGAACATTATTTTGTCAGTATACCTCCCGAAAAGAATGAGTCAGAGGTGAAAATAACTTTTAAGGGAGCATATCCTTTCCCCCTGTCACAGTACTTGCAGTTTTCCCATTTCTTCAATTGCAGAGGCAGAGCAATGACAAGCACCATTGAGAAAGTGCTGCAAAAACCAAATGAGGACCCTTGTTGAAGTGCCTGGGCCCCTAAGTGCTATAGAAGAACCATTGGAAAGAGAAGAAAATTGAAAACAGAAGAAAATAGAGAAAGTAAAGATGTATGTTTGCTATTTATGATACAGAAAGCAAACAGTCATTTGATGCTTGAAGTCCTTTTCAGCAAACCCACACTAACGGTTGGGGTTTAATTTTTTTTTTCTTTTTTCCAATTGGTTGAACAACAATAGATCATTATTTTCAGGTTATTAAATCATTACTTCCTTGTCAAGTTGGGAAATAGCTGTGATGAAAGAAGCAGCAAACGAAACTCAAGGGGTCCTCTCACCACTTCTTAGGCCTGTCATTTCAAACTCAGAGTGTTTCTGCTTTGATACAGCCTGGGAGAGAGAAGCTTGGAGAGCAGCTGTAAAGCCACACTTAATTGAACTTTAACGCAAAAGCTAATAATTGAAATGCAGTACTATTGGGTTTGTAGGCTTGGAGAGCATTTATTTCTCCTCCTTTCAGATGCAAAAGGAAATGATCATACTCACAGGACATCCAGACAAGTTTTCACTGTTATTTTCCAACAGCATACTGTGCACCACAGACAACCTATTTGAACATTATGAGCAACACATTTTCAGGAAGTAATTAGCCATTAGAATCAAACCTCTTTTTTACTGGTATAAATTCAACAGCAATATTTAAGATATAAAAGTGCTTTTACATTGATTGCATTGCATTGATTTATGCATCACATAACATTTTTCATGCATTGCCATCTTCATTGCTCTTTTTTTAAGCCTGCCTCAGACCACCTGATTTGGCATCTGAGAGCAGCCTTGCTATTGCATCTAAGCCCAAAAGAGTAACAGGTGATTCAGATTGCCAATACCCACTGCCACAGTGAAGTTTTGACACGGGCAGGACAAGGAGTTTGGGTCTTTGCTGTCCGGCACAGAAAGCTGAGATATTAGAGCACAGCAACTACTATTTCCCAAGGCTTTGCTCATCTTTTTACAAGAGGTATCCTCTATTTGCCATACACAGGCTACAAGTAGCCTCCAAACCACTGTGCCATGTTCTAGGCCTGAAGAGAATTAATTAAAACTGGAAACGTTGATCAGAAGTTCCCATCTGTGCATGCAGACGCAGAAAGCTGCTGCCCTCTCTCCCTCCCAGCAGACCAAGGCCACTGTGCTTTCACAGTATAGGGACACGGGCAGCAGGAACTGACCCCCGCTGCACCCTCTTTCACACAGGTATCTGACAAGTATTTTTTGGAATAGTGACAAACTAGAGATGAACGATGCACACGGTGCAGCGGATGCAGAGGAAGTTGACAGCACTGAATTTCTTACCTTTCCATACCCCGAGGACAAAGTATTCCCCAGTGAAATAATCAAAGTTGCTGCAAACCCAAAAGGTATATTTTCCTGCCCTTGGTAACTTCCCACTTTGTTCCTAGGTAGGAGAAAACACCCATACGTACCGTATCTGCGGTACAGAGACACAGCGGCCATTAGACACATCAGTGCGGTACTGGTCCTACAGCAGACTATATGTGAAAAGGCACCTCCTTATCACTTCTCCCCTGAAGAAGTTCATCTGCCTCTCCAGTAGCACCAGAGCCAGTATTAATGAGGGAAAACAGCTTCAAAAAGTAACACTACGCCAGCCTGAGAGAAAACCCTGCACCCCGCTGCCCAGGCAAGGGTGAAATCCAATGCTCCCGCCCCAGGTGACGAAGGCTCAGCCACACGAGGCAGGAGCTGCGGCCAAACCCGCAGAAACAGCCTCTGCAAAGTCAACCGAGGAGGGGTCTAGCAGAGACCCCAGGGCGGGCTGCAAACCTGGTCTCCCCCGAGGTGGGAGAGGCGGCAGCACAGGGTGCACCCCGCCACGGCTGGCAGCACCATGCGGCAGCCCCCTTCGCTCCCGGCCTGCTGTGGGAACAGCTTGGAAAATGGTGGTGTTTGCATTTGTCTGGTTCACTAGAAGTGTCATGAGGTTTGATTAAACGGTGCTCGAAAACACTGAGGGCACCGCGGGGTTGTACCTGAGGAGAGAAGCCTGGACAGCCGCTACTTACTCACTTAGGAGACACAGTCTAGATGGGGAGATGGATTCAGGGGGGGAATCTGCTCTTCAGGTTGTTTTTTCCTCTCAAGTGTTTTGGGTTTGTTTTTTTTTGTTTGTTTGGGTTTTTTTTTTAGATGCTATATTTGGCAAACAGTGAAATCTTTTTCTTGCAATATATTCAGTTTAAAAAAAAAAAAAAAGCACATTACACTGAACTTTAGCTCCTTAAAAATTTTTTTTTGCAAACCTTCGCTTCTCTCAGAAGTGGCTGCATAATTTCTAGCAACAGAAACTACAGATGCCAGAGTCAGGGATATGAGCATCCACTAGTCTTCAGATTTCTTTTATTGTTAATTAGTGATCTAATTAACTAGATCTCTAGCCCACTCAAAACATTTTAACAGTATAAATTCTTCATTGCTGTGGCAATACAGGATCCCATTAACAAACACCACTGGTGATTTTCAGTAAGAAGTGGCAAACAAAAAAACCAGTATAGTTTACACTACTTTTACATTAAAAGAAATGAAGTACTTTTACTTTATTTTCTATATATTTTCTTCCAAAGGATAAAATGAAAACAGGAGAAATACTATTAATACCATTTTAAAGTTGAGTTTAAATGAAGTTATCTATAATTGGATAAAGAAATTTGGCTTTTTAAAGTGTATGCCTTGAAAATGGGCCAGAAAGTCATTTGTGCATTTTACTTCTTGACAGTAATCACTTTCAATATTCTGTAAAGGTACCCAGGAGACAAGTAGAGATGTTTGGTAGTGAACAGTAAAACATAATCAGTCTTCAGGAAGACAGTTAAAATTACTGATCTGTGACATCTCACATGTTCAAGTCAATTAAATATGATTAACGACTACCTGGGCTGATGTGCAATGTTGCTCTTTTGGTATATATACAGGGAAAAAAGACTACAGATATTTACTCACCCTCCTCCTTCATATTCATGTGCAGATGTGCCTTGGAGTATGAACATATGTTCAGAAAATGGTTTGAGGATAGGGAAGGAATTGCTGAAACCCAGGAAACTATAGAAGCTCTGCAAGTTTCCTGCTGCCTAAAAATCTGCTAAGCCTTTACCGCGGGGGGGGGGGGGGAATCTAGACTCTGGATAATTTCTTATATGTTCTCTTTCTGATGTTATAATGAGCGCCATGCCAAAGCGGCAGCAAAGGTTTTGCCTACCTGAGCAGGTGGCGGTGGTTGTTGAACAAAGCCCTGGGGTGGCGGCTGCAGCACTTGCTGGGACACTGGTGGACCTGAACCCGTGAAGCCTCCTGGGGGAAGCTGCTGACTTGGGGAAGCCATGATGTAACCCGTCTGCTGGGCAGGCTGCTGCAAGATAGGCGAGGGGTACACAGGTCCAGAAGGCGATTCGGGGTTGTCTCCTGATGATTGACGACTTAAGCTCATCTGGTTAAACTGTGTTGTCATGTCATCTCGCTGCAGGGCAAAAGGCAGTAGAAAACGATGTGGACATGATGTCTGCAGTAGACATGTAAATCAGCAAAACAAAATAGGTTCAAATAGAGCACGAGGGGGACGGGAATCACTCAGTTCAAATAATGGTGCCAAATTTTGCATGGATATCTACAAAAATGGAGGCAATTAAAATGAAAATCACTACCAATGCTTTGACAAAGACTTTCAGACTGCAATGTGAATGGCATCACTTGGCACAGAAGCCAATTATTTTGGCTCTTACCCTGACCACCCTTTTTATTCCAAAAATGACAAGTAGGCTTTACAGTGTTCAAAAGAATACATTTTAAATATAAAGGGCATGAAAATAATGTTATGAATACCTCTTCCCCCAAACACAGAATTCCTCAGCCAAACATATGCTAGTAATTTCACCTGTATTTCAAAATGATCCCATGAGGAATTCAGTAGGATTCAGGTGCAGACCTTTTCCTTTTTGGACTGTTTTGAAAATCCAGGGTTGTAAACACAGAGAAGGTAAAAAAAAAAGCTAAGCCTTCAGTTGCTATTTCAAGGGTTTTTTATTCAGTGTTGGAAAGAAACAAGTACTTTATTTGACTGGAGGGGAAAAAAAAAAAAAAATCTATGGTAGGATGAACGTACCAAATAAAGTCAATGGACCTAAGTCTCATTACATGCTGGTAATGATACAAGGATTCTAGACAGTATCTGTTCAGTCTTGCAAAAAGATCCATAATAATCAACTCTCTCAAGCTTATTCTGTGAAGGTTGAAGATCTACAAATGTGGTTCTATGCATCTTCATTTGTGCCCATATCACAAGACTTTAAAATACTCAACATTAAAACATACTCTATATGGCAATACATCCAGCCTAAAACTTCACTGTGTGCTAATATGCAGATTAGAGTCCCTTCCTTACACCCCCCTCAAGGACAGGGAATGAGCACTATAAAAATGCTTTTCACTTAGAACATTCATGCTATTTTTTAAAAGAAGCTTCTTTGATTTTGTTTGCATCCCTGTGGCATTCATCCTCCAAAACCATCCTGTACAATGTATTTATTGGCAGGAAACTTCAAAATAGAAAAAAAAAAAAAGTTTGTTTGCGGAAAGCACTGCCAGAGACTGCACAGAGACTCACCCTCCCACTCTGAGAGCAGATACCATCAGCCAACATTTTAAACACTCCTGGCAGACCTTCAGGTGGTGTAGGGAAGTAATGCTATTAACTTTACCATCATCCTACATCCATATTCAGGCACATAAGTTGTCTGAAGTTGTTTCTTTAAAAAGCTAGGATCTTCGTTACCCAGATGGTGAATAGCTGCAAACAGATTCTATGAGAAACTTCACAGAGTCTGGAAAGTCTGGATTTGTACAATACAGACCAAGAGCTTCAAAACCATATAATTTATACATTGTGTGTATAATGTAATATGCATTGAAGACATTAATTCAGGTGACGTTTCACTATTAAATTAGCCACAAAAAATAACAGCCTTCCTATGACTGTCACTAGAACAACCTGAGATGCCTGCAAGACGCTTTTTTCAAGAGAATTAGCACTGAGATATGCAACTTCTGTTCAATGTGGAACATTTTTTATTGTCCTTTAAATGGTACTTCTCATCTACTAGGCATTAACAACTTTATTTTAGCTGCAAGGATTCATTCAGCTTTATTTCCATCTCTTACTATAACTACATGACATCTCTACCTAAGGAAAAAAAAATCAGTCGTAAACAAGATTACCAAAGCAAAAGAGAAAAATAACAGAAAAAAATCTTGTAGTGCCTCTTAAAATGTCAGCTTCATTTTACAACAATATAATCTTAGTCCTGTAAGCACCAAGCCAGATTCAGACTCCAGAAGAGCACTCTTAGTTATTTTTATTATACATGTCCACTGGTGCTTTGCCATGATGCATAGCGTACCACACCTTCTGCAGCTGGTTCACCACTACTTTGTTTTCCAAGTGCTCTGGTATCATCAGGGGGTGAAATCAGGCAGTGGATTTAGTATACTGATAAAATAATATAAAATAATGATTTCTAAAGGTCTCTTCTCCAGTCTTTGATGACATGAAAGGGGGATAACCCAAATCTCAAATGCTCAAGTTAAGCAGTTTAAGCTCCCTTAACACAAGGTGGGGAGACACAAGCTCCTATCACAGGCACAACAAAAAATTTTTCTGGTAGCTCTGCTAATCAGGTAGAGAGCCCTGCTCCTAACATCATCCTCCAGGTTAGATAACCAGAATCAGTGGGAACACCCTTACAAAATGCTTGTCAGTACCAAAAGTGTTAAGGCAAATGGGGCTCTCATGTGGGACACTCCTCACAATGCTCCCCAGAGGCTCTCAGGCATACTCATGCTCACACACCCAACTTCAACTTAAAGGAAAAAAAAATATCTTTAGTACCACAGAAAACTGCTGCGTTGGAGAGACTGGCAGGAGATGCTGGGGAGGATAAGAAACTGCTGGATATTGGACTGACTGAGAAGATGGCTGCATTGCCTGAACAGGCTGCAAAATAAACACAGTGCAAGACAATAAATACAACCTACTTAGAGAGAGATAACAATAACAACCACCACCACCTCTGTTACTGAGAACAAAGGTCTCAAACAGAGCTCTGGAAATGCAGGTGACTCATCGCCAGCCCAAGTACAAGAGGTCAGGTACTGCAATTTTAGTCTTCATTTTAGCATTATATCAAACAATTCTTTATTACAGATTTTTCTGCCTTTTTTCATATATTTGATGGATGTTAGATTAAATAAAGTCACAGCTACACCTTCTTATTACTGATGTGAGGCAAAGCCAAATTATGATTCTACATTTAATTTACAGAGATAAAATGAAAGAGCAGCACAGTATAAGTGTATATATGAATTTTGCTGATAATGACTATTTAACTCCAAGTGTCATAGGCAAAGGAATAATGATTGTAAAGCTGCTTTGGCAGAACACAATAGCTAAAAAAATTGACAAAGAACAGGCTGTGAATTAGCAGACAGGCCATCAGCTTGGCGCAGATGTTTATCTAAGCGAAAGAACAATATTCTACAGCACCATTACCTTGGAATAGCTTTACTATTCCTTTCATTTCAATCTCTCATTTAACTTGAGTTTACAGGGGTTTAGTACTGCCTCCATCTTCTGAAACTGCTAAGACCAAATCAAGAAATAAGTACCCCAAACACGTAAGTCCAAACCTAGTAAAATCAAAGCAACTTTGCTGAATTTAAACATTATATTTCAGGGTAACCTGGGATGAAAGTGTGCCAAATTATAAAGCCACACAAGAAGCACAGTACGTTTTGGCTACTCTGCGAGTAAGCAGGATGTAAGATTCTTGCTTGGGTAGTTCCCTCTGCCTGCTCTGCTCTGGGAAAGCAGGCACACAATCCACAAAATTAAGTTTGAACCAGACCCAAACCCTGCTGCCCATGATCATCCATGTGCCACGGCCAGCCCAGGGGCCAGAGAGCCAACATACCGTGGCACTGTGCCCAAACTACGCTGCTCTTCCGCTCTCCTGCTGTAGCTCTGGAGCTTCTAGGTCAGAGCAGGGTCATGGCCACAAAATGGGGTGCAGGCAGAAGATTCATGATCTGGGGTAGGGGTGCTCAGAGAGCGAGCTACACATGGACCAGGCCTGATATAAGAGTTTGTAGAGCCCAGAGCCCTGTGTTGTACCTGACTCTTTGATTCAACCCCGTTGCTGTTGAAAGGGACAGGGAAAGGTCCCCAGCTCTTTGGAGAGAACTGCACACTGCACAAGTTAGAGAATGATTGTTTCAGCTTTCATTTATGGGTGATTTTTGCAAAATCAATTTATGTAGACATACACCAGCTGATGTAACGGTGCTTTTCAAAATGAAACCATCCTTTAGATGGAATTGAAAAAGGTATCTTCCCTCTCCATCTGTTTCATCCATGTTGAAAATACAGATCATGGGCCCCATTTGTTTTGAAAGAAAAGAATATTCTGCTATTTCATCTAGCTGCATCCTTCCCTCCTACCATTTAGGTTGTCCTTTGCATCCCTGAGAGCTTCTTCCCTTTTTCCAATGGTCACCATACCTACCTGTGTGACAAGGTGACTTGCCATTTGCTGCTGTGCCTGTTGAACCTGCTGAGGCTGCTGGGATGAAGGCTGCTGCTGAGACTGTCCCACCATCTGGCTCCTCATCGTCTGCTGGCCACTGGGAGGATTGTATATTGCCGGTGTCCCATCAGGATTTACAAACGGTTGACCTGAAACAAAACACCCTGCCTTTGACAAACACTTTTAAGAATGTACTTACTGTTTTCTGTATGAAATCATACAACCTTACTTTAACTGATTGCACTTTAGCTGACCTGCTGCAATAGTAAAGTGCTCATCATTCTCAATGCCTCATTACAGTATCAGCCATCTTTTTTGTCTTTTTTTCAGGCAAGGCAGGCAGCACATATTTGTTTTGGCAGTATGACTTTTCAAGGAATGGGTGGAAGGTTACCATGGCTATAAGATGATTCAGATGCTATGGTTTCTTGAAGTCATTCAACAATGAATCAATGAATACTAAAATTGAACTCTGGAGCAAACACTGGAGATAGATAATATTCATGTACATTTTATTGCCACACAATAGCAGCTAAATGTACACAACTACTCCTGACATGCTGAAGTTTGTGGGGAAAGGAAAAAACCAAACCCACCCTTGTTACTGATTTATTTACACATTCTAATAACACAGTATTGTACTTTTGAGAGCTGTGCCCTGTGTAATTAGAGGAGGCAGCACTAGAAATTATCAAGGAAGAAACACTTAAAAAGTCTTTGAAAACCTCTTATATACAGGACAAAATCTGTCCAAATTTCTATTAAGTTGTTGAACTCTTTGCTTTAGATATTTCAGCTGGGGATAGCAACCTTGCAAAAGTGATGTTTTTTTAAAAAAATGTAAAAAAGATATTTCTTTGCAGGGAAAATGTTTTCCATGACCTCTGTTGTATTTTTTACTTCCATCATAAATTCATAAACCAAAGGAATTACAGATGTTTCCATGAGAAAAAAAGGAATTCTAGCAATGAAGTGATAACATTTAAAGCTGGTAGCTAAAGTGTGAATATCTGAGGTAAAAAGGGAGATCTGGAGGAGTTCGGTGACTGTGAGATCAAGAGTGAAATAATAAAATTCTGATCGATATACCCCAAGAATCTCTACCTGTTCTATCTACTCCTCAGCCTTTCAGTTCTTCCATCTTATTAATCATGGTTTGAAATGTATGAGGAACTAAAGAAACCTTGCCTTCTCTCTCTAAACCATCAAGACTTTCTGGATGAAGTCACCATATTATACCGGGCATGTCACATTTGCAGTGAGAAAGGTCACGATTAGGGTGAGTGGAAGAGAAACACAGGACAGTTCCGTCCACTAGCTGATTTCCTGCTTCTTGCTGTGAACACACTGGACGACAGTGGCATGGACTCCCTAGAGTTGGGAGTCTCAGGCTCCACAAGTACCTTAGGAGACTGCAGAAGTCAGACTGAGTGAGTGGGGTAATAGGCTCCCAAAGCCTGCACCAGAAGCTCAAGGGAAGCCATAAGGAGTGTTTCCCATGGCTTAGTGAAGGATGATGGAACTGAACGAGAACAGGTCCAGCAATGCTTTTAAAGATGAAAAAAAAAAGACCTTTCATGAAGAAATCTTGAAATAAGAAATGAAAAGGAGAGATCAGATGGTAACAGGGAAGACATTCGTAAGTTATAAACTGTGGCCCTGATAGAAGGGCAAAGATTGCGATGTCATTTAAAGGAGTAAGAATGAAAAGTAAATGCTCTCAAATTGTCAAAGGGGTTAAGTCAGAGAACATGTCAAGAGGAATCCTTTAAAGGGTAAAACAGGCTGGTGAAGCAGGTGAAACAGAGAATAAAACAGCATAGGCACATAAACAGTCCTTTTCCAAAGCAAGTAAGAAGCTTCTCTATCTGGGGAAGTAGAAGGGTAAAACAGAGAAGAGGAAACAAAGGAAGTTGCAGATATGGAAAAGAAAGTGTGGATTGCCAACACCTGAGAAGGAGCTGAGAGGTATAATCAGAGCAGGGAGATACTGACAGCATCTGTAGATGCCATTAGAGGCTTGCACAGCCAGTGACTATGTAGTGTGAAAGGAAGCAAAGATCATTAAAGGACACAGTGTTATGATCAAAAGAGAAAAAGATTGAAAGTAGCCACTCTGCAAGAGGAGAAGAAAGAGCTAAAGAATGGTGTTACATAGGGAAAGAAAATCTATTCATTACAGGAAACAAAGATCCTTTTTCCTTTTCTTTAAACTGTCTTCGCTTCATCTATGTTTCTGACAGCATCCATCACTTTGATAGTCAATCACAGCATCCAGCAATCTAAGTCTCCTCCCTACGGAGCTTCCTTTGTAATGTTACCTAATAAGATGCAAAGATTCTGAGCCCAAAGAGTGGCAAATCTGCAGCATGTATTTTGCTGCATGTTAAAAACACAGTAGATGCTGCAGTATAGCCTGACTTCCATCACAGGTACCGGTGTGAAGCTATATATGTGAGGCAAGAATTTCAGTCTTTAAAAGAATCTGCTCCCTCTGTTCTCTTTATTATGTATGTGTTTACAAGGGAATTACAAAAACAAAATATGGGGTTTGAAATAAACACAAAATGCTATATACACAAAACAACTTGCTTCCTGAATATTAAACATACTAACACACACGGAGCTCTCGATGATGCCTCTGCAGACAATGAGGCATGCTAGAAAGGAAGATGAGGTGCTCTGGTCTGGTGACACTATTGAAAGGCATTACACCTATAGCTGAAAAAGACTCCCTAGGTACCAGGATAAAATATGAGCTAGCTGCTGCAAATTGCTAAATTGACAAAACAGATGTAGCACATGTTCCTCTTAAACACCTCTTCTGACTTGCAAGTGTGATGAGTTCCTGCCACCACACTTGCCGTGGCCAGGAATGAGCACAGCATAGCCACAAAATGCCACCTCCTGTATTAACCAAGAAGTTCCAGTGTTAGAGACAGAACCGCCAACTGCCAGAACAAAAGAAAATTGTAAATTAATAAGGACGGGTTTTGTCATATGCCCACCTCCCATGATGTCCTCTCCCCTAATTGAGCTTTTAAGAAATGTCCAAAATCCCCATTTATGCCGACAGTATTAGGCTCTCATGTCAATAATGTAATAGCTTGAAAAAAGTACACATAAATAATAAAGTTTTTAGAAAAGTACAAGTTTGTGCAAGATACTAAGTCACCTCTCTGGAAAGAGCTTATCACATTTGAATCTAAACAAACAAGAACTCTCTGATTATATATCCTGATACTGATCTGATCAGCCCCAGATACTACTATCTCTGAATATCTGTGGAAAGCTTAGTTTAATAGTTCATCAAGGCTGTGTTTTTTCTTAAATGCTGCAACTTTCAGTTTTTCTTGCCTGAATCATGACACCAGAAAAAATTGTTTTAGTAGTGGACTTACAAATAAGCTTTATGCATTTGCACCAAAATACTAGAACACAGGGGTGTAATATAGATAAAAAACTGGTTATAAACAAAATTCCCCCAGTAAAAAGCTCCTGACTTCTCTATTAAGGACTATGAAAAAATAACTTGGAGTTCAACTCTCAGCTCCCACTATAATGGAAAATACATTTCACTGTAGGCTTTTTTATTTTAAACCCAGCATAACTCAGCTAAGGTTAACAGCACAGGTAGTCATGGTCACTTAAATAGTCCAAATCACTGAAGAAGCATCACACTCTCAACCTCCCTGAGCCTTTTTTATGCTGTCAGTACAATACTGTGGGGAGTAATAGTGTACCATGATCTGGACTTCAGCTGGACCAAGGAGGTAACAAAATTGCCTTAAACTTTCAGCAAGCACTCAGGTTCAAACTGAGTGGTTTCTGTCGTGTCCACAGTGCTTGCGTGACTGCATGTGCCCCATTTGTGCGCTGCTAACTATCAGGAATTGAAGAGATTACAACTTCCTCTTCTGATTTAAATACAATTCCTAATCATATCACTCACATAACAAAATTAACGCTGAAGTGCTAATTCAAATGCAGTCTTTAAGCCTTTTGAAATTCCGCTGTTAAGCACAATGTCTAAGACTTTGACATTGTATTTCGGTCGCACCGTATCTCAGCATGCTTGATATGGAAGAGTATCTGTCCTTACGGAAGCTAATGGGATCTCAGAGGATTCACAGCCAAGGAGTGCCAGGATTTTACAAGATGAATATCCTGTCTGGGACCACATGACTATGTTTTGTATCACTCTCCACCAGCTATGTCACAACAGCCTCAGAAAGTCAACACAGCTTTGCCTGCAGATTGGAAAAAACAACCTGCCAAATATAATTTCTGTGTGTGTTTGCTACGTGTTTCCTCATAAAGTGCCTCAAGGAAAATATCTCTAGAAACAAGAAATCTGGCAATTCCCCAGATGACATCAGAAACACTGAAGGGTAGTACCAGGCAGGAGAGCATCGTACTGACCTGTGTGAGGGTTGAGAAGGATACTGCCAGGCGGTATCCCTGCAGCTTCAAGTGGAAGAATGATATAGCTGGTGTTGCTGGGGGCCACCTGGCCACTCATCCCATTCTCAGGGTAGGACACGCTGCCTGAATTGCTGGCTGTCACCCCGGGGACAAGAGATGCACTTTGGAGAGGCTGATGTAGTCGTGACAGTGATCCTGAGGAGCCAGCGCTGCTGGAAGACTCTGAGCCTAATGGAGAGACACAACCACAGGGGGTAGGGTTACAAGGGACCCCAGTTCCCATCAGACACAGCACGTATGCAAGGACAGACTTCACAGACAGAAAAGGCAAGCACTAGTTCATGTCCAGCTGGTAGGAGTGGGGTTTTCACTCCCTACTGAGCTCGGTATCCAGTGGTATTTCTACAATTCAGAAGACTGCTTTCCTCCTGTAGCATCTGCTTCCAACTGTTCAGTAAGGAGATTTATCAAACAGAACAGAAAACGCTCAGCACGTATTTATAATGTCAAAGTATTGGTTCATAAGATATAAAAACTAAACACAGCGTTTGTAAATGAAAAAGAAAAAAACACACAAAAAAAGCATCAAACATTTTCTGTAAGAAAAAAAACAACCAGCAACTGAGTTGTCAGTCAAGTAACAAGGTAGCTATACCATATGTGTATTAACTTAAAGCTACCTAAGATGCTACCTAAGATTTTTGTCACTTTGGTTTTTCAACACCTAGTCTATTAAAATTGATCAATCAAGATAAATCAAATGTCCTAAAACACATCAGTGCCCAGAAGGACAGGGACAAGCATTATTTTAAAAACCAAATATAATTTCTAAACTTCAGAGATTTTACTTGAATAGATTTCAATTTGCTTCACATAAAAATGACAGTAATCTCTGAAATTGTAAGGCTCAGATTAACATCTTCCTTAAAGCAGCATGTTAAGGCAAATACACAGGAGGTAGGACAGCAAATGTCCATATGGATGCTTCCTCCCAAAAGTAAAGTATCTTTTAATTGCAACTCACTTTATTTTACTTCTGTGCACTGTCTACGCATCTTACATTAATTACTAAACTCTTTAGTGCCTTTCTGCAGGTATAGGCTAAAGGAAAAGAGAGAACTCAGACTTATGGTTTAGAAAATTTCTTTCTTAAGAGGGCAAATTGCATCCCTTTATATTTGGGATACTACAGGAAAACCCTGTAGTAGACCGCTTACAGCCTCCGATTAATTTTCAGTCAAATCCATATTGGAAATAATTTATTTCCTAATAATTAGAGCAAAACAGGTTTCTTCTGAAGAAATCACACCAGCATCCTGTTACTTAACAGGGGGTCTTTCTGCAGATTACTGTGGATTGCTGCGTAAAACACACTTATCCATCTTCTTCAAACTGCCATTCATATGGTAGCTATTACAGAGACAGTCCTCTTTATCAGCTGTGCACTATTTGCCATTAGCAGGACCCTAAATCCACTTCTCCAGTATCTAATCAAGAAAGTAATAGAGATTTCATGAGAAATGTTTAATTTCTATAAATACACTTCAAAGTTGTATTAGTTGCTACATTTTTTCCCCTCCTTGTAGACTGAGTTTGGAAATTTAGAAAGTTATTCCTGCACGGATAGCTTTATTTATTAGATCATTTCAGATTTCAGTATTTCTACAAGTTGAAGAGATATTCCTGCAGGTCATCCTCATCAAGTCACAAGCAGTATTTGGCATCTACTTCGACAATGTAAATGCAACCATCGGAGTTTAATTGTCCTTCTACAGCAGTTACTGGGTCATATCCTGCATTTCCCTGGCCCTTCTACATGCTCTTCATGTTGCTTATTTGAGCTCTTGATTTACTTTCTGCGCTTTCCATCACCTATTGAATTCAATGGGTTAGAAAGCAACCTGGAGATGCAGGAGTGGTGATGAGTTTTCATAAACCTCCCATTATTTCTAAGCATGTAAGGAGTATCAAGCCTTAATCAAGCCTGAACAAGAAGTTCAGACTTCTCTCTTTTTTGTGCTATCCTGAAAAAATGCCGTTAGTGTAAAAGAAGACTGCAGCTCTGACATTCAATTGTTTTTCTCTTTTCCCCCTTTGAGCTGTTTTTATGGCAGAATCACAGATTGATCTTTACCAGCTTCTGATTGTTAAAAGCCAAAGGACTTCAATGAAGTCATATGCACTCATCAAATGGTAGGCAGAAGCAGTGGAAAAACCTCTGGAGCTATCACCACGCATTGGCCAAGGTGACAGCTTTTAAGGCAGCCATTTCAAAGATTTGAGATTTACTCTCCTATGTCAGTACATCAAGTTGCTGATTTTGAAAGAACACAAAGCACAAAACCATGTAAGTAAATTTCTGATTTTTTTTTTTTTTTAAATCCCATAAATTACTACTTAACCAATTTTGTCCCCATTTATCCTGTATAAGAGTAATCTATTTTATTTTTTGTCCATCACTACAACGTATTTACTATCATTTTAAGTTTAGATATATTAAGCCAAGTAAATTCCAACACTAACGTTTGGAAATTAACACCAATTAAATTTGTCTTTGTAGCTCTGATTAGCTGCTTTCACAGTGTCTAAATCTGGAATAAAAAACCACCACATAATGAATTCAGTACTGTAGCAAATGAAAAAAAAAAAAAAAAAAAAAGAACTATCTGACTTTATTCAGATTCATATTAAGAGATGTGTTGATAAAGACTTCTGAAAGGAACTTTGACTAAATGAGATTTTTGCCCCCATTACACAATCTAACCTCTTTTTTTCAGTATGTAATGATGGTTACTTCTAGATTCTTCTATAATTTTCTTGCTGCTTCACAGCTGACATAATAATAACCTTCATATTTTCATCACTTTCCATTAATATATTTTTAAAGTATTCTGAGTGATACAGCAGTTCAAAGAGTAAAAGAGAGACAGAAAAATCATCACAAATGCTTAATAGCTTAGAGGGTTTGCAGAGGGAGAGCATGGAGGTACCATTAATTTTCCAATATTCTAAGCACTAGTGAGTGATGCAACACATCTGGCTCTGTTTTCTTTGGGTCAGCATTCAGTAGCTGATTACTTTGAACACTGCTCATCCAACTTTCTGAGCCCAAGGTAAATTATTCCTTTCTTATCAACTGGACTTTCAAGATCTACCTGCTTCTTGCTCCAGGTGGTCAGTTTTTCAGGAACAGTAGAGCACTGATCACCTCTGATTCTTGGCTTAGGAATATTTGTTTGCTACTTTTGTAAGTCACTTGCATTTCTGTATACTAGAATGTATGTAGGTTTTTTATTATAATCGTATCTGCTCATGTGAACACAATTATTTCTCTGCAAGCTACACTTCTAAAAATAAGATTAATTTTTCAGCACAGTTGGCTGGCAGGAACAGTATGACTGGAAGCAGTTGGCCTATGACTTAAGGCCCATACATCAACATACCTACACTTTCTCTTGGACTCACATGATCCATCAGGCTAATGCCCAATTAAAAGAAATTCATTTCCAAAACTTGGAGACAAAATTATAATTTTCAGGATTCTTTATAAATATAAAAAAGTTTATGTATTGAAATGCCTGCAGTATAATCCGCTACTCCTGTTGGGGAAAGACATGAACACCTCACAGGAGAGATTACACTGTGGCTCCAATTACTTAGAGCCCCACCAAGGAAGTTAATGATGCCTACAGATCTGTATCAACACAGCTGATACCCCAATGCAGACAGCTTTTTGTAAATGATGAAAAAAGAAGCACACTCCAATAAATGTGCATTCCACTGAATGGAAAATGCATTAAGAGAAGCCAAAGATGCAACAGTTACATCTTTAAAGTCTTCCAGCAATTATTTAAATAGATATGTAGATACACAGAGAACATTTCTTTGAAACACGACTTCCCTCCTAATAATGTATAACGAAACGTGTTGTAATGTCTCAACAAAAATAGCATGGTAGTTGATGAGCTAGATTTTCTCTTCATGGATTTGTTAGAGAATGAACAGGTACATCTTTGATGCCTACAGGGGCATTATTTCACTTACCACTGTATATGTTTATTCAAACCTGGCAAGTCCACTATATTACTGGAAGTTTAAAACTAACTCACGTTTTGTATGATGTCTTAAGTTGTAGGAGTGCAATCTGATTGCAATTTGTTAAATTATTAACTCCCCAATCAATATTGAATTATAGCTTAATCCATCTACTAACAGAATAACAGAGAAGAAAATTTTATTTACAATATACAATCTGTGCTTTTCAATGGAACAGGACTTTCTAACCAATCAACAGGTGCATGAAAGCAATCATCAGAACCAGTAAGATAATCATGTAATGGGTTTCAAAGAGCCCCTCTTGTGAAGTTTGAAAGAATGAAGTAACATAATTCCTTTGCCAAACTCTAATTCCCATGCAGCTGAATGCAATTAAAAGTCTAAGACTGACACTACTTGGACTCTACTGCAGAGAACAGCATGTTCTATGATCTGTCTTTGCCTAAGGGGAGGCTAACACCTTTCTGTACTTCAGTTTCTGTTTGTCTGCTGTGTACCATTAACTACTGATTTATCAGAAGTTAAGGTTAAGAGCAGAACATTTCATTTTGGTGACAATATTAAGAGTGATCCAGAAAGGCTACAATGATAATATTGTATCACTGTATATACTCTCAAAGGCAGCTGTGAGCCATGTGTGAAAATCCTGAAAGTTTTAATATTCCCATGCTCAAGAAGCATGTTTGACAATGCTTCTGGATGACTGTCATATATGTAGAATATTTTTCACATTTAAAATGGTCATAAACATTTTCCATCATTCAGCCAATGAAGAACGTTTTGACCAACTAATGACTTCAGACTGACTTCATATATCCTGTAAGACAAAAATTTAAAAAAATTATTTCTGTAAATCATAAAGCACTTCAGAGAACAGACCAGTACTTTCTGCAGAGGAGAAAGAGTAGAATTGGTGCCTGCCAGGCTCTGCCACACTGCCAGGACAGTGTGCCTAAAATTTTGTAGCTATACCTCTGCAATCCCATTTCAATCACTGTAGTAAAGACAATAGAAAATAAACGAAGTCCCCCAAATAAAACCACGATCAAGATTTAAATGCATATTGAGCTACGGACCACCCAGCACTGCCTATGACTGGAGTACAGAGTAATGAAGATCTAATGCAAAACATACACAATGAAGTGTTGCTTGGCACCTAATATACCTTAGAAAACATATGCAAAAAGCACGTGGGGGCTTTGACAGCTGTATGAATGCACTCAGCATTTTTTGGTGAAGGAAGAACACTTTATCAAGATATATTTTTCCATTATTTTTTGAACAGTCATTCTTTTCTGCTTTAATGCCATTCAGTAACATTTTAGAGAGAAGGATAGAAATAGTGATTATGATATTATTTCCTATGACTTTCCTCAGGCTGACTGACAGTTTGACTTTGTGTCCTGGCTTTGAAGGTGTAAGTTTGTTTTGACATACAGCTTTGCTCTTTTTCCCCACCCCTTTCTTTTATTTTGTTTCTTTTTTACTCGTTCTGTGCCTCAACTAGCTTTTACATTTAAACACTTTGCTTAAAAAAGGTCAAAGCACTTATAATATGTAATTGCTCTGCAAAGAACATGGAATTTTAATATCAATGATGTTTTAAAAATGTATTATAAGGGCTTTCATTTGAAAGCAATTTTGGCTTTGGTGCATATGGAGTGCAGATGCATTTACAAGTATTGGCATGCTCCTTTAACACATTTTCTGAGAGCACCCTTTAATATGCCTGTTTTTAACACTAAAATGGCTACTTGAAAGTATTACTATTTTGCACTTAGGTGTCTCAATCCTCCAAACTGGATTTCCCTAACACCATTTTAAATGCTCTGCACTTCTGCAATACAATGCTGCAGAGAAACATATTTACCTTCACTCTACTGAAAATAAACGACATGAAAAAAGTATACCAGGAACCTGTGCCTCCTCCCCAATTCATGTATATCAAATTGAGTTCTGATGCAATGGATAGATTCATGGGAGGCAAAGAAATCTGGAGGTAAATACTTCAGGCCCCACTGTATAGCCTATTCAGCCTTTACACAAACAAAAAACACAGGAGGGTGTAGTTTCTAAACTACATACACACTGGTTTTGCTATGTTGTATATGCTCATGCTCAGGAACAAGCCAGAGGTAAACAACTATACTCCACCAGTTTTCAAAGTCATTCATGTCTTAATTCCATAGGATTTCACATACAGAAGGATAGAGTAAAACTGAAGGAGAAAATTATCTTAGCAAGGGATCCTAGTGGGTCCCTTCCAACTTGAGATATTCTGAGAATCTGAAGATAATAAACCCAGTATTTGTCTAGGGTCTCAAAACACAAAACAGAAGCATTAAGAAGAAGAGGGAGAAATTTCCAAAAGCTTCCAGCAGATTTATGACCTGCAGTGTTTGAAAGAGGAGCTTTCCAACCAGTCAGGTTCCTTAACAGCTGTGAAATGTAACGAATGTGCAGAGCTGGGGGAAAAAAAGGAACCTCAGGGGAGCAGAGAGAGCCACCAGGAGCCTGCATGACAGCGGCTGACAAGACCTGGGCAGGGCCAGGAGCAACGGGACAGGCCCGACAGGCAGACAGGGCACGTGATATGAGAATTCCCAGTCCTCTCTTCGTCTGCCTGAACACAGCAGCTTAAGGGACAGGGGGAAACGGCAACAAGTTCCTGTCCAGTGCACCAGGCGCCTCCTCTGTGACTGCCCCACCTTCCCGGCTGCCCTTGTGTAATGGGTACAAGGATCTTCAAGTGGAACCAAGTAGTGATGAGGACGATGGTTCCTCTAGCTTGGACGGTCTTGGTGAGGTCAAGTTGGCCTATGTCCTGTACCAAAACTCCTCCCATAAAGAAGAAAAGACAGGTCATTGTCACAGGAGACTCCCTTCTGAAGGGAACAGAAGGCCCACTATACAGACTTGACCCACTTCTTAGGGGAGTCTGATGCTTCCTTAGAGCCTGGGTTAAAGATGTGAAGACAAAACTTCCTACCCTAGTACAGCCCTCAGATTACTATCCATTATTGATTTTTCAGGCAGGCAGAGATGAAAGTTGCCACAAGAAGTCTGATGGCAATCAAGAGACACTTCAGGGCCTTGGGATGACTGGTGAAGGGATCAGGAGCACAAATAGTGTTCTCTACCCTTCCATTTGCAGGGAATGATGTGGGAAGAAATAGGAAGAGCCAGCAGATCAATACCTGGCTCCAAGCCTAGTGTTATCAGCAGAATTTTGATTTTTTTCATCATGGGTCAGTCTACATGACACCATGCCTGCTGGCAACACATTGGGTACACCTGTCTCAAAGGGGGAAAAGGATCTTTGCATGTGAGTTAGCTGGGCTCACTGAAAGAGCTTTAACCAGATTTGAAGGGGGAAAGGGATAAAACGAGGCTCACTAGAGATAAGCCTGGGGGCAGCACACCCATGTTTGAGGGACGGTGTGCTAAGGAGGTCCTTCGGTCTGCCATCTCAAAGGATGTAGGGGATGGAGATCCACGCAGCAGCAGACACAGGGATTATAGATGTGTTAGAAACCATGGAACTGGCTGAGAATGGTCACTCAGGAATTAGGGCTTCTCCTCCAAAAATGGTGGTGGGATCAATAGCCCAACTGAAGTGTATCTACACCAATACACATAGCATGGGCAGCAAACAGGAGGTGGAAACCATTGTGCAACTAGAAAACTATGATGTAGTATCACAGAAACATGGTGGAATGACTCACACAACGGAAGTGCTGCAACAGATGGCTATAAACTCTTCAGAAGGGATGAGCAAGGAAGGAGATGGGGTGGGGTAGCCCTGTATGTTAGGGAGTGGTTTAGCTGTCTAGAGCTTGATAATGGTAACAATAGGGTTGAGGGTTTATGGATAAGAATCAGGGGGAAGGCCAAGAATGCAGATATCATGGTGGGACCATATGGAACACCCACCCAGGATGAAGAGGCAGATGAAATGTTCTGTAAGCAGCTGGGAGAAGCCTCTCAATCACTAGCCCTTATTCTCGTGGGGGATTTCAATTTAGCAGGTGTCTGCAGAGAGGAAACAGTGTAGGAGGTACCTGTAGTGTGTGGACGATAACTTCCTGACACAGCTGGTGAGGCAGCCAACTAGGGAAGGCACCCTCTGGACCTGTTGTTCGTGAACAGAGAATGACTTGTGGGTGATGTGATAGCTGCAGGTCATCTTGGGCACCGTAATCACAAAATGGGAGTTTTTGATTCTTGGAGAAGGAGGAAGGTTAGCAGAATTGCCACCTTGCGTTTCCAGAGGGCAGACTTTGGCCTGTTAAGGAGTCTGGTTGACAGAGTCCCTTGGGAGGCAGTCCTGAGGGGCAAAAGAGTCCAGGACATTTTTCAAGAAGGAAATCTTAAAGGCGCAGGAGCAGGCTGTTTCCATGTGCCAAAAGATGAGCCAACAACAAAGGCGGCCAGCCTGGCTGAACAGAGAGCTTTATCTGGAACTCAGGAAAAAAAAAGAGAGTTAATAAACTTTGGAAGAAGGGGCAGGCATTTCAGGAGGTCTACAGAGATGTCATGAGGTTATCCAGAGAGAAAATTAGAAGCGCCAAAGCCCAACTAGAACTTAATCCAGCTACTGACATAAAAGACAACAAAAAAAACGTTTCTAAAAATGCATTAGCAACAAAAGGAGGTCCAAGAAGAATCTCCATCCTTTGTGGGATGCAGGAGGAAACAGTGACAAAGGATGAAGAAAAGGCTGCGGTGCTTAATGCCTTCTTTGCCTCAGTCTTAATAGTAAGACCAGTCGGTCTCTGGGTACCAGCCCCCTGAGAAGAAAGACAGGGACAGGGAGCAGAATGAAGACCCCGTAATCCAAAGGTTAGCAACCTGCTACACCACTTAAAACACACAGAAGTCTATGGGCTCGGATGGGATCCATCCAAGGGTACTGAAGGAGCTGGTGGAAGTGCTCACAAAGCCACTTACAATCATTTATCATTAGGTCCCAGTTGGTTGGAGGTTAGCTGATGTGATGCCCATCTACAAGAAAGGTCAAAAGGCAGATCTGCAGAGCTACAGGCCTGTCAGTCTGATCTTGGTGTCAGGGAAGGTCATGGAGCAGATCATCTTCAGTGCCATCATGCAGCATGTACAGGACAACCAGGCAACCAGGCCCAGTCAGCGTGGGTTTATGAAAGGCAGGTCCTGCTTGACTAACCTGATCGCCTTCTATGACAAGGTGACCCGCTTAGTGGATGTGGATGTTGTTTACCTGGACTTTAGTAAAGCCTTTGACACCATTTTTCACAGCATTCTCCTGGAGAAATTGGCTGCTCATGGCTTGGACAGGTGTACACTTCACTGCATAAAAAACTGGATGGAGATGGATGGCTGGGCCCAAAGAGTTGTGGTGAATGGAGTTAAATCCTGTTGGTGCTGGTCACAAGCGGTGTTGCCCAGGGCTCCGTATTGGAGCCAGTTTGGTTTAATATCTGTATCAGTGATCTAGATGAGGGGATCGAGTGCACCCTCAGTCAGTTTGCAGCTGACACCAAGTTGGGTGGGAGTGATGATTGGCTCGAGGGTAGGGAGGCTCTGCAGAGAGACTTGGACAGGCTGGAGAGATCGGCCGAGGCCAATTGTATGAGGTTCAACAACGACAAGTGCCAGGTCCTGCACCTGGGTCACAATGCTCCATGCTTGGGGCAGAGTGACTGGAAAACTGACCAGCAGAAAAGGCTCTGTGAGTGTTGGTTGACAGCCAGCTGAATATGACCCAATGTGCCTAGGTGGCCAAGTAGGCCAATAGTGTCCTGTCTTGTATTGGAAATAGTGTGGCCAGCAGGACTAGGGCAGTGATTGTCCCCCTGTAATCAGCACTGGTGGCACCACCCCTTGAATACTGTGTTCAGTTTTGAGCCCGTCACTACAAGAAAGATACTGAGGTGCTGGATCATGTCCAGAAGAGCAATGAAGCTGGTGAAGGGTATAGAGAACAAGTCCTGCAAGGAACAGCTGAGGGAACCAGGAGAGTTTTTTAACCCGGAAAGAAGGCAGCTGAGGGGAGACCTTACGCCTTTCTTCAACTACCTGAAAGCTTGTAGCAAGATGGGCATCAGTCTCAAGCTGCACCAGGGAAGGTATAGTTTGGATAGTAGGCAAAGTTTCTTCACCAAAAGGGTTGTCAAGCACTGGAGCAGGCTGTCCAGGGAAGTGGTAGAGTCACCATCCCTGGATATATTTAAAAGATGTTTAAAAGATGTTTAGGGACGTGGGTGGAATCGGCAGTGTCAGGTTAACCGTTGGACTCAATGATCTTTAAAGGTCTTTTCCAACTTAAATGATTCTGTGATTCTTCAAGATCCAGAGGTCTAGAATGTAGTTAGAGAGTCAAATGTTTTCTCGATTTATTCTGAAAATTCCATTCCCCAGCACCCTGAATCACAGCAAAGGCTACTGTACAATTTTAGGAATAGGAGTGAAATCTGACCAATGCAGGTTTGATAAACTGAGTTTAAATTAAGTACCATCCACAAAACACTCTCAAGCTGAAAAAGCACTAAGTGCTAAGTATTGATTACCACTTGTCCTGTACTATATTTATCAAATGAACCAAAGTGATGGAATCATCTGATGGGCTTATTATTTATCATGCACTTTTACACAAAAATATAATAAAGTAGCTTAATGGCACGGTTTGAAATTACTGAGATCCAGGCCCTGTGACTCACTCATATGTTAATGTACCCATGAAGTTAATGCAAATAAATGCAGAATTCCCACCAGGTTCATGTCTGCATTTAGCAACGACACAAAATGTTCTTGGATTTCTCATCAGATGTATGACATTTAATTCTTCACCATTCAATAAGAGTAATTTTAATAAAAATATAAAATCTGTGTTTTGTCTGAAAGGAGTACCACCTTTTCAGGGTACACTGCAGACAGTGCCCAAATAGGTCGTGCACACACTCTGCTCCAGGAAGAGCCCACCTCACCTATGATTTGTTATCTCAAGCATCACGCTTTCTTCTTGATTCCAAAAAACTCAATACCAGGTACCCAGACACTAGCGTACACAGATGGACATACGAATCTGCTGTGCACAGGAAATACAGCTGTTCATGTACTTCACCATCTAGTGAACCATAGGGTTGGACTAGATAATCCCTGAAGGTCCCTTCCAACCCAAACTGTTCTCTGATATACCATGCTCAGGCATGTACCAGTACAGCCATTTATCACCACACATCAAGAAGTACTGTGAACCCAATACAGTACTAGCTACCTGTTTTAGACAGTTTGCCGGTACTTCTGTTACTTGACGAGCTATCTCCTCTTGTCAAGACAGTTATCCCACCAAAACTGGCTGTCTTAGTTATGGCTGGCTTCAAATTTCGATTTGAGCTGTCCGAGTCTGTGCTGCTCCACGGCCTCTGGTGGTCTGTCCATTTCAATTCATTCTCTGTACTGCTCTGTCGACTGCCAGATGCCTTCCCCATGCTGTCTCTGTTACCCCTATGGATATCAGGAAACAAAGATTTAAACACAAACAAAATCATGTCAGGGCAGGGTCTATCTTTGGGTACCCTGCAGCAAGCCTAATAAAGGAAAATTAAATACTTTGCATTTATGAAAGCATGCCTGAAACAGGGGATTTGACCTCCATACTCATCTGCCTGCAGCAAGTAAACACTGCTATACCCTTTTACATTCACAGCACTTACCACTGCTCCCCTTTCGCATATATCCTAAGAGCACTTCACCGGACAAAGTTGATGTACCAATATTATGCAGCACTTATGTAGCATCGTTGTTGCCTTTTTATATCAGTCTCTTCCCTCAGCCAATCCTTTGCTACTTCTCCCTTTGCTGTCCATCACCTGTAACGCTTTACTCACTAACTTCACTTGCCCTCTACCTTGTCTTCATATCCATCCTCCTTATTTCTACTGCACCTTGTCACCACTCATCATCTGCTCTGTAAAGTTATCCAGAATCTTTCCCTAAACACGTGTCCTCCCAGTGTGACCCCAAACTCTTCAGTGCTAATGCTCCACTTAGAGACCCCCCAGTTGGGTGCTTTTCCCTCCCCTCCGCATACAGTAATTGCAAAAAATCTCTAGGTTGAGACTGTCCTTGAACAGCTGCAGAACATCTGCTATACTTTAACACCACAGTAAAGTGTGAGCAGAATTTGGAGGAAAATTTGGCTTATTTAAGGTAAACTGCTTATAATGTGCAGCTAAAACGACAAACCAGCATGTCTACCACAGCTTAGTGCATCACAACTGTTATCCCAACTGATGCTAATAACAGTGTTTTTTGGAAAGCTTTTAGAAGACATCTTTCACCCCTCTGTCTTATTTTACAATATAATACCTTGCAGTCTCAAAGCTGTTTCTACAAATCAAAAGGATGGGACTGTATCTATCTTTTTTTTTTTTTTTTTGGTCCCCTTTCTCCTTTTGAACATGGCTCCTGCTTTTTATTGGAAGAACCTGCCAAGCTGTGTCACTCAGGACGTGAAGGAGCAGCATCTCAAAGACGGGATCAGGCTGGTGCCTTCCTTGCCTGTGATCAGAGCCTCTCACAGATGTGATCAGCAGTATTAGCCTGTTGACCTTTGCTAGACCCAGACAGCAGGAAAGCATAAAGAGAAACAGCACAGAAGAAACAACATAAAAAAAGGAAAAATATTTTTGAAAGCAGTTGTCCTCAAGATTTAATTGGAAAAAAAAAAAAACCACCAAAGTATATTATTTATAGACTCATGCATTCTTGTGCTTAGAAATTAAAATTCTCATATTCTAGTGGAAAAGAAGGAAAGAAATACAGTGCTTTTGTATCCATTATCTGTAGGTTTGAGTTACAAAAAATTCCTTTTTATTCCCCAAACAGATATTAAGAGTGTCTGTGTGTAAAATGCCTCCTTACTCCTGCATGCCCAATCCAAGACTCTCAGATGATCAAGGCTAACCCAAAGCATGGAGAAAAGTTTTTCTGCCTGCTCTCTGTGGCCACGGGACACAGCTCCAGATGCTTCAGCCCTGCTCCTTATCTGGTGCAGACTCACCATCTCCATGGCTGTTGTGCTGACATGCAGAGTCAGCAACCACACATCGAATCCTGCATCCTTTTCTCCTCATAGGGAAAAATTCTATAATACAGATGATATAGGTTTGAAGTGTCACAAACTATTGCTGCTACATATACAAACCCCAATCCTTACAGACAGCTAATGATCATCCTACTTCTGCCTAGTTATCCACGTACCTTACTGCTTCTGAAAGCATCCATTACTTCTGCCCACTCTGCTTAAGAGTTGTGGCAGCTTACTAACTTTAAAAGAAGCTTGTAATGATCAACCCTGGTTGATTTGAACTGAACCCATGGGAGCTCACGATGTGGGAAGAGAGTCTTTCTAAGCCTCTCAGAGGACCACTGTCGCCACCAGGTTGGGTCTTCAACTGATCCAGTGTGTCAGCTGATAAAAGTTCTCCATGAAATATGGACTGATTTCTACTGATTCCCTGTGGCTTGGGGCATGATCTGAGATACAGGATACATCTGAATGTTTACTGGGCAGAAGGAATTGGAGTTTAGAAGAAAAAGTTCACAGAGAAAAAGTTTCAAAACATTGCTGCTTTAGATAAGTGAACTTCAATCAGTTACACCCCATTGTACTTTTACTTCAGCTTTTAATAAACCAACAAAAGGAAAAAAGGTCAGTCTGGGCACCAGTCTGCAAAACGTGCCTGTCGTATATATTAGAGCAAAATGAACTTCCGTCAGTCACAGTCACCCCCAAATTGTGGCATTCTGAGCAGCTGAAAATCTCATATTGTTCCTGAGCCTATGATCTGTAAAACTGAAGGAAAGGGTCCCACTGTGACCTACTCATTCAGAGAGTGTGGGATGAGCAGGGCAAGAACTCTGTTCTCCATGCTCCTTTCCAACCAGAAAAATGACATACACACACCCACCGAGGTCTCCCTTGGTGAAGACACAGATAGAATCACAAGTGAGAGATACTGGGAAATGAATATTAAATAACGTCATACAAACCTAAACAGCTGTCTTTTCTTATGGGTATCATTGCATATACTACTGTCTTCCAACAGCCTACTGAAAAATGAAAAGAAAGATTATGGTAACAGACATGGTAATTCAAATTTATCTGATCTGCAAAGCTATATTTAATTTGTAGCAACATTTTGCAACTTTGCTAAATTCATAGTTTAAAAAAACAAAGCTAAAATTGCCCTCCCTCCCTCTCCCATAATTGTGCACAGTCAACCGAACATAAGAAATATCAGCCTGGGAGGCTGAGGTCCATTTAACATTTCCTGTTACCGAGCAAGGTAATTCTCAGAAGCCAAGGAACCATATATCTACATCCAAAAGAAAATTCATAAAAGTATCACCCGATAAGAACATAAAAATGCAAGCCAGCAAAATGCTGCATATATAATTTTAAGCACTTGATAAGTTGCTTGGAAATCTCTGCAGCTCAGAGAAATTCTCAGGTTCTCTGATGAAAAAGAAAAGGCAAAGCACTTAAACATATACCTAACTTTCAACACAGCAAATCAGCAAGACTGCTCATGTGCACGGAGCCAAGCATGAGTTTAAGTGCTTCACCTGATCGAAGGCTGTAAGGCATGCAGCAAGGAAAAAGCAGTGTTCTGAGGAACGCAGCTGAAAGTCCCCCTCCTGACAACAACAGTGCAGGCAGCAATAGAAGCCCAATTTCCAACCTGTCCTTTTCCTGGTCTCCACTTGGGTATGCATTCTCATACCAGGAAAGCTGGTCAGCCAGCTCATGGGTTCGAGCAAAGCGAACCACGTACAAACACCAGAACTGGCCACATTCTCTTGCACACAGATGTGGGATTAAGTGCATAAATCAATGGAGACCTGGCTATGACGTTTGTGGTTTATACCATAAAGGTCCCCACCCTACCCTCAACAGCGCAGTGCCTGAGGGAACAACTATGTCACATTTACTATCCCATCCCTCCAGAGAGGGAAAAGTAGTTTTTTGGGAGAACCTGCCTTTTGCTTTTGGGGTTCCTCTATTTAATTTTTGATTTATTTTGATAAAACATGTCTCCATAGTCATGATACAGAAGAAGCAGCTGAGGAAATATCCTTGGCTCTCCAAACATGAGATGGTTCGATGACAGTAGCCATTACCTCCTGAGGGCATTCCCTCATTTCATTTAGAGGACTGTCCATCGGAAAAGCTGGTTTGTATCATTGCTGTGGGATCATTTTCTACGGGAAGAGCCTTACCCATAAATGCATGTGACAGATAGAAGTATGGACAGAGATAGAAATACTGTGAAAGATAACCTCCCCTTCTCCAAAGGGATGATAAACAGTTTTAAAACCTGCACAGGACAGACTTGGGCTAGCACTGCTCAAACACTCACAATGAAATTCCCAATGTTTTGTTTAAAATCCTTATCTGCCATAAGGGTACATAATTTATGGCTGCTATGGAGCTACCACTTCTTATTTTGTAGATCTTAAACACAGTTTCTTCTTCCCTTTGCTTTAAGTGGATTTATTATAATACAAAGAACATCCATAAGATCTATTACACATCAATGTAAAGTAACAGCTGGCTCAGGTATCACCTTTTCATTACTACAATGCAGCAGTAAAGCAGGTCTGGTTTGGGGGACTTGTGAGTCTTCACAAGCAACAAGTAAAGCCAGTGCTGCCGCTCAGCCCCACGAGAGAGCAGGTAAAACAACAGAAACACAATAGTGGTGTTTCATAAATACCATCATCCAGTCCCTGCTAGAGTGCTTTTTAAAAATCAATAAGTTAAATTCTAAAGGCACTCCAGAGACAAATTGGTCATCTGAAATGAAACCTTAGGTGAGCTCCCCCTCCCTCCCACAATCTGCTTTTTAACGAAATGCAAAGTCCTGAGAAAGCAGCAGTAACGCCTTATCTGCTCAGATACAACACCGCAAGGCAACCTCCTTTAGCCCCTCTTAAAGCACAGAAACACTGCAGATAATACGGATTACAAATTTGCTCAACAGTCTTCACATTAGGATAAACAACTACAGATAGACAAAATAATAAGAGAAACAGCTAAGTTTAACACAAAAAAAAAAAAAAAAAAGCTATTTTTTACCTGTTTTCCACAAAAAGGTTTTCCTGGGAGCAAACTGACTGAAAAATAAAAAAGGAATTGTATCAGACGTTCTAGATATGCTCTGCTGTTCCATTTCCTTCCTTGATTTTAGAATTATCTCCCCTGTTCAGGCTTAAGGGGATTTCAATTCATGCATCATTTGCATTTGCAGAAGACAAGAGGGAAAAAAGGTCAAGAATAAGGTCAGGCCAGTAAAATAAGTTCCATGCATTACAACACATTGCCAACGAGGGGTCTCAGTTTGAAAACAAACTGAAACTTCTCAGTCCTGAGATCAGAAGAAGGTGGTATGTGCAAAATACTGGCAATTCAAAGGGGAAGAACGTTTTTCCTACATAATATAAAGTTCCACTGGTCTGTCCTACCACCTCAGAATAAGATTGTAGAATAGCACAGAGCTGCGAGTAGGAAGGACAAACAGGAGGAAAGCATGCAGAATTGACAAAGTTCTTCAAAGGGAGAGAAGATACTGCAGTACTTAGAAATACTGTGTGATTTCACATTTTACAGCTGGAGAGAAAACACTCATACCCGCACTGAGATATAAAATTATGATAATCATCTTAATAATAATATTAACAACAATAATAGTTTATTGCAAAAATGTTCTCTGCTGGAGGGCTCAGATCCCGAGAAAGGTGAAGGGCTCAGAAGAAATAAATCCTATGGGCAAGTGTATAATTCTTTTGGCATTACTTAATTTTTTATGCAGAGAAATGAAGCTGTGCTCAATTTCCCATGAATAATTCTCCCTCTTTGATTTTTTTCATTTCCCTCCTATTTCATGTTCACTACACGAAGTGCCTCGTAGCTGTCACTGGATTATATCTCCATGAGGTACAGAAGAAAGGATAGTCAGTACTTGCACTGAATTTAAACAAAAGGCAGGCAAAGGGAGGAGGGCACCAGAGATCATGCCCATTACTTCTGTAACTATGGGATTCAGCTAAAAGAATAATGCAATGCCATCATTAGCTGTGCCAGATTTTAATGGTATGAGATATGCACAGATTTGGGATGTTTCTGTTTTGAAAAGGATAAGTTAAGGACCTACTCAAAGAGCACTGGCCGATACCAGAAGCAACTCCTGCTCGTTCCCAGTGCTCCAGCAGATGTATGGGCAAAGTTTTCCCTTGGCACCTCAGCCAGTGCCATCCCATCAGTTTACACAAGGATGGAATTTAGCCCTGAGAAGGCAATGTGGTTTCTCGTTAAAGCTATAATTCACCCACCCAGCTTCTGCATCAGGGAACGTCTGACAGCTCCGTGGGCTTCCCTGGCAAGCTCTCACCCTTCACTCCTACTAAACATGCAAGGCTCTGGGCTGCATCACTGACAAGTGTGCCTCTTCTTAGCAGGATATCATCAGGAGTAAGTTCTCCATTGCCAGGGACCAAACGCCCACCAGCTACAGCAGACCTAGGGTTTCACCCCAGGTTGAGAGGAGACACAAACTGTTCCACCTAAAACCACTGGGATCCTTCATAGAACTGCCTCTTCTCTCATTTTGTGTACTTTACTCACAAGGTTTCAATAACAAATGTGGCTGCGCAGACTTCAGCAAAGTCTACCTACCTACGAGCATAGTGAAATCACCCCGTGGGCTTGTACAACCTCAACTGTGGGGCTGTGTCTTCACTTTGAGGTTCATGACAGGCATCTGAGCGTTGACTTCACTGCAATCACATTTCCAAAGCAGCATTATAGCTGCTCTTCCAGAACAAGAGAGTAAAAACCTTTGCTTAGACCAGAGTACTGGCCTGCATCCCCACAAATTTACAAAAACAAAAGGGACATGGTACCTGTCCGGAATGTTTTCTAGATTTTATTTTTCCAAGTTTTTAAAAACACTGGGGCATAAAGAATAATAAATATCTGGGATTTATATTTTATCAGGCAAGTAGAGGTCTGCTCCCTTTTCAGTGTCTTTATGGGAACCACTATCAACTGCATTATAGGCTTAAAGACAGAGTCTGTAATAAGTCCATTTGACTTCCTGGCTGATGACGCTGGCACAGGGCCACACAATCCCTGGAAACTGTTTTTCAGTACAGGTGTGAGGCTGAGAGGCAGAGAAGACAGGCACTTTTTTATTATGTTATTCTTACTGTTAAAAATCAGACGGCTAAGCAGCTCTGGATAGCAATTTAGCTACTACAAGGTCAGGACTTGCTTTCCTGATCTATAGCATCAATAATGCTCAGTTTAAAGTACCAGGAAAGCTTAAGAACACAGCATAGCTGCTGTCAAAAACATTCTTAAAACACTTGGATCTTGTATACTCAGACACTGACCAAAAAAAATCTACAAAAAGAAAAAAAGTTATGTAAGATTATATAAATTTGCCTCCTTGTAGACCTCTGCATGCAAGATTTCCATTAGGGTGCTCTGTTTGACTAACTGTCATTGATGAAATGAGTATTTCACTCTTCCAATTTTGCAGAACCTTTTAAAGTCTCAACTGGAAAATGTGCATCAGCTCTGCCGGTGCACTAGGTATGCTGGGGTTGTTGCTCTTGTGTTCAATTACATTAGCCAACATAGATAACTATTAACATGTAGCAATATCCTGCAGTGGATACCATCAGGTAATCATTTTCACGTCAGTTAACAAGACATGATAGATCTCAGGCTTCCAACTAATGCTTATTGCTTAATCTGCAGCCACAAACAAAAGCTCTGTACAGCAGTGCAGGAGTTTTAGTACCTATGGGTTTATGGTAGCTAACACAAGGCATGTCTTTGTTTTGGTTTTATTAATTTTAAACCCTCCTCTTCCTAATATTTTCCTGCTAGAAGGATAGGACAGGCTGAAGCTGCCTTTTCATATATTTATTTCGTGACTATCTTTAATCAAAGAGTAATAAAGATCCTCAGTGTTTTCTTAAATAGAGGAATCATGATTTATTTTATCTAAAGGATCTGGCTCTTCAGAATACACTCCTTAGTCAAAAATAGCCATTACAATTAACGACAAAAAATAAGCAGCATGGTGTATTTTCTTTAATAAGTTCCATGTGTAACATGGGCAATTCTAGCATTTGTGTAAGTATTAAAACATCTAACATTTTTCAGTGAATACACAATGATTACTAGAGAATACATTTATGAACAATGGATGGTCCTTACGTGATTCTGGCTCATGAGGTTATACATTACATTAACCTTGAAGAATGAAATTTCCCCCATGTAATTTGATTGCTAGTCTTTAGAATCAATTTTCTGCACGCTTAAAAGCCAAACGTAGTGTAGCATTTATACACACATTTGGGATTCTCAGTTAAATCTACAATTTGAATTAATGCACAGGAAAAGAACAACATCTACTTTTTAAAAATTCTTTTAAATTGCTCTTTGTCTTTCTTGGACAATTATTTTTCAACCTGCTAAAAGCAACTAAAGAAGTTCAGACAAGAATCTTCTCCTTTGCAAGACCCAGATACTCCAACTACTCTGCTCCAGCGCACTTGGCTGTAAAGTTTACAAATTGTTGTAAAACTAAGTTTTCAATGAAAACGTTTAAAAAAGGAAAGTTGTAGGCTTTGCAAATAAAAACTAACCTTGAAAACAGCTTTGAGCATAACAGAGATCATGCAGTGCTGTTTTACTGTTAGCAGCCTGAAAAGTTTGAGGTGCACTTTGTAGTTCTTATTTCAGTGAGTTGGAACGATCACATTTATTAACTGTTTATTTCTTCACCAGTCCTTTTATCGAGATATCACATTAACATTCTTCTCAATTCCTGCCACTTACTATGACTCTACACATGACAGGAGTCATTAAAACCTCCAGCTCCCCTTGTCAAAATTTATGATAGCCAACACAGCAGATGGAAAAGTTGCCAGAAAGTATAATTTAAACTGACTAATATCGGAGTAATCATCATAAGGACTATCATAATTATGGCATTATTCATGAACATATTTATTTTGCTAAAACCTTCCCACTTGGAAATGAAGATATCTGGCACACTAGAGTGCTGCAAAATCAAAGGAAGGACAAAAAAGCTGTCTGTTGGCTCGTATGTGAGGTCCAGGGTAAGATACTTTTCACAGCACCTGAAACATGCACTGAATGTTTTGCCCCTGTAACCAGACTGCCTTTCCCTCCTAAATTTTTTGTCAGAGTTCTGACTCTTGGGCTGATATGTTATCCACAGAGATTTGGGTAACTCAAACATGTTTAGAGAGGGGGTGCTAGGTGCAACAAGTTAAAGCAGTACTCGTGACCTTCATGGCTGCCCTTTGGAGACCTCTCATGCAAGCTCTCTTCATGCACACTCTTGATTAGAAGTGAAGTATCTATAATTCATTTGCTAAGTTTTATAAGCATGGCACTGATAAAGGCTTGACTATAGCACTGTAAACAGTATAGAGATAATAAAAATCCCACATGATTAATCCTTCCCTGTCTCTCTGCATCTACAATTTGCAGGATGACAAGGTTTAGGTACCTACCTCGAAGAAACCTGGGGAGAACTCGATTAATTAATGATTGCAGAGGGCTTTAAAACTATAAAGTCTTACATGCAGTATGTGGCTACCTATAATAGGAAGCCATCACTCTCTTTCTAAAATTAAAAAAAATAAATTACATTGTCCACCACCACAACCACTGACATCATCCTAAAAACACCTCATATCTGTGAGGAGTGCTCCACTCAAAAAAGCTCAGCTAAGACATATATTCCTGTTAATATTATCAGTACATCTTGCTGAAATTCACTGCACTATGATGCTCACTAACACCTGCAATAGCAGCGAGAGAGAGAACAAATGAGTGGATATGAGAGAGAGAGGGAGAGATTTCTAACATACCTAATCTTTAAAAATACTCACTCCCAATCCATTTAAAATGTCTGCCACAAACCATACTGTTAATTTGGTCTTGCCACTCGGAGACACTAACCCAATGGACCACAACAACCTCCCGCTGTGGGCAATTAAAATGCTCACTGCTTGCCTATCTTTAAAACTCATGCATCTAAAGATAAAAACAACAGCGCATCGTGGAGCAAGGTTCAGCACACTTTTCCGGCCACTTCCATTCCCCAGCCTGGCATTTCTAGCTGTTGTTTATGACAGAAACTGCATTATTTTGGCAATAACTTTCCTTACAGTGTTTTTAAACAACATTTTGCCTCATTTGAAGTCTGCTTCAAAACCTAAGGATTTTTTTTGTTTTGCACAAGCTCCTTTGTAATAAGCCAGAAACAGCAACTTTCATATAGGAAACAGGTTGCAAAGAGGCTTTTGCAACCCTCAAATGACTCAGTAACTCTACCATATATACTGTGACAGTATTTACATCGGACCCATAAGCTGAAACCAAAATGTAAACCAAAGGGCCTCTACTTTTACTAGAATTGTCTCAGTTAAGAAAGAAAAAGCGCGGCTAAAAATGTTTAGATGTGGCAAGCTATTTATTAAAAAGCAAAATAACTTATCACAAGTGAGACAACACACACCTTAAGACTATACAATGTATTCTGCTAAAGAAAAGTAACTTGGATGTTTGCAACTCCAAAACAAAATAAAAGGATAACTAAAATAATACTACTAGCCCTGCAACATATGAACAGTTTTAATTTAAAAGGACACTGCCAAATATGATTTTCAGTAACAGTTTTAAGAGGGTTTATTCCCATAGTCCTCTAAGCAGCAGAGCTCCAACTGAGATGTGAGATAAAGAAATATAATTTTGACTTCTTTTTTCTTTTAGGATCCCATCATTACAGTATTATAGCAAATTATGATTTTCCTCCTTTTTCAGGAACATGAGGTATTGCTCACAGATACTCCCTATTAAAATGTTTTCCTCTAGTAACGTAGCTTGTTGTGCAAGTTCTGATTCTTTGGTAAAGGCAGCAATTATAATGCCTATTTCATTTTATTCCTTTCAGAACAAAATCATCAAAAGGTGACCAACTCCTTCTGATGGCAGAAACACAATTCCTTAATTGGTCATTTCAAAAAAACCCGTGCAACTCCATGTTTTACCTCTGGCTTTTCTTTGTTCTTACTTAGTGTTGCATCACTGGTCCAAAGAAATAAAACCATGAGGAAGTTCTGCAGAAAGGCAGTTACAAAATTTGATTCAGCTTGAAACAAATATGAAATAACATAGATAATTGAAATTATTGAGAGTGTCCATTTAAATCACTGCTCTTTGGTTGGCAAAAGAGTAGAAAAAAAGAAGGAAACCTGAACCGCACGAACATGAACATTCAAAGGAACAGGATTAAGCACTCCCCAGACAACATGCTGGGCCTGATATCTCCTCTATCCTTCTCCCTGCAGCTCTCATCACCTCCTTCTCCAGCAGCCAACCTCTACACCTCTCAAGATCTTCTCAGACTCTCTGCGCCAATCGCCCTTCCCTGTCGCCTCCAGCTCCACAGGGCAAGTCCAGTTGTGGTGTTTGTGTTGGAGGGGGGCAAGACTGTCTGACTACCGGCAAAGGTATGGCACTAAAGAGGCAATTAAAACAACTACTCACATCTTGTGCAAATATTCTCTCCCTCACTCTCTGATACTCCTCTTCTCTCTCTTCAATTGATTTACTTCGTCTGTCATCTCTAAATGGAAGAATTCTGTTTTGCTGAGCAGAAAGAAAACCAGGAGGGTTATATAAGTTGAGCTGTTAAAAACTGCCGTTAAGTAACTGTCAGCTGAGAATAATAAATGTTCACTTAAACAAATGAAGCATGAAAACGATAGCTGTCGTTCCTTCATGAAGTGCCCTACGAGGCTGGGCACCTGAGGGTTTCCAGTTAGATACTACACGTGGGTTTGTAGAATAAGTGGCCAACACAAGGCTTTCTGCACAGCTTTTGTGGACCCACCATCCTAAAATTGGGTGTTCTCACCCCAAGCCTAAGTGCCATTGCTCTAGACTACTAAGATTTCTGGACTCTCCTACCAGCTGTGAGAAGGAGGGGGGCAAGCAGTGCTGTGCTACCTACAAAATAGTGGAAGAGAAGGGAAACTAGTCTGCAAGAGCTAAACTGCAAACCCTAGAAGAAACCCACCAAAGACTAAGTGTACGAGGAGGAAAAGTCCCAAATTCAGTACGATAGTTTTAACCATTTCCACACCATAAGGAACCCTTGACTTCAGTTTCGCTGGGAAAAGACGGGCCCTTTGCGCCTCTCAGTAAACTGCAGTGCAGGAAATGGATGTGCTGTGGAAGAGAGGAGAGGAGGACCCCTGCAAGAAATGCTTCATTGGCATGTGGGTTTCAAGTACCACTCCTTCTCCCCTTGCACCCCAGCATCTGGTGAGACTGGTCATGCTGCCTTCCTTTGGTTGATCCCCACGTTCCCCACACCCTGAAAATGCTTGGGGTTTGTTTTCGAAGACAACTCAGATGCAGCATAACTGGCAAGGCTGCTATGTAAAAATGAAAGTCAAGGAAAAAAAGGGAGAAAAAGAAAGGAAAAATCAGTCCTTTACTGAAAACACGAAGGAGAGTAGCAATGAGAGACGCACTGGCAAGTCCCTCCACAAATATAACCTAAGCAAAGAAAGCATACACTGTCTTCTTACCTGTTAGAATGTTCTCATAAAAGCAATTCACATCAGAACCCTTTTGATTTATTTTTTGTTAGTATATTCCACATACACAGTTTGCACTGGATTGAAACAGCACAACACCTGCTTTTAAAGGCAGCACAAACACACACATTTCCCTGGAGCTCCCCTACTCATAGGGCTCACCTAAGGTAAGGTAGTGTTATGGCACAGGCAACACAGAGGGGGAAACGTCTGCCACAGTACATGCATACAAGCAAGTAAGTTACACAGACAGTAAAAGGCGGTGAGGGCACAGGAGGAGGGAGGGAACTAAAAGATGAAACTGATTTATTTTTGGTCAAAACTTCATTTAGGATGGTTTAAAAAAAAAAAAAAAAAAATCAACCTGGCCTCACCATCACATGTTTGTTTGGGGCAATTTTTTTTTTTTTTTTTTACGTATTTTTATTTCCTCTCTCCTTTCTGGGCTACATCAGTTTATCATCGGTTCATACTGAAATTCATCTCTGAATGGGTACAATGGAAGGAAGAGGCTGTAGGGAGCGGAACAACTGCCATAGTTAGGCGAGACATTGAGAAATGCGACTGACACAGCCTTCCACGCAGCCCGGAGCCGCTGGCATTCCCCCTCCCGTGGGCATGCAGCAAGTCCTGCGCCAAGCAAACCACCCATGCAAACCCACACACTGCCACGGCTGAAGCGGCCACGCCAGGGCTCGATGCTACCCACGGTGGTGGTACGTACGCCAAAGGAGGCAGGGAGGGGGGCAGGAGGGCAGGGGAGGAGGAAGAGAGCAACAACAAAAGAACAACAATAACATCAGTCAGCCCACCTTCAAAAACAGAACAAATTTCAGCAACTCTCGAACCGAGAACCAACCTGATTGTCTTCTTTATCAATACTAGAGTTATCTCGCTTCAAGATAAATCGCTTCTGGGATTCTTCACCTTTTTCATCTTTTAAATGTTCAGAAAACCTTTGCTCTGGTCTGCCAGCAAAGTAAAACATAGCAATAAAAAAATCTTTCTTTTGGTTTTGCTTTGATCTTTATTTCTCAGTGCTCTTTGTTTTCACAGAGGCATTCAGTGCAAAAGCAGTTAACATTTCTGGTCATGGTGAGACGCTGCCTATAGTTGTCTGAGGCTGCTGTATCGCTGCTAGCTGTTATTGCTATAAATAGCTTTTGTTGTTGTTGTGCAGCAAGGAGCGGGAATCCAAAGTCTCAGTCACTGAAATATTTAGACTCTCCTCACTGTGACTGAAGGACAGGGAAAACAAATTAACATACTGTATGTTAATTTGCTTCCTTCAGTGGCTGTGACCTCTGGCAACACTGCCACTTAGTGAAGCTTATCTACCTTTAAAAGTAAGGAAAAACTGATAGAAATCTGAAAAACAAGAGTTTCCTCACTCCTAATAAACAAAACCAGTAAACGGGAGGGACTGATGGTGTTTTGCTTAAACAAAATAGTAACTCATCACCATTAAGTGAAGTGGGGAATACTCCAGAACAATCACAGAGTATTAATTAGTTCACCCATTTAAACCCATCCAAACATTTATTTATTTATTTTTAAAAGTCAAACCCTACTGGTTAAAAGCTCAACATCTTCAGGTTCGTCAACTGGTAGGATGCTGTTCCATGTTTTCACCTTGTGCAGAAAGCAGCATCTCATGTCACCTCACCTTATGCAAAAAGCAAATTTTAAGAGGCATCTCATGTCACCAAGCTGGTCACTGCCAGCTCCTTGTCAATAAATTACACTGCAGACTGTACCACTCCCAGACCCAAGCCCATTATGCTTTATGCTTCATGGATGTCAATAGGGCAACCAATGACCTCAAGAACTGAGCTGGGATTCATACGTTGTTATCAACCAACTGAGGGGCTGCTAACGCACAAGCATTTTTTTAAAAGCAGTAATATGCTGTGTCATGCTGTGAGAAAACCTGATACAAACTTTACACTCTTGTGCTGAAGGAGCTGCTAACAGCAGTACTGGTAGGAGATGCTCATGTCTAGAGGCCTACATAAACAAGACACAAAGCTTCCACTGATATTAACGGACCAATTCTGAAGAAATCAAAGGGTAGAATTTACAGAAGTCAACGACTATGGAGATAGAAGTCCTACACAAACTTTAAAATAAAAACCTCAGCTTCATCTTATTTCAGAATGGAAAATTAATCCAGATGTGTAAATCAGCCACCATTTTGTTGCTAGAGCATTCCGATTCACACCTAAATAATTAGCAATGGATTTCAAATCAAAATACTGCACATACTCATGCCATAATTACAGTTCATTACAATTCACTGTCAATGTGCAGGAAACATTTGTCATGAACTGTTAGAAAGACAATATTAAGAGACAGCAGATCTCCTGCCCCTAATTCTGTATTAACTTGAAGGACTCCTGCTTCTGCTCACAATCTGCAATTTTGTGACAAAGTGCCAAAACATACTGGCCTGATTTCCACAGATTCTGAGCATTCAAGAAACCTTTGTCCATCATCCATAGATGCTAGCACTAACAGATAAAGGGCCCAATGCATGAAAGTCAGCAGGCTATCCGGATGCCCTACTAGCCTCCTTTTGGGAAAGCCCAGAGGAGCATGGCTCTCTGCATAGTTTTCTACCCTAATGGGTCATTAGTGATGTCTCCTTATAAACAGAAAGGATACAAAGCCCCGTTAATGGATTGCTGGGTGTGTTGTTCTGCCTTTGCTCCCATTAATGAGCACTGTGCCTGCACAGCCAGAAATGAGGATTCATTCCCCTCAAATATTCTGCTTTGACAGAACCAGCTGAGGAATGTTATTTTTCTGGTCTTACATCCTAAAGCACAAACAAAATTTCTGCAGTTGTACTATTAGTGTAAACTATATAGTTGTAAACTACCTGCTGATCATCTAATAAACTATGTACCAAGCATAATGATATAACTGGGATTTTAAAATGCAGAGAAAAAAAGTAATCAAAAATCAGAGAGAAAAAAAGCCTGAAAAAGCAATTTGGGAAAATGTCTCCTCCAACTCCTAGCTTATTTAAACAACAACATGGTTTTCATATTTTGTAGCATCATTCTCATTTTTTAATCCCATTTTCACTTTACGATTTATAAAACGTTTCCACTTGTCAGAAGAGAATAGGAGAAGCGTGAGATCAAGCCACAAGCCTAAACTAATGATCCAGTATGTGCCTGTTAATAAAATGAATCCACAAGCCCAGTGGGTGATTAATCTCCAGTTGTGAAAAGAAATTTGCTTGAGCATAGAGACTCTGCAAATGTGCAAAGCATTATGGAGTGCCACGGTACTACCAGTGCTGTGAGAAGGTCCTTCCCTCCCAGTCATCATTGCAACTCTGGGTCACCATTGCCGGTGAGGTTGCAAACAGCATGACCAGCTCAGTTAATAAGGATGCAAAGCAGAGGGAAGACTCTCAAGTGAATAACAGGATACCGCAGCAACAAATAGCCTCAGGTATGCCAACCTGCAGACCTCCCTCAAATATTAAAAATCAGAAAAGAACATGTAGTTGAAAGAAACGCAAACTATTTTAAAGGAAGTATCAGAGTTCAACAATATTTACATATGTTTGTGGTTTTTTCTTCAATACCATTTACTGCATTTTCTAGTCTAACATCTATTGCAAAAATCTATTATTAGTAGCATACAGATGGCAAACAACATTGAAAACTAGTAAGTGGAACCAAATGCTCTAATCATTTGGATAGAGAAGAGGTTGACTCTGCAAAGATTTGGGTCTGGTCCTCGGATGGAAGTCAGGGCAAGTTCCACATTCACAGCTTTAAAGTTCCCTGTAACCATATAATGCATTTACTAAAAGGAAGCAGAGTCATTGTGGTTATTATAGGAAATCTGTTACATTAGTTTATGAATTTGCAGGTGAATCAACTGTATGAAAATGGAAGAAAATCGTATGTAATTTTTAGTAAGATGCAGTATACTGTCAATACACTAATACAGTATATAATTACAGTAATACAGCAGATAGAGTGAATTAATCTCCTGAGTCTTAAATTAATAACATTAACATTTACTTATCTCCTAAGCTTTTTTTATCCCTGATACTGTCAGTAGTAGAGTCTGCACAATATACCAAATTGTGGTCATGCATTTAAGGAAGTGAATTTATCAAGCTTATTTTCAGTACTGGCATAAATCAAGATTTTACTCAAGTCAAAGCATGGTTTACAATTACCCATGCAAAATCAGGAACTTACTACTACCACATTGGTTACTTAATTTATACCTTCAAATCCTAACCACACCTCAGTTTAATTTTAAGTGGTAAAAATGGGATTTGAACAGCCTTTTTACAGAGACACTGAATACTTCTGAAGACCTTATCATTAACTTGAGTACTCTATTTATGGATCTTCTGAAAAAAAAAAAAAAAGCAAAACAACCTAAAATACGTATCCTGTATGGGCGGGTTAAACCTGCCCACACAGTACACCCATTTACGTGCTAACAACAATGCACAAGAAAACAGACAAATGTATGCATACAGAGAGCTCTGCCCACCTGTGTGACATTCAGTATTTCATTTAGCCCCCATGTCTGGAAACAGTAGATCACCTAAGAACCTCAAATCCCACTGCTCAAAACAAGCTTACAGAGGAAATACCAATTCTCTTTTAAGTCAATAGAAGTTTTGCAATTTGAGAACTGTACTAAGAAAACTGAAAAGTATGACCCAATACCTTAAAGGCTCAGAAAACAACACACAGCAAGGGGGAAAACACACAGGCTAGAGATACAGTTTGGGGTAGTTTTTTGTTTTGTTTTTATTTAATATAACCTTTTGATCTTCCAAATTTTTATTGCTTGACAGTATGGGTGGAAGCAAAACATCTATGCCCTAAAAATGAAACTTCTCAAAAACACAATGGCATATAAACTCATTTAATATTTCCTAAATGTTGTCAGGTAGCTCAGTCATCTTTCTGGAAACATGTTCCAGAACAAAACACACAGCACATTTTCCCCTTCCCTGTAAAGCTTTTGATCAGGCGCTAAGAATGTTTAAGAGACATTGGATCTCAGAGTGTTAGTGCTCTTTTTCACACGTCCTCAAGCAGCTGTGCAGCCCCCTTCTCACCTCAGATCTGCCAGAAATCTTAGGCCTTTTCAGCAGCCAAGACAGCCGCTCTTCTCCATCCTGCCTAGCAAGGTAGCACCATGCTATTTCAGGTAGATGGCAGCAGGATGCTTACAGGGAACCAACTTCAGTAGATGTCCTGAAGCACCCAAATCTTTGACCATGAAAAGCTTCCTAAAACTCTCTGAGCATTTATGGACTTCTCTAAAGTCTGCTCTGATCACTCAGACCCTTTGAAAACCTTTTCTTAATCCATTTTCTGTCACAGTGAAAAGAGGGAGAGGATGGATTATGAAATAACATTTTGACGATCAGTTTACCCATTTACCAGACACAGTCTATAACAGGAATCATTAAGCCTCCTATCCAGTGTTTTTCCCTGGTTCAGGAGCACTTCTGCATACTTCACTGCAAAATCTGGTCTAGACTTCGGGAGATTATTCAGGCGAAATCTCAGCGCAATACCACTTTCCCATTTCTAGCAGCTGTGTTCCTTCTCATGCAGCCAATGATCACTTAACTCCTTCAGCCTCCTTTTTGTGTTGGGAGATCATTATAACAGTCACTTCAAGATATGGGTCAAGTTTCTTCTATCTGTGGTTGGAATACTTTCACTGTGAACGTGACTAAGCACTGGCACAGGTTGTCCAGAGAAGTGGTAGTCTCCATCCTTGGGATGGTCCCTGCTTGAGCAGGGGTGGGTTGGACAAGCTGACCCCCAGAGGTCCCTTCCAACCTCAGCCATGCTGTCATTCTGTGAAACACCAAATCAGATATATAGTAACAAATCTATAGCAGAACAAAACCCCATCACTACCTCTTTTAGATTTTTTTTTTTTGTGTGTGTGCTTTTTCTTTTGCAACTCGGCCACTATCACTACCTTTCTTATTTTATAATTACTTAAAAGCCATCCGCAGTCCTTACTTAAGTAAGGCCTCAGAGATGCTTTTCTGGACTCACTCCTTACAACGAGCCCTGTATTTTTGAAATGGTAAAGCTGGAACAAGCCGCAAAACATTTCTGTGTGTCAGAAAGGAAAAAAAAATAATTTGAAAGCAACATCCACATTCTACTATCATCATGGTGATTTTAATGTGAGCTATTGCCATTCACTTCAGTAGAGTTCCTCTCAATTTATCTCTGTATGACAGAAAACAGAGTTTGCCCCTGAGGCGTATTTTTCACGGGGACTCTTTAAGGACAATCCCCCACTACGTGCTCATTTTATGCTTTTGATTCTGAGTCAACCACTGTAAGCAGTAATGAAAAAAACCCCAAACCCTAAGTATTTTAACCAGTTATTCACTATTTAATCAAATTACAGATTTTAAAAACATATTGCAGAGTGGTAAAAGCTATCAGGATATACAGACTAAGGAAGTGACAGGGCATTTCCTTGAGTCTGCCATGTTTAGAAGGAAACTAATGCAGTTTCCTAGACTTCTATTTGCACGGGAGATAAGAAATCAAATACTGGGAAGAAAAAAAAAATCTACACTCATTCAAAATAAGTTAATTAACTCTGAAATAACTGACTAAGAAACAGGAAACACAAATACCACACCAAAAGGGAAAACCGAGAGAGAGAGAAACATAAGCTCTGAACATTATGGTTCTGAAGACTTAGTCACTATTAGCAGAGCACAAAAACAGTCTGGTATTGTTAGGGCTGACTTATACACAGCACATAAATCTTTATTATGAGGCATATGTTTCTGACAGCACCACAGTGCACAGGCTGTTGCAAGATGCCTTCCAAAAGAAGCAACGACCTCACCATGTGTGGAAAAGATGGGTTTGCCAGTACAGCGCCTGATGTAGTTAAAAAATCTAGCAAGTGCTGTAGCACACGTCATCTGCAAAAGCCTCACAGGTAACAGCAAAGCATCTGTCTGAAGGAATGCATTATAGGAAAGAGTTCAAAAGTGGAGATCACCACAGTGTGCAAGAGTCTAAAAAAAGTGAACTTTGCACTTGCAATGCAATGTTCATTTAATGCACATAAGGGGTGACAGCATGTTAATATTCCTCTCTTGAATGAACGGCGACACAAAGTGGAAGATAGGGAGGGTAATGGGGCTAGGAATGGGCAAAACACTACCCCTGGGTACCCACAGGATCATCATCTGGCAAACAGAATGAATAACTGACAAAATGTTCTTACAAATGGATGCCATCAGGAGAGCAATGGGATGGTGAGAGTGGGGGAGAAGCGATGCTGCTGACAGGATTCGGGGAAGTTGTGAAGATTTAGGGCACTGTTACACAGGTGTTCTGATGGTTTAATGGTGTTTTCTTGTTCTTTGCACTTGTCTTCAATTAAACTGACTGCACAGTCCAACATCACATTGGCCTCTATTTTGAGGGCACGCTGTGACACAGCATGGTGGTTTTTCTTGCTTTGCTAGTTTGGGAGTATCTACTACATCTGCCTACTGTGCTTTTTTTGATTTTATGCCGGAGGCTCTCCTAGGGCTCTGCATTACTGCCACAGTAAAACTACATAAGTATTACTGTTTCTTTATCTTGCAGGCCAAAACTATTATCTGCAGTACAAATGACTGTTTTGATCATGGAAGAGTGGGATTTTGGGAGACTGAGAATTTACAGAACTTAGAAGAAAATATCATTGTCAAAAGGCCCCAACTTAATGATGAAAGGCAGAATTCCAGCCCTACAGGTTAAATTATTTCTTTAAATTATCTCAGAAAGACATTTTTCAAGAATGAGGGGCCAGAATTACAGTATTCAAATAGGTTTCAAGTATTTAGAGGCTGATGGATGATTAAAACACAGTTTCAAAAAGTCAGAGTGGGAATTTAAATACAGATAATTGTTAAAGTACAGTGCAGTTATATTATCACAACTTAATACTTAAAACCACTCAGGATGGCATTTCAAGCATTTGAAGGTAAATGCCTCATTAACAGATTGCTGCTTTTACAGTATGAGTCACTAAGAACTTCTGTTATGATGATAAAAGCACATTAAAAGCCATTAAAAAAAAATATTAAACTCTGTACAAGACAGTTCCTTCAAGGTGCTGCCTTCTCTGTAGCACAGGGGGAAAAAAAAAAACCTGAAATACCAAATGCTAAATTCTTTCTGGTTAAAGACTATATTCTTTAACATTTTTTTCAGACTCTAAACATATTCTGTATTTATAACTAAACAAGGATGTGAAAAGTCACAAGTTATTTTGACAGGCATTCTCCCCCTCTAACTGGGGTTGCAGATAAGTCTGGCAGGACTGAAAGGAAGAGCCAGTAATGTTACATGGAAGCAACATTCCTGCAGTTTCTGTTCAGCGAGTGTGAAGTTTATTCTGTCACTCTTGCCCACACTTCAAGGTTCTAAGTCCTAGCACCCCAGTGGCATGATTTCAGCGGGGCTGGCACCAGTGGCATTTCCCATTATGAAAATCATGGCTGCCTGAATAATAGAGTCGATGTACACTGAATCTCTTCCATGCTAAGTTATTCTGTGTGTGGACCGAGAAGGCCAGATCCTGAAGGCTTTCCAAGCATACAGTTTTTAAAGAACCTGATCTAATGTTGAGGTATCATCATACAACTCACGACCCTCACAAGCCTTCCAGCTTAACACCGGAAAGTCATCCTGTTTTAATCTATGGATGCAAACCACAATGTGTTGACTCCCTGAGAATCTGCCTGATATTTGGCCCATTATTTTGGGGCCAGAATATGGGAATCTAGCTCTGAACTCAGGGGAGAAGCTGGCAGGCTAAGGCCACACTGAAATACCATCTCTTCTGCTAGACCAGGATGAAGGATCCTCTCTCAGACAAGGACCATTTTAGGAGCTTCAAAATAGTCTGCTGTCCTCCTGTGATCAAACTAAGATTATTTCTGTACCTGAGGGACCTTCTACTCCTGCTCCAACTCTCCTGGACTGGATTTAGTTTTTGATATTGAGGATGTCTATTGAGACTGAATATCTCGCACAGCGCCAATTTATTTTCAACTAGTAGAGGCTTATAAGTGGTAGCATACTTTATTACAGAATTCATTAATAATTGATTTTAAGGCTGTGGCATACTATGTAAGTGGCTGAAAATTACACTGTTGCATAACTGCTGTGATCTATTTTAAATTACATTTTTCTGTTTTAGAAGTTCAAAAATTAACAAGGAAAAGAGAGAGAAAAAGGAAACAAATTCAAGATTTGAAGACTACCAATGAAGGCAAGATGGCTCCCCAAAAACCAACAGGTTAATGAATAAATTATTAGTCCTCTTGAAATGCCCCATACATACAAATTAATACCGTAATAGATTCTTGTGCTTCCTTCTACTTCAGGCCATGAACATTTTCCCTGTCTCCAGCAGGAAGAGTTGTGGATCAGAAGCCATCCCCTGAACAATCACTGGCCTGGAGAAGAGCACCTGTTTTTAATGAACTGTCAGAGACAGCCTCACAAGACTACCTTGGAAACAGTGAGCAGAAACAACTGACTTTGCTTATAAAGACAAAGGTTTCTCAAAACTCACAATACTTTTTTTATTTCTAGTGATCATGCCATATTTTTTACATAAAGCACGAGGCAGGCAACAGAAGTGTAAAGGGCAATTATTAAAATCAATTTGGACCACCTCTAAAATTCACTTGCTCGTATATCAGCACCTCATTTCTGAAATGTCCAGATTTAAAGACATTATTTCACCTACTACTGACATACAGTTACCTCTGAGGAAAGCACAGAGGCCATTTCAGATTTTCAGATCTCCCTCCAGTGATTTGAAAATATAAATGACCAAACAGCAACTTGATTAATGACCACTTTCCTGCAACAGCTTGGACGAGCACATAAAGACATAGATTAATTACTCATGCAAGGAAGAGCTTCCCTCAACTGAATTACCTACTTGCTATTCCATAACACTCTCTTCCTGGGTAACCTCCCATCTCCCCACACAGAGCAGGTGACAATAACCTTCTAGGTTTGTCAAAACTTATACTGTTAGGTGGTGAGATAGTAAGGATTTAAAAAAAAAAAAAAAAAAAAAAAAAAAAAGATAAATACCATAGATCTCTTCTGATTAATGTTTAATTAATATTTCATTGCAGTATAGAACAGCTGTAAAGTACATGTCCACTTTAATTATAAACAATTTAGTTTTGATAAATTACATTAGATGAAAATTTAATATTGGAGCTATTAGAACTGGTTCATTAACCCTAACATCTCATTCAGAGTAAGCAGGTCCAGTATATAGCTCACACTGATTGAAGTAAGAATGAAGCCAGTATTCAAGGGTCAAATTCAGCTCCATTTCAAATGTACCAAGTATTTTTTTTTTTCCTTTTCCATTTTTCATGTAAAACAGGCATGTGGCTAAAAGGAGAGAATGCTTGCTCAGAAAAAAAAAAAAAAAAAAAAAAAAAAAAGGCTGTTCTAATTCAAGTACCATTAAAATAAAGAAACATTTTCAAAAGCAAAACAAAATGACAGGGAGGAAAAAATAACTCAATCTCTTCCAAATGAGCATCAAGCAGTGAAATGATGAATGTGCACAACCTCAAATAACTTATTTAGCAGAACAGTGACAACTTCACATCTGAAACAAATGACTGTAGTATAATAGTAAGAGATTGCTAAAATCCCTAGCAGTTGTTAATATATTTATGCCCTGAATTACTTCTCCAATTACCATGTGACTGGATAAAAGAAAGGCAGTTCCTCCACATCAGGTCCTTCTCTCGCAATAAAAAGCTGAGGCACTGCAGTGCATGAGGAGGCTCAGGTCATTGCTGGAGGCAGACATTTCCTGAACCTCAGCACAAAATGTCTAATTCCCCTTAATGCTTTCCTGAAGTGTTTCTTGGGAAGCTCCCCACTCCACCTTGGATGTGAAAGCCTTCCCCTGCTCAGCATGCAAGGAGGATGCTCTGCCCAACTCTGGGCTGCAGCAGGAAAGGCCAGAAAGGACCTGAGGGCTAAAACCTAAGCATCACAGCAAGGACTACTGGGACACTGGGCTCCTGCATCCTAAACACAATTAGTATTGCACTGAAAAAAGTTTTTTCTAATCACATTCTTAATTTAATCCCAGACTGAAATAAACAGATTATTTTTGTATGGAAAAAAATCAAGAAATAAAATCCATGAAAACCAACATGTGTTACTCAAATGCTACATATGTTACCATGTAGCTACATAAGATACGAGTTATTATTCTACATTATTTGTTTTACTGATGTTCTCACTAAATTCTTAACTGCATAATGCATTGGTTCATCTTAAACTCGAACAAAATGTCTCAGACAATTACAGTGCTATTTCGGAGTTACGCAGTTTTTCCTTTTTAGGTCCATACATCTACTATGAACCCTTATATTCCTCTACACATTTTTAACATATGACACTGGTATGCCGATTGGGCAACAGCAACTGTAAACCAGAGGGAAAGTATTGATATTCACAGTTTCTGCTTATTTCTCATCAGTCAAGGAGCAACTATTCTGCAGTGAAGATGGGAAAGAGGTAACTACAGTAGGAAACAGGGAATGCAGCTGACTCCACAGTCCCTTGAAGAAAAGTAATGCAAGATTCCAACTAAAAAAACAAAAACCAAAAAAAAACCAAACCCAAACCAGAAATAACGGTGTACACATATGCTTTCCTGCATCACGTGGCTCATAAAAGTGATTCTGCTCTTATGAGATCATTAGTCTGTGTACATATATGATAATCAAGGATAGTATAAGGTGCTTAAATGCAGATGCAATACCATACAGCAAACCATTTGCCAGATAACTATTCTGTGTTACAACAGGGGGGGAAAAAAAAAAAATAAATCAAAACTGGGCTTCAAATGCTCTGGCAAACATTTAATTGTTTTGACTGAGATTTTACAAAAAAGATACAGGTGTTCAGGTAGACAGTTGTAACTACTACCATATATCTAACTAAAGATCCATTACAAATTGTGAGTGGAAAATGTCCCATCTTTTCCATCAGCAAGCAACTGCTTAAAGAAATTAAAGTAATTTACACTGAATACCTTATTCAGTCAAAGAGAAAGGCATACTTTTCTGCATGATCCAAAGGCTGTAACATTTGGCATCTCAAGGAAGAAGTCTTGGCACTTCAGCCTAGGGTAAAAAAAAATTTCTAGAAACTATTCCTCAATGAAATTGCCAATGTTCAGTGAATGCCATTTTCCTGACACGTCTGTAGGTTCCTGTACCAAAGTTCAGCTTCTTAAGATGGTGAAATTGGCACAGCATGACTCTGCTGGCATATATGTTATCTACAGCAAGACCATTCAGTGTATACACAATAGAAACCTAAAGAGAACTTTTCTTTGCTTGCAATTCAAACCACCCTTACACTGGGGAAGACAGAATAACACAGATTGTATGTCACAACTACGATGGTCTTGTAGGTTATTCAAAGTACATACTGTACCTTATGTTTTCTTGTGCTGATACAGTTCAACCCTAGGAACCCCTAAGTAACCCCTGTAGTACACACAACATCATAGTATTGCCCAAAGTTTTTGATGTATCTCAAAGGCACAAAGAAGCCTTTCAACTGGGCCAATATTATATTAACATTTACATATTAACAGAATAGGAAGAAAACCAAATTATTACAATGATCATAACCCATGGTGCTCTTGAAAAAAAAAAAAAAATTAGTCATAACTGAAGATGAGAGTATTGGTATAAAGTTGGTAATAGGTATGTTACACCCACAGAATGTATGAAAATGTCTAAATACAACCATTATATATCACAAGCACTCCACCTTCTCAATGCTGATAAGCGCTGCCACTCACGCTTATATAAAAATGTACATGAATGCATGTGTAGGCTGTGGTACAGACATACTTGTCACATGGCTGATGATCTCAACCAGATAAAAACCCTTTTCATTTACCAAGCATACTTCCCCTACATTTCTCCACCTATCTACAGATAATCAAATGAATGAATCTGATTGAACTGATATGTATAATAATATGAACAGTTCCGCAAAAAGCTCTGAGGCAATTCCAATTGTTTGAGAGGAATTATGGGGAATATACAGAATAAAAGGTGGCACATACATGGTTTTTTGGCTCCAATCTGGGATGCCCTAACATATTGCCCCGATTCCAAATTGTGTTTATATCATATTTCACTGTCTTAAGTTCCCCGTACATTTCTGTATATCTTTAGATAGATGACAGGCAGACACAGATGACAGACAAATATACATTACAATGGTGACACAAGAGCACTTTTGTATTGAACAAAGCAGACTTTGCATTATAGGTAGTATTTGAGCTCTTTGACTATAAAACAAAACAACAACAAAATCCTCCCTTGTTTTCTCATCAAGTTCTCTCATGTATACTGCTGAAAATAAGATTTCAAAAGTTGGACAACTTAGTTAAGCAGGACTTTGTAAGATATGAGACCATGAAAAGTGATTTTTATTTTCCAAAGCTGTTCTCCTTTTTTAATCTAGTCGTAATTTCAAAAATCATATGGAAAGATAACTTGTTTTTAAAATCCATTATTCTGTAACAAAAGATAGAGTACAGACACAACATTATGAAGGTTGACAAACATTTGGGTAGATGAGGTCAAGCCTGGTTTAATTTTTTTTTTTCATAAAAAACCCTTCAAAACCGGTATGAATTGTTCACATTCCAATTAAAAAATACATATAAAAAATGGCACGTTTTTCCCTCTCTATAAAGCAGCACGGGTGACCAGACAAACCACAGCCCTCCTTCCAGCTGCAACCCCTTCAAGAAGCACTATTTCAAATTCCAACACCCCCCCCCCCCCCCCCGAAAAAAAAAAAGTAGGTACTTTATAGGCACAGGTACATAGAAGTGGATATACACTGCCCTAAGATGGCCAATTGATAAAAGAAATTTAAAACCTCCATCCACTCCATTCGTAACCTAGTCCCCCTTTTGACAGACCCTACTCTGTACCACAGCACCTCTAATGTGGTGGTGTTACCAGATTTTCCCAACCAGCCTGTTCATCTCAAAGTCATTAACTCTTCTGGCACTTGTGCCTCCAAGCACCTGCGGGCAGCGAACATGGTAGGTCCCTGCTGAACAGAATAAATGCTCCTCACTGCCGGGAAACAACTCATCACCTGCAGGCGTGACCAGAGATGTGACATGAACCCTCACTCAGCCAGAGAAATAAACCACAAGGTGCTTACTGAAGCCCACACAGTGACTCTACCGAGTCATATGCTCTTCCCAAACAGGCACACAGGCACAGAGAAGTCACAGCTGGGGCAGAATTTATGAATTCTTGAGTATGCAAGAATATTCTTCCCACTTCACAGTATGCAGTTAAAAGTACTTTGGAAACCATATGCCGTAAAGAGATAATTTATTGTCAAAATGCAAATCTTCAAAATATCTGTCTATGGGGCCTCTCCATAAATTCGCATAAAACTATCAAGGCTCAGGCTTACAGCACCACATAACCACGTTGAACAGCATTTCAGCTGCTCTCCAGATTCTCCGGTATTCTGGATACTGTCCAAATAGTAATTAATAGAGTCAACACAATCCCAGCATTTGGTGTTGATTCTGAACCACACAAAATTGTCTCCTCCGAGAGTACTAAAATGCAGAACACATGAAATCACACTGGACGCTTTCAGATGTGGAACTTACACAATATTTGCTGCAGATAATAAAAATCTCATCAGCCCTTATTCAAGCTGGATAATAACAAGCTATTTTCTGTCAGAGCCAGGGACATTTAAAAAAACCATGCCATCTCCTCCAGTTATGAAAAGAAAGAGCTACTTCTACAAAGCTTTATTTTACAACAGTATCAAAATAATGTAAATAACACACTGGAAGCACCATGATGTAATATGAACTTCATATAATCCAGTTACCTACCACCAAATCACTGCAGAAGGGAAAAAACCTGCTGTTCGTGTGGTGCTTACAAAACAGCTGTACTCACAGTCAGAGGGGCAGAGCCCTGTGTTTATTTCTGGAAGATCTGTACAGGAATGGTGTCAGAACCAATTTATCTGTCTCCATGCCTCACCTCCAGCTTGCAAGACCACAGCTGAAAGGGTCATTCAATCCGTTATACCCCTGCAATGTCCTGCCCGCTGAGCTTGCTCACAAGGATGACAGTTCACGCATGGTAAACAGCCTTGCTTGCTCATTCCCACCACACAGGAAGCCACAGCTTCATCAGAACACTCTGACAAAGTTTTGACTGTCAAAGAAGACTTCAGTGTCCTCTCCAGAAGCACTGAACAAGCATTTGCCACAGTGCTTCCAGCGCTACCCATCTCTGTGATGCATAGCCACACAACCGAGCAAGGCATTATCAGATATTAATGTGATATTATCACGTTATCAGGTCAACCAGGAGAAGGCAATGCTGTGAGGAAAGATCCGTAGCAGTTAGTGCACTACAGAGGTGACACAGATGTGAAATGAAAAGGGAGAACTGTAAAGAGAGAGGAATGACTAAAAAGCATTCAGATACGATTGTGTTTTATTTAAGATAAACTTTTTTTTTTTTTCTTCATTTACAGCTCAAAAATGAACACCAGTTTGCTGCATACCCAGATTTTTCTTATTCACACCCAAACATAGCCCTTGCACAGGGGCAGGTATTACCAGACCCTAAGGCTAAGTCTTAACAGCCCAAGTGTTAGTTTTATTGAGTTAGTATAATTTTCTTGTCTTCTGAAAAATCAGACTGTTAGTACATGCTTTATTCAAAACTTTAAAAACATTAATGTCTAAGTCCTGTTTTACAGATGTCCAAGTATCTCAGGAATAGCCCATGAAAAGAATCTAAAATAAGTTGTCCATAATGTTAGATTTACTTCACACACATGGAAGATTTTAGGGCTCAGTGAAATAACAAATACCAAAGTGTTTGGCTCAGGTTTTGATCTTGCAAAATTAGGTGGTCCCTCTAGCCTTCTACAGGAGAAGCTAATAACATTAAAAAAAAAAGAAAAAGAAAAAGTACTCTCTGCAACTGCATCTAAGAAAATCACCTAGCTACTGGATATGTAAATGAAATAAATGTTTTTATTTCTTCTACTAATTGAATACAGGAAGTACACAATTTTCAGATGGGGCTTTCCTGTACCAATACCAGATACCAAAACTCCATTACCCAATTGTAATTACTTCCTCTTCATTATGTAGTTTTAGTTAAAGAGGGAGAGGAAGGCTACAGTTCCATGGTGGTTAATACACACGTGTCACTCGGCAGAATAAGTAATGCTGATTTAGACAAGGACACACGACTGTATCTTTGCTAAATTAGCCAGAGAACTTCCTATCAAGCTTTTTTCTAGCTTTATACAGGTTCACGGAAGAGAGCATAAAGCATGTCAGCATAAGTTTAACCTGCCAGGAATTTTGCAATGCATTTGAACCATCAGAAGGAATTTACATCCCATAAAAACTCTGTGGTCAAACAATGAGATCTGAAGAGAAAATAAAGAGGAACCAGGAGGGAAGAAGAGGAAGAAAATGGAATGTATGGTGGCAGATGGTGGAGGGGAACCAAATCCTAAGTGAGCAGGTGGAGCAAAAAATGACTCTTCAAACAGGGAGAGCCAGAAGAAGGGAAGAGGCAATCTTCCAAATATGTTTGTGTTCCTTAGGAATAATAACTGTACGGTATCAGGTGACAAGTAAAGCAATGAGCTTATTTCTGTAGCAAAGTGGTGGCACTAAGGAGACAGGGAAAGTAACATTCCTAGATCCCGTGTTAAGTTTCTTGCAAGAGACAAATTGAGTTGATTTCTCCTTATGCATCTTTATATCCTTAAATTACCTTACAACGTGAGCCCTGTCCTCCCCTCCCGCACTAAAAAACTATAAACAGCAACCACTCTTGATACCAAAAAAAACCCCAAAACCACCACGCCACACAGTCATGGTACAAACCAGCTCTTATGAATGGGAACAAGGGAAAACACAACAGTGTTGCTACTTACATTCTTGTATTGCTGGTCTTGTTGATAATTACAGATTTTCCAGTCTGATCCACATTGTGGTCCATTCCAAAGTAAGCTGCCACTCTGTGCACTAACATCCTCTGATATGACGACATCTGAGGGAACTTTTTATAGTGATTACTGGAAAAAAAGAAAACAAATCACACTGATAATGACATTCCCCTCTGAGCTATAATTAAATGAAAATAGCAATACATTCAATAATTCAGTGGACAGAAATCTAACTGAAAACTTCTCCTTTGTGCATTTACATATAAGTGTTTGCTACAAGAAGGCAAAGAAAAGAATTATTTTTAGACTTTGTAATATACAGTTTCCATATGCTACACTGGGACAAACAAAGTTCACGTTTTCATGGTATCTACCGAGTATTCTATATATTGGGAAGAACTCGTCCCCCGACCCCTCACACACACTCACACTCCCTGCACAAACAATCCCACAGATTTGCTGAGACACTAGCAACAGCTTTCTGTCTTTCTCCCAAAGGTCAGATGCAGGGTGATGCTGGAAAGATCTAGTTTGGCAAACATTCCTTTTCTCTCTCTTATTGACAAAATGCTTATTTACTGTCAGCATAATTCTTCCTCTGGTGCTATTCCGACTCTCTATTTTTTAAAGCTGCATAAACATTTTATTATAAAGAGCACATGGTAGCAAAAATCCCTCCATGCAAGTTCAGTTTTATTTTCCAACGCATTAGAACAACATAGCACACAGGGAAACCCATGAGGTAGCATATTTGATCATCCTCTGCACTGAAAGCTTTAATTAGATTTTTGGACCTAAAAGAGCAGAGCCAGTGCAATTATAATGCAATAAAAAGCAAAAGGTTTTATTTTACATCTACCGTATTTTACGCAGTACCACCATGTGTCAGGAAATAAAAGCCTGATCTTGCAGCATGCCAGTAACAGTGCTGAGGAGCAGTGTGGTCCATGAGTGCATCCCTCGCACAGCTCGCATTGCTACATGCACACATGAATTCATAACCAAGTGTGGAACTCGACTTACTTGTTGTCACTAATAAAATCAATAATTTCCTGTTCCATTTTCAAGAGTATCATTCTGTCCCTGTCAAAAAGAAATGCAAGGATTTGTAGCATGAACTACCAACAGACGTTTTAGATGAAAAAATGAATGTATCTATGTTTGTAAGGCAATTTTGCTAGCATTGTCAGCTGTCTTGATTAAAAATGAAATGTGCTTTGCTCTGGCACATCTGGAGAAGACTGCAGCCTGCTTTGCTCCACCTTCACTGACATACATGACAGATTTAGCTCTTCCTTGAGCTCAGCTACGGTCTGAGAGTTCTTCCAGCCACACCAGGCTGTGATCAATGCACTGCATAGAAAGACTCTGACTGCTATGGATAGTTTTGGTCCTTTTTCCACCCTTTTTTTGATGGAAAATGAGATTTCCAGCTAACATAGCTCTTTCATGAGAAGAGCTGCTATCCACAGAAATTTTCCACATTTTTTCCGAGACATATCTTCCACGAGGCATTGATCTGCAGGCGAGAAGACTGGGCACATACAATCCAGTTAGAGAGCACAATGGAGAACAACACCTTTGAACTATGGCTCCCAGGAGGCAATGCTGCAGCATTTCTCAGTCAAATGCTCAGTTTTCAACTGGAAGGTTTCAGATGTTCCTCTTTCCCCCCTCACTTACCAAAAACATTCAAAAATTTCCCCACATGTATTTTTTTCTAGGCTTGACAGAGTGCATCACTCCTTCTTTTGAAATTTCTTATTTTATGCAGATAAACCAATCTGACCTTTCATCATCTATACAAAAGGTCATGCAAGCTGCTAGGTACCCAATTATTCCTAGTTCTCCTATAATTGCAGAATTATATGGTAACTATTTAACAGATTCAGTCAAAATGAACATTGAAAATCACAATGTATAAAAATGTTACAGATCCTTCCTTATTTATTTAGAGGTAAATTTAACAGTGAGACAAGCTTCTTGCTCCAGGTGAAAACTATGGAAATACTGAGAGCTGAATTTGGCACTGTGCACAGGGTTTTAATTGTGTACAGCATTGCTAAAAGAAAGCTACTTTATATTCATATGCAATTCTCCAACTGCAATGGTTATAATATATTACTGCTAACATCATGTAGAGCTATATTCAAGAAGGTAAGAACGAAGACCAGATGTCACCGAAAGTGAAATTAAGCAATGGGTGACTGGACAGGGGAGTAGAAGTTGATGATTTTTTCTAGCTTTTCGTTCTGTTAACAGCCTACTTCCTATACATTTTCCCTCATAACCACATCCAGAACTAACAAAAAACAGTGTACAGTTATGGGAACTCTAAGACCGACAGCTGTAATTTCAGGAGTGCTAGTTCTAATGCAGAAAATACCTACCTGGGGTTATTCTTTAATGTGTTAATGAGAAACTCATGCAAATCTATGCCTGTTGAGTCTGTATACTCTTGACTGCAATCTGAAAAATAAAAACAAAGACACACACCCCCCCTCATTTATTTCATTTCAACAGTTACAATTAAGCTATGTCATACATCAAAATCCATTTCCAGCAACAATCTGAAAGCAAATGCTTTGAAATAAAATGCTCATTTGGAGTTCAGCCAAGAAAGATCTATGTTTGGAAGCATCAGGTGGACATTTGCTGATCCTCTGAACCATTTTACTGAGAACACAGCACCAAAACTAAACACCGACAGAAACTGCTGGTTATTTGAAGATCATGAGATACCTTCAGTGCCACTCAAGACCCTGCCAAGTTCTTCCTTTAAACTACTAAATAAATTTTTTAAAATTAAAATAAGAAGTGTTATTCATCAGTGTCTCTTTGCATCACTTAATAAATGCGGCATACACAGCAAATGAAGCATCGTGCCAGTGGGAATTCTATTTGCATTAACAGACTGAAATCCAGTGACGCCTGAGAGTGGGCAGGTAATAGGGATGCGTGACAGTAGTCAGAATTAATTTTTCAGCATTGCTGTATCGCCTGACTCAAAAGTACACACAGATCCTCAAGCTGGCGTGAACTGTGAGAGCTCCATTGAAGCCAACTGACAATTCACACCAGCTGCGGATCCACAACCAGGTAGGCAATGATTATTTTTGAGAGATTATACTGTAACTTTATACCATGGATTAATAAGAAGGTTTTTTAAAAAAAATCAAATTTAGATACAAGGTCTTTGCTGAAGAAGCCTTAGTAGGTCACAATAGTAGATTGCAATGCAGGTTAAAGGTCATGAATGGATTTCCTTACAGCATTTAAGAGAAATTCTCCATGAGAGAGGAGCAATAATGAAGAGGATTACTCTCTACTGCCTACACTGCACAAGTGACATGCCAATATATTATCATTAACAGGGAAAAAAAGTGTATTAGAGTCTTATCTTATATAATCATATATATGTCTTTATACCAACATGGATAAGTATTCAGAATATTTAATATTAAAGAAAATTAATAGTCTCTAATATCAAACCTCGTTTTGGAAGGTTTCTTCACTTTCAAAACCTGATGTTTGTATGAAAAACACACTCTCATACATACACCTTTCAGGTTCTGAATTTTCCCTGTGTATGAAAACAATTTTACTGTGTATTTATACACAAATATAGAGATGCATGGTTATAAAATCATACAATTCTTTTAATAACAGTAATTACAGCAATTTAAATATTTTTAAGTTCACCTTTTGATAACATTCTGATCTTGTTTTTTTCACTGTTTTTATCTTTATTTTTATCCTTCTCTTTTTCTTTCTCGGAGTCATCTTTACTAGATTTATCTTCTTCTTGCAAGCTAGGAAAACTTGAAAGCTGTAGTTGGATTGATTCCTGTTGGGAAGAAAAAAAAAAAAAAAAAAAAAAAAAAGATAAATTTAGGGCCAGATTCAGTAATCGTCCCATGGCTTCCAACCTGCAGAGATTTGCAATTAACTATGTGTAGCTAGAAAAACTGAAGCCAGATACATTTCTTTCCTATTTGAAAAATGATTTTTTTTTCCAGGATAATAATGTCATCTTAAAGGCCAAATTCTATTGGTAAGTGTATTCCTTCCCTAATATTTGAACACGCTAAACTTTTAGTCTATGTATATTAAAGGCACTATATTATTTTACACTTCAGCAATTCTCACTTAAGAATTATTAGAACCATGAAATACATTTTATATGGGCTTTAATAATTCTATGATTTAATTAATACTACACATGTTAAGTGATGATCAATGGATAGATGTCTAAAATAGAACTTTTTTCCCTCTTACTAGAACACCTGCAGGTTCATGTGAACTGTTTTTCACATGTAGTAGCAGTATCAGCTAGACTGAGCTTTCAGGCTCTTGTAGTAGGAGAGTGCCAGGAAATTATAAACTCAGTTGTATACAAGAGAACTTCCTTATTTTATATTTAAAAACATATGCATACACGCCTTTAGCAAAAGGGGTGAAATGTGCACTGCAATTTTCAAACAAGTTGTGGTTAGTGAACTTCTCCAAGGCATCACAACTTTTATACTCAAAAATTCAGTATCTCTGAGACTATGAGTCCCTTTGAAAGCATGCTTCAGCTTTAAAAAGTTAATTAAACCTGAGAATTCAAGCTGGCTTGCGTTTTCTGATTTTCTTTAAAGAACCTGTTATATTCCTCTTACAACATTACTTTATATTGGCTTTGTTTTAATTGTTTTCTTTTGAAGTTACCATGGTATAATTTATATATTTCAATAAATATCAATCTGGTTGAACAAAACTGAAGGAAGCCTACTCCTGTGTTCATATTCTTTTGGAGAAAAAAAATGGCCAAAATAATACCATATGCTTAAGTAGTGTAAAAATGCACATTTGAATTAAGCTGTCACAAAACTCCCTGGTAATGTAGGGTTTTTTAATAGAAGAGAGTCCTGTATGCCTGATAATTTTTTGTCATCATATTAATGAAAACCAAATTCATCAATACTGGAGAAAATCAAGAGTTTCTGGAATGCTAGTAAATTCCCTTCCTTCACAAATTTTCAAAGAATACTAGCATACCAAAAGATCAATACAAATTTTGAAGTAAGCGGTGGGGTTTTTTAAGCAACCAGATCATTAGGAATTAAAAAGATTCTTTCTTTGATTATTACAAATTTTAGGTTTCTGAATTTTTTTTAAAGAACTACAAATCAGCCACCACAACACATGTAAGACAAGATCCTAACAGAACAAGATATCAGCATAAACATGCCACAGTAAGACAGAAATTGGTAATTTCTCCGCTTAATCATTATTGACTTTTTGTGAAGTTCGAATGTGGCACAAAAGACTTGAGATGAAAAGCACTGTAAAAGAGAAACAAAGCCCTAGAGCCAAGATTTAACCTGACCTACCATCCTTAACCCCTACTTCCGTTAGTTTCGGCTGACAGCATTAGCCAAAAACTTAATGTACAGACAGAAAGAGTGGGAACTCCTTGTCATTTGAGGTAAGGATACACAGAAAAATGTTTGCTAACCTGCTCAGCTACACTCAGAGGACTAATGTTATGCTTGCTGTCTTTCACTTCAAATGGTAGTTTGATTTCTCATTCAAACAACAAGCTCCAGATCAACCACTGCCAAAAGACCCCAAAGGATAATTGATTCCCTGCACTGCCCGGAGCAGAGTGACTGTGCTGCTAGGTTTTCAAAACAGGAGAAAAATGTAACTGGCCATGCTGTTCCCAGGATATTAATCCTAACCTTCACAGTGGTTGTTAAAATGCACTTATGGAAAGAAAAACGACAGACTCTACACATAAGCACACATATGAACATACATTAGATACTGTCTTACATGGAACATAATATATAGCTGTACTAGAAGAAACACACAAAAGTGCTGTAGAGTCGTGAAAGGAAGCTACTGTATATTTTCTTAGATTTTTATTGATTTTTCTCAATAATAAAATACAATGTTAATAAATACATTGATACAAGGTAAGTATAGTGAACAACAAAATAAATGTTTAAATTGCAATAATACACTTCTTGGTCAATAGTATAACATTAAAGGCAACATTCCTTTTAAGTAAGGACATAGTGAACCATCAGGTAAGCGTTCAAGATCAAGTAATACAGGTAAACAAGTTTTTTCCCTATACAGGAAAATGAAGGCAAGTATTCAAATATAAATACAAACATCAAGTCTGCAGTACAATCATACTCAGCAGTTCTGGCAATGTACCATACATTCTCTGGTAATTCCCTGTGCTTTGTAAACCATTAAGATAAAATAATATTTTTAAAAAAAAAAAATTCCAAACCGAAAATAAGCTTTTTCTCCTCTAAAGTGAAAGCAAAGCAATTCGGTTGGCACAAAACTTCCCGCATCCTTCAGCCAGTCCAAGGAGGAGCCTGCCCAGCTTTCCACAGCAAAGCTGAGCCACATTCATTAGTAAAAGGTCAGCAAGAGCGAAAGTGCAATTCCTATCTAATTAATTATGGCAAGCCAATTGTATCTTTAGGAAATGGATGTTGGGGTCTGGGGAGGCATTGTATCTCCTCTAAATGTTTCGATATGGTCAAAGAAATCTTTGCTGCAGCTGGTCAGAGTCAGGTAAGACCAGAGGCTGTGTGCAACAGGAACCCCTCCTCTGCCTGGCATCGGGGTGCAATCCAGACAGGGATTTTGCTTCAAAACCTGTAAGTCTCTCTGACATATAATACAGGTCCTGTGCAGTACATTATAAACTACCATGCGGTGCTTAATACAATCTCTTTTTATTATTCTCCTTATCATTCTCCATTAAACAATAAAAAATACAAATGAAAGCAGAACAAAAGCCACGCATCTTGAATAACGCAAGTTAAGCTGAAAGCATATACCTACAACAGAACAACTGATAAAATAACCTGCCCATATAATGCATAAGCATCATTGTAGAGCAGTAGAACATGTAGATGTCCCCCTGCTAAACAACCTGGTTTTTGGTCTTTCAAAAAACATTAAAAAAATAGAAAAGCCTCTCCATACTTATGAGCTAAGAGGAGAGCTGGATTTGTTTCATTTCAAGTCAATAGAGGAAACAGTGAGAAAGTACACTTAAATGTGTTTTTTTGTTTCTGTGCTAAGCTCACAAAAAGTCACTTGCTCAAGCTCTCTCAGTGGCTGATCTCATTTGTACATAAACATCTCATAAATTATAGGCAGTGTTCATGATGGTTTGGGTTTGGATTTTTTTAAGCCTTGCTCTTACCAGGCAAGCAAAGAAGGATATTTCAGGTTTTTACTTTTGGTTTTTGGGGTATTTTTTTGAAGTTAGTCTACAAAGACTGCCACCAGCGTTATTGTCCGAGGTGAGAGGTGCAGGGGACAGAACTCTACCTGCTGCTGGGAATACAACACTACCAGTACAGATAAATTCAAATACATGCTTTTTGATACTGGAAAATCTACACCAAGTTTAGAAAATGAACGCCACTCAGTAGGAGGCATCCTTGGCTCTACCAAGGTATTTTAGAGACCGAAGGACCTGTGAATTTTATGTGAAGGGGGACACTGATATGAACTGGAGTCTCAGAGGAACCAGAAACCAGAGCATATTCATAACTGTATCTGGTGCAGCCTTGAAAGAGATAGCCTTAGAGAAAATAACATATTAATATTCTTTTTGATTGTTACTATTTTTTTTTAATTTTAAAATCTGAATACTTTTGAATTCTTTTCCATTTGCTGAAATTTTCAGGGGGTCTGGAAAAAAAAGCAAACAACACCCTGTGATATAGTATAAAACTAATATTTCAAAATAAAGTTCACGCTAAACCAGATAACTTCATAAAAATGTGTTCATTTTCAGATGTAATTTTTCCCCCAAGACAAACATTGTTAAATGCCCAATTAAATAACATAATCATGCAACTGAACATGGAGGTCAACCATGCAGCTAACAGCAACGATTGCAAGTGTACCTGATTATCATGAAGATTTTCTGCTCCCGGGCGAGGGGATGACTCTTCACACACAGCAAGACTCCGGACAAGTTTTCCTTTAGCTCCTGACTGAATAAGAGAGAGAGAAAACAAAACAGAGAACACTACTACTGACCCAAGTCACATAAGCTGCACACATCAGCTGTTCCCAAATAACTACTACCCACCCAGGAGCAAATGTATCTGCCTTCAATGCAGATAGGAAAAGATTTTAAGCAGTAAGCCATTTGCCACACAGAGGAGGTGGCAGGTTTCTTTTTGCCTTTAATCACTTCTGCTACAGTTCACGGACTTGCACCAAAAATTGTAACAGCAAAGAACAGATAATCCAATGCTAAAGGTTATTCAACATTAACACAACAGTTCCTTCTGTTATTTGGTTTTGGGGTTTGTTTGTTTGGTCATCCGTCCGTCCGTCCGTCCCTGTCCCCCCCCCCCCAAATTATTCCAGTACTATTATATCCAAGGAACACAGGCAATAAATTGTGCAAGTTTCATGGATCTGCAACTGGAAGATTAAAAAGTTTTTAGGGTTTGGGGTTTTTTGTTCCTAGAAGCTCCTTTTTTTCTCCCCTCTTAGGGAGACAGGCAGTCTCTGCTTCTTTATGTCAAGATTACTCCATTAAAATAAAATTCAAACAAAAACATTAATTACTAAAGCAAAAGGAATGAGCTTTTTCCTTCCTCGGTGGTGCACCAAAGCATACATGCTGTCTAACATAAGCTCACAGCGAGCCCAGCAGCATAAAAGTAAGATGGATAAATAAAGGGGAGCCTGACACATTTTATCTAGAGGAAGTCCTCTGCCTTTGTGCAACAAAATTATGGGGTAAGGAGAAGAAAAACAAAAAAACAAACAAAAAAAATAGCAACCACCACACAAGCGATGGAGGTTCATAATTTCAATTGCAGACAGACATTTGATTGAAATTCTTTATCGTACCATGGCATGCAATTCCAAACTGAGATGGACCCTTACCTTGGATCTCTTTTTCTGCTGGTTCTGATTTGCACCTCGTTTCTGGGTATAGCAAAAAAGAAAAGCAGTTATTAATTCAGTGGAAAATGTGCATGACAAGAGCATTGCCAATAAATAGACTAAATCACTCCTAAATATTTTAATCAGTTGCTGACTGAAAAAACAACTTCCCCAAACCCAGGTTGGAAAGCTGGGAAAACCAAGAATCATTTCTGCTCACTCTGTTCATTCTAAGAACAAATATAAATGCCAAAAACACACTGCACAGTGTTCTGTAATTTTGCATAATAAAGTGGAAGAAAAAGCATACTTAAGTAAATGATCCCCCTCTCCAAATTCCTCTTAATTTGTAGTCCCCCTCTTTATTTTTATATTTGAATGAGCACAAAGGATTAAAACCCCCTCATCCGATAAAGTCTTCTTATCAAATTACTTTCTTAGGCTTTGCATAACAACTTTTTATTGGCAGTAACACCTACAAACCAAACCACACATTAAGTAGTTAATTAGTATTACCTGTAAATTCATGACATCAGGGTAGTTTTCTAAATCCCCAAAGAGGGAAAACAGTCAAATATTTCACCAAGCTTTAAACACAGATGTCTAGAAATTAACTTCTCAGAAAAATTAGTAACATGAACAGCAGCCTAAAGAGCTTGAGAGGTATAATAAATAACATGATTTATTTTATAAGGGGATAAAAGGACCTAAAATAAATTTTAAAAGAAGTAGTCTCAAAATTGCAAGAGAAATAATAGGGGAAGCGTAGGCAATGAAAGATCATTGAAATGGAAAAGCAGTGGTACCACACTGATATTTAATGCATTCATTCACTATTCCGGTCTTACCTGCAGCTCTGTCTTGGCATCGCTCAGCTTCTCCTCCTTCTCCTCTACTTCCGAGCTTTCAGATTTCTTAAGGATACAGTTGTCCGGGTTTACTTCAGAGATGGTGGTCTCCTGCTCTTTCACAGCCTCCTCTGCTGTCTCCTGGTTCAATTTACCTTGCTCAGACATTCTTCCAGACAGAAATTAAAATAACAAGATTTGGTGATCTGAAAGGTCAAGATATCACAACACAAACACACACAAAAAAAACACTGGGGGTGAATTCATTTATTTATTTATTTATTTATAATTCCCAAGTAATTTCATTTCCTTTGGTAAACAAAACAAAATATGCAGTTCAGAAGAGGAAAGCTACATATGTTCCACCTGAAGAGATCTACTGCGTTGACAACGTTGAATTACAGCAGAATTGTGGCAGGTTAAACAAGCAGAGGTCCGACCTAAACAGTCTTGGTGGGAAGCAGATTGAAGGTGCTGTGACGCCCCAGCTCTGTTGCGCCCAGCCCAGCCCCAGGACTGCCAAGATGCAGACAAGGACCACGAGGGACTCTCCACTACATATCTCAGTGGCACTAAGCAGGAAGGACCCATTCAGACTTCCAGGTCTGTCACCTCAGTGCTCCCCTCCCCTAGGCTGTTGTGGGGGGTTTTGTTTTGTTGGGTTTTTTTAATAAAAAAAGAATAGCCAAACAAACAACACAAACAGAAATAAAAAACAAGCAGGAGCAACAACACTGTTTTTAGCAGTCAGCTATTGTTTTGTACATAGCAGAAGCCCACAGTGCTCACTACCAGTTTAAAAAAAAATAAATATATATATATATTTGGAGAGGTAAACATTCAATATAAATATGAAATCTAAATTTGGTAATAAAGCTCTCAGGGTCAGTGTTTTCAAGCATCAAACTGACAGGTCCGTTATTAAAATCCTAAGCCTCTTCCCAAACCCCATGTCACTCCCCAGCACTACGAAAATCCTACAGGAAGCCCTTGGAAGGTATTTCTAATGAAGGTATCTTAACTGAACTGCATTTACTCTCAGCTCACAATGGCTTGTTGTACAGAAGCTTTAAAGGCTTTTCAAAGTTAAAGCCTATTATTATTTTCTCTTTCTTTCTCTCTCCTCCCAGCTCCCTCCTGAAGCCTCCCCCACGGATCAATTGTCAAATGAGACTCATGAATAATTTAACTTTTTTTTTTCCCCTATCCATTTGGCTTAAGAAGTATCTTCAGGAAAAACAACTGCAGTTGAGAAAGGGAGTTATTTCAGAAAGGGTCTTTGGAAATACCTTGACACTTCTCAACAATGAAACAGTGGCTATTATGCAAAACCACACTTTGCCATATTTCTTTTTATAAGTTGTAATTAACATTCAACAGATCTGATATCACTTACCTTCATTACTTTTAAGATAGGTTTAAAAAGAAAAAATAAGACATATAGAGTTTTAAAAACTACTTCTAATATTTGCTTTTGTTTTGACACTGTAAGCAAATAACAAAACCTTTCCTACATAATTTTCCCATTTGAGGACCGTAGATTTCACAAGAAACGAAGCTACATGGTTCATAAATAAACCGACTGGAATATGAAGCTCGCAAATTAGCTCACAGTAAGTCAAGTCAAGCTTTGAGTTGTTCTCCTTCCACCCTCTGCCCTCTCCAGGAAGTCCCATGGTATCGGCTACTCTGCAGTTACAACTGAAACTTGAACCGCTTTACTAAAAATTCACAACGAATGGCAAGACCTGAAACTGGTCTGTTAAATGACCTTTAATTTGCTAAGCATTTTCCTTAAGAAATGCACACGCATGCACAAGTCCTTCATGGGCATATTACCCCGCAGCTCATCTAAATGCTTACACAGTGTTTGCAAAAAACAATTACACTCACAGTTTACCAGGTGCACCAAAGAAGCCATTTACCTGAAAAACTGCTATAATTCCCACTGTCTTTCTAGTGTCTTCTGTTGCTCTTCGCTGGTTAAGTCCACACAAATGATCAATGACAACGTGAGTCCCATGTCCCCATTAACAGTTCAGAGTGCCAATCTCCATGCTGGTCCTTCAGAGAGTTTGACGGATCATAATCAACCTGGAAAAAGACGAAAAGTAAATAATAACGGTAATGATCATGGTACAAGGTAAGGATGCAATAGATAGGACCAGATTTCTAACACTAATGACCAGCTTCAGGCAAATCACTTTCACAGCGTGATCCAGCTCCACCTGTCTCAAAACTGCCTGCTTCTTCTCTAATGAAGGCTAGAGCCGGCTGTTCAAGTCATAACAGCTCCTACGCAAGGAGCTAAAATTAACAATTGCATTATGCACTGAAGATTACTCACTTCAATTTTAACCTTTTTTAGTGAATTCCAGCACTTTTCATTAAAAAAAACCATATATACATATTTATATATAAGCTCATCTGTTTGCTTCAACAGAAATCAATGAGGGTATGAGGAAAAAGGACTTGTCTGCTTTATAACTATAGCTTCTGCTCCAATTAAAATCTCAATAGTCAAACAGTACTGAAAAAGAAGCTAGGTGGGTGCTTTTAGAAAGTGACCTGCTTTGCCAGGGTAGTGAATCGAGATGTTCATTTAATAAGCTGAATAAAAGTTGAAACGATCAAGAATGGGAGAAGGAGAAGGAAGAAATCCTATTCCCCAAACAACATCCACCAGAAAAACTTTCTTTTGAGGCATTGTGTGAGGAAGAAAAAGGAGATCTCCAGGTTACAGTTCAGAAAATAAACCCAAAGAAAGAGTTGCCTCAGCAGTGCAATTTATGCCATTCATCAGGATTGCGTTTGACTGCTGAATAGCTGATCTGACAGAAAAAGAGCATTTTGGGATGAGTTGAATTGATTTACAAGCCATGGCCGTGTGCTGTCTTGATACAACAGGCACCTCTTCTCAAAGCTTGCATATGAATCACAGTTGAAGTGATTAGCGCAAATACACAAAAACAGCAAATAGGAGGAAATGTTGGGGGTGGGGGTGGGGAAACAAAACTGAAAATCATCTCGCTCTAATATTAGACTCCTTGTTTCTGAGGCACATTTTAAATCGTGCATGGTTGCAATTGCTGTACAGTATGTGGTAGCACACTGGAACTCATCACATTAAAAGAGCTGAATTTCATGTGCCAGAAATGGAATTTAGCCTTTCACAAAAATCAAGTCCTTCTCTCTCTGGGAACTCAGGCACACAGAGGAGACCAGCAGGTAGTTTCTATAAACTACCACTGCCCTTCTGCAAATTGATATACACAAAAATAATTCTTTTCCTCAAACCACCTAATAATTTATACTAATAGAAGTATGTCTATACAAACTAACGAAAAGTAAATTTTCCCCACTCACTTTTTGGTATTTCTTGCAGAAGACTTCCAGAAATTTTGTCTCATTGACAAACATATTTATAGGATCATAATGGAAGCGGAGAAACAATATGGAAAATTATGCCTAAGCACACAAGCACATGCAAATGTATTTCATTAAGCCAATACTCAGAGAGAAAAGAGTGAATAAACCACTGACTGAAAAACCTTTCCTCATAACCATCTTCCATTAACCCTTTCCCTCATACTTCCAAAAAAGAGAGAAAGAAACAAAAATAGAATCAACCACAAACCAAAAAAACTAAGAAAATACAGTGCTGCATTACAGTTTCACCTCAAAAACAGACAGCCAGGTGATAGAGTGCTGCAGTCAAAACCCTCCCAAATTAACTGAGCACTAGATATCTGTACCAAAATCAGGACACAAAAAAAAAATATTTCAGGATTCTTCAGTGTTACCATGTGTTGTGAATTAACTATTCATAAGAAAAACAGAGCAAAACAAAAACCAGACAACAAACCAAGCAAACAAAGGGTATCATATACAACAAGTGAACAGATCTGCCAAGACTCCAATAAACAGCGTCTCTGGTCTTGTGCCACAGATACTCAACGTAAACTTATCATGCTTCACCAAAGACATATTTCTTCCTAAACTGAGTTCCCCGTGTTATTACATTTAAGATCTGATGCCAACATCATTTTTGTTGGCAATGTATGAGACAACCATAGAATCTTACATTAAAACAAAAAAAAACCCATAAATTTACCCGAGAAAACATAAGCAAGTGGAAAATGAGCTTACAGTGTGCAGCTATCATTTTTCAAACCTGTAATGATTTTTTTAAAAAAAAATCTCTCATAATGATCTTCTGGGGAAATAAAAGGGCAGAAAGAACTGAGACATACAGTAGTCACAATCTAGCTCTTCAGCTTCCCTCAATATAAATTTCCTCCTCCTCCTCCATTAGGCAATTTACAAGTGATGACTAATCATTTACATACTACAATACGTAAAATATACTTCTGATTGTTTGGGTAGTTTTTTGAAGGACTCAGGTTTCTATAAAATACTTCATGAAGAGTATAAATAGCAACAAGGAATCAGTCAGAAAATAGCCATTAAGAGAAAGACATTTTGATTGAAAATACATCTCAGTTTCTTGCGCGTTTCCAGGATTTCTGGTTATTCAATAATGAATGCAGTTTTTACTATTGTCAGTCCTGCAGTGACAGTGCTGTTATGGAAAAACATACTGGATTATTCTCTTTCTTGCACATCAACAGAAATATCAGAGATGATTTGACTGTCAAAACCTGCAGTAGCGAAGTGACGTAAAAAGCTGAAGAAATGCACTTGTGGCTTTGATCCTCAGGTAGAAACCACAAAGCTTGTTACTAGGAAAAAAAAACACCCTTCTTTATTTGCAAGCAAGCAAAATTTCATAGGGGTGTTGGAATCTTAGAAGCGGACTACAGGAGCTTGCAGCAAAATTTCAGCCTCTAATTCCTTAAAGCTTGAGTAAAACTTGAGTATTGGACACTGCAGTGCAACAGAAAATACAAGGGCCCACCAAACCATTTGCAGAAGCACTTTAATGGAAATATAATCTGTTTTGATGAGCATACACAGGATGGAAATACTGGAGTTTTTTCCTTAAATTTTTTTATTAACAGGATTTTCACTTTAGGAGCTGAGAGTACTACCAAGCTTGAGCCGCTACTGCCAAAGGTCAGAGAGAAAGGGATGGAAGAAGGCACGTATGGTCACATATATTTGCAGAACACAAACCATGCAGATTCCAAGAAAACTCTGCGGGAAGGAATACACTTAATTTAACGCAAGAGTTTAAAAACCCAGAAGAGCTATCAAAAAATGAGCAAAGACATTAGAAAGACCTCCTCAACGATAGCTGACCATCAACTGAAATTATACGGAGACATCTGACAGAACCTTAAGAGTACCACAGGAGAGTAAGCACTTTCTGTATTATGGACTGGGAAATGTTTTGATGGTCTCAAAAGGTATCGCATACTGAAGCAGGAATTCTGAGACCATTATGGTCCCAGTAAGTAACAACACATCCTCTCTCAGAAGAGATGATGAGCAGGCTTTAAGGCCAAACAGCATACTCTTAACCAAGAGCAGGCAGCAGCAGCAGGAGGCAGGACTGAACCATGCCAGAGTGAAACCCAAGGTTTTTTTCTTCAACTAAAGCGGTTAAGTGTCAAGGTAAAATCATTTGAGCCCAAACAGCTCCTGTAACTGAAAACTGGCTGATGTTGGCAGTACCTACATGTCAGGAACCTTGTCCCACAGCGATTCTCCACTCACATGAATGGCTCACAGGGACAAGCGCGTGAGCTGGAAACAGAGATGTCAATCATGATTTCCACTATGTGATATATACCTCATCCATAAGTGTAAAGATAGCTTTTACTCATTATTAATCACTCAAATTCCTGGAAAACACTGGAAATGGACTATGGCATTATCTTAAGATTATCAGTACACACAGCCATTGACATTGCTGAACTCTCGTGGCTTAAAACAAACTTCCTGTTATTTGACATTTTCTTAAATATTCCAGTTCCTACCATCAAGCAAATCTATGAAAATCTCACTGAAAACAAAAGCTTCAACTCTGTGGTGGCTTCAAATAAAATCTTCAGGATATAAAACTTGTTGTTCAAAAAATCCAAACCCAAAACAGAACAACCCCACCACCAAACCCAAAAAAGGCAAATAAAATATCTTCTAGAGTTTTACTTCGAATACACTATTGCTCAGTTTTCAGTCCTAATCTTCAGGACCTACATCATTAGACAGGCAATACTGTGTGCTCCTTCTCACTGTTTTCCCACATTTCCCACAGAATAAATGCATGCATTTGGAAGCCAAGTTTGCTGCTGCGTATTTGCATAGCAGGGTAATAAGCCATGCCAGCTCACACCAAAATGCTTCAGTATGAAAAAGTAATTTAAAAATAAAATAAATGTGAAGGCTGTGAAATACATGGACTCCTACAAGTTCACTAGCTGTTAAAAGACTGAAGATTAAACCTTAAAAAACAAGGGCAAAAAATATTTTTAAAATAAAAGTTTGAAGCCTTGTTTTATTTTCCACCTTCTCTTGTCTTCACTTTGTCCCCTCTCCATCATCACTACAAAAACAGATATAGTGATTGCCTACATTTTCTGCTCCTACGTGCCACAGACCTTTGCGGGTAAAAGGTTATTTAGGTTCATTTACTGCTGGCACTTTAACAAAGACTGCCAGCAGATGCATTTTTTTTTTTCCAGGAGTTACAGAAACATGAGCATCTGTGTACAAGCAACAGCGCAGAGGCCACTGACCCACCTTAAGCAGGCCAGTAAACAACCATCAGTGGCAACAGTGGTTAAATTTGATGTAAACAGTGTGGATTGAAATATACTGGGTCAGATTTTAGCAGTTGTCTCTTAAAAGAGGCAACTAGATTATATGAGGAGCAGCATCCCAGCTGAAGACTATCTTGGAATAGCACCGGCTTTCCTCCCAGCCTGCATGTGAAATCCAGTATTTACAAATTACAGCAGGGATGAGAACAGTCTATCCAAAAAGAACAGAAACAAAGCAGGTTTTTGTGGTTTACACCCCATTTCTTTTTTCAAAGGAATCCTATGTTCCTAACAGATGCCACCAATACTTTCCACTGTAATCCCCTGTCAGAAGGCCTCATGTCAATGTCATCATCTTCAGCCGAGTAATGACGATGATGTTCCCTCTAGCTTGCTGAATTTCTGCAAAGCTAGAAGCTTTACTCAGGAAAATAAATATAGATGGACTATAGGGAGAGCTTGTTATGTTTTAATACTCCAGAAAATGCTCAAAAAAATGCTCTTTTATCTGTCACGATGACCATTTGAAGTCTTCCAGGATCAGCATGAAAAGATATGAGGCTCTGAGTGATCTGGCTAATAAATGTCAATCACACAAGTTTACTAGGAACTGAGTAACACCCAAACTTTTAACAAGCTAATCAGATGCACAAATCAACACCCTCGGAATGAGATTCTTGCTTTAGTCCAGTGTTCAATACTGCCTCATGCATTTCAAACACATATGACAAATTGTATCTTATTCTCAGGCATACACCTGACAAACTTTCCTAAAATCAAAGTCATTAAAATAACTGGTCTCACTGTTAGGTGATGGAAAAGAGCACAACTCCTGCGACTCCAAACGTGGAGACACAGCAGTTCCCAGACATCCTTTCAATGCACACAAGTCTCCTTGCAATACACAAAAGTTATTTTCCTCAAATCCTGTAATGAAAACAATAACCAACATAGGCAAATACACAATTCAAAGGGAAAGGGAGACCGAAACTCATCTTCCCAAATAATCAGGTCTATTTCTCAGCTATCAAATATAATTGTATCACAAAGTCCTCTTTAGAGACCGATAGCTTTATTTTAAGATTAGAGGAGGTCTAGGGAGGATGCTCTAGTAATCTTACTGTAAGGATGTTCAAGAACCCTACTGCCTTGCCAGGACAGCTTCTCCATTACCCCACTATATACATCAAATACTTTGTACATTTTTCTTCTTGTGCCAATAGTTCATTCTTCCTGTGGGAAATAACTGTGTATCGCCTCATTATTTGCTGTTAGGTTTAAAGAAGCCAGTTCCTTGAAATCTCCATTTCACGAGGTATACACCATTTCCATTACTAGCTACATCTAGTCTAATTTTTATCAATTGACAGTCTGCTTCAATATTTCCTTACATCTCTCTCACGTTCTTCCTCCACCAGGACTGTACTCTGTGGAGACAGACATTTCCCTCCATCGATTGATGCACAGTGGTGAATGCACTAGAGGAGCTCTGTTTTCACAAACACTAAAACCAGTTTAAAGAGAGAGAATATCATAAGGGTATCCCAGAAGGAATACTATCATTTCAGTATGAAACACTGATCAACACCACGGCATATATGAGCCTGGGTTCCCCACAGAGGGGTCTCAGCAGTGCTGAGGGCAATCAGAGCTACATTCAGAGCCTGGGAGCTGTCACAGACTGAAGTGGTGGGTCTACAGATATCCAGCACAGTCTAGGTGAGAAAATTAGAGCCATTTGTGGTATGCCATGATATGCTGTTATACAAAACAATATCTGAAAGAATGTATAGCTTACATTAATTTTAACTTGAAAAAAATAGACGCATATATTTTAGTTTAATAAAAAAAATGTAAAAATGTTTCAAGAACTTTTACATTTCTCTAAATCAAGCTATCCCTACTCTTTTTTCGTTCAGTGCCTTCCCTTTGACATTTCTATTCTCTCAGGTAACTATGGAGTAAGTCCATTTTGCTTTACACACAGGAACTGTAAGACCAACTTAACTTAATTCTTTACTGAATTCCTCCCAAAGCTTAAAGACTTTACTAGAAAACCCAAGCACCACGCAGCTGCATTTTGAGCATACATGCCTTTGAAGACTTCAGCCTAAGCAGACTGCAGGTAATAAACAAGCGGCCAGCTAAGCCATCATGCCTCATTCACTAATAACCAATTGTGCCAAACACAAAGCAGTTGAGTCCAAGGAGGGAAAAAAAAACCCAACACAACAACAAAACCACCACCCTGAACAAAACAAAGAAAACAATTGTACACTACTAACATAGTCTTTGCACACAACTTTCTGGGCAGCTTCTCCCAAAGCAAAATTTTAAAATATATCATACTCAGGACACGGATGGCCTACAACTTACCAACAATTGCTTTACACTTCTTCCAACATCACCAGTGGATGGAGGCATAAACAGAACAAAAATGCCACAGGAATAGACTAAGACTGTATCACTGAGAATCACATAGGCTCTTCCTGATTTTTTTCTTTCCCAATTTATGTAATGGCCCCTATATTTCATCCTGCCATTTCTTGACAAATTAGGTGCACTTTCACTAGCACTAGCTTAATTGGCAAACCCTGAAAGAAAATAATTGCTAACAGCAAAGCAGCATTATGCTGATGAAACAGACCTGAGTTTAACAACTAGAATTGCCTTAGCAGACAAACACTGACTGCAAAACAGCAAAAAGCTTTCACATAAGAACTGAAAGGAAAAGAATTTACATTATTTCCCTCCAAAAGTCTCCTCTGATTACTGGAATTAAACATAGTAGCTATTCCTGTTTGTCCTAACACCATTTTCTGAAACAAAACCAGCCTGCAGCTAAAGAAAAATTATTATTCTCCCCTCCCCCCCCCCAAATAAAATCTTTGAATCTATATAAGGATTAAAAAAAATCCACAACAAAAACCCATTGTACACAATGAGATACTCCCTCCCATTTAACTTTGCTGCTTAGAAGCTGTGCAATTATACACTCCGTATTTGAAGGCAATTGTGTATCAAGCTTGTTTTAATGCAGAATAAGTTTTTTTCAAGCTCATATTCTACCAATTTGTATAATTATAATTCAAGTCTCCTCTGTCAAAGGCAACAAAGTTTAGACCCTTTGAGAGTTCCCAATAAAAGATTAGTCTATGATTTTTAATACATTATTTTATTAATTGTATCTTTATCAACATAGGAACACTCTTAAAATTTCTTCCTGATTATGTTTCTCTTGGAATACAAATGCTTGGCTGATGGCTTCTTTTGGATATTAGTAGACTTAGGAGAGCAGTGTCCAGTGAGAACAGTTTATGTGGACAAAATCTCATCAAGTAAGTTTATTTTGCTAGATACCACGATTCCGTCTAAAATCTTGCAAGAGTTATAGACAAGATTTTGGCATTTTTTAATCAAATTTGGAGATGCCCCCTGTTTTTAACTTTGACACATTTTTTAACACATTTCTATGTAATGCTTTAAGCACTAAAGTGCCAAACATCCTCAGTTTATGCTCACTTGTAGAAATAACTAAATCAACATTTATGTCTTTTGTCAGTTCCCTTGCCAACTCCGAAAATAGAGATCTCCCCCCATGTTAAAGCCCATCTGAAGATATGTACTAATATATATATCACATTTCCTCATTAGCAGCATCAGTATACTATACATTGCAATCAATTCCTGAAGAAAAAAACAAACAAAATCTAACTATAAAATACCAATCAGGTGTTTTATACAGTCATGCTAATGGCCATCAAGAGGAAGAAATCCTCTTCAAAAGCAGTAACAATAGTCAAGAGAGAAAAGGCCCAGGTTTGCAGAACTGGCAGTGCCAGTTCATAGATTTTCATCTTTGGGTTCTGAAAATATCTTTCCAGAAACCCTGTGGTTTCTGCATTATGTTTGCCTTTTCCAGTGGGTAATTCCAGGCTCCATGTGATACTGTGAAAAAAAGAAAAGGCAGAAAAAGCATTTTAATATCTGTTTGTGTTTTTCAGGGAAGAAATGATGATATACGTATGAAAGAGAGCTAACCAGTTTCGTTAAAAATGTAATTGGCCACTCCACATATGCCTAGCCAGAAAGCTTCATGGCACATGAACTAGTAGAAGAGAGCAATGAATACACAGCAGAAATCAAATATTCAAGCCCATGTCTCAAAGGAATATGTCCTATTAAATTTAAACTAGAAAAAATATATATATTGAATCAAAAAGGAAATTCAAAAAACAATCAGAAAAGCAGTGCAGGTTTTTTTGAATACTTTAAATCTTATTATACGTATTGAAGTCTCCACAAGTTCAAATATGATTTTAAGAAAACTTCTGTAATATCCAAAATTGTGTTTACCTGCCGTGAAACAATCTGTCTTATTTGGCACTAGGAACACTAACTACATCAATCATCTAAAAATACTGAGATTTAAATTACAGGAGAGAAGTAAGGGACTGAAGTTCTGTAGCTGTAATATATTCATTTTCCATTGCAAAATGGCCATATCATCACTTTTTTTATTGGCGTGCTCAGTATCAGAGAGTAAACAAAAATATGATTATAAAGCACAACACTGAAATGGTAGAGGAGAATATATTTTATGAAATTTGAAGAAAAATTGAGGTGCTGGGACTTTACTGACTATGACAAGTCGATATATATCAGAGACAGCTTATGCTACAGACTCTTTAATGTAAAGATGTATTTCCAGGCTTGGGTCCCAGCCTGGACCTTAAATAAGACTGGTAAATTGGACGTACATTTAATAGTCTTTGGAAAAACAAATGGCTTTCATAAACATTCAGGAAGGTACCTCTAAGATTTCAGAACTTAATGAGTACTTTGGAACTTCAGTTGTCCTAAATTCTTTAACTAAAGTTTCATACTGGCTGGTTATATTTTAGTGATATTCAACCACGTAATCTGGTGACTTTTTTTCCCCTCTAAACATTTTTAAAAGTCCACCCGTGAATGAACTATTTTTCACCTATTTAATCATATTTTGAGTCTAGGATGACCTTCCCCTTCCAGGAACTCAAACCATTATTTTTCTTAAAATACAAAGTCTGTTTGGTCAATACTACTTAATATGTAATGCTATGGTAGTTGAACCTCAGGATTTATTTTGATACCTTCAAGATTTTCAAAGGCTGATGAAACATGACACAACTACGAAAAAGGGCAAGTCAATAACCACTCCTGTCAGTCTATGTCCAGTTCTGAGGAACTGCAATCCTTCTTGCAAATCACCCTTCCTAAGAAGAAAGACCTTACCCTGTGCATGTTCTATTTTAACATGTCAAAGTGCAACGGCAAGAATTTATGCCCTTGTCTTTTCTTGTGAGATTTTAAATTATCTGCCTGAGAACTTACTTTATTGTATTTTTCAGAAAAACTAGCTTACTGTATGTTTTGCTTAATTTATGACACTCTCTATAGCGAAGCATATCTTCTTATCGAATACTGATTAAAAACCTGTATCTACTGCACAATTTGAAACACTGAGAAGAGGGAAAGGGGAGAATCACAGTTTCATACAGAAGAATAAAGCTAAAGGAACTATATCACAGACAATAAGTGCTACAATATCCAGAAATCACACAAAACAATTATGAAATTTGGTTTATAAGCATTAATTAAAAAACCCAACAACCACAAAACCAACCAAAAAAACACTCACAAAATCCCTAGTAAATACACTCAATTTCAAAATGTAGCTAAAACACTCAGGGACTTGTTATATACACAAGCTTACAGATATTCCAAGTTTTAGCAGACACCAGCAGGAGCCAGTGTAAATAATCGCACACTAGCAACTCCGCTGGAGAATCACTGGATCACTTCAACAATCCATGACTTCCAAACAAATATATATGACTGATTGAAATCTTTCACCCTATTACATTAAGGAAAAAAAAAAAAAAAAAAAAAAAAAAAAAAAAAAAAAAAAGCCACACCACCAAACAAACCAGTCTAAAATATCAAAACTTTTCTTACCATAAGAAAATTCTCTTTGTGACTAAATGGGTAATCACCTGACAGTATAAAAGTTATGGTGATATCTTAAAACAAACTTAAGGGAGGACTTAAAAAAATAAATTTGAAATTAGTTTCAGCTACCTTAGAAAGTTTACTTATTTTCCAAAATACTGCAATTGAAATAGCTGTATCTCTGAGCAACATTCTCTATCTTCTTTCTCCTTGAAATGTCAGCTGGATTTCTTTTTGCTGAACAAGATTAACTATCGCCTAGGCTTCTATGTTGCATAGGCGATTTTTCACAGCTCTTACAGATGAGCATTGGCTTTTATATTCATGCACAACATATATATATACAGAGTAACCTGACATGTTTCATTTTCTTCCCCTAAAAGTGCAACAGAAAAGAAAGTTAATAAAACTGTTGTAATACCTCAAAACATAAAGTAACTAGCAGTTAAGTTCAGTACTGTAATTTACTTTTAAGTAGGTCTATAGCTGTCATGAATCAGAAAACTTGTGGGCACAGTATAGGTTGTCCTCTAAATATCTAAGAAACTTACTCTTAGGAAATTTCCAAAATTTAGGAAGGACCAGGAACAGGCTCACCAGCAACTCATATAACTGCACCATGCAGTCCAATATATTAAAGGCTCAACTCAACACCACCAGCAAAACTAGGTTTGTTTCAAGTTGAGAATTGTGCCAGAAAATCCCTGATCCTCAGGAACTCCTGCATGCACGGAGATGTGAACCCACATCATGCTTAGGTGTTACATCGAAGGGATACTTGTATCAGAGAACAACTAAATAGATAACCCCCCAGAGAACAGTAATATTTCTCTCTTCTTTCTATCCCTCTTCTGAATCTTGGTTCTCCTGAAGAGAGCTGTTGAGTTAGACAGCCAGCTAATGGAAAATGAACGTATAAGTTAGGACTCCCTGCTAGTATATGACCATAAAAATACTTGGGTTTATTAATTCAACCTCATCTTGACCTATAAAGTAAGGAGTCGAAGTTGTGGCTGTCAGAGCTACTGTCTCACAGTACATCTTCCAACACCAATATAAGACTATCAGCAGCTCCAAAGATAACACATGTGAAGCCATGAAAAGCTGTAGCTGCTTTTCAAATATTTCAGATAACACCATGCTTTTGAAGTATAATTTGTCATTTTAACTAGAATTACGAAATGAAATGGATTGAATCCTATTTGATGAGGGAAATACTTTTTAATCTGTGTTTATCTAGCATCATCCACATTTTGACAGGAGCCGCTTGGAGCTACCATAATATAGGAAACAAGTCCACCAGCCAAAACAAGACAAGAATGTGGTATGTATGTTTAGGGACAAAACCAAACCTCTATTAAAACTCTAAGTCCTGTCAGCATTCTCTTAATCAATGTTAAACTGCAGTTGCTCAAAATGTAGGACAATAAAGGCTCTTAAGCATTCATTAACCTCCAAGGAAAGTTGGAAACCAAAATATCACAGACCCTTATGAAAATTCCAGCTTACCATAATAAGATACAACTAAAGAGGATTTCTGCACTTCAACTCCAATTATAGCAAATTAAACAAAATCATTGTAAATGCAATATTCTGCTGTTGATTACAAACTATCCTGCTGCTCCATAAAAACTCCTCTGATTTCAATAGGAGTCATAAGAAGAGGATGATGGTAGAAAGCCTGAAGCACGACAGCAATGCTGACACTGAAAACAGAGTCATTTTATTCAACTGAGCAGAAGTAATCAAACCCTTGCATGACCAGTTTCAGGTCAATCTTCCTGGCCCTGTAAGTTACATGTGAAAGTCTTCCTTTTGCTGACAGGCAAAACATTCAAACACCAGAACCAAACAGGAACAGGATAAAGGAAGGATGAGACTCGAAACAGGCTAAAGGAGATGATGACAGCCCAGGAATCCCACCACCGGACTAGTGAACAGAGCCAGGCTTGCTATGCTGCCACAGCAGCTTGGTGATGTTAGCTTCAGCAATCACTGTGAGTTTAATTCTGCCCAGCTCAGTGTTTTAGTAACCCCTTGACATCTACATGGTGTAGCCTTGGCATGGGAACTGTTAATTGTACAGCAGTACAAGAACTAAAGGCTGGCTAGATTGCAAAATGGTACAACACTTACCAGTCAGAGAACAGAAATGTAATTTAAGTATCCGTTTATGTGTGTCTGTAAGCCAGGAAAGTAATATTTCAATCTGTTTTTCTAAAAACATTTATCAGAGATCATTTGGAACTTACTCAGATGTAATGTGGCCATAATGGGATCTCACTGTTTTACACTTTTCATTTCACTGCGTGCTGTTATTCATTTCTTCTTGTATCAGTTTTCATTGCAAAAATGTTAAATGAAGGACTGGTTGCTATGCAGAGTTCACAGGAATACCAACATGGCATTCATGACCTGATTTTTATCACCAGTGGGCACAGAAAAAAAATTTACATGCAAAAGGAAAAAATACATTAATGTTACATTTCAAATGAGATTTTAAAAACGCAGAAGTCAAGATTTTCAAAGTGATGGCTCCCACAGCATGCATAATGTGTTATAAGGAATATCCCGTATTGCTATATTCTGTTTTATGTCTTAATACATATGTGCAATTTAGCCTAGTTATGCTTGTTGTGGGAACCATAAGCAGCCAACCTGACAATTTCTTTCTCAACTTCAATGTTGTACTAATGGAGTTTTGGTACTTAATCTCCTTGTTTGTTTCAAAAATGAGCGAGGAAGAGGAAAAGATACAGGGAAATAGGGCAAGAAAAAGGAGGAGGGATACAATTTCTACATGTCCTAACTATTTAAGTCCATGGTAAATTTGGTATTTAAAAAGAGCAAGGGCGTCAAGTATTAGGAAAACCAGTACTTGCACTAATATGCTACGCAGGCAAATCCATTATCCCTTGTATATATTACTTTGCTAGAGCAAGTCCAAAGTGCAGTAACACTGACAGAGCTAGATCCCCTTTATCGTGTTCCCAGTAACGATGCAGCCAGCCAAGACAAGACCTATGTTTCTCAGTCAACTTAAAAGACCTTACATTGTCCACTAACAGGTCATAGTAAGATCTTCTCTGGGAAATTCTTTGGTCTACAATAATCTGATACCAAAAATACTCAGTGACAATGAGTTCTGAGGACAGACAAATACAATCTAAAGGGAAGCAATGTTTCCTCTTACCTTATCCCCAGGAGAGAGATGAGGTTTATGGTCTAACCTATCTTCATAAGCCATCTGAAAACACAGTATCATGTAACTCTTACAACATTTGCTGCTACATGCTGTTTATTCAGTTTACATGTTTATTACTTTCCTATCCCCTTTTCACCTTCTCAGTATAGACAAAACCTGTGAGACTGCACAATAGTTAAATCAGTGGGACCCTTTAAGTACTTCTACAACAAATCAGAATACTAGTTGTTATCATTTCTAACTTTGGAGGTCACCCTAAAAAAAACCAACATCAATAAAACCCCCAACTACAACACCAAAAACCACACACAAACCTCCCTAAGACCCCACCATCTCTTGCTTGAAGACCTTTGTGTTTATATATAAGTTTTGCAGTTTCCCCCCCAACACCAAGTTTCCCACCCATTTACACACACAGCAATGATTAAAGAGCAGAAAATTCTAGCCACTGGAAGAGTTTTCCTTTGTCTGTTTTCTCCTACAAAAATATCCAAACACACTATTGCCTGCTGGAACTTTAAATTTCAAATCCACAAAAGGCTAAGAAAGACCTAATTTAAGAAGTGTCTTTGAAGAACAAGTAATAGAGAGGGAGTTTACTGCTCCTTTTAATTTATTTTTTTTCCCTTCATCTGACTCTTTCCAACCCTTATCTGCATCATTACCATCTTAAATTCAGACAAGTTTTAGCCTGCCTTTAATCCAACTGGAGATCTAAGAATAAAAGGCTCTTCATATTTGTATTTGACTGTGGCCAAAGACAGGTGAAAAGGCTGCCAGATCTAACTGCTGGCATGTTACTTTATGCCTAATGTTGCATTTTTTGTTACACACCAAAGGTTAAAATTTGAAAGATTAATGGTCTCTCTTAAAAGGTATTATCTGATAGAACTGCCCAAATTTCAGTTGTCAGGTTCAACAGAGGGTCTTTCTCCTTGCTTGGAAACCTTTGTTTTAGGTAACATTTCGTTTTTATGAAATCAAAATACCAAGGCACTGACAGAGTAGAAAAACATCAAGACAGACTAACCAGCCTCCAGCATGCATACTGGTTGCTTGACAACTCAGAATGAAACAAGAAGGCAGGACTCGGAGCACCAACTGAATGAAACCTTTTCTAGTCATACTAGTCTACCAAAACCAACATCTCTCTCAAACATACTTGCTTTACTTTGACCAAAAAACCTTCTAACTCTAGAAAACCAACATGTCCCAAAATATTTACCTACATATCCACAAACATTTACAGAACCAAGCTTCTTTCACTGTGAGGGGCTTGTCACCAATTTAATAAAATTAAAGAAAGGATAGCCATGGCCGAAGGCAATTAAGGTTTTAAAACCAACAGTGAAGGAGAAGCCCAGCACTTGCAAACATTCTGTCTACTATGTGCAATTCTGATCCATGCTGCTTGAAGCTGGTGAGACAAGAGTGCCACAATGAGAAGTTTTCACACTTATCAGGACTGGCCCAATTCTTAGCTCTCTTGTCTTTGACCCCAAAATCTTACATCTTTCTATAATCAGAGCATGATAAGAATATTATTGTTCTGGAGGCTCTGGTGTTTAGTCATTTTCATACTTAGAACTGCATAAGGAACAAAGTATCTAATATTCCAGTACCTTGCACACGCATAAGAGAGACACCTTAGTTCGCAATTTACATGGCTGCTTAAAAATATTCTTGTCATCTTATGATACACAGAACTAAGAATATTGACAAGAATACCGGGCAGTATTTAAAAAAACAAACCAGGAAAGAAAACACAAAGTAAAACAAGAGTTTCAAAGGTATTCTTACTCCTGTAACTTTCCATAAATCAATTAACTAAGCTTAGGTTCATCAATATAATAATAAAGGTATCAGTCTGAAGACATTCATTGGGAAATGCTTTCTCACTCACTGTTTGGGAAAATGTGATTTTCCTTAATGAAAAAAACCCACTGATGCTACAAATGCATCTGCCTCCTCTGCTCTGTTTGGCTGTATGAATATGGATCTCTGCCTCTGTTTTTCCATCTGCCTCCTACTTATGCCTGTTCAACGTAAAGGACCCTTTTTTCAGTGTGTGGGACTAAAAAGGGAAGAGTTTAATAAGCCTTTGATCTTGGCTGTAAACTCTAGGCACAACTGCAAAATATAACTCTCACAGATATTCAATTAGGAAAGCCAGAATCAGTCTTCTAAAACAATTTGTAAGACTTTTCTCCTCCTCAAAGGGCTTCTCAATACAAAATTTCTGAAGCATGGAGTCTCAGACAGAGCAGGGATAATTAAGAAAGACAGTTCTCATCTTTTTGGTGGGTACCACCACTGGCATTGTAACAGCTAATAGGCTACTCCCTGGAGGAGGACAAAACACTTGGCTGTCCAAGCATCATTCATAGCACATTGTAAGATGGCTTGCACACACTACTAGAAGACCTCCTCTAGAGGATATTCTTTCCCTTCCCTTCATTATCAGATGCCTTACTATTATCCCCTATACTATAAGAAAGACCTCTCAAGTGTTTAACTTCTGGATAGCTACTTTTTTAGGGGTTACCAAAGATTCAAATGCAATAGGAGAAACCTGTTTCAATTTCAGTGGAAGTAATTTTCTCAATATGCAAACATTTAGTATCTTGTAACAATTGATTCAAATATCAGACTGCACTGATTCCTTGCTCCAGCAGAATTAGCAGTATTTCAGCTGAAGTTGTGACTGGCAAAGCTACTGTTCCAATCCTCCCACATCACAGTTCTGTGTGGCTGCTGGCTGTAATTCCACCCATGTATTATACGTCCTATTAGGGGCCTCCAGATCAGTTTTACCTTCTTCTATACTGAAAATACTCTGTTTTTCTCTACTGAAATCAAAGCTCTTCTCATTTAAATCCAAACATTAAAGTTGGCATGAGTGACCTTACAAAACAAATCAAAATATGACAAAGCAATTAAACAACTTCTTCAAATTCTCTGAAATTAAAAATGTCTGCACAATTTTCTTTTACATCCACTTCTTCAGTTTTTGTAATCTCTTATGAAAAAGGTTTGTTGACTTAATATGTCAAATACTTCTATTAATCCCAGTATGTGAACCAGTATCAAATAAGAATGATTTTTCATTCTCTGGCAATTGGCGGGGGGGAGGGGGGAAGGAAGAGAAAACAAAAAAGAAAAGAAAATAATTACATAGTAATATAGAGCCTGAGGTCTGAAGGGATAATTTAAGTACATTAAATTTATTTCTGTTTCAAGAGACACAACATAAAACTTCTTTCAGTGGTCTTTAGTTCCTCTGCCAAGCACTTCTCTGAGTATGTTCCAAACTCAAAATTACCTCCCAGGAGAGTATCTCAGGTTGGAGCTTTCTTCGTGTCTGGGTTTGCTCCTATATTATATGTTATCAGTTCCAGATGTGAACTGGGGATGGTAAAAAGCCTTACAACTACCACATTTTTGTTTTCTTGGTCCTTTAGGAGATTCTGTAGGAAATGAAGGGAATCAATTTGCTTTTCATCTATGGACTGTGTCTTGGAGAGGTCTGATCTCAAGGATGTACCATAAAACTTACAGACCTCTTTCTCTTCTGAAATGTATGTTTGTGGACACTTCTCACTGTCCCAGCTCAGTGAGATCACCAAATATTTTTGCATTACTTCCGAGCCTTTGACTGAGTATCTTTAGAAAATGAAGAAACAAAAAGAACCTGACTAGGTCCCTTCTTTATAAAATTAAAAGTGATATTACAATACTGACTTTGTTTCTTTTTTTTTTTTTTTGCAAACACCATATTACACATGTACATAACTGGTGTGTACATGTGCTTTTTAAGAATCAGAAATGTCATTAGTTTACTTATTTTACTGCTTATGACCACAGTGAATGCAAAAATTTCGTTGCAGTGAGATACAGTTGAGCATTGTATATACGCAAGAAATCTGAACACGAGTAAAATAAGGCAAAACAAGTCACTGAACAATGACTGCAGTCGTATCTATTCTCACATGGTTCTGTGGAAGCTCATGTCAGCAGAGTAGTATTCTACTGGGGACAAATGGGTAGTGATGTGCTGTAACCACCAACACATACATGTAATTTAACACTGAAACATTTACAACTGTTTTAGCAGATCAGACCTAAGGTTTTTGCACCATTAAGTCCTAAAGAAACATGCATGCAGAATAAATAGTGACACACATGGAAGACTGCTTACGCTTCTAACACTCTCCATGTATAAATTTACTGAATGCAACTGTATTTTTAATTTCTTAGACAATGGATATACATTCTCATCAGACAATCAGAAAACAAACAGCAGTCTGTAACTCAATCTACACTTCACCATAAACACTGTCTTTCGGCTCTACTGGCTGATAGAAAAGGTTTTATAAGGCAATCTTACCTTTCAAAGAGCAAATTAATGCTAAATACATTAGTGTTTCACTGCTGCCACGGGCTTATTTTATTACCAAATCTGGCTTTGGACTTTATGCCTCTAGCCATCTGGTTTTTGTAAAATTTAAAAAGCATTACACATTTTCGACAACATAAGAAACTATTAAAGAAGTGAACAAAGAAGTCTGTACAACAGGGAAGCTCTTCTTGCATAGACAGGGAAGACAGAATAGGTGTAGGGGTGTTCTCTGGCTTACAGAGGCGTGGGAAATGGGTAATCATGATATCAGAAATATCAGAAAATTGAAAAGAACTCAAGGGCACAAAAGCAGTGTGTTACTAAAAAAAAACAAAACAGAAAAGGACTCGCTGGAGCTAGCTGCAGCAAGCAGAAAACGGTAAAATTTCCAGTAGTAAAAGAAAAACTTGGAGACGAGGAAATGCACAGTGCTTCAGGGCAGCTGGAAAAGGACAACTCCTGTTTTAAATTAAACTTCTTTTATGTTGAACAAAAAATTGAAAAAGCAATTAACACACTTGTCCCAGCCGCTCATTCATGTCTGGTACCTCCTTGGATAAGTACGGAAACGGGATGCAAACTCTGGCACAATGGAGGGTACCTGCTGCACAGCAGTCAAACTAGTCCTCAGAATGAACCTACAGCAGCACTGAGAAAGAGTAGAGTGAAGCCTAAAACTAATCGCATGGAGCAGTTATATGAGAACTAGTGGGTGCTTTAATAAGAAGAAATCAAAACTATGAAAACTATGTTTTTATACAAAAGCCTCTGATTTAAGCAGCACCTACGCGTACAATCCAGTGACACGGAGAACTGGTTATCTCAATACACAAACTTCAGTGATGTCCACATCCAAGAGTGAAACTGTGCCACAGAAGCAAGTGGAAGCTTTAAAGGTAAAAGCCAGGACCTCTCACGCATACAGAGCCCAGCAAACCAGTGTCTGAAGTCACTTCTTTAAGCCAGTCTCCAGAGAAACCCTGTCAAGTGAGAAATAACATTCTAACACAAAGTAAGAGTCTCAAGATAAAAGTTAAAGTCCAAACAGAGATGTAGGATGTGATTAAATTCTTGTGTATACCTACACAATCATTACAATACCATACATTTGCATGATACACTTAAAAAGCTGTTTAGAAAGATATTAGCATTCTAGCAACAAAACACATAAATAAAGGGTTCATTCAAAATAATTATTTTAGAATTGCAGCTATTTTTGAATATTTGAAACACTGAATGGAGCTTAGCATAAAGAATTATAAATAATTGTAGTTCGTTAAAGGGGGATGACCTTTTGTTAACACTCTGCACAAAGTGAAGAAAAAGGCACAAGAGGAGAATTCACATGCCTGTAACAAAACAGGTCATGTCTACTTTGTAACATTTTCAAAAGCCTCTCTCTCAAAATGTTTTGTCTATTAAACTTTGACCTGCAAAATAAAAATCTACCTACTTAAGTAAAAGCTTTTTGCAACACTTAAATCTGACATTTGTGGATGCATTCTTTTTATTTGTACATATCAGGTTTAAAAAAAAAATCGTTTGAAAAACTATCCTGGCAAGGTCTAACCCTGAATGTGTGATGTACATAAGCACATATTTCTAGACTAGAATATAAAATAAATCAGCTGAAAGAAACATATCAATTCTTTCAATCTTTGCCTCAGGTACTAAATTTTAAAATGGTTGTGACTTTTTTCTTTTTGATAACATATGGTGACTTTATTTTCCAACTTATGTTTATCTTGTACCTGTTCAAATTCTTCAACGTTATCATCTGCTAAAACTACCAGAAACATGCTATCACATGATTTGTCTGGAACAGAACCACTAAATAAAGGCAGTAATATCCAATGCTGACAGCAGAGACTAACAGCAGCAACAGGAAAGTGAGTGTCTTCATATTCGCTGTGGATTGAAGGAGTGCACACAAATAACTGTGACAGCTAACTTGTAAAGGTACCATAACTGGATTGTATCTGCCAATATTAGCACAACAGAGGCAATTACTCCTATAGTGCCTCTTTATTATAAAAAACACTGTAAGACGCCATCATCTCCAGTTAAGAAGAAAACAACACATTCAGGGAATGTAAGTACAAAAGTATTTCCTTCCAGATAGGGACACTGAGGGACACAGAGCTTAAATTAGTAATGAAGTTGGTCAAAACAAGAGCTAGAAGGGTAACTAGCACCCCCTTTCCCAGGTACATGGCTAGTTTTCTCCAGCATCTTCTATTCTCCAGTGCCCCCTTTAAACCCAGACACTTCTGTGGCAGGTAGTGAACACGTGTATGAAAATGAGCCGCTAACAAAACCATAAGCATATTTAAAAATGTTTTGTCTGTACAGGGCACGTAACAAGAAACCTAGAAGTTCAGCATTTTTAACAATAGTAATAATAATCAGGAAAAACCTTCCAGGCCTCTTTTGTATGACCTTCTGAAGCACATTACAATTCATTGTAGCGTCTGTATCAAATTGTTATAGAAACTACTGCTACAGGATAGTAGGTAGGAAAGTGAAAGAGCAAGAGAAATGCTTATGCAAAATTCTGTCTACAGGATCCATTCTGTTATAAATCTAATTAGATTGAAATAGCACTTACAAGTAATTTATAATAATGGCTCAGATTCATTTCCTAAGAGAAATTAACTAAGAATTAAGCAGTGTGCAAGCCTGCATAATAACACTGACAATAAACACGGGGAAAAGCAGGCAGTCATGTCAGCATCTCAATACTAAAGTGATGGCATTTTAGTTATTTATGACAAATGCAGTATTGAAAGTGGACTGCTGTTCTTCATATTTCTTCTAGTAGCCCAATTAGCAGTGTCTACACTTCTCAAACTGTCTTTTCATACTTCACTTACACAGGAGGAGTATTCCTCTGCGGTATCTTGAGGCCTGAGTACATCAGCTGTACACCCATTATGGTATGTTATAGAGTATCAATGCAAACAGAACAAGGCAATCAGTAAGGACAATCAGCTCAATTTCACTTCAAGTCTGCTTTCATTACCCGAGTTCGAATTTGCTCCCAGCACTTTTCAAAGCCTTGCTGAGAATATTCATTTATACCATGGGTTTTATCCTCACTGTCTACCACACAGCACAACTGCCAACATATTGCATTCTTTGGATCACCACAGTTAGTGGTTGAACAGCTTACTTTTCATTGGGGAGTGCAAATGATGCCGAAAGTGCATTTTTTGTTTAAAACCAATTCCTTTTGTTTTGTTTTCTTCTTCTATTCACCCCCCAAATGAATCTTTGTTAAAAAAGTTTCACACAGATGGAAGATGGCTGGCTGCCTATTCTCCTTCCCGAGTGACAACCATGCTTCTTAAAGCTAAGTGTGAGGAAGGGAAATTCAGTGCTAGAGAATGTTAGGAAGAAAAAAAAAAAAAAAATTGAACAACAGGGATTCCTATTTCTTTAATACCTTTCCCTGAGTTACTGTCTTATGATAGACCATTCCCCCTCTTGGAAGTGTTTTATGTTACTCACCCACAACATGCCCATTTATCTGTCTTTGCTTTTTGGAGAATGCATTTGCTGGGAAAGTTGGTTTTTTGTGAGGATATTGGTATAGCACACAGCTCACCAACTTATGTATCGGTAGCGTTTGAATTTGTCAGAAAGGCCCCTTTTTAAGACATAAATATTTGTAGAAGTCTTCACTGGAAAATAAAACCCCCAAATTATCAAATAACCTCAGACGGGCATTTGGAAGTACTTAAAATCTGTCCCCTTCCTGAAAAAAAAAAAAAGTAATAGTATTTCACTATCTGTATCAGAAAATACTTTGAAATGCAGCAGCCCTGTTTTTCTGCTAGTGAGTCAGCGAACGCATCCTCTCTCGGCAGACTAGTCAGCCAATTTATAAAAGGGTGTCCTTTCATTTCTTGAAGTAAACAGGCATCTTATGGCTATCACACTCATCGCCTGTAGCCTGTGCGGAGCAGAGAGGAACAGGTCTCCACTGGCTCATTGCCACTGCTGGACTTTTTCCCCCATACACACACTTCCCAGCTGGGCGACAGTGAAGGAAGCGCTCCTACAGAGCCAGCTACTCTTATTCATAGTAATAGTATTAGCCCAGTGTCATTCTCCTCATCTTAAACTTGGGGGTTTTCTAACTTGTTTGCTTTTCCCACACCTAGTTTTTACTGGAATGACAGAAAAAAAAAAAACTTTATCGTTGAAAACTTGTTTTCATTTAGCTGACACTTGTGAGCACAAGAGTGGGGTTTGTCAAGACTTCATTTTGCATCTAGAGTCATTCTGGTGGGCTGAAGAACACAAAGCAACATTACTTCTATAGCAGCTTCCCTTACCACATAATATGAGTTCACCCATTCTAATGTCTGAATTTAGCAGAAAGCTGAAAACAAGTGTTTGCCTATCTTCCAAATGCAACCTAGTTGTTCTCCTATCCACTGCACTGAAAAGGCAGATCAGTAATACAGTCATTTGGGAAACGTCCCAACTTAGTTTTACTCAGAAATACTGATGTTGTATCTTAAACTTAAGAGACCACAAACTATGTGGATGCACGTTTTGGAAGGATCTCCTAGCCATACCAGCTTCCCTGTTACAGAAACAGACTCCAGTTGCATATTTCTTCAAGTTGCAGGAACAGGGTTATATGAACTAACATCTTCATGCCTTTATTTGCAAGGATTAAAACTAGAGAATTAAGTTAATAAAAGCAAGAGCTTTCCTTCAGTCAACTTACACCTGGGCTTGTTTTTTTTCACTTAGCCTGTCTCACTGTGTTCCAAGTCTGTGCAGCTACAGACACGTATACACAGGCTTTTAAAAATCACAAATCGTCTCCTTAGCCAACAACTGAACTCAATAATTCAATTATCACCGAGTGCATTGAGAAGAGTATTGGCACCATTATTTTATTTGTGGAATAAACAACTTGTTAGTACGACATCCCTCTAAAACATGGAATGAGTCCACACAACACAGATTTTTGTCTTTAACTGGTGAGAGATTTCTTCAATTCAATGATGATCGAGACACAAATGAGCTGACTGTCCACGAGTCTGCAGATTAACCCATAAGAAAAACAAAACATAAATCAGTTCATAACTACTATACATCATCTGTTCAGACTGCCACCATCATTTCTTTATTAGGTTTTGGAATACTCAGAATATAACTTTCATAATAAACTGACATAGTACAGCAGGCAATTAGTGAACTAGGCACTAATGGCAATCAGATTACTGAAAAACAAATAACTGAATTTAATTTGTAACTGGTAGCTGAATACAGGCACTTCTGCAATATCTCAGCAACCAAAAAAAAAAAAAACAAAAACCCAGAGAAATAAAATGTAGAAAAAGATTAGATTTCCAGGAAAAAAAAAAAAATTAACTTTCAGATGATGGCAGCAAACCATGTTCCTTCAAACACATCAGTCTTCCACTTCAGTAAGACATTTCAGCCAACAGTTCCTTTACTTCCCTGTCTTTACAAGGAGCTTCTGTATAGGCATTTCACAAAAATGGATTGTGTATTTAGTTAGGTCCTTAAATGTAGACAGCTAAATATCTTAGTAACTAGCTTTACAATCGGTCTCCTCCACTTTTGACCAGGATCTGTGGCTACACAATCATTATAATCAAAGTTATAAGAATATGTAACCTTCAGGTTTTGGTGCAGTTTCCAAGCCTATTCAACAAGTGTACAGACATGTAATATGAAATAATTGTCCGTATAAGAACTCCATCTATCTTTCCCTCTTTTCATTGTACAACTCAGTAATGCAGTAAACTGCATCCAGTGTGATGCATTAGGTGCCTCACTAGCCGTTAGTATCTCCTGCTCACACCAGACAGCAATCCATCTGAAAGGTCAGAGTGCCAACATGTAAAAAGTCTTTGACAACACCACACCGTCAAAGGTATTTAATTGTGTGTCATTTCCATTACATTTTATCTTCTAAGCAACTGACAAATGTGAAATTTATTGAGAATATTACTAACCCAAGAAAAAAAATAACCCACATAAATAGACAAGAGTTCAGGACACAACGTTTTCCAGGAACATCAAAAAAACCATACAATTCTGTGGAGCTACTGCATTTGAATGGAGGCCCCAAAGGGACCCAGGTACACTGATATTAGCTGCATACATGAAGTTCAAAAGCACAAGGTCTTCTAGATTTCACCACAGATGTAATAGGAGCTGGTTTGGTACTACCTCCTTAAGAGATACCAAAACAAAGTCTAAGAGATCTGGGAACTGGCATATTTTGCATAATGATAGTACGCTTTATGTAACATGTTTTATTATAAACCGACTGTCCAAATACCTACAGAATTTTTAAGAGTGCAGCACTATAGGATGAATAAATCAAAGTTTTCAGCCGTTTCAAACAGGGCCACGCAACTGACATAGAGAAAAAAAAAAAAAGCTGGGAAATGTGAGCAAATGATGAAAAACCAAGAAAAATCAGAAGGGGCAGTTTAACAACAGGAAGTTCACACAAGGGGCACAACTTACAAAAGCGAAGGCCTGTTACGAAGAATGGTCAGATGATGTAAGGAGCAGAACAGAGACAATTGATGCATGTGTGGAAACAGCCAGCAAAAGGGCAGAGACGTAAATGCTAGGCACTGCTTGAAATATGTACATCAAAAACAAATCAAGAAAAGAGTTTACACTGGAACTGCAGTGAATTCCTCTAATATTTAACTCCCTGCACTTTCAGCAACCTTTAAATCTGGGCTAGGGACTGGTTTTAAGGAAGATCCCTTGTTTGTGTGTTACACCTCAGGATGCAATAAGTCTTCTAACTTCAGTGTGCTTTCCTTCACACACTCTGCTTTTGCCAGAAGAATACATTAGCTCTCCTCTGTAATTTTTATTTTCTCTGCTGAGGTTGTAAGGATCCTTAAAATTATCTCTATTTTCCAATTTTACAGTGCTTAATCACAACAGCGCCTCAAGTTACTGGCCCCAAAATAAACCATCAGAGGTCAGAAATGGAGTCTCTGAATTCCTTTTACTAAAATCATCTGTCCGTCAGTGACTAGATATTGAAATTGCTTGTACATGCACAGCTGAGGTTCTGAGCAGCACTGGTATGTTACACCATCATCTGCCAGCCTCATTCCAACTACCAAGCATAGGTAATAAATGACGCAATGCTGGGGAACGTTCACCTGTGCATTAGAAGTACTTGGGTCACTTATGCACCTCTTTCGTTATGCTGGAGTCAGTGCAAATCTAGCAAACACATTCCCATGCCATAGAATTCTCTCATAATACACAACTGAATTGCTCAGTCTGCTGTTATTTTTTAAAGAAGTCAAAGACTCGGGTATTACTGCAGTCGTTCTCAAACTACTGAAGTAATCAGAACTGATTTCATTTTTCCACATGTTGAAATTGTGCTGTTTAATAAATAAAATGTTTTGTTAAGAAGTGCCGATATTTTACTGCCTTGTTTTCTGACACTCTCTTATACTGATGCAGTTATGTTACAGATGGCTTTGAAGTACCTGACAACATAATAAAGACATGATGCCAGTGTATGTTATTAAATAAACACAAACAGAAATAGGTGCCAAAAGAAGCTACATTTTGACTTTCATTGCCTGGACACTAAACATAACTGTAATGTGGAAAAGAGTTAGCAGCAGTTCTTTGAACATACAGCTCTCTAAGAAGTGATCTGTAGAGGAAAAATTATAATTAGCCTTTGTGAGTACAAATTATGTTCTCTGTTCCCCTTCCTGAAAAAAAACCCTGAGGAGTAAGAAACACATCAAAGAAATATGTGGGATTTGAAAGAGGTAGGTGCTTGCCGCATCTTCCTCCCGCATTGCGGAAATGATCACGACGAAAGGATGAGCGGACAGGGTGCCTGCAGAAACCACAGCCCCACAGACAGGGCTAGATGGTTACCGGTAGCATAACCACAGGCGAAGTGCTGCATCAAGATTTGTGTCTCAATCTGCTCTTTTCTACCGATCCTTCTCCATTAATATAAAGCCCTTACAGAAAGGTGTAAATTTATGTAGTCACGGGACACGTTATGCTATTTCAGTAAATACCTAATTTATGAGGTTACCGGCATGCCGAGACAAGAGCTAAGGACAGAAACCAATTTATTCTCACAGAAGAACTGGCTACATACTAGAGAGCCCACAACCTTGCATGCCTCCCCAAGACTCACCCACTGGCTTCGTGCACTGACATTAAGCCAGGCTAACAGGTCTCATGCTAGCATGTGCTGCTGTGTAGCTGCCCTCAGACCCTGGCAACAATATTGTTTCTTTCCGTCTCTTCTGCCAGGTAGGTGGCAGAGAGGAGCAATTCCGCAACAGCAAAATTCAGAAGACGTAGGTCATTTACAATTCCTGTAACCTCAGATTTGAGGAGATCAAATGCAATTGCAGAGGAGTAGTCACTTTGTCCTGATCCTCCATGCAACGACAGGGATCACATCGTGTTCATAAGGATTTATTTATTTAAAATCAGAAAAGAAATTATACCGAAAAGAGACTACACACCTATATATTTTCTCTGCGTGATCTAAAACCCTATTTACTTAATCTTCAGGGAATATCTCCTGAAAGTCCTTCTTCCCTTTGCTGCCCTCCTACTTCTGATGCCCCATAATCTGATTTCACATTACAAGCAGTACTACTGCCACTAATCCTCCATTACTCCCCTTACCCCACCACCCCCTTATCTCAGTCCTTGAATTTGAGATTGTTACTTCAAGAAGCAGGTCATTCAAGGACTTCTTTCAAGTTCAATCATTTTCATCAGTACACAAATTAAACAAAAGTTACATTATCCATCAGTAATAACTCATTGTCTTCAGTATCTAACAGTATTCTTATACCGCTTGCCACAATTCTTGTCACTAGAGACCACTCCATTTTGCTGCTCAGATGCAGAACAGATTGCTATACTGTAGTGGAAAAGCATATTGAGATACACAAAGCTGGTAAATACAATGCATTTTCCAATTTCGTTAGACTTGTTTTCTATGAATTACAGCTTCCCCAAAAATCATACCCGAATCAAACACGGTTTCATTATCTTTTTCCTCACTGTAGTATGTGTTACGAAATAGAGCAGTTTAAGATGCTGTAAGTTAGTCATTATGCTTTCCTTTTAGATCTATGTTCACAATCTTCCTTTTTTTTGGTTGGTAGAAGAAAGCTGTGAATTTTTCTTAACGGAACAAAAACCAAAAGCATAACAGTCGGACCTCCTCACTTCAGATTTCATGGCTTATAAAGTACACAAATTATAAAGCTATCGGACATTTCCCGGGCTTACATTAGTGAGCCTTTAGAGTGGACCGATTTATTTGATGTGTTTCTCCTAAAGCTTTTATGACACCATAAACATTTCTGACTCCGTGACAAATACTTTATAATACATTAAGCAAGCTCATTCAAACTATTCTAAATGTTATGCCAATGGCAATGTATTTAGAAACGGAACAGTCACTTGAAAATGGAAAAACCTCGAAGTTTAGTTTGAACCACTGCAATGTACTATTTCCTTTTGTGCAACCAAAGGAAAATCATTTCAAATTAAGTTCAACGGCACAAACACCCAATAGGCACAAAGTGGGCATACCCTCCAGAAGTGCATCATTAAGTACTTATTTCACATGAGAGCATCAGCACCAAAGTGTGCTCCCCAGTAAAACTTCCCATTGAATTCAACATTAATTAGCATGGAGCATTTAACTCTTAAAAAAAAAAATTAATTTTATTTATAGCATGCTTCTAATCATGGCAATTTATCTGCACTAGCTTAATTCAGATGAAAAATCTTGCTCTCCTTATTTACTTGGGAACAAATTGTGATAGCTTTCTTCACAGTAAATAAAGCATTACACCATGAGAAGCTCTGCAAGTCACCAAACCCAAGATGCATGTATTCACTGTGAAGAAAAGCACCACAACCTGACTCTCATATTTAAAGATATCATGAAATTTAACAAAATGTTGTCTGCATCGAAGGCACAGGGAGACTTCAACTCCTGAAGCAATAAAAATACAAATACTGCAACAGGATTAATTAATGACAAAATTATGTGTTCAGGCATACTTTTGATGACAGAATTCAATTCCTAGAACATAAAACTGGCTCTGATGATTTTATGATTCCAGTAAAAATCACTGCTGTGTGGCCATAAAAATTGGGATGAAACATAAGCCTGAAAGGAGTCGATTCATATATATATTTGATTTTTATGTTTTCGTATAGATTGCAAACAGAAGACAAAAACTTTGACAAATAAAAACCAGAGTGTTTACCAGTGGGGGAAAAGGGTGAGGAGAGTTTTGTTTGGGTTTGTTTAATTGCTGTTTACTTTTTAACACCATCTTGCTGACCATTCAAGATTTCCTTTGACACAAAAGCTTGAAGGCATCCAATTTAGGAAAAAGACCATTTTATCAGTTGGAAGATGTTACTAAGCTTCTATAATTTTAACACAGGCACTGTATAAACAGCTCATAAATAAGTCACAGTATTGCCTAAGACTAAATGAGACGTATACTAGAAAGCATTAAATTACAAGCATACTTTTCATAGGACTTTTTGCTTTCTCATGGTATTCTTCTTGCTAACTGTGACTCTTGGCCTGAAAAGATCAAGAGCAGGCATCTGATTTGGAGAAAGAAGCATAAAAGTGTTCCAGTTTGTCCGTGAACAACATTTTCTTTCACTTATAAAATGCACTTCTCACCTTACATACTTCAACATATGCTATGTGAACATGTCTACCCTGAGAACAGTCTTACATAGTTACTGCCTCCATACATTGCCAGTGACTAGAAAAATACTCTAAACTCCCTGCTTCAGAAAGTCATTGGATATCCAAATCATAAATTTCAAATTCCCAGCTGTCACTGCCTAACTACGCCTTCTGCATTTCAGCTAAGTCATGCTGTATGACATTATCACTCTCTCACACTTCATAGCTTCTTCAACATTAACAGAAAAACCTGTGGGCCATCTCATATTTAGTATTTTTCACCATGTTTATCACAGTAGCAATTACTTCATCTAAATAGCTCTTATGAACTCACTCCTGTAAAATACGTTATTTTGTTTATTTCTTGTTTCTCTGTATTCCTCTCCATATTCAGTCTGCTTCTTCCTCTCAGTAATAGGGAATTTAGGCATGAGAGGGGGAAAAAAAAAAGTGATGTAACCTTTTCATATACCAGCTTATTACTTATTTAGGAAACTGGAATGATCTAACAAAGATCTCACCATGGAATTAAAAAAACAATACATTTGAATGAAAGGAGACCTTTCCCGCAACTCCTTTTTCCAAGGAACCATAAAGAAGCGTACTGATGATGGATTACCTGAAAGCCTGGAAACCCCAGCAGTGAAAAAGGAAGGAGTAGTAAATATTGGCAACATTATTAACAGGTGAAAGAAGGCAACTGCAGTAGGACATTATGAAAGTGTTTGCTCGGGGCTTTTTCCCTAAAGGTGACACAGAGTTCCATATTCTTCCCCTGGAATTAATGCAACTCATAACTTTGGATTGCATATGCCACACATTGATATAGATTCTGTACTTTATAAAAATGAAAATAAGCTAAGGAAAAACATGAGACCTCTATATAGGGAGCCCTCTTTCATAGGGTCATTGGCAATGCATCATCAAGTTTACCTACTGTCAAACCACCACATGAGATAATGTGGAGTCTAAAACTGGAGTTACTTCAAACATCCAGGAAAACGATGAGCAGTTTAACTCTTAAGTCCTATAACTAAGCAGTTTGGACCTTCACCGACAAATGAGGACTTACTTGCCAAGAACCCATCACAGATGCTATTTATCAAAAAATTAGTCTTAAATAAAACAAAGTACTGCAGTTTTATAATGTTGGGTTTTTTTTTATTTTTCTAATAAACTGTGTGTGTGTGTGCGCACACTGGCATACTCATGCAAACCCTAGTGGCTGTTACTCTGATTTGGGTTTGAATCTCTTAAACAAGAACCCAAGAAAAACACATCCTGTCCATGAACAGTAACCAGTATGTCTAGCTGAATTTATAGGCATGTTTAATATTAACTTTTTTTTAGGAAAAAAAAAGACCAGACATGAGTCATTCCTTGCACTTGTTCTGAAGACACTTCCTTCCTAGAAGGGCTTATCATTAAATTATGTAAAAATGAAATATTTGTAATTGTTATAAATAATTTATTTACATCTACACGTTCTGAAAGCCACCATTTTATATATGAAGTGGAAAGATTAGAAAACAAAACAAAACCCAGCAATTAGTCAGGGAGCCTTATCATCCAGGGGTGAACTGCATAAGGCTAAGACTGGAATAGGTCTCATCTGATGACTGTCGAAAACTAGATGTGTGACCTCACATGGTTTGCATAATTTATCTGCAATTCAATTTACCCAGTCTTAAAATGGGGAAAATTCTACTTACCTGGATTGCAGTTTGTCACCAAAACAGAATGCGCCCTAGAAATGCACGTTACCATACAGATACAAAGATGTTCATACACTTTTAAGTCTTCAGGATCAAGTGCTCTCCACTGGAACGTACAGAGTCTTTGCCATGTATTACTTGTTTGATGAATGTTTCAATCTTCTAGAAGAAAAAGTGACCCATTTGCTTGACTTACTGCCTGCTGAGAACATTAATACAGAGCTTCAAGTCTAATAAATGAATGAGCAGGGGACAAGCGGATTTTGCAAGTTTATTGCACAGTAGTTACATTACTTCTCAGCTAGCCAACCTTTAATGATATTTTTGAAAATAGATTACTTAACACAAATAGCATTTCCTTTAAATAATCATGTAAGTTACAAATTCTCTTTACAACTGAACAAATAAATTGAGCTGGGAGCACTCACTGGATCAAGCCACTCATTTCTGAGTAGCCTCTACAAACAAGGATTTGCCAATCTGCCAAAATCATTTTCCTACTCTGAAACTAATACCATCAAAATTGATAATACCACTCAATGTAAATTACAGATCCTGTATGTTACAAGCAGAAGGGTGTACCATCAGCTGGTGTAAATCTATACTGCTCTTAAAACCAATGGAACTACATCAATTTACAGCTGCTGAAGATTTGTCCCTGTGTCTGTCTTGAGCACTGATAAAACCATTGAACCAAACCCTGGACGCACTTCCAAATTTAAAGCTCCCATCGATCGTAGTGAGAGCGATGCCTACAGAAGAGATGGACTGTAAGTAAGCCATCCTAGAATTAGTGCACTTCACCACCACCCCCCCCCCCACCCCCCCCCCACTTCATTTTAAGTTTAAAGTTAGTTGTTAAAATCATAACCTGGGAGGAAGCCAAGAGCACAGTGGACTTCAAAACTCCTTAGGTTTCTTTTATGTACTCCAAGAAATTCTTCTTAATAACATCGATTTATCAGGCCAAGTCAAGTTTACTGTAATCATGCAAATATCCCCAGTAAAGCCCACAGGAAAAGCAGCACCATCAGGACAACATGATTTTGCCCACAGTTTTACTCCAAGAGGATAAAGTTTCAAAGTGACTGTTGTTCTCTCTCTGAGATCTATCATTGCACCTGCGTTAAAAATCTCATTATGTTTCCTCTAACATCATTATGTAATTTTTCCTTCATGGGTGCGATGCAGTGCAACACTTGTCTGAGCAACCCTCACTTGCACACTTAGCCCTGGGGCAGTCCAAAGGACTAACATATAGCAGAAAGAAGTGACTGCCCGAAAAAAGGTTTTGCAGGAGGGGTACTCAGCCATTTCTTAGACCACCATCCTATAAAACTGTAGGCAATAGAGAGAAAATACAGTTGTTTTCTAGAAGACATCTTTAATCAAGGCAAGTTTGTCTATATGATTCTGAGCACATGGATTGTTGCAGATAGCTAATTTCTGACTGCAGATACATGGAACTAAACAAAGCAGTTTTTCAGACGTATCTACATGCATCTTGCATGATAGCATACACTGTAGTTATCTATAGGTATTTTCCTTTACACATATATCGCAGGAGGTTTACAGCTGCTTGCATTCTGCGAGCATTACAGGCAACAATGATTTTTAATATCAACTGAATTAACTTTTAACTGCAAGGAATAAAACCTCAAAACTCCTGCTTCAGGAGGCTACCAATAAGAACATAAGTAGATCATCATTAAAACTGGTTAGCACCAAAAAAAAAAATAAAAAATTTTAAGATAGTCCTTAGCGCTACTCCACTAGAAGACATTTCAACATTAAAAAAAAATTAAAATTCTTCTTCAACTTAACCATACCCACATACAATCAGATTTATCAACAGCACAAAATCATTTCCTATCTACAGTTTGTTTCACACAACTTTTTTAAAGATTTTTTTTTTTTAAAAAAACACTCTTAGACACAACAAAACAGTTCGACTTAAAACCAGCTAATCGATCACCTTTCTGCACAGCTGCATTTTCTTTCATTAATGTAATAGAAATATTTGAGGGATTTCCGTTTTTACCTTTGCATTTTTCCTTTTCCAGTATCCATAACCAATCACCGCTCTGCTCTTCCATTATGCTTCGTATATTGCAGAGTGAGAAGCATCTTCATTAAATAGTATTAAAAATAGAACACACCCGATCTCCCCACCGGAGCATGCTCTGACAGTGCTGATACCACAGCTCTCAAGGTAACCATGCCCAGCTGGGAACTGAGAGGCAAAGTCAGTGCGAGATTAGCAATTTGCAAGCCTAATTGTGCACACAAACTTGCCTCGATCCGTGACGAAGACTGCTAAAACAAAAATCAGCGTGCAGTTAAATTATGCGACTGAAAAGTTGCAGGTCAGTTTACAGGGCTTTTTTTTTGTTGTGTTTTTTTTTTTTTTTTTTTTTTCCCCTCCCCATCACCCTCAGCTTCAATCGCTTTGTACTTGCCTAAAATTTACAGATGCCATTTAGAAGAACGCACACCGGGCATGCATCTAGCTCAGCGCAATGGTAGAGAAGTCAAACAGGTGATCAACAAACACTTGTGCTGCTCTTTAATGCCTTTGTTTCCCCTCTCGGCACATTTACAGCAATGTCACACGGCAGCGAGGTGAGTTTAAGCAAAACCGCACACACCTGGAAGCGCAAAGACGGGAGGGAGAGCGGAGGCGCAGAGACACACCTAGCACGGAAAAATGCACCCGAAATATGAGTGTGTTCCCCCCGCTGGCTGAAACGGTAAATGAATGCAAAAAAACACCCAAAATAAACAAACAAACAAACAAAACCCACCAAAAAACCCCAACAATTAAACAAGACTGCGCAATGGCTGCACTGGATGAGCACGTCTTGGTTAGATCTACAAGCGATATCGTTGAAACGCACACACAAGTAGGCAGAATTACGCTCAGCGGAGTAACATTAACCGGTTTTTTTATGAAATCAGACCGCTAGGATACCTAACGATACGACTGCAACTCCTGGGCTGTGATCCTCCTTCACTGCATGCAAAAGAAAAAGATGCTGAGGAAGCACCAAGTAGAGCAGTTACCCTCCAGCCGCCACCCTTCAGAACAATGCCGGTCACGCCAGCCCAGGCTTTCCCTCCAGCAAAGCACGGCAGTTTTAAAGCGCATCCCTCGATGCTGCTCACAAATCAGCGAGTAAAAGTTGGTTTGGGTTTTGGGTTGTTTTTTTCTTTTTTTTTTTTTTTTCTTTTGTTACAGTTGGATACATTTTAGCCAAAACGACCGCTGGGAGGAGGTCGCCCTCCTCCCGCAGCTCCCCTCCCCAGCCTCAGCCCGCTCTCCGGACACGGCTCCGAGGCGAGGGCACCGCCGGTACCCGCAGACCCAGCTCCGGCCGCCCCACCGCCGCGTTCCGACCCGGCGGAGGCCCCGGCCCCGGCCGCTCCCGCCGAAGCGCCCCCGGCCACCGCCGGCGGAAACTTTGCGAAGGCGCCGCCGCCCTCCGCGGGGGCTGGCGGCCGCTCGGACCGCGGCACAGCCCTCCGCGCCGTACCTGGCCGTCACCGCCTCCACCCCGCCGCTCCGAGATCCCGTGCGAGGCTCCGGCTTCAGCACCGATGTCATCCTGCCCCACTAGACTACGAATGATATCCCTTTTTCCTTTTTCCCTCCCCTCCCTCCCCCTCTGGTAAATACCACATCTTAGAGTCGGAATCCTGCAGCTGCTATAAATAATTGCACATCGCACGTAATAACCGCAAGCCCCGGCTCCATGCACAGCTCCTATTTCCCTCTCCCTCCGCTTCACATGCTCAAGCCGCCCTGACCTCAAAAATTAAAAGATCACGGGGAGGGGGGAAGGGAGGGGTGGGGGGCGAATGACTCCAACGAAATGACAGAAGACACATGCTGGAAGGAAAAAAAAAAAAAAAAATCGCAACAACAAAGAACATCACGCCACACAAATGTCTACAGATGCTGCTTTGGCTGTTTTGGGGTTTGATTTGGTTTTTTTTCCTTTTTTTTTTTTTTTTCTTTTTACCTTGCCTGTAAACGGGATCTGCCCCCCAGCGTCTTGGTGGCTCGGGTTATTTGTTTGTTTGTTTGGTGGTATTTTTGGTTGGCTGGTTTGTTTATTTGGCTGCAGGTATGCTGCTGTTACAGTACAGTGCCTGTCTTCCTGAAAGACATGGTCTCTTCCTCCGCCTCCGCCTCCGCCGCGGGAGGAGATCCGCCGCGGCGCGGTGCTGGCCGGGCGCGGTGGCCGCGGCCGCCTCCCGCCCGGGGCCGCCTCGCCGCGCCTCTCTCCGCGCTCCGCTCGCGTCGCCCGGCTCCGCCGGGGGGTGTCTGGGTGGGGGGATAGGGTGGGGGGGTCTGCCGTCGCCTGCCCTGCCTGCGGCGCTGCCTGTCCTCGCCCGGGGTGCCTCTCCCTCGGTGCCTGGCCGCAGCCGCTCGCTCGCTCGCTCCGCTCCCTGTCTCCGCCCGTGCTCTCTGCGCCGCGCTGCCGGCCCGCACTGCCGCGCTCGCAGCCTCGCCCGCTCCCTTTCTCTCTCTCTCTCTCTCTCTCTCCCCGCCCACGCGGCGTGGCGCGCCCCGGGCCGCAGGCAGCTCCGCGCCGGCTCCGCGCCCAGCGCTCAGCGCCGCCGCCCCGGCTCCGCGCTGCCGGGGCCGCGCCAACGGCCGCCTCGCACACAGGAGCCGCCTCACGGAGCAGCCGCCGCCGCCATCGCGCCACCGACGCCCCCACCCGCCCCCTCCCGCCTTGCCCCACCCCACCCCACCCCACGCCGACGCGCCGCCCGCTGACGGCGCGGCCCGGCCCGGCTCCGTGGGGGTCTGTGTGTGGCGTGGGGGTGCCCGTCTGTCCGTCCGCGTCCGTCCGTCCGGGTGGCGTCCCGCGCCGGCCCCTCCGGCCACGCTGCTCCCCCCTCCCCGCCAGCCCATCCCCAGCCAGGAGCAGAGACAAAGCGCCCGAGCAGGGCTAATGAGGAGAGAAAGCTCGTTAATCTCCTCCGGCTCCTTGTTATTTGCTCCCACCCACACCCCGTCGCCCCCAACCCTTCCCCCCCCCCCCAAAAAAAAAAAAAAAAAAAAAAAAGACGGAAGAAAACGGGCCCTTGACTCCGGAGGACAGCTTTAGTGAAGGCCTGGGGAGGCTGGTTTCAGTTATTATTTTTACTGGTGAAACCTGACAGCATCCGCACTGATCAGCCGAGCTGCTGAAAGGGAGGGGGGGGGAAAGACTGCAGCAGATTTTGGGAGGTAGCGGATGAGCTACTTAAAATGGGGCGCATGATCCCCTTCGCCCTCCCCTCCCCCTTTCCCAGCGTGTCTCTGTCTAAGGATCTGGCTTGACGGTCCTTCTCCAGGAGCCTCGCTGCTCCCCATCAAGGCAGAGGGAAACAGACATATCGCCAGGACGCACATTTCCAATCCATAAAACCCCTGCTTTGCGTTTCAAAACCGAGCCTCGTTTAACCCGATTGAATACATCCAGGCATTCATTCTGCACCCAGCCGAGAAAAGGGCATTTAGCTCTTTGCTAGGTGGCTATTAATATGCAGTAAAATTATAGCTGTACAACGCCAAATGTAATTGCCATAGATCATTTAGAGCAGATCCAGCAATTCAGCTGCTGGAAATGCATGCTCTGTGAATAACCATGCATCTGGTACAATGCCCTCCACTACAATAACCTGAAAGGAGACAGAAGCGTCTGGTACTAGCTGCAATTAGTAATCCTATAGATGAAAAATAAACAGTCAATAAGGACAAAGCAGCAAGGTCCTATGAAATATAGCGATCATTTCTGTCTACAGCAATACGAGTAACCCAACTCCCACAGACAGACAATTCTTCTTTCAAACATACAGTTAAAAATGCACTCCTTTCATTACGCGCTTTCAGAAAGTCCTTGTTACAAAAGACGCCACAATTAACTCGTGTGCCAGTCAAACACAGACAAATAAACAGAAGGCTTGGGGGGGGGGGGGGGGGGGGGAATGTGCTTTAGCAGGTATTATGCCAGCACCCCTGGAATCCCTCTTTCCCCTCAGAAGCAAACACCTGCTTTTACCAGGGACCGCTGACTGGCATCAGACTGGAAGAATACAGCGGGCAATGAACCACAACAGGGTGTGCATTAGCAGGCTCGTGGTGCACGCCTCGAGTGATCAGAGGCATTCAGCCAGGCACGCCAAAACCTGTTCTGCTAATGCACCTCCTGATGGGCCTTACTCCTAGGACAGTCGCGTGTGGCTCCATCTACTTTTAATTTCATTATTTAACATATCCCCACACTGTGTGCTACAAGTCGCACCTGAAAACAAAAAAGACTGGCAGAAAGGCTGTAAATGTCACCAGCGTGCTACAGCTGGCGAGGGGAGAAGGAAGGATCAGTTTTTTGCTGCTGAAGTGTTTCTGTCAGCTGTCTCCACTGTGAACCAAAGCTGATTTTCCAAAATGGTTATCAAAACTATTTTGGACATGCACCTGAAGTGCAGAGGACCTCACCTGGCTGCTGCAAATCACCTCCTCCCTCCCAAGCAGGGTACCCGGCTATGGGGAGAGAATGCAGCCTGCCCCGGGATGTTAAAGCAGTACTCACTCATGCCTTCACTAGACCACCTGCAACTCACCTGCAAGGGGGAGAGGGGGTGAGGGGAGTGAATGTTTCAAAAACCTCACTGCGGTCACTAGACACAACGAACATGTAAACCAGCCATGTGTCCACAGCGTGTCTCCCACCGTTGGGATACTGGAGGATCTTCAGAGTGGGAAGCGCCGAAGCTATACGTCAGATCTGTAAGTAGATAAAAATTCATCCAAGCTGTAGTCCTGACAGTTCACTCCACTCTCCTGTGTGGCGGGCTCTGCTTGGGGCAAGTTCCCAAATGCCAAAAGATGTCAGCTACGGCAACACCAAAGGAAATACTCAGGAAAAAAAACCAGTACCACCCCAGTATCATGCAAACTGGTATTTCAGGTCAGGATGGTGAACAGCATCAAACACAGCATGTACAAAGAGGTGACATTGCCTCCCTTTGTTGAGAACTCACCTCAGACCTTCTTGGAGTCAGATATGAATCTCACAGAACGTGCATCCTACATCCCCTCTTTAGGACTTTTCTTAGCAGAAAGAAAAATCACAATCATTCTGCAATCATAAAATCTAAGAGGTGGGGAACCATGGCAATGGTTTGCTGCTGCCTGTGCTGACATGCACAGGGATAACTGTCCATTTAAGCCTCATGGAATTCAGCATAAGCTGTGTGTTTAATCAGAGGCAGAATTTGATAAAATCTTTAGACCTCCGACACCTTTTTCTGTCTGTTGCTTCGCCAGACTTTGAGGGTAATTGGGGGGGAAAAAAAAAAAAAAAAAGACACAAGACCTACTTTTCCAAATACTTTCTTACTTTCTTGAATAAAGCATTTCATTAACCCCTGGCACATGCTTTCTAGTTTCTAGGACTCTGGTCTTGCAAAATGCCCTTGCGCAGTAGGACCACCCTACAGCAGTGAAGCATACATGCACTATACGTACACAAAATTCCAACAGGCAACATCAAACGCTTCAGCTCAAGGTATTTTTGCAGAATGACAACAGATTGTATTACTTGTTCACTGGGAGCACACTTGCTACGTTATCTCAATTTCACTTAGAAATTAAAAAAAAAACGTTAGTGGGCTCTTAAAAACCGACATCGTATCGGAAGTATGTGATGTCGGCCAAACGCAGAACTTCATGCAGTTCTGCAGTCGCAAGGGTTTCCTGTAATAGAAGGCATGCAGTGTTACTTAATACATGAATAAAAGCTTGTATGACTGGTTGCACATGTCTTCTGCCCCTAGTAATTTTTTTTTTTTTCACTGAAACAAAGCTAGCATATAAAGTCTATTGTGCTTTGGAGTTATGGAATGATTGAGATTGAGGCGTAACAGTATGATAAACTAACTGTTGATGTATTTTGTCATAATCTTCTGTAAAAGACATCAGTCTTCGTTGGGGTTTTTTATTTTTAAACTTTTTTCCATCTTTATGTCCTACATGTTGCAAACAAATTAATCATGCATAATTTGCAGATGGACTTAAAAATACTGCGCTTATATTTAAAATGGCACTTTACAATATGTAAATATAGCCAAATTGCTCTAGTTTCAAACACTTCTCAGGAATAGCTGAAATATTTATTCCAGTAACATCATCACAAGTAAAGGAAAATGAACCAAGCAATTTGTGTACAGCTTGTACTGGTAGCTCAGGTTTGATATAAAAATGAAGCTTTATGCTATTCCCACTGAAGTCAGTGAGAATTTTGCAGTGGACCTCATTAGGATTAAGATCAGGTACCTAAATCTAAGGCACTCTTTGGAGGAAGATCAATGAACAACCCTTTAAAAATATAATCTGTTGCTAGAGGGGCTGAGGAAGGTATTTTTTTCCCACTAAAAGCAAAGTATCATTTCTTTGTGTTTGACATTTCAAATCCCCTCTTAGTTTCTCTTAGAAATCCCAGAGCGTTTGATGTGCCATATCTGTGTATCTTGAAAAAGATATTCCAGTGTGGAGTTCCTCACCCCACAGAAAAAAAAAAGTTGTCTGATCCCCTCTAAGACCAGAAACTGTAGCTCCTGCTCAGCTGTGACTCTCAAAAGATGAGCAGGAATATGACCCCTAGCTTTGGCAGCTAGCATCGGTGCAAATGGTCTCTCCTGTTGTAGCCTTTTCCCTAATTTATGTTTATAGGCAGGTGGACTGGGGAAATTTCAGGTCACAGTGTTGGAGGGACAGTGAACTCTTTCATGGGCTAAAAGGGTGGCTGGCAGCTCAAGAAATGGTGTCCACACAGACGCCTCAGCCTGGTATCCTTATGACTCAGTCATGTTGCAGACAACATTCAAAGAGCTATGACAGGTTGAGAAATTCAGGCAGCAGGCAGCTCTCAGTTGCTCTGGACGGAAGCCCATCTTTGATGTAGGATTTTAGCATTGTGGTATTTTTTATAATATATACGTGTGGCGTGCATGTTAGGGCAAAGAGACCAAACAAACAGTGGTGACTAAGAGAAAGAGCAGTAAGAAGAGAGAATCAGCAAGAACGTTGTGAGCTGTGGTGTTAGGATGGGCCAGAGAGGAAATGGTGAGAAAAAGAGGAGGAGGGAGAGTCCCAGGCAGGGAATGGAGCAAGTTGGTTATCCTGAGAGCTGTGATTCATTGTGGAGAACGTGCACTACCTACACATATTAGAGTACTGTAGGGAAGAAATCAGGCTGAGGAAATTCCGAAGTCTTTCCATAGGATTTATGAGCTTTAATAATCCAGCGGCTTGGGGTCACCTAAGAGCCCAGGAACTGCTTGGCTCACAAGTATGAGTGGCTCTAAGGAGACATATGACAAACACAGCATCTGCAGGAGAGTAGTTACAGTCCTCATCATAGGAGCCATAAGAATCACAAAGAGCTTCACTAGCACAAACCAGTTTCCCATCAAGGTGTTACCAAAGGAAAGTCTTTATTGCAGCCCTTTGTCTAAAGGAAGGTATAAAAGCACAGCTTTCCTCCCAGCACACCTAGACACCAGACAAGCTTTGGTGACAATTTTCAGGTACGACGGTAAAATGTGGGTAATACTGGCTTTCATGGTGCCTGTCTCACTGCTAAACCATCACTAGACCTACCTCTGCCCTTGTATCGCCACAGAAGGGAAGCCAGGGGACTAGGGAAGTTCATGGGTGAGCAAGTAAATCCAGGAAATGACAGAGAGGGGGAAAAAAAAAAAAGCAATCTCAAGAGGAATCCCCATTTGCCTTCTAGAAATCCTGCCAGAACAATATTAAGAATAGCAGTAAAGCATGCTTATGGAGTTGTAGGCTTGGTTTAACATTCAAAACCACCAGCAGTATATTTTAAAGACGACCATCTTCCCAGCTATAAGTAGGCAGAGAACAATCATACAGACTGTGAGGTATTTCAGTTCAGCTATTTATTTCATGTAGTGAAGGAATCTGGGTCTTGGTAATGCTCAGCAGCACATCTCTGTTCTGTATTTCGGTCAGGGCACATAGATGCAAACCAGTGCAATGTCTGCTAAATAAGCAGTGCCGCTGTGTAGATTGGATACCATATGAAAACCTAGAGAACAAAGTTGGGAAATTATTTGGAGGTGAAGAAAAGAAGACTTGCTGTGCTAATCAGCCCCTGTAATCCAGAGTACACACCAACTACCAACTTCTCCCTTGGAAATTTCCCTGAACATGTCGCCCTCTTAACTTTTGTTTCTAGAACATCTAGTCTTCTCTGAAATGCATATTTTGAATGTAACAGTTTAAGAGAAGGCTCCCACTGACATCCAGCCCAGACCTACCTTGCAGGTATTTATCACAAATAACTCTATACTACACTAGTACGTTGATACTCTTCCACCAGATACCATTTTTCAGTTTTCTTTTAAAATTTTTTAAGACTAATATTAAACTTCTCCCATCAAAATCTCTAGAAAAGATCCTGGCCACAGCATGTGTGTAAGTTGGATGCATTGCTTTCCTGCTGCTCACCCTACCTCCCTGCAGTATGCTCTGAGGCTCAAACTGGCCTAGAAGCCACAGCTCTGACCTCCAATGAGCAGAACACAGACATATATTAACCCCGGGACTTCAAGCTTTCCTGCCGACTACAGGGTCTAAATACTGACTTGCGTTTGAACTATAATACAGAGGAAGCCAACTGGCAACCTCCCAGAGAGAGTGGCACTGGCCTTGACTTCTCTGCAGCTGCTCCCACCTCAGAACTCCTCTGGATGCAACTGGAAGGCTGGGTTGCTGATTTAGGACCATAAACATGAAGTGACAGAGTTCAGTACACCACTATGAAGAGGCTTAGAAATTATTGCCCTTTTAGGATCCCCAATCCAAAGTCTACTTGTAGAAGAAGGCTGGGCTTTATCTTTGCTAAGCTCACAATCGAGTTGACAGAGATACTGCCTGAGTCTAAAAAGGGTGAAAACAGCATGGTGACTTCAAGATGTGGCCACTAGTATTGTAGATAGTCACATCTTAAACGCTGTTGTACCAGGAATAATTAAAGAGAAGTCTGCAAAAATTACTTCTTACCTAAACATGGATGAACCTGCCAGATCACAAACATAATTCTCAAAACCTGTAATCTATACACAAATTGATATAAAGGTTGGAATTGCACTAAAGGTAAAAAGAAGAAAGGCTAGTTCTTATTCTGTACAATAGTGACCATCTACCTCCTTCCCCCATATTTATTAACCTGTTCAGTCAGAGAAGCAGCAAACAGCAAGCATCAGTCGTGAATGCTGCTCAGGAGGAGATAAGGAGACCCTTCACAATAGAGGGAGTTAAAAGCATAACATAATTTGCTGGTAGATTGGTTCCCCTCACAATCCACGTGAGATGAAGTAGTTGCCCCCTTTAAGGCCACATTGTGCTTTATGGGAAAACAGTGTGTGGATGTGCCAAAGAACAGGAGCAACCGGAAAAAAACAAACCAAACCAAAGACCCCAACCTGCACTAAATCATGCTTTACAAAGCCAGCCTTTTACAAACTACTGGAGGCAATGTATCTGACAGCCTCTTTTTACAGCTTATGTATCATCACATTAATTTTGTTTATGCTCAGTAGAAATGTCCAGAAAAGGCATAGACATAACCATAATTTAGCATAGTCAGTGTGACTCTACTTTGGACCGCCCTACCCAAAGATCCCAACAGTAGCAGCAGCCCTACAGTAATCCGAGAATAATGCCTGCTATGTGTCATTTGAAACTCCTCTCAAATTCTGTCAGTAGTGATAAAACTAGCAAAAATGTGGCCTTTGTCATGCAACTGGGGGGTCTTAGAGGTTTTTCAAGGAACTATGGGTTAAAATCCTACTGAAGTAATCATTTGACAATGCGTGGGGATTGCTACGTTGCACTGGCCCAATGGGCTCTTTATTCCCCCATCTAACTGCTGTTACAACCTTAGCACGTGCCCCTTACCTGTGAGCAGAGCATACTGCTTTCCAGCACACCCTCACCTCCCCACTTTCACTCATTTGGGACCACTGTTCATTTCCTAAGACTCTTAGCAGAATATGAGTTTGATCAGCATCAATTTAGCAATCTGCAGTGTTTCTCTTGAACACTTTGGAATCAACTTCTGTGTTGGCTGCAGAAAAGAGACAGTAAAGAATGAATGACTGCTTCTGTAAAAATTAGGTCCATTCAACACAAAGTGATGGGGGCAGTATGAAATCCCACAGCTCTGTACTTCGTGGACAGAACGCAAAGACAGATACTTAAGCTTCCAGCACTTTGAGGTCTTGGACCTTTCAGGTCTTGCAGTCTTAAGCATAGTTATTTCTCAGTCATTGCCCTTAAAATAATGCAGTTCTCCCAAATTTTCTCCAGCTGCCTTCTTTTTGTTTCGCCTTGCCTTATCCCCTAGACATATTTAAATTTTCCTTTGTTTAGAATCTACATTTTTTCACGCCCTAAAATTACAGCCTTTGCAATGCGCAATACTGTAGAAAGTCCCTTCATTGAAAGAACAGAACATGGTACAATTTTAGCATCATATAATTTCCTGCATAATTGTTAAATCGCTTTCTTCCTTTTCTCCCTCCCCCTCTCTTCTTCTTTTTTTTTTTTTTAAAATTTTTTTATTTTTTAAAGGAAAGAAAGATTCAAAGTACATATCCAGAGAGAGAGACAGACAGAAAACTTAACAGCCTTGTAATACCATGCTACATTGCACCTCACCTTTATTGCAACAACAATCTTGCATCAGTGACAAGACATTCCCTATCTCTTGCTTCGGTCACTCAGCGTTGGACTCTGTACTCTGCAAGGCACTATTGGTTCACAAATGCAAACCTCCTTGTGTGTTTGTGACATTGTATTCCCAAATATCACATCATAAAAATATTAAAATAAAACTGTTCATAACATTTTCCTGTGCACCATCTGGGCCTTGCAAGAAAGCTGACATTATCTGTCAAACTAAAGATAACCACATTTTCTCTCTTTTGTATCGTTAATGTTTGTCATCGCAAATTTCACTTTAATGCTCCAATTACATTATGACATTCTTATAAACTGAATGGCACTAATGACTTTCATTATTATTTACACACTTCTGTAATTATAAGGCTCTCCCTCTCATTCACAACATGTTCTCCCTCATAACACTCACTCTGATATAAAGCTAATGAATTTTAAACTTTCTATTACACAAAAGCTCATGATTAATTACCCAGCTTCCCAATCTCTTTATGATGCATAATACAGGGCTCTCCTGCAGTGATGCAGCAAAGGGAGAGAAGTATGGAACTTTTATTCCCTCCTCAGTGAAAGCAAATAGAGAGATAAATAGAGTATCTTTCTCTTTAAAGCGGCACATGCAAATTTAATTGAAAACAAATATACATCAAACCATTCCTCAGGAGAAATCTAAATCTCTCTATATTAGCAGCATGTAGTAAACAGGATAATAATGGCTATTATTATCATCTTTAATTTTTCATGACAACAATTTTTTAATCTAGTTCAAGCAAATGAGACACTAGAAGTAAAAATACATGGCTTTTACATAAGACATCTTAGTGTTGTATTCTGTATCACCAAGATCAACTATTTATGTCGTTTTAATTATTCAAAATACCGGACTCCTCCACTGATAAAAAAGACAAGACAAAAAACCCCAAGGTTGCGCCACACCAGATGAAGGGCAGTCGTGACAAATATAAATTACTGCACTTCAGACTGACAAAGGTAATACAATAAACCAGAGCCTAGAAGACTTTGAAAGACATTATGGGGGCACTGAACAACCTAGCAATGAAATTCAGAGCTCAGTATTTAAGCACTGTTACAGGCTGCAGTCTGCACAAGCTGTACATGTCTCAATGCCTGTGCTGCCAACAGAAATTGGATTCCCGCAGCCAAATGTAGATTTACTGACAGCCACGGGGAAAAAAAAAATGGGTTAATTAAAAAGTGTGGCTACTCTTACCCCATTTACTGGCTGGTAAACTTGACCTTAAGATTACGGGGAACATGTTCATATAAAAAATTTATTTCCTGACATTCCAAGGAAAGTTCCCTTTTATGCCTCTCCCCTGTTAGTAAAGCAGGAGCCAATATCTATGCAAATATATACATTATTGAAATAGGGATAGAGTCCCAAATGGGACAAAAGCACTTGCTGTCATTACTGAATCAATGGATAGCCAGCTATGAATGACATATTCACTTAAACCAAGCACAAGACACATAGAAAGATGAAGATTCATTTGCCAAAGCCATTTACCTATGTGTTACCTTTATATTAACTTCTACTGCTGATCTGCTGCTGGAAGAGGTAAGAAAATTGGCTTTGTTGTAAAGAAAGACTGTTCTCTTTCAAATACAGTTTGTTTTCTTTTTAATAGTATATGCTTTAAATTTCTAAACAGTTTCCAGTGTCACAGAAAACCCCAGAGGCATATTAAATAATTCCCTGGAAGTTCAGTATAACGTGATGATACAGTGTAGTTTTGGCTCTGTGAAAATTCGGGGAGATGGTAACAATACTTCGGTTTGCTTTTGAACACCTCTTGATGAGCATGGCAACTATGTGATTCTCCAGAGCAAACATCTTAAAAAAAATTTTCTCGGGGCCTGATCCAAGGCCCACAGAGTAAACTACATGATCATCCTACTGTCTTCAGTTAAGGCTGCTACTCATCAGCATTTCAGTTATCTGAATTATAAAGCTCCCTAACATCACAGAATGTTCTGTAGTTAAAAACAAAACAAAACAAAACAAAACAAAACAAAAAAAAAAAAAACAACCCCACAACCAAAAACAAACGAAGGAATTGAAAATCAGTCCTTCCATTCCCTTTAATGTTGTCTTGCATGCTGTGTATCCTACAAAAAGTTATTTAGGAGTACATTATAGAGCAAAAAGTATAAAATACTTCTATAATTTTTTAAAATTTGTAGCTAGAAACCAGGCTTTAGAGGTCAGGCGGGCTCTTGGCAGAAATTTAACAAATAGCAGAGATGGAGGAAAGAGAGACAGATGCAGAAAAAGACTAGGTCTCAGAATAACATTGCTTTTCTGATTCTAATAAAGTTCCTCGGCTCAGCATTAAAAAAACCTGGCAACTTCTGTGCTATTCCAGCTTTAATCAACATGTGATTCAGGGATTTACCATTTGCCCTTAGATATTGTATAACTGCTCTGTGTAAATAGATACGAGTGCTCCTGAAATCCGTTTTTCTCAAGATTCATCTGCTTTCTGTGGCTATTGCAGTTCATCTTTTGTTGCTGACTCCAGGGTCAAGAGCACTGGACTAAGATATCTATAGGATATGTAAGTTTAGGTTCAAAGCCTCCTGATATTTTTGGCAGAGAGTGTCAGGCTTTCACAAGGGGCCAGATTATGCTCCTCAGTCACATTTACATGTCCATGAAGACATTTCAGAACAATCCTGTTGAAAGTCAATTGAATGCACACACACAAAAAGTCCTTTGAACAGCATAAGAGACATCCTATGCACTCTTGAAAGATTAGACCGTGACCCTAACCTCGAGGTTTTTTTGTTGGTGGTTTATGTTGCAGATAATCTTCTTTAAAATACAGTGAATAATGAACCACAGTAGCTGTTAATCTTGATGAGTGTTTCCATGTAAAATAGTTCCTGTGTTTAGACACATTAATCATTTTCCAATGTTACCCAGGCATAATTGTACTTTAAAGAAAATGGTGTAGTCCTTGGACTTCTTCGTGCACTTGACTATTAGTAATAGCACTTACACAAAAGAAATGAGACATCACAGAATAAGACACAAACATAATAACACAGTCGAGCTAATCTTTATACAAAGATGTTAAAACACCTGGAGAAGGTTGATAATAAAGTCAGAATAGGTAAAATTAGTCACACTTTAGCAAGTGGCATGAAGGTTTGCAGTTACAATTTCATGGCCTATTCCTAATGCAGACCAAACTCGTGATAACATTACATCCCACAGGATCAACTGATTAATATGATAATTAAAAGATAAATGTATTTTAATGACATATGGCAGTGGTTCTCAGCCTGTGGTCTGCAGAACCCTGGGGGGCTGTGATGTTGTCACAGGGGGTCTGTGAAAGCTCAAAGCAGGGGTGGGGAATGTCCAGCCCAGAAACATCTGGTCTGGCCCGCGGCAAGCACTGCGCCTCCTTTTCCCACAGCCCCCTCCCTTCAACGCTCCTCTCATACTCACGCCTCTCCTTCCTTCCTTCCCCCCAAACCTGCCCTAACGTGCTAGTATATTTGTGCTAGTACGGTTGGTGGGCCCCACTTTAACTAGGCAGTTTTTCTCTTCAAGACATTTTCTTGACCCAACAGCCCTCTTTAGGGCCACAACAGGGCTGAAGTCTCTTCCTCCAAGTGGTGGCCCTGGACCCATAAAAAAAATATATGGTGACTGAGCACAGTCAAACAAGGGGGGAGGTGGGGAGAATTGTAAAAACTTTTCATCAAATTTGAATATAAAATTTGGCATCAAATTTGGAATTAACATGTTAAAAAACCGTAAGATGGCCCATCTGAGCAAGAAGAGTGTTGATGCTATTGTTTTAAATTCATATGACATCATTGCAATAAAGATATAATAGGAGAGTGTGCATTAACAGATTAACTTATTTCCCCTTCTCTCCAAATTTGAAGACCCTTCATGAAAAAATTGAAATAAATATTTGATGCAGTCTAGTGTTTTAAATCTTGAATTAAGTCTTGGTAGTCCATGGCCACAAAAGGTATTTAAAAGGGGTCCATGGTGAAGGAAGGATTGAGAACCCATGACATACAGCATTATCCTTATGCTGTATAGCTTTCAACAATATTTTTGTTTATTTTAATATTTATATCATGAAATTCTAGTTGTTTAAGATAATTAAATGTATGTATATCACCACATTCCCCCAAAGAGGAGTTAGACACATGTCCTCCAAGATTCTGTTTGAAGAAGAAAAGATTTATTAAACAGCTTGAAAGTGAGATAGACATGGTGAACAGGAGCCTTGTTTCAAGTCTGTAACTCTATTATGTGGCCCTGTGATCCACTGCTTATATGAGTATGTGAGGCATGAAGCCTTCTCCCTCTCTTCCCTTTTCTGTCAATGTCAGGAGAGCTTCATGGCTCATAGAAGTAGATGATGGAAAGAGGAAATGTTTCATAAGCCTGGGGATAGGGCAGAGAGAAAGGTGAGATGCCACTATGAAAAGTAATTAGTGGCAGTAGGGAGTAATCTGCTGAAGCTTGTTCTTACAATTCATTTTGTTGTTACACGCTATATGAGATCTCCACAGCCCAAGAAAGATGAGCCATGCATCACCTGAGAAATCTGCATGTGAAGCAACATCATTAAGCAGGAGCCAGGTCTTGACTTCAAATATCAGGGCTCTAGATCCTGATTCTACCTTTTATTTAGTGGAAAACTTTGAGCAATTCAACCCATCTCCCGGAGCCTTTGTTTATTCTTCACACCTGTTTCTTCTGGTCTTTCTTGTGGGTATTGTAATTCTCAGGAAACTCATAATGAATTCATCATTATGAGTTTACATAATGGCAGTCTGTAAAAAATGTAACATCCTACATCCCAGTCTGAAAACAGTCTCATTGAAGACAATGGGAATTTTACACCGATCTCAGCAGCAATTTTGTTTGCCAATAATGTAATCTGTATGTATTCTTTTGAAATGTTTTGTACTGATTAACACAGTTTTTAAAAGCACAAACAATAAATTATTCATTTTTATTTATAAAGTGGTTAGAGTAAACGTTTATCACAGGCAGAATATTTTCATACAAATCAGAATACTTAGAAAATAAGCCAAAAAAACCCCAACAGATCAGCTTTTCCCTGTATTATAAGTGTAATTATTTTCCTATAAACATAAACAAAACTGGGAACCTCTTTCCTGAAATGCCTAAGAAAAGAGATGGGCCTTGCAGACCAAGAATGCCAGTGAACCCCATACAAGACAGTGCCTTCATGGAGAATATCTCACTAATAGCAGACCTTTATTAAAGGCACAAGTGCCTTGCACTGTTTATAATGCAAGTATATTGGACAAATGGTACTAAATTTGCAGGAGTAAAATTACAAAGCGTACCAATGTTTGATAGAACTCTGCATCATTTGGGGACCCAGATGAATTTGATTCAGGAGAAATCAAGGTAGACCCAGACATGTGGAAATACTGCAGATAAGGTCCTTAAGTCCTTGTACCCCGCTATGGAGAAAAACACACACTAGGGAGATTAATCTTGGAGAAAAAAAAAAAAAAAAAAAGTGCTGCAGTAAAATCTTAGCTGTACAAGTGATTTCTTCTTGTGTCTATCATTCTTTCTATTTGTACAATACTTGTATTTTCTGTGTCCTGACTTCCTCCTACCAGGAGCTGGCAGCTTTAAAGATTGACCACAGGGATGAGGCAGGCACCCAGCCTTGCATACCTGAGCATCACAGCCAAAAGTGGTGTGCTTATTTCCAAAACAGCAGCGGGGAGTCATAGCACAGCCACCAGTAAAAGCATCACAACCCCCTAAATAGCAGAGCTCTTTCCTTTTAATTGCAGTGCCCAGCAATTTTTTCAAGGGTGAGTATTTCTTCAGTGTTCCCTATAGGCCTTTTGTCAGCTTCTGTGCGCTCTTGGTGTTTTGCTGATGCTCCTCAGCAAACATGATGATAGGTGGGAAAGCCATACATATCCATGCATCCATTTGAGAAAATGGGCAGAATTAAAAACAGTCTTTCGATGCCAGTCTTCTCCACGACTTTTATTGAACACCTGTAAGGAAGGTGGCCGACAGCTGCCTCATGTCTAGAGCAAGATGCCATGCTAAGAGGGCGAGAAAAATTAGATTTTCCAGTGATGCTGGACTCCACTCACAAAGTGTGAGGGTAGCATACCTTGTAGATCCTCAAGCTTCATGATTTATGCTTTCTGCCTCTTCTCCATTACCTCAATTACCCTTCACCTCAAAAGTAAGCTCTTCCAGACTCTCTTTGCCCTTCTGCTCCTTCATGTTCCTGTCCCCTGTCCCATGCACTCCCCTTTCTCCTTTTCCCTCTCTCCATATTCATGCCAGAGGGTATATCATGATGAGGTTCTCTAATCAATTGTCTGACTCATTGCCTTATGGCAGAATATTGTGATGGCTAATGACTAATAAGACTGCAGGAATTCCAAATGTCATCTTATTAGATCTTACACATTGCCTATTAACCACATTTTAGCCTTACCAGGATTAGCTGGGTAGCAAAATAAATCAGTAAGATTTAGCACAGTTAACTCACTTCTTAGCAGCTGATTTCTATTTATAGGTATAGCCTAAATAAAACAGCATAGGACAAAGTATTTCCAAACTGAGAAATGCTCCATTTGTGAACAGCTTTTCCTATGATACTCAGTGTTCATTTGCACAGTGAATGACAAAAAATAGTGCTTGAAACTTCTTCATTCTTGAAAGATGGGAATTGATATTTACACTCATATTATGATTCACTATAAAAGAAGAAATGTGTGAAACTGCCAAGACAAACAAATACTGTTAGATGCATTTTGTTTATTGATTTTTATTTATTCATCTGAAACACTTTTTCTTCCGCATTGTAATTTTGCAAAGTAAAGGAGTTGCATGGCACATTTTCTCTCTGCAACTCCTGTGTCCCTGCAACTGAAGTTAATATTTGCCTTTTCAGTGAAATGCAGTTATTCTGTGATAGCAAATAAGTTTTATTTTAGATTGATATGAAAGCAACATACTTACTTTGAATAGTAAGAATTTTTCACACTGATAAGGAATTATCACAAAAAGAAACAAGAAAACACAAGGAGAATTGTAGATGATTTTGAAGCCTGACAATATGTAGAGGATGCTTTGCAATCCTAATGATGCCTAAACATGTCCAGTATTATTTACAGACACATACATTAGTTTTCTGTTATTCTTTTCTTGACACACTCATGTATAAAGCGTGGAACTGCAGCCATTCTCACCCTTTTGCCTTTTTCAAATTCCTGTGCTGGCATGAAGAAAGAACTTGCTAATAACAGAGTTTTGATACTTGTCTGGGCAATCAACTGTTACACTCCTGCAGTTCGACCATTCCTGAAATTACAATAATATTTGACCAGTTGTCTTGCAAAAAACAACAAAATATTGACAAATAAAACAAAAAATATCGACATATTTCCCAGATAATCCATTTATAAATACTCACTGATGCCTTCTTGATCAACTCATCTGGTCACCTTGCTACTGACACTAAAATGACACTGATGTGAAATAAACATCCTCAGAGATATTGTGAGAAGGGTAAAGTTCCAGGGAGTGCCATTCTTTTTGTTGTTGATTGTCAATGAATTAACAAGAAGCATTATCTTGGGTATAAAAGAACAGAGCCTATAGCTAGGGAAGGAGATAAAACATCAAATTGGGAAGTGTACTGTAAATATTAGGGTTAGAAAACTAATGAATAATGTCACAAGACCTTAAACTAGTTAATCTCACTGAGGCAGTTTGTTAGATCATCAGATTGCCTAGCTGAGAAACCTGCTTCCATTACTGCTGTGCTTGTGGTGTCAAACCCAATTAGTGTTTCTCCAGATGAATTTTCATTCATTAGAGTTGGAAAGCCAAGTAGAAAAAAATGCGGTGGAACTGAGTTTGTTTCCCTTTCACTAGCAGAGTTTTCTCTGTACTTAGGTATCACAAATACAAGAAACACACACCAAGATCAGCTCTAGTAACTGTCACAGCTCTGTTGCTTCCCCACACCCCTGTAAGCTTTATCTTCTCTAACACCTACCCTCTAGCACAGAAGCAGTAAGGAGCTCCACCATATTAACCTGAAAAATCCAACACAGCAGGAAAATTTCCACCTCTCTACTCAACCAGTGCAAATTTGCTGTCAGCCCTCATCTCAGACAAAATAGGGTATTGCCCTTCTTCCGTCTGCCAGTGTTTCTAGTTCATTCTGTGTCAATATGCAAAGGTAACCACTGCTGACTCCATACTGTAATTCCACCTTAGCATGCTCACATTAGGTTACCCTATCTTACAATACAGTAAGAGTCACTTCATTACCGGTATTTTCTCTAAAGCCAGAATCCAGTAAAAGAAAGTAAAATTTTGGCATCAAAGCCTTGCTGAATTCCTGCCACTGAGTTCACCTGAGCCTAATTTTTACCACCCATCTTTAAAGGAGTGTTATACAACATTGGCTAAGTTTTAAAAATTGCTTGTTTCCTGTTATGTAATGAAAAACTCCTATCTTAACCTCATGCAGTGCATCTAATAAACTGCCACAGAAAACTGCTGAAATATTAAGACTATTAGATTACTTCAGTTTTTAAGAGTGAACACTGCAGTCATTTTTATTTTCTTAACTCGGATGCAAAACTTTCCAGGTGTTGAGTTTGTAGTGACATTTTCAATGTTCCTGAAACATTATGAGGGGAACCTGTGAATTTTAAGTAGCGACAATCAATAAGGTTTGAGAAATATTATATTAAAATTTAAATCTCAAGCCCATGATCCTGACAGAGCTGACACTAGTACACACTCAGTCATCATAATTTTTATCATTTTTCCTACTCTATGAAAACGCTGCTGATCTTGTTTTGGCTGCCGACTATCCAAGCATACTATTAAACTCCTCACTTAATAAGATAAGCAGTTTCTAATGGGATTTAAAACTCTAGGTGCAATGCAGTCAACATCAAACACTGGCATAAATCTCTTGCACTAAAATTCATATTTGTCATCAGAAGGGGGAGAAAGGGGTTGTTTGTTTTTTAAAGCATCTGTTGCTCCTGATAGCAAAGGTATTATCTTCAGGAATACACGTTAACTTGGGGTCCTGTTAAAGAACCCTACTCCCTCCAGCTAAAGTGAAATTTGGTTGGTTTTTAACAGCCAGACAATCTGAACGTTCGGCTTTGCATCTGTTATACAATTGCCTCTTTCTTCTGAGTCATTTAGTAACCTCCAAAAATAGTTCACTCTTCTTGAATTAGCAGCATAGTGTTATAGATCATGTAGACAGAGAAACCTATCTCCTTGCTTCTGCATAGCCAATATGCTACAGGGCTTCAGTATCAGAAGAGTCGTTGCAGTGTATCTTAACTCTAACAGATGTTACTGCTGGCCTCTTTGAGAGCCGGAGGAAAAACAGAAGAAAGAAAAGCAATGGATTACAGGCCAAAACAATTGCTCACTTCTAACAGTAAAACACTATGTCCATGGAGGTGGACGGTGAGGTAAAATGTTTAGCAGCTTATTTTGGAGGAACAATAACTAAATTTTTCAGGTCAGTACTCAACTGCTTTTATGGCACATGGAACAGAAGGTGATAATATTGTTACAATGGAGGAACTATTTGCAAACAAACCCCAGTTTCTGATGGAATTGGAAACATCAAGTTCCAGCTCTCCCAGTGATGTCCTGCACATAGGAGTCCCAGGAACAGAGGAATACAGTCATTTGTTGGTCTGGAGTACTACTAAACTATTCTTTGACACTTGGCAGTAGGTGTAATAATAGGATTATTCACTCAGGTAAATTAGATACTCTTTTGCTTTGCTTTTTAGCTATGTGATATGTCTTGAGAGGATTATTTTCCAGTAGAAGCATTTGAAATAACCTCAGCAAGATGGTGACATGAGAAACGGCAGCTGGAAATATTACAGAATTCCAAGTGAAAGTATGTTTTAAAATAGAATTTAATCAAAGACAGACAAGATCAGTCATGAAGTTAGAAAGGACTTTCAGATGAATGACCAGTCTTGATTGATTAACAATCCAAGCTTTGCTAAGAAAACAAACCAATTTGAGAACAAAGAACAACAATGTACTGGAATGTCATGCATACAATATAAATACAGTCCATGCAATTTATGCATTAAAAAAAAAAAAAAAAAAAAGACTTTTTTTTGTTGTTGCAGCTTGTGGGAAATCATATAATTTTCCATGTAATTCTACAGAAAAACAGCTACTTGTGCCTCACCTTATCCTTTCTCATATTCTAAGAGGGTCATAATATTCACAGGATATAATACAAACTATAAGTTTTCACTGAGAAGGCAAACGGGTTCATTTTCCACGTGCATTTCAGGCCTTCCTGAAAGTGTTTGTTGTTATTATTTAATATCAGTTGCCATCAGAAAGTTTTCCCCCATCTGTTCATTTCTGCAAAGAGCCTGCTATGAACTTTCATCTCCTTTTTTGTCTCTTTAGTGTTCAGTACAAAGGGACTGTGACACAGAAGGAAATATACTCCATTTCTACCACTAAAAGCAGGAAAGTTTTCTCTGCTGGACTGGAAGAAAGTGTAGCTTTATCCTGGAATTAATTAACTAGTTCTGTCCAGGACAGAACCCAGCTATGGGTTCCCTGTATAGGATCCCCGTCGAAGCCCGTGCCTGCTTCAGACAGAGAACATGAACCTGCACTGCACTGAACCTGAGTGGTGAAAAGCTCCAAAACTCTCTCAGCTGTTCTCGTGCCCCACAGACTCATTGTTTGGTCATGACACATGCCAGGATGCAATGCACACACAGAGCATCAAGCCATAAAATCACCTCTCTGGTTAGCTGTGACTTCGCCTTCTTGTTATTACAGTCATTTCAGGTGATCCATTCTACCTCAAAAAAAAAAAAAAAAAAAAAAAAAAAAGTAAAAAAAAGGTAAAAGGGTACATCTCTGCCACAGAGGTGCTGTAGAAGGTCTATGAAGATTCAAACTGAGTTCTGTGTGTTATGTAGAAGCAATCAGTCACACTCCCAAGATCTACCAATGCAGGAGGATTAAAGGATATCATGAGTGAAGTAAGTTATACTGATCTTCTTGTCCAGCCTCTCCTACAGCCAACAAATAACTGCAGTCCTATAGCATTCTGTATCCTAGCTTCAGGACTAATTTCAGCTGAGGAACTTCGTGTCCCTCTAGGTAAAAGCCCACAAAAATAAGGTGTCCCTTGGGGTCTACTGTGCCAGAGTTGGGGGTGTGGAAATTGGTTTGGGTTTACTGCACTTTTATTTCCTGTAAAGGAAGGGGCATTTCTGAGATGCGCACACATACACACACATAGAAATCACCATAGTGGATCTGAACTGACCACAATCCTGCATCTGATTCTGAAGTGAACTAAAAGAAATAATTAAATAACTCTTCCCAAGCTCTTTCCTAGCGTTAAACTTGAAATATTTTTCTTTATCCATAAAAATGATTAAGATTCAAGTGTATGAATTTTGCTAATACCCCATAGAATTTTGATGTCATGGTGGAAAGTAATTCTTTTTTAATGTTAAACATCCCCATTTATAAATTCTACCAACATTGCAATACAGAGGCTCCTCATGTACCTGTTTGTGACCATTCACTGCTTTATGTACTTTTATGTCACCTCTGAGTCTTCGTATTTCTAAGGTAATCAAGTTTTTCACTTCATAGGAGAGGTCTCCTATGCCTTTATTCATTGTTGTCGCTCTTTTCTGAAATACCTTCTAACCCCACAGAATCCTCTCTAAGATAAAGGGACTTGTTCTATACAGGTTACTCCATGTGAAAATGTATTTATGAGTCATGTAACAACATGTTAACATACCTTTACACTTCCCAATCACATTCCTAATGACTTCTAATTCATCACATTCCTAATTAACACTTTTAGCCACACATTCACATTGCCAATAAGCCTGCATTTTGATGTCCATTTGACCATCTTACTACTGTTAATGGAAAAATCCTGTAAGGGCTGGCTAGTAAACAAGAGACATTTTTTGAAAGATTGCCAACATTTCAACATTCCGCTTCAAAACAAAGATTCTCAAATATTTCAAGGAAGAAACGTGAGAGAAAGTGTGCACAAACTACATGCAACAGCTTGAATGCTCTCCCCAGGCTCTTCACAGTCTCCCAGTGACTGTGAAGCCACCAGTAGCTGAGCTGTAGACAATCATAGCCTGAATTAAGCAAAGCCATCCAACTTCCTTTCTCTCTCTTCTGTGATAAAGGCTAACAGATCACTGAGAAGCAATTTTCTTTTTCAGGACAGTTGTTTAGATCCTTTTGCAGACCTACTATTTTATTATGTGGTTTATATTGTAATTTCAACACAAATATTGGAAACAAATGTTTTCTTTGTCTATATACTCATGTATATTGAATTCATATTAATATTAAAGTTAATACAGAATATAAGAAAGTTGATAATGCAGCAAGATTTGAGTTTAACCTTCATACAAAACAATTTTAAGTGAAATAGTCAAAATGGCCTTTTCTTAAAACAGTTTGTTTTGGATAATAAGAAATCAGTGACATTCTTAACATAAAGCCAATACCCTTTCACATAATCTGATTGTATGCTAAGTGTTCTTCACTCTGTTAACTTTTTCACATTACAGTTTTCTATAGTTTTCAATTTTTTGTTTCATTCTGTGAAGCAAAAGATGAAAGGAAAATGAACTCACAGCAAAGACCGAGCTCTAGTGAAGCAGTTGATTGTCTCTGGAGAGAGTTATTGAGAAAACTCTGCTAGCTTTCAATGGTTTCATGAAAACTAATTATTGCTAAATGACACTTTAAAATCTTGTGTGTGTAATCATGGTGTATGTATTAGGTAACCTTCATTTAAGGCTGGAGGGACATGTGAAACGGCTTATGGAAAAAACCTGGTGTGAATCTATACTCATTTATTTTATCCTTTTTATGATTTACTGAAACATATTCTTCACCAAAGGCAGTTAGTAATATGAATAGCAACTCAGTGGAGTGCTTATGGATATGACTGCAGTCTGCAGCCTCAAAAAGAGATGTTCAGAGCTCCAAAATGAGAGTGTTTCAAACAACCTCATTATGTTTTATATAAAGGAATGCATCTTTGTTTACTTTCTGATTTTCAAGAGTTTTGGCACAGGAGCGCATTTAAAGGCTTATATATTCATATGTGTGTGAACACGTACCCCCAAACACAAGTTAGAAACTCCCCGTCCTTTTCTCACTTAATCATATAATCCCAGGAATCATGCAAATATTTGGCACCACAGTGCAGCTGCCTCCCTGTGTTATCTTTTCCATCCAGAAAGAAGCCCCAGTTCCGTGGATCCCTGAGCACAGTAAGCACAGAACTGGGATTACTATTGATGGCTGGTACTTCCAACACACGGCTGTGCAATGTCATCTCTGAGACAAGAAACACACTGTGCTTAGTGGTGCTAACAGGCAGGCAGCAGTCCTCCTAAAGTCACAGTAAATCATTACTAACACTACCAGTTGGAGGCCTTGCCATACATGCTGCAGAATTCTGGTCTCCTATCTTTCTCTTTAAAAGTCTTTATTTCCTATTATTTCCTCTATTTCAATAGAAAGCAAAATACAGGCTTATATAGGGTAGCGAATGTTGGTGTATCAGGCACAGAATGAGTTTTAGGAGCATGAGTCATGCTGTTGGGATGTATCTCTGGACCTACTTTTAAATAGCCACCTCTTATTATTTATCTTTCAAAGAAAAAAGTCACCATTTGTGAAAGCTTTACGGGAGCTTTAGCTTTCATCAGTCTTAAAAAGTCCAACATATCAGAAATGTTAAAGATAATTCTAACAGTTGTTCATATCTTTTAAATCACCTGCTTTGTCTTTAAAAAATCTTTGCTCAAAAAAATTTCTTATACTTTTCAGGATTAAAATGTGCTCAGATTTCTGAATTCAAAACATGCAATCTGACTTGAAAATTTTATTTTCTCATAATCCATCCGACACAGGAATATATAATAGATAGCTGTACACATACCTTTTCAGTTAATTAAAAGTTTTGGGTTTTTTTTTTTTCAGGATCACAAGAAGCTGAAAAATTCACTTTATACCCAAATCTGCCACAAATAATGGCAGAGCCAAGGGTGTGATGTGATGAGATTTTCTATCATTTAACTTTATAACACGCTTCACTGGGATATTTCCTGAAAAATGCAGAAAAGCTACCTGGAACTGTGCATCTCAGCTGGGTTTTTCTCCTTCCATTTTGCTTCCTGAGAGCAAGACAATATAAAGAAGCTATATTCAAGGATGCTGCTGAGTTATTGAATTGACAGTTAACTTCTATAGCACATAACCTTAGAAAAAAAATCATATCAATGTTTTGGCCTGCAGTAGTCAGAATGTAAGGCTGAAGTACATCCAGCATTGTATCATAATGTCTGATTGATGATTTCTTTAACAACATAACTGTAGACATCAATACACAGTTGGCCACAGAGATTCACAAGGAATAGACTTCTACAAAAAACTGCTGCTGTGTACTTCAATTTCTGTTATAGTCTGCTTTAAAAATTATATCAAATAAAGGCTTAATTATAAACAGAATATATAATTGGACACCTGTCCTAATCATCTCCATTATCTTATAAATAACATATTAAAAGGTGTAATTGCTGCTGATATCAGCATTTCTCTTCAGGCATTTTATTTAGTACTTACTCTGTCCAACAGTTAGTTTTATTATTTACCTAAGTCTCCTTGGACAGTTAGCTTCTTTCCTTTTTTTTTTTTTTTTTTTTCCTGCAAGACAAATGTCCTTCTTGGTGTTTACAATCTACTGCTTTCAATTTCTTATTGTTACTGATGTTTTCTTAGTCACAGCTTTTTTTCAATTCACACCAAATTCCTTTTATTGGCCTAAGTAGGATTATTACAATGGCCAGATGCTAAAATATCAACTTCCTCCATTAGGAACACCCAGAAAATATTTTTTTTGACGGTGTTAATCACTATCCTGGCATAGTGAAACACAAGTTTAGGGCTCAAAATCACACACACACACAGAGAAAAGATGCATGCAAACAAATGTGGCGAGATGGTAACTGTACATTAAATGGTATTCGAGTATTTTAAAGATTTCATGGTATTTTTCTATCACAGATATACTTCATCTATCCAGAACCTTTCCAGAAAACAGACATTGCATCTAGAGGAGAGCTATGAAGCAAGACACAAGGAAGAGGGGAGTAGCTGTGCGAACCCTGCCATTAGATAGGTGCCACATGTCGGGGGAGGCACTGGAAAGAGGAATCTCAGCGTGGAGGGGCTGAGGTTGGCATCCATGGCTATGTGCTTGAGATGTGAGGGAGCAACGCGCGAAAAACACCGGCAACGAACAAGGCGCTAAAGATCTGCATGAGGGAGGCTTCACTGAGAATCCTAAACTTACTGTGCCGAAGGAGAAGCCCCACTGTGGGCTTCAGCGCTTGTATTTGTGGAGTGAGGGGGAAAGGGCCAGGCAACTTTTCTTGGCATCTTCGTTGCATATGAAATGGAGGAGGGACAGCTTGATTGCCAGAGACACGGAGAGGCAATTAACAACAGAAGGAGAGAGCAAGATGCACATACACCTCATGTTCTTCCTCAACTGTTTTAGCACTGCACTTTTCTAATGCCATTTGCCAAAATATCCAGATTCTTGGTTTGATAGTAAAAACATACTTTTCACCTTTTCATTGTACCGCATAAGTAAAATCTTACTTTTCAGAAAATGACCGGTTTTTAATTTATTTCTATCTTTCTGTGGTGAAATAACGCCTCCCACACACACACATACACACAGTCTCCTGCTATTTAGGTATAGCATGCCCTAAAATGTTAATTAATACTGTAAAACTGGTTTGCCTCCCTGAGCAACTGAAAGCATCTTAAGCTGTGATATGTTTTTCTTCTTTTTTGTTTTTACTTTTATGCATGTGTCTCTACATTTGTGGCTATCTTAAGCTTGCAACTCCATTACGTGATCCTTCCAGTTCCATTCAAACTCCTAATTGACGAAGGTGGCCCTCAAAGCATGATACACAGGAAAAATAAAGCAGAGAGAACACTGTGACTGGCAGTAGTAGCATACAACTGCAGCATTTCGTTTCCAGCTTACCTACCAAGAATATCCATGTATTTTGACTTCCCACCATGGCCTCTTCATTTCCAATGTTTTTTTTTTTTTAATTTACTGATTACTACTACACACCATATTGTATCACAATAGACAACAAGAAATTGCACCTGCTACATGAATTATGTATAGTGTTTTCAAAACCCCAAAGAAAAAGACAGAAACAGCAAACAATATGCCTTGAATAGTGATATAAAGGTTACTTGATGTAGCTCACCAGTCTTGCCAAGAAAAGTAAGCCCCAAGGGAAAGGAATGTTGATACCAGTGGGCAGGAAGCCTTAGAGATGTTCTGAGGCAGAACAACAGCCTTCCTGAATGCTGTTCCAGCAGAAAAGAAGAGGGGGAAAAATCTTGTCACACATTAATTTCACTGCCAAGTGTCAGAGGGTGTCCAAGAATGTTACAGATTATCTGAATTGTGACAAAATAAAGAGTGGAAGGTGGTTCACATAAGTTCTGGATCTAAAATGGCCCAATGCATTGCAGAACACCATTGACTGCCTAAATATGATCTGTGATTTCCAAGGAAGCCCAATGGAAAGTGACAGTTCCTAATTGCTCACTCTGTCTCACACTACTAGGGAAACCAAAGTTGTGTTGTGTATAGGCTAGATTTTCAAGTGGAGTCCCTAAGTACTGCCACACAGAAGTCTAACATGGGGCTGACTGAGAAGAGATGGTCAACTCAAAAAGAGTGGGAATGAGCCAAATTTTGTGATCTGCTGTTGGTAGCAACCTCAACAGCTGTAAAGTCGGAGAAATGAGATATCCTAGAGTATCCCGAGGTTGTGGTAAAGACTCATTGCTAAGGGCCAGTTTTTTAAGATCTTTAACAGAAAATTCAAATACTGTTACATCCTTTGCGTTATGCAATTCCCACTGTTAAACAGCACTGCTTCCATCACATGTGGTGTCTCTCATAGAAGGGGTGAAAGACCATATTCAAACTAGGCTTGCCTATGAAAGTATACAACCCCCTGATGAAAAATGCTGGATCCTGTTATGATGTTGAACAATTCAGGTTCACTGAAAGTAGGTCTTGTCTAAATTGTTCAGAGATTTAACTATAACAGAAAAATAACTGTGGTTTGTGGTTTTAGTTTGGGGGGGGGGGGGGGGGGGTGTTTTTTGTTGTTTTTTTTTTTTTTTTTTTTTACTTTACTAATCTTAATATCATTAAGATACAAAAATTCCCTAGAAGGAAATTAAGAAGGTTCAGTGTACCTTGTAAACTGGTCACTTTTAGTCTTTTGCATGCATTCTTCCAAAGCCCCAAGGTAAATGTGTACTAGAGAGTTCCAGGAGCATCTGGATGATGCTCTTAGTCATATGGTTTAGCTTTAGGTAGCTGTGTGAGTAGCAGGGAGTTGGACTTGATGATCCTTATGGGTCCCTTCCAACATCAGATATTCTGTGATTCTGTGATTCTAGGATTACAATGAACTCTTAAAACATAAAGTGCAACCATATTAATGAACAATTGTACTGTGGGCAATACTACATCATCAAAGAGTATGTCATGTGCCTAAGCCTTCTACACTATAAGGTCTTATGCAAAGAAACAGTTTCTCAGAAGACTTGATAACTGAAAAGAAAACCATTTAATTTTTTAAAAAAGTACTTTTTTAAAATACATTTCTTGTGAGACCCTTTTTTCTCTTAAGTGTTTGCAGTTGACAACAAATTTAATTGTAAAACCCTGGCTCTGATTTTCTTTGACTTGGCTTCTCAAACATTCTTCATATGACCAGAGATGACTTTCTATACCATGAGAAAACGACAATTATTAGGGGGAAAAAAAACACCTAAAGGAAGTTTTGGTTTACCAACAATACCCATATAGTGCCTGCTGTTTCCTGGTGCCTTGTTTATTTTACCCTGTTACCACTAGACCCAGTGGTAGAAAATACTCGGATGATTCTGACTAGGAATTAAGAGAATGTTATATCTCACTTGCCGGACAATATTACTCAAGGCTCTTCCACCAAAAGGGAGAGGCCATTATCACTTCTGGCATATCAATCCCTGCTTTTCTTGTCTCCCTAGATGACAAACAAAACTGTAATGCTCCTAGCCTTTATATTAAGTTCTGACACAATTCTCACAAAAGAAATTAGAGCTGTGTAAAAGGAAGAGAGGATTCAGAACCTCCAGAAAAAAAAATCAGAATAACTTTGTTTGCTGTTTTATATTGTATTTGGTTTACTGTTTCCCTGAAAAACCAAAAACTTTAGATTACTCAATAAAATGAATAATCTGGACATATCTGGTTATAAGAACCCAACATTATGAGTACCAATATGCTTTCTGTTGTTTAATAAAAGTAGAAGCCTTCATAGTTCAAAGGAGAAAAACAAGATTTTGAGTTTAGGCTGGGAGGCAAGTTTAAGCACTTCATAAATTTATTAATCTTTTCTGCTGTACTCTAGCCAGTAAAAGACCATTCAAGACTCTCTCCTTAACTCTGACTTGACACAGGAGGCAAGGGAGAATCTCCACTTTTGCACATCTGCTCCTTTCTATGCTTGTATTTGATGTTGTAAAATTTTCTTTCCCCTTGTGTACTTCGCATTCCTTTGTGTTACCCCACAAACTGAACTCCAAAAAATCACATGAACAAACCCACTCGCTGGATAAACTACTTCATACTTTCTAATCATTAGCACCAGCTGCTCAGCACATCCAAGTGACTAAATGCAAGTATAGAATGTTTGCCAAAAGTGCAGTTCAGAGAAGGAAAAAGTCAGGAAAAGAAAGAGTCAGAGGTATAAGTCACAGATCACAATGCAGCATGATTATGCAATTTTATCATGGGCAGCAAGACTACTTGTAAGTAAAACAGTTTATTACAAAACAGCCTACAGCAGAGATGGAGCAGATTCTGGTATTCATGCTTAACATAAAGGGTAAATCTGTACTACTTCTTACTTTTCCAAATACAACAGTGAATTCTATTTATTATTTTGAGTGATGCTGAGAAGAAGCACATATTAAAAACTACCCATGAAGAGTCACAATTAGCAAAAACCAATAAACAAGACAAATCACTGTCATTCTTAAAAGGAAAGAAACGATCTTATGGAAAAGTTTTCTGCAATTACATGTAAGTCTGCATGTCCAGTGATGACAGCTATGTGATAAACTGCAGAGTATTATAAATAGCATGCTCAACTACATTATATTGATTACTTCACTATCAAGGCTACTCCTAACCTCCTTTCTTGAGCAGCTTCAAATGGCCTGTGCAACTTCAGTTTACTCCCTTTATGAGAATGCATTAGCAGAGAGTTTTTAATCACATGGTCCCACAGTCCTGCCTTGCAGATTCCTTGTACTGTACAACACAGTGAATGGATGGTGCTTACTTTATGAGAAGCTGTTCGGTCTTTCATTTCTCATCAATGGTTCAGCTTTGTACTTTACTCCTTGCAATTTGCTTACAGACTTTTCTTTGGCACATACCACTATAGCATTCAAACAGTTTTAGAAATACTAACTTTTGTTTTCAGAAGTCTGTGGGATTAAAAAGTGATACTAACTCCATTTTGAATCACACGAATTGAGGCTCAGATTTTAAAAACAGAGGCTAAAGAAGCATTCAACTTTCTTAGATAGTTTAAATGTACTTAGCATTCAATGGCATCTTTTATGTCCAAAGCAGATCTCCCACTGATTTAATTTGATGCTGTGAGTCCTCAAATGCTCATAGAGATGAGACCCTTGGGTTTCTGTTAAAAAGAAGACCTTTCACTCCCAGTTGAAACACTGGTTTCAGTGAGATACTGCTGCAGTGGAATTTGAAAGACTGTCCCTCAACTCCCAGTTACTGCAGCTTACATGGAAGTTACTAAGTCTTCAGCTGAGAAGGAGTAGGTGACCACATGAGCACTATGACTCCCATTCAGTGTAATGTAGAAAAGACTCATGGGATCCATTACAGAAGCAACCAGTGAAACGGTGCTGTAGCTTTCACATGGTCAGTAACTGAATCTCAGTTAAGGGGACTACATTTTCTGTTTTAAGGCAACAGTTTGTGTTACTATTCAAACGGGACTTGTAAAAGCTTCTCTGCCTTTGTCTTAACAAATATTGCATCAGAACAACATGGCAGAAGCAAGAAAAAAGCCTTGAGGAAAGCATTTTACTATGATAATTTTCTTTCTCCATTTCAGCTCTTCTATACAATCCCTAATGTCTGCAACAGGTGAGGCGGGGGATCTGTAGATAAACAGTACTCTTTGCGGCACAGTATGTATTTATCACTGTATCAGAGCTATTTTTTTGCAATGAAAGAAGCATGAGTCCAGAGGGAAAAAATTGATCATGCTGTTAAGGTCTATTTTGCAAAGAGTAAATTATTTATGTGCAGAGCAGGGAGAGGCTAATTAAAGCGACACAGGCAAAACTAATTCTGTCATGTCCTAGTGGAGATCTAGTAGTTTAGTATTGCTCAGGTGAAACAACACTAAAAGGGAATTAAACACATACTTTGCTGGCATGGGGGGAACTTCACAGAAGTTTCTAAAAGCAAAGCTTGCATACAAGGTCCTTGAAGAACCCCTTCAGGTTTTGAAAATAGGACATTTGTATGAATTCAAGTGTGATGCTTTGTTAAAAGGTCCTTATTGTAACCTTGACTTGCTTCTCATTCATCTGGACTCCTAGACCCATGATCATTCTCCCTGCATAACTAATCACAGCCTCCAAACCTAAGACTTATCACAGATCCATTCCTCTTCCTAGTATCCTAATCTTCCTCAAATCCCAAGAGTAGTGATTTTACCCTGACACCCCTTAGAGTACACAGACCAGTGCCATTTATATAGTTATTCCTGATCTTTTCCCTTTCTCTCCATATCTCTTTTTCAGCTTTTCCTGCGTTAGACTGATTTCTGTTCGCCCAGACTGCACCCCCAGTGGCTCCCCTTCTGTCACTGCTAGTGATCCAGAGAGTCACCCCCAGCTCCCATAACACCTTTTTGAGTGGGAAGGGGACTGAGACCGACCTTCTTCATCATTTGAAATATTCCTGGAGGACAGAGCTCTAGTTAGGATAGAGGTCTGTATACGCCAAACTATTTTTTTTTCTGAGCCAAAACCAGAATCAAAATGGCTTTTTCTTAGTTAGAGGGATCAAAGCAAATTGGTCAAACAAAGTACCAACAGAAGTAAACACAGCTGTTTGGTTGTCAGTGACTTGACTGATCAACAATTTTAGGGAAATGAAGTCCAACTGAAAATCTGTGCAGATAATTAAACATGTTATAGGCAGCAACACATGCTAAAGAGCTGATAAAACACACATACCATGTTCTTGAGAAAGCCATGACTTGTAAAAGACACTTATGAGAAATGTGGCATATATGTTCTGTGCATGTCAGATAGTTTCAGATATTAACAGTGTGAGCCAAAACCTCTGTGCAGCATCTTATGACCCAAAAAGACTGAGAGGGGCAGATAATCAATAGTCCACTGGTATATCCTTAACAGATCCACAGCAGTGCCAAAACTGTCTGCTTAAACTCAGTGTATAGCTGCAGCTTTGGACAGCTAATTTTAGAGGATTTAGTTTACAAAATGCGAAAACATGAGGAAAATTAGCTACTAGAATTAAAAGAAACCTCTACTGCACATGTCTGAGCAGTACTTAGAAAACTTGTAATTTGAGGGGATGCTCATGAGAAGAGCAAAAATGCACATCTCCAGAACAACTACTGTTTTCAAAGATCTGATTCAGATCTTTGGGAAAATGGGGCTTTTCAGGAAAGTCTGTCAGAGTGGTTCTTCTGTTTGCTTGGGTTTAGTAAGGGAAAAACAGCCAATTTTTTTGCCTAGCTTTTTTCTTAGAAGCAGCTGGATGGCATTGGATGAAATTTTGCCCTAAGCATACACTTTGCAACATTTCTTTCCAGAGAACCGCAGAGGGCTAGGCAGATTATTAATAACTGAGGGTTTTATTTAGGTGCTGTTGTTTTTTAAAGGGTAGTGTCTGGCTGTGCTACCTGCTCTACCTACCTCAGTATCTGAGTGGATGACAGTGGCCACACATCAACTTTCGGGGTTGTCTTCCTCACGGTACAAGAAATATAGTTTCTGAAGAAATGCTGTGACAGTTTTAGGCTGGTGTTATGAGGGTTGTACTAGAGAAGGTGTTGCAGGTACTAAAAGTTGATTTCTGCTTTTTTTTTTTTTTTTTCTGTTAGTCATCAAATAAAGACAATGCAAACATAAGCACACACCCCCTTTCTATTGCATGAATATTGTGTATGGACAACAATCTAGTGTGGGGATCTAGAGGTCTTTCTACAAGCCTTGCTTCCATCTTGCCATATATTCATGATCTGCATCAATATACAGATCTATCTCAAGCACTGTCTAGAGATATATTTGTTTCAAAAAGCCAGTTAGGTCTAATAATTCTGAAAACTTCATGAATTTGCTGAATTAGGAAGTAATTGCTCCTTAATACTTTACTATTATCTTTAATACTTAATGGTCAAGCTTTGCTTTTCAGTCTTGAAGGTTGTGAGCAGTTGCTTATAATTTTATCAGAAACTTCAGCAGCCTTTGTGCTACATGATTACACGTTCCTCCTTCCTCCCCAGGGAGTGGGTGGGTCACTGTGGGGCGGCATCCTGACTCCAGTCAAATTAACTGGTTTTCTCCCCAAAACAGCGACTGGCGCAAGATCTTCCCCTGCAGCTTTGCTGTCTGACTGAAATGCAGATCTGGGATCTAGCTCATTTGAGAATTTATCCTGAACATCAAATATTTTTGAAAATCTGTCTCACGGTATATTAGCACTATAATATGTCAATGCTGGAAATTTATAGTGCTCTTAAACCCCTTATTTTTGTTCTGTTTGAAGTAATGATAGTAAAGCATACAAGACCTGACCATTACATATTAATGAATAACAGCTGTAGAGTAACTGCAAAGACCTATCTGGAACTCCATTTAACTTCAGAAGCTGTAACAATGCCGGGTTAGCACTTTACCTTGAATGGTGCAGTGATAGCATAAAACCTTCCTAACCAGTTACCTAGGGTCAGCCTTAATGGTACCATAAAATTTCTTCAACATGAGGCAATTTTTGCTTCCTGAAAGCCATGTAAGTTTGCTGTAAGTGCATTTATATATCTATCTAATGAAAATAAATTAGCAAGAAGTACATATTTGCCCAAATGTAATACAAAGTCTTAAATTACTTACTACTCCTATAAAACGTTCATATTTCAAAGAATCATTTTAGAACAGAGGAATGAATACATATAAAGCACCAGAATATCCATTTGTATGTACTCTGCAAATATATTTTTATATGTATAGATTATGTGTATGTCCCCTTGATAAGTTTGGACTCACTTTGCACCTCAGCCATGTATGCCCATTGTTGTGTATGAAGAACACTGCTCAGGTTCCAAATATTGATGCATTTACACTTTCAGAACATAATCAATATTTCCATATGTTTACAAGTGAATTTATTAATTACTTATAAATTAAAATATAATTTGAAATAGATCCTTCAGTAAATTTAGCATCTCACAATTGTCTGTTGCCTTGTCGCAAGCAATTTTGATAACGTAACAAGTAAATAAACTTTATATTTCCTATACAATTAAAACTCAGATGCCTTCTGCTGTGTCTACCTGGATAGGACGAAACAGTCATTTTCTCTCCATTAATCTCAATTTCCAAAGGTTTATTTTTCGCTATGGGACTACTAAAAATCAGACTAGCAATAATTTCAGTCTCTCTAGAATAACACAGAAAGCAATGGTCATTTTGTAATAGGAATCTTAAGTGAGGATCATGATTGCATATTGGCTAAAGACAATCTGATTAAAAACAATGGCAGAAAGATGCTGTTATGGAAACAGGAGGTTCTCCCAAGCTTCCGGAGGGGGGGAAGCATCAGCCTCTTCAGAAAGATAGATATTCAGATGTGAAAAAGATTATTATATTTTTAATTGATAATTCTTAATATTTGTAATAATCTTTGTAATAAAAATAAAACTACTGATGACAAGATTGAGTGTAGAAATTATGTACAAAGACACCATTGCACTGCAGTCTAGTATTCATGAATATGGGAGTCTTTAATTTCTTACCTATCTCCCTTTCAGCATATCCCGAAATGAACATGTCTTTTATCAAATGCACAGATGGTGCAATGAGGCTGCGACTAGAGTTCTGCTCTGATACAATTGCTGGCAGCCCCAATTTAAAAACTAACTGGTGCATCAAGTTATCCTAAAATCTGTAAAGGCTCTTTTTCTCTCTAGAACAGTATCCTTTGCTAGTTGCACAATGAAAAGATCTCAGTAGGAAGAGTGGTAGGCTTTCATGTTTGAAAAAATACACTGAAGACCAGATAAATGATCCCTCTGTCAGTTGTCTCCGTAAACAAATGGACATTAAGAAGTTCATTACACCTTAATGGCTGAACACTGAAGTGATTAGAATGTCATATGCTGTAAGAGGCAATGGGTGCCTTCCCAGCAGCGGGAAGCTTTTATTTCTGTCACCAAGACAGAGGCATTTCAGCCACCATATTTCTTACTGAAGATATTTTCTCACTTTAATTTTAATACAGCTGGGACACTGGGATGTAGCAAAAAGCAGGAATTACTGCTATTATTTTACAAATCTATGGTGGAAGATGTCTTTGTATTCACACAGAGAACACTGGAGATGATAACAAGATCAATCATGAAGGAGTTTGACTATTAGCTGTTTCTTTCTTTTTAAAAAAGGTTAGGAGAAAGTAAGTGTTAAATGTTAATTTCTCCCTCCACTGAAAACAAAATTAATAAATTAAACACTAATTCCCATCACTCATAATTCAGAAAAAGAAGGTTAAGAGGAACAAAAATAGAGTTACAAGCTTACATGAGCAGTGAGGACTCATGGGCTTTCCAGCTGACATATAATCCACCTAAATACCCTCAAATACTAAATAGATCTGTTCAAGCTTTGGAGGAGTCAGGCTTGAGCTAAGAGCTCACAACATTTAAGCCACAAAGCCGTCCCTGGGACCACAGGTCCACTTGACTCTCTCCAGCATGCTGCAAATTCCATCAAATGAAGTTTCCAACTAGAATTTCTGAGGTTGGATCCGGATAATTCAGAGAGGCCAAGTTCACCATTCTGTGGATGCTCTTTGTAGCTCTAATCCCTCCAAACCAATCTGAGCTCATTTTCAATTTCATGGGTCCAATTGGCTCATGCAGCTGAGCTTTAGGAAAGTCTGTGAAGTTGAAAATTGCCATTCTGCTGAATGCCTGCAAGTATAATGATATATGTATATTTCTATCTTTCTGCAGAGAGGTGTTACTCACACATATTCTTTGCATATCAGCCAACCTGTAAACCATAAACAATGAAATTTCTGTGCCAAGGAATTCATGGTACTGTTTTTTTAAAAAATATATATCTTATATTTAGATATAACTGAAGCACTTAAGCTCCACAATAAATAGAAGCCAACATTCAGTAAGCATAAAATCAAATACGAGGCTGAAAGGAAAACAATACAATTAATTTTTCACTGCCTATTCATAGTTCTCTATCCCTCAGTTACTACTTTGGTAACTTTTCCTTATCAGCTCATAAGTCTCTAAAGAAAAGTTGAACATTTTAAAAATTCATATAAAAGCCCACTGTCTAGCAATGATATTTCCCTCTGCTTAACATTTAGAGTGCTATAAATACTCTGTTATATGTGACATTAACAAGTTTTAAAAGTTTTATTTTAAAAGTGAAGGCCAGATTTATCTTTCACTGTGCTTTTGAGACTGATTTGATCATGTGATTGTGTTGCCTGCACGCTGCCTAGTGTCATTCCCTTTCTTCCCTCCAGTCCCCACAGAACTGACAAATTCCTCCTGGCCACTGGGACAGAGCTCTCAAACTTTTAGGGTCCTACAGTTTCATAGCCAAGTGCAGGTAGGCAGAGCACAAGCCACTGCTCTTACTGAGGAAAACACAAGTAAGGGTCATCTGTTGTCTGTTCTTTTGGGTAGTGGGCAAGGGGCCAAGCAGTGCATGCCACGCTCTCAGCTAGCCTCAAACACACCTCTTCCTTGCCAGCTGGGAGCACTAGAGAGGACAGAGAGGGCAGTTTGGGGATGAGGCAAGCAGATGAAGGATAAAAGAAGAAATCCAGAGCAAAGCCATTCTGCTCTTCAGGGACTAATGAATGTGCTGTAATACTGAACACTTTAGACTCAATCTTTCTATTTCTGAGTTAGTACAGGTGCTGTTGGAAAGCATAGTGTACTTTTAAATTTTAAAAAAAGTTAGAAATTAGTCCATATTTTGCAAGGGTGGGCATGCTGTAGTCTAACCCCAATCTCTTCTCAGGAAGGAGATCAGAGTACTGGCCCCGTGCATTGCTACCTTTCCCCCATGCTGTTCCACCATGTCTGCTGTCACTGATCATGGGTCTCAGCCCAGGGACTAGACCTCTTGGACACCCATCAAGTACAGCCCACACCTCTCATGCACTTTCTCTGCATGGATCCTCCAGACTGCAGCAGACATGTCCTAGACATTTTCTACACGTCGTCTTGCTCACATCCAGTCTCCAGAAACCACCAGGGTGCAGGACTTACGGTTTCTCAGGCTAATTTTCCCATGATGACATGTCAGAAAAGTATGGATCACAGGCTTAACAGAGTCCTTTGGTCACATTGTAGTGTCAAAGCAACCAGACAGTTACAGATATCTGGAAAACATGCAACTTGTCTTAAAGTATACATTGATCTTACTTCAGTGCCTCCTCCCGCTTTGTGCTAGCCCAAGGCTAAGCCTATACTGGTTGAATCCAGTGATCACAGTCTCAGCCTAGTCTCCAAACTACCGGTTCTTGACACAACCCCTTCCACAAATCTGCTAGGATTACTTTATTCTTTATGAATGTGACATTCTTCTTTTTACTTTTCAAATTAGTTTGCCTGCAGACAGGCAATAGACACTTCAGCGCTAACAATTTAGATGTCGTTTACACTTCTCCTGAGGAACAAGTTATCCTGAGAGATAGCCTTCCTTACTTTTTGTTTTTCTTGACATCTCCCAAATTAAACAAAATATTCTGGGAACCAGGTCAACATACAATTCATGAACTAGGATACAACAACTCCAGTTTGGTCAAAACCAAGGAGCTTAAAATTTAGCTGCAAGCAAGTATCTTTAAAAAATGTCTTACTACAAGTGGGGCAAAAAGTGCACAATATTTAAAAAAAAAAAAAAAAAGGAAATAAAAGCCTAACTAACAAAGGCAACAAATAGAAGTAAATTTATTCTAATACTCTTCTTGAATTTCAAAGATGGAACTCCTTTCCAAATTAAGTCAGAACAGGAGAGAAGGCTAATGCCGTATGATTATATTTCTAATATTTTTAGTGGACCTTTATGACTTAGAGATAATTTTTGAAAAGTTTTTGAAAAAGAGGCTTTTCACCCTGACAGAAGACTTGTTGAAAATTGAAGGGAAGCCAATAACTTTGACATCAGCTTCTTATCATAAGAGTATTTCTCATATCACACTGTCAATGTTATTATTTTATACAAACTGTCCCAGAAATGGAAGAAGAAGGTGTGATGAGAGAAGAATCTGAGTTGAAATTAAAGCATAAATTCTAGTATTTTCAAAAAGTTTGAATAAAGGAACACTGAGGAGAATCTTCCACATGCTGATAGGAAAATCAAACTTCCTATGAGACAAGTACATCTTCTCTATAGTCATCATCTATAAAGGTCCTGCTGCCACTTCCAGTGGATCATTGTGTATTTTCAAGCTTACACCGTTTTCAGATATCCTGAGCAGACCAGTTCAACACTCAGACTCTTTGGTTGATAAGAAATTCTCATTATCTTCATTTCAGTTTTTTTAGTGAAAAAGTTTTATATTAAAGTTCTAGAGAACAGGAGCTTGTAAAATTTGTATTTTTGAAATTCTGAGTTTGTTACAAGTTCCCAAGGTTTTGTTCAGAAATGGATTCTAATTATTACTGTGTTGTAATATTATATTGTAAGACAATAACTGAAATTTTCCTATTTTTATATCTTTAAAACCAGTCACTACTTAGTGCTAATCATAATACTTCATATTCTCTTTCTGTTTCAAAGTGTTTTCTGTCTGTGTAGTAATGAAACATATTAATATAAGACAAGACAACCAGCTTGGAACTGCAAAATAAATGCCTGAAGTCCTTGAAGAAGACTTAACCATGTTATCAGGCTTGGACATATCATTAATAAAAATATTATTACAATAGAGTGTGTTAAATAACAGTATTACGATGGATAGGGTTCACTAGAAGTCAAAATAGTGTGGTATTAATCTACAGATTGCCATAGTAGCTGCTGTATTTTCAAGAGATGTTAGACAGTGATTCATTTATCCTGGATTTACTGTCCACACTTCGTGTTTCCTGTGAGAGTCCCAGGTTTGCTGCTTATAAGGAGGGATGTTAGGGAAGTATGTTGCAATTGGTACGGGCAAACCTGCCTGTCTGATGCAGTTGGTGGGAGCAGAGCAGGAGGCACTCAGCTCCGTGCCAGTGACTGCATTAGACTTGATTGTACAGCCAGGCAACATCCAAATGCATCAGACAGTGACAGTACCACTGGAGCTTCCTGTATTTCGCTGGACTGCTGCTTTGTTCTTGTTTCGGTGTGGTTTGACAAATATTTTTCCTCTGTGACAATTCTCTTGTTGCAAGGTAGAGGCAGGCTGCTCTCTCCTAATTCACTGCTGATGGTGGGAAGTTGAGGCGCTCCCCTTGTAAACCACCTAGTAACAGTAATTTGTTAACAGCTGACCAGATTTCCTCTTCCTGTGCTCCACCTCTAAAACATAAACTCTCTTGATGGATTTTATTATGTGCTGTAAACTTGCCCAATTTTCATTTTCCCCCTGTGTTCAGTGTTCTACAGCATTTCACCTTTCCGGGGGAGGGGAGGGGGGAAAGGGGAGTGCAGTATAATGGAGTTTGATTTAAATTATTACCCTGGTGCATGGTTTCTTTGAGATGCTATTTTCCCTGCCTGCTCTAACTGCTGAGCACAATTGCTACAGCTCAATTATTAAAGAGATTCTAAAAATAGTGCCATGCAAAGCTGTCTACAAAGAATAATCATTCAAACACAGCAAGAGACATAGCCTGGGCAGTAAGCTCTCATTGTTATTAGCCTCTTAATTCTTTCTTTTTTTTCTTTTTTCTTTTTTTTTTTTTTTCTTTCTATCTGTTGCTCTCTTCCCTCTACCTTTCTATTCTTCCCTTCAGCAACAATAAGCAAGAGGGACCTCCTGGACATTCTCTCTGCTACCCTAGAAATCTGCATTAGCTTATACACATATTGACTCAATAAAGCATTTCCTTTTTAGTAAATGCCAACATTCACTAACTCTCATTTCAAGAGAATCATGAACCTGCATGCACAGGAGTATAGCCAAAATAAAATATATAAATAAATGCAAGTGCCTAGTATTTCTAGCTGTGAGTCTTTTCATGCACTCTTCAGCGAAGCTCAAAACAAGGGCATGGTTAACCATCTGGAAGGCTCAGAAGTAATGTTTCCCTGCCAGGGATTTTCACAAGGCTGTGATTCACTTGATTCCTATTTGAGAAAGCATTTAAGGCTATAGTTAAATTTCTAATTAAGCACAGGTAAGCACTCCCCTCAAGAAAGGTCTCTCTTATTTTGAATCACTAGGTAGGAGGGGAGGTAGGAGGGAAGGTGACTAGGATATATAAGAAGGTTCAGTTTATAGTCAATGTGGGCATCCTATATCCTGGCTACTCTTTCAAAAAATATCTTTAAGGATAAATAAGGAAATTAAGGATGATGCAAAATACTATTCTAACCTCTTTTTTGTTTTAAAAGTTTCCCAAATGATTTGAAAACAAACAATAGCAGTTACATTCAGATGTAGAGCTGTGAGAAGGAGGAAAGAAAGAAGAGGAGAGAGAGACGGAAGAAAAAAGCTAAAGGCTTTTTGGCCCCCACTGCGAAGCCTGGATGGATACACAGTGTGTGTCCGTGTGCCTCTCACTCCACGGCTCAGGCTATGTTTCTGCGAGCTCCAGCAGGAGCCTTTTAAGCTGGAGACTGGTGGGATCACACCAATTTCACAAGGCTAGAGGCATCTCTGGTTGGAAAGAAAGTATCTTCCTCCCTCTTCCCACCTACATCAATTCCACATCCCATTAACATTCAGACTAAATCTGCAGCTACAACCTCCCCATCAGGCTACACTTTGCAGGAACAGCTCTACCACCAAAGCTGTGAGGACTGCAAAAGTGTCGAGGGACTTAGCCTGAAAATTAAAATCTGGGGGCTATCAGCTTAGAGGTTGCACAGTGCGTACAGGACATAACAGCCAGGAATGAATATAAATCTTGTAGTACTGACAGCTCTGAACCATTTTACTCTGCTTTTCACAGTGAGCTTGGGTGGCCATACACCTCTTTCACATGCCTTGTCATATACAAGAGGAGTGTTAACTGCTAATGCCAACAGTGTGAAGCTGTTCAAGAATTTTTCTGCCAGCTTTTGCAGCAAAGCAACCTATTTATGTAGCATACAATCCCCAAGACTGTGTCTCTTGCTGTCTCTAAGTATGCACAAACAGATGAATGGTCACATACAGCTTATAGGAAATTAATGCCCATGGTCATTCTGAGCTAAACACTTGCAATTGAATACATACATCTCCAAAGCAAAATATAGAAAAATACAGGCTCTTTGAAAGCTGCTCAGGTATCATCACTAGGTCCTTACCAGGTTTTAATACCAATTTCAGCTATCCAGACTAAAATAAAACCACATGAAGAACAACCATTTACAAGCATAAAATATATTTCACATTCAAATTGGTCATTTGGGATATACAATTGCCGTCATGCAAACTATCTGAGTTCACCACAAAACTAAATGAAACGAACAACTGAAAAATATTTTTTCTGTGGTCAATTACATGAGATATTTTCATTAGATTAATTATTGTACAATGATGTCTAAACACTCTGTTAATAGAAATAACCACTTATGTGAGGAGAAGAAATCTGATAGTCAACTAAGTTTCTTTATAGCACACATGCCTTAAGTTCAGCAGGTAACTTATATCACAGAAGCAGCAAAGCACTGAACCTTAAAGCCCAAGAACTGAAATTTACTTCCTCTCAAGAGCATCCGAAGTAACTAGTACAACACTGCCGCAAGCACCAATATGACATGAACAGTCTCCCCGTCAGGTTGACTGTGTCTTAAAACATGATAAAAATATTTCATTCAATTATTCCACCTTGAAGTGGAAAAAAATATGCAAAAGAGCATTACAAGTAATGAAAATATAACATCTGTGAAGTACTGCTGATTAATAAAAATAATAAAAATCAGATATAAAATACAGCATCCCTTTGTTAATTACAGATTGCTCCCTTTAATTAAAACACCATATCTAATTATTGGCACTTCCTTTAAAAAGGCAGAGTTTGCCAGAGGCACTATAAATACTAATAATTACTCTACAAATACCAACAATTCCTTTCTGTTGAGGTTTTCAGCCGTCTGATCCACACACAAATGGAAAGAAGCATTGGGAGTGCCACTCGGTACATACTGCAACCAGAGCGAGGGAACAGATTTGACCAAGGCTGCAAGGAGAGCTGGTGGCAGAGCGGCGAGGGGCAGAGGTGGGCAGAGGTAGGTAGCGCAGGCAGGGGTGGGTGGCTGCTAGTCAGCTGCTAACGCCGAGACTGAAGAGGCATATACTCTGGTTGTCGCACAGATACACAAAGAGCAAAAGACATTTTCAGCCCGAATGGCTTCAATGAGATCAGGGGAAAGGAAAATGCTGAACATGTCTCCACAAAGAGGGAGCACAGTGTGTAGCACAATGTGCCACCATGAGTCTGCTCCAGCACTTGCTGCCAACCTCCTTGGAGACGCACTGAAGCTCCCTTACATTTCAAAGGTGCAGGGCAGGCAGCAGCAAAATTGGGTTCATGACATCTCCCCTGTATTTACATAGCTAATACATCACTGAATACCATCAGCCTCCCTCTTCTCGCCTGCCATTCAAGACTGGCCATTAAATGCTGAATGAACTAAGAGTAGCTAATCTGCAATACTTTTCACATGCCATAATTTAGTATGATTTGTTGAAAGTGGCCCTCTTTGACAGCCTCATTTACAGCAGAGATGTAATGCCTTTCAAATGTTTATTGTGAGCGATGTATCCACGCAGTAGCATAAGCCTTTGCTGATTTTATTATTGCACCGCCGGAGGAACACAGATGTGTCCTTCAGGTTTTATGAAACTCACAACGTTCTTGTCAATTTAAGGATGAAAGACCTAAACCAGCAACACACCACCTGGGTATTTTATATGTGATCTATTCTATTTCTCATACTTCCTTTGGAGAGTAAGTTTGAAAATAAGAAAACAAAACCAGGAATCACTCTTGCAGGGAAAAGCTGTCCTATCAAACCCACAGGCATGACACGGAGCCTGATGTTCTGCCCCCATCCCTGACCACAATCATGTCAAACGCCAGCCAAATTCCCAATGGTGGTCAGGGTGGGTTTTTCAGGGTAATTTTCTTTTTTTTTTTTTTTTTAACAATCTTCATTAATTATGAAAGAAAACAAGCTACAAAAAACAGACAGGTTGTTTTTGGTTTTGTTTTTGTTTTTTCTTAACTGTTAATTCTTTGGCAGGGTTGCCACAGCTTCTGCAGGCTGCTCTGGGGAAGGTGGAGCATGAGGAGCCAAATGTGGAGTTCACCGTCTGCACCTGGAAACAGTTTAGCCGCAAAGAGTTGGATTCTTGTTCTGTTCAAGTGTGATACACCTGCACGGGACCCCTGATGGGGGAGTGGACAAACTGCTCCAGTAAGAAACTTGAGGCTGCTGGGAACCATGCTTCACCTGCCAAACTTTTGGGAGAGTTGTGCCTGCTCCGCAGGCAGCACGGAGGTGGGAGCATCACCCTCCATGCCTGCCTCTTCTGCACTCCGCTGTGGTTCTCCACTTGCAGGCTGCTTTCCATCCAGGTTGAGTAATGCTGCATTACTCCTTTCATAAGCTATATAAAGAAAGAGACCCCAGAAAGATTTCTTTTTTCTATAGATCAGCTTCCAATTTACAGACATATACCCCATTCTCACAACATGGTTAGCAGGGGAATTTCACATTGCAAGACCACAGGCTGAGTACAAAAGAGCCCCCAAAAAAGGGGAAGAAAAACCCACCCCAAACTTGTCACCATTATCTAATGGCTATGATATTTTAGGCTGAATGAACTATGCTGGCCGCTCACACATACTACAACACCATAGAAAATACTTGACAACAATGAGGTCACTTAGGGCACTTTAGGCAAAAAGTAACCACAGCCTACAATGCTTGGCACATCTAATACAACCTGGCTGTTTGCCGGTCTTTGTCAAACCAGCGAATTAAAGATTTCTTTATAGATCTTGGAATGAATTGATTGCAGCTGCAACATCAGGGATGAATTACATCTGGATTTTACACATACTTGGTAAACTGGCACTCCAAAGTCTCTACTTGCATTTAACATAATGTGGATGTTTTCAACTTCACAGACTCTTCATTTTAAAAAGAAAAATAACATTTTAAAAGCATCCAGTCATCTTACAGTGTGGATTTTCCTCTGTTATCCTCCCCCCCCCCTTTTTTTTTTTTTTTATAGATAACATCTATTTTAAAATATCCAGGCCAGAACTATGATCAGCAAACACAATTAAACATTGACTCAGACTGAGGCTTGTGCCAAATGGCAAACTGCCCCATATAAAGGTACTTTTAGTCTCTTTCTATTTATCTCTCTCTGCCTTGAAGAGAGCAATGAGATTTTTGGGACATCTGGGTAGCATGCTGGGAAAAAGGAGCAAAAGGGCCATTTTATTTTCTTGGCATATCCTAGCTACAAACAGGTTTCCTACAATAGAAGAAGAACAAATGAGCAACTTCAGAAGAAAATGGACAGATAAAGTCTTAGATAAGGGACTATTTATGTCTGAAAAAAATTGAACTGATATAAAAAACAGCACCTGAAATAAAATATGTGAGGAAAATTTAAGATAGAAAATGATTTCTCAATGTTAATACTTATCATGTCAGTCAGAGAACTCAGTTTTTGGTGGTGTTTTACTGCAATATTCCAAGCTATGGAAAAACTGAAGATTCATTATAATAATGATTGCCAATTCTTTTCTTTATAGCACTACACCTGCCAGCTGAGTGCTGGGTAAGCTCAGGTAAGGACTCTGAGCTTTTAAAATAAAATGAGGTTTTTGCCAGGAGATCTTTTTCCGTGAGGTAGGGACTACCTTACACATGCTGACCCTGGGTACTTGGGCAGCCTTTCCACCACTTACGACCTTTGTTCCAGACTCCAGAGGCTACTTCTGTCTTCAGCAGTTGGTGCTTGCTCTCACATGCAGGCATGGGCTGACTTGCAGGGTCAGAGGCTATCATAGTATTACTTGCCTTAGGAAAATAAGTTTTATCACTATCAGGTCATCTGATACTTCTTTTTTTACTGTAGCCTGCATGCCTTCATGTGGGGTTCCTTCCCTCCATGCGTGCTCCCACTCACGCCCTCTCGAGTCAGGTCAATTGATGGAGGCTGCTGTAAATCTACAGTTGCTTTTGGTACCATATCCTTTGCTGTCCCTGAAACCAAACGACCAGTATCCTGCTGCAACTGGGACTGTTGCCTTTAACCACTGAGCTTTAGTGAATACAGTGACAGCTCATGACGGCAGCCCTGCCAGCTTCAGTGTCTCCCGCAGGGCTCCAAGTGCCACATTCGTTACAGTCTCATGAACCCCATACAGCTCTTTTTCTAACCATATTTTCATCAGTGCCCTGTATTCTGTTAGACTGAGAAGGATCCCAGCAATTGGTCTCTTTCCTCCTCTGTCAGAGAGATTTTGGGTTTTATGCTGAGTTTAGTCCTATTGTTACTCAGCAGTGAACTGGGTACTCTTGCCTTTCAACTGTGATAATCTCCAAATAATCCAAACTAACCCGTGGTTTTATCATCTGCCTGCATATGCCTATTTGCCTCAAAGTGGCTCTCCTGGCCATTACAATAGTCTGGTAGCCTCAGTTCTTCCACATTACCCAGAGCTGCTCCAGACAGCATTTGGTTTGCCCGTCAATCATGCTCCCCCCTTTCCTTGGGGTCTTACCTACCAGCCCACAATACTATGCCTCACGTACCCTATGATGAAGTACGGCATGACTAGACTCAACATCTCTCAAACTTCAGGGAGAAAAGGCTTTCTAAGGTTTCTAAACTGCAGGTTACACTACATCCAGACGGTTTCCCAGAGCCTCCTTCAAACTCCAAGATCCATTTACTGATCTCTGCATACGCTATCCTCACATCCCCAGCTATAAATGTGATTGCTGGGAATCTGTCATGCTCTTAACACTTTGCCAGCCTCCAGACTGGCAGATCCCGACGCTCGCAGATTAGCGCAAAAAGAGCAGAGACCTGAGGGCTGGAAGGTAATTCTTGGGTTTCATCCTGACATACTGTGTACCTCTAATTGGGAAAATACGTCACAAAGATACTGGGAAAACGCATTCTCCCTTGCATAGCATATGCTACTTAAATAAAATAAATAGATTACAACCCCCATGTTGCATACCAACAACAAGCAGTATACGATCGTGACTCAGGGGGCCAAATGTTTAAAGCAAATGTGCCACTAAAGGAGAACATCAATCTGAGCTGAAGGGAGGCTGCTGGCTGGATGATAAAATCAGTCACGGCCCTTTTCTTCAAACTCAGCGTAGCCCTTGAATATTACAGTGAACTCTCGACTTCACGTGGTGAAATCCTGAGCCTGGGTGGGCAGGGAGAGGGAGAAGGGAGCTGCCAGGCTGGGGAGGGAGAAGGAGGAACCACAGTGCCTCTGAGTACTGCTGAAGTATAAAGACATTAAAGGGCCATCAGCAGCTCACCAGCAGAACCCTGCATTTATTACAGCATAGCAAATTTTCAGAGATGAGCTCCTTTCATTTAGGTCTGCAGCTGCTTCTGACATCTCCCAGCTGAAAAGGGCTGAGCATTCTCACAATATTAAAAACTCAGCTTCTTTTCCTCCTGAAACTGTAGAGAGGAAGAGCAATAAAAAAAAAAAAATGAAATAAAATAAATAGTCTGCTGTGTCCTGCCTGTTTACTCTCAGGCATAGGAGGACTGTATCAAATTTAACATGATGGGAAAACGGGAGCCAAAAGATTTGTTTCTAGAATCCATGCTCTCAATGAGTGTATGAAAGTCTTATAAAATTGAATATGTGACTCTGATCTTTATGGTAATGCTGTGAGTCATTCACTGATGGTCAGTCTCCCCTGGTTGGAACTCATTATGGGGTGAGACTCATTATAAATAAATCCTTTTATCAGAAGAATTTAAATTCCCATTGCTTGTTCCAAGTGCCTAAACAGCCAGGGTCTAATTAACTAATGATGCTGGCCAAACTGCAAAAACAATTTGTTTACCAGATAATGATACCATACATATATATGCAACATCCTCTGGCAGCAAACTGGGCAGTGTATATACAAGATCATGGTTTTAAAAGCTCTTTTTCCATAGACATAGATCAGAGGTGACACAGGCACTGCATTTGTCATATAGCCAGCTAGTAAATGAGACTGCACTGTACAGCAACCTATATGTACACAGGAAGTATATATTAATGGATCAAAAGATGACTCTCTACATCACGTCACTGCCTTCACTGATGTGGGTTTGCTGTTTGGCTCTGCAAGTGCCTCGTTCATCAACACTTGTTGCGTTTACAATCTTAATGCCACAGAAAGATGAAACTGAGGAAAACAACGCTTTATCACACAGAAACATTAATATCTCTCAACTGGAAACAAATTGCCCAAGGGGTCTGCCTGATGCCTCCAAGCAGAGGAATGCTTTGAATGAAACTAGGCAAGGCAAGCGTCTAAAGAAATGTTTGATGCTGGATTATATGGTTTAGCAGAATAATGCCACACAAATTAAAATAGCCCTCTTTTTTTTTTTTTTATAAATCCAAATGTATGTTGTCTAAATAGATACCTATAGAAAAGATTAAGCTAAGTGGAAAACACTTTCAGCTATAATGTAAAAAAGAAACTGTGATCTACAAGCAATGTCAAGATGTGCTAGTCAACACGAAGTAACAGCTGCTCTTAAGGTTTAAAAAAGAATCAATTAAAATAAGTATTTCAGCTATTGCAAAAAAGACCAAATGAAAGATGAAAACCAGCACGGTGTGCTATTGACATACCAGAGAAGAATACAGAAAATAAATGCAGAACTGAAAAGCCAGTAAAATAAGACGATAAGTGAATTTTTGGAATTCTGTGCCTTGAGAAAGTCAAGAGAATTTTTGTTCTCAGTTCAGAATAAAAGCACTTCAGCTTTTTTTCTCTGAAATAAATGTGGAGAATTTTTCCCCAGATTCTGATATCTGTGTTAACAAAGGTGAAAAGACCAGAATGAACCTGAAGAACCAAGTCACTGTCTGTCTTCTCTTCCAGACCTAGTGGAGGCAGAGTGGGAAAACCCAAAATGTTATGGTCCCTGCTTCACCTGACCTGTGCCTGGGCAATTCCGGACAGGCACTGTGTCCCTGGTCCTGCTGGTGACAGTGGGGGGACAGGGAGAAGGCTGGAAGAAAGTGTTGAGGGTGAATATCAGGTTATAGAAACCATTCAGCTGCACTCCCTTTCACAAACCTCTTGTCCTCTGCTCTGGCAAAGCACTCATTGTAAGGAGGTTGGTGGATGAAGAGAAAGAGCATCTTAGTCTTTGACGTTACCTTCTCCTTCAGTGCAAGAACCACATAGCGTGTAGGTACCAGGCAGGGCAGATACTGATATCTGCACCTTAAAAGCCACCCTCCTTCTGGAGGCTGATCCAAAATGCATTTTATCTATATATATGCATGCAAGGGTTAAGAGGGAGGTATGATAAGAAGCACAACGTGCCATAATCTTCCTCGCACAGGCTTTCACCAAAAGAAACAGACTCCTGATGCAAAGAGGCGGATGCACAGACGCATCTCTCTAAAGCTACATTGCAGATACAAGTGTTTCTGCAGAGAAGCAACAGAAGGCTTGGTTATTCTGGGCCATCTTCATATACTGCTGTTTAGAAGCAGTTTACATTTTTTGAATAAATGAAAGAGCTTTTAAATACTTTTTTTTGGTGAAATTGTCAATCTTTGCAACTGCAGATTATCCTTCCCTCTCCTCATTAGTTGTTTAAAAGAGAAAATCAGAAAAAAACCCTAAACTTTTTTCTAGAATAAAATTAACCTTTTTTTCATGGTTTTGTAAACTATATTGCTTGCTTTTGATTTTTTGTTGTTGTTGTTGTTGTTTTCCATCTCCCAGAAGAGGAAGCCTACATTCACCTATCTTTGGTGATATTTTTGGCCCTAGAATGACAGATAAACATCAGTGGTTAATTATTCTGGCATTCTTGTTTGTTTAACTCTTCATTACTGGCATATGTTCAACATCTGAAATGCTAAAAACAAAATAAAACATAGGGTTTTTTGTTAAAACAATGAATACATGGATTATTATTGCTAAAGCCTTTGGCCACTTAGCTATAGCACATTCACAGCTGCCATTTTTCCTCTCCTACCACATAGTGATTTTCAATATCATTTCTCGTGTCAAATGACTATCCTTAATATTTATGAATTATCTGACTGAAACGAGTTTTTCATTATATCCACTTTCTGTTTTAACACCAGAACTCCTACTGCTATAGATAATGTCTATGTGCTGAGAAGAGCTGGCTGAAAGTACTCGATGAAGCATTTTTTGAGAGGATTTGGCATTGGGCTTAGGTAATTTTCATTGAACATCCAACATCATTTAAAACATCTCACTGAAATTCACTTTTAATTACAAAGGTTCATTTTTCAAATCAAAATGACTTTTCATTTCAAAATGGATGATAATGGACAGCAAAAAAAATTTCCTGGACCCAAATGGAAACAAAAAGAATTCTTGACTTGACCTCACACAGGGTTTTTTCCCCCTCGCTTTTGCAGATTTTTGGTCCACAAAATTTTTCAAGTTATGTAGTGTTTGTAAAAAATTATAGTGGAAACATTTGAGTTATAATTATTGACGTTGCCTTAATTAATTCACAATTCTTATAAACGTGAAACCAGTTCTCCTGCTTGCTCCATGGACCAGCAGAGTCACCCTCTCCCAAGCAGAAGACGATCTGCTTAGACATTTGGAAACGTCTTGCTTGTTTGCACCACCAAACAGAATCAAAGCCCCAGTATTCCTACTTCTTTTTTCATCTCAGGGGCAGATCAAAAACATTCAAATTTCCTAAACAGATGGCATCGTTTTAAATTGTGACCACATTGTCCATGTGTGCCCAGTAGACTGTATGGATTATTCCACACAAGTGCTTGCTGGTGGTGGACCCAGCAGCTCGTTGTGCCTTTGTTCTGCTCCTTGGCACTTTCATAAATGTCTGCCCTTTGGAGTAGTGTGGGCTTTCTACTGCATCTGTGTCAGTGGCATGTGTGAAGCCATGCCATGTTTTAATGGTATAGATGTGAAGGAAAGGCAAGGCAAATAGAATAATAAATAAGGACACGCTCTCCCCCTGTTGCTATTGCTAAGGTACTATTTATTTTAAGCTAGGAGCGCCTGCTAGAAAGGTGATCTGATGGGTGGGGGATTTAAAATCATGATTTTTTTTTTTTTTTTTTTTTAAAGCACTGCTTACCCCTGGCATCTGTTCTGCCAGGTTTGCCAAGCAGATGTGTTTGCACGATGGGATCCCTGCTCACCCCATGGACTATCCAGCTGGAGTTCACACCAAGGCAACACTGCGAACCAGGTCCTCCACAGTGTCTGACTGGGCACAGCCTCAGTAGCTACACTGAAGGTACGTAGCTTGTCAAATACTCTCGGTGTGTATATTTTGAGCTCTAAATGTGATTTCAGCTAATTGCAAATAGCAGCTTTTCTTCAACTTCAATCCATTTTCTGTTTTCCCTTTCTTGAATGCTCGTGCAAGTTAGGTATATTCCGGGGACTCTGTCCATTTAGCACGTGTCTCTGAATGAGCAAAGGTACTTGCCTGTGGGTAGAATGCTGTCCTGCTTCCTTGGAAGTGGTCTTTCTCTGCTTGTAGCGTGATAGTCATCAGGCAACAAGGACAACATTGCATCTTGAGGAAACAAATTTACATATCTATTTTATAACCTACTGACACAAAATTCAGAATAAAGGACTTATAAACCAAAAATTTTTTGGATTAGTATTTTGCAAGTAGAAAACACAGGGCAGAAATTGTCAGATAAACTGAATAGTTCAGACAGCCCTTTTCCCTGGCTAAATAGCTCTCTTTGGAGGAAAATACTAAGATTAAGTTATTGAGGCTAGATTACCATCAACTTTATCAACTGCATCTGAATCATATGATCACCCCCACAGTACTGAAGTAACTCAGAGCATTGAAATCAATGGATGTAGGCTGCTTTACACCAGCAGAGAAGAAGTCTTCCTATGCCTGCACCAATAATAGCTATGAAAAAACCTTAAGTGGGTTTACTCATGGGTGAGGGATTGGGGGTGGAAACAGTTTATTGGTAAATCCAAAATCCTGGCCAAGGATCCAGAAGGGGATTATTATTACAGTATCGCTCTTATGAGCTGTGCTGGGCTGAGCTTGATAGAAAGGTGTTAAACTTTACTCTGCCAAGAGCACTTTGCAATAATCAGTTTATGAAAAATTCCATTTGGCAACAAACTCTTGGCAGTCTCAAATCAACTGTACCTATTATACCCCAGTCACAAGTGGATGGACAAAGGTGGCTCAGCACATCAGTCTCTCCTCCCACTCCTCTGCAGCCTTGAAATTTTCTCAGTGATGCTGGAGGAGGGAAAAAATAGTGTTGTGTAACTAGTCTTCAAAACCCAGACAGCCATTAAGAACAAGAAGGATTAAAAAAAAAAAGAAGTCAGAAACAAAAGACAGCCAGATGCAGAGCTTCTGGCAGGAGGTACCAGGTAGAAAGTCTGCACGGGCTTCCCAGGGCAAAGGAAACAGCCTGTGCCCTGTCACGACAAAATATTCACTTCAACTGGGAAAAATGTAAATGATACTGAAGTGATAATGAGCACTCAAGTGGATTTCTTCCTGAAATGAGTCACAACTGCTGTGAAAGCTCAGTCAATTTGATTGCTGTAGCAGGGTGAGGAGAAAGCTCTCGGGAATGCCACCTGAAAGCCTTTGCTGTGGAAGAGGAGTCCCACCAAGCCCAGGCAGGGGCCCAGAAGCACAGAGCAGTGTGAATGTCTTCCCATCCAGCTGGGAACAGGCCCTCCACCTGCCTCCTCTGGGGAGAAGCATGGTCCAGCTGCACACACAAACCCTTGCATTATGGTGCATTGCTTGTGTGTCATGTTAGTAGCTTCATAACTGTTTTTCCTCTGGAAGGCATTACTGGGACCAGGGAGAGTAGGCTGGAGAGGAGACAGATGGTATTTTCTCTCTAATTTTGGTGTTTAAGAACAGAATTTGCACAGTTTGTTCCTCAGTCAAACCTGACTTTCAAGATAAAAAACTGTTACCTGCCAGAACATGAATGGTTTTGAAACATGCAATAAAAATAATTTTTTTTTTTTTTTTTTTTAAAAAAAGCATGCAGAGGGGGAGCTTTCATCTTAAAGAGCTACCAAATTTGCATTCCTGAGGTCTGATGCTATGGTTATTAATCAGATGCTTTGGGGATATTAAAGACTCTCTCTCAGTAATATCAAACGCAAACGTCCTTTCTTCCTCAAGATTTCCCAACAGATCTTTAAAGTCTTGGAGATCCTTTCATTCTTAATATGCACCATGATTATACTGTATCTGCAGAGGTCTCCTTTACACCTAGAGTTTTAATATCTTGCTCTCTCCAGCAGATCTCCTTTTCTTTTAGCTAGGGCTCCATTTCAGGTAACTGCTATTCTAAAACCCAGTTTGCCTATTTATATTAATATGTGCCCTCAGAAGAACAGAATTTGGAAGCTCAGCCTGACATCTGCTGTGCCCATGCTCTGCTAACTTACACAGCATTATCCTGTCATGAGAATCTGCAGCCTAAGTAAAAGCCCCAGCTGCAATGAAGTGAAATCTCCTGCTCCATTTGATGTGACCAAATGACTTCATGTTGCTTGTTCCCATCTTACTGGATGTACTGAGAGATGGGCAAGGAGCAGATGAGAGTTATAAAATGCACGGGCAAGCCTTGTGCAGAATGAGAGTCCTCTCTGTTCTTTCCTGGATAGAGCAAGCTGATTCCCGTGTATGAGAGCCTTTTCAGGGACAACAACTGCAGACAGAGTGTGAAGTAGTTTGCTGTCAAAGTGACAGGAGAATGAATTCCCATAAGACCTGAGAAAGTGGTGGACAAACCTTTGGAAATAGTGGGCGAGAAGATAAATGTTATCTTAACGTATGCAAAACACAGGCTGTGGGTAAATCATGTTTGCCCAAGGAGTACCTGATGTCGCAGCTGTGCTGATGCAGGAAGGCCTGGCCTGCTCGGGCTGTGTTCCTCTGGCTCTCCCTCACAAGCACACATGCACACTCATTCACATACATCATCTTAATTAAAAGTCTCCAAAATCCAAATTCTAATCCCCTTTTGCCTTTTCCCACCTCTCTCCGCTGAAGGTGTAAATAGGTCAGGTGTTTCCATGGCCACAATGAACCAAATAAGCGGTTGGGGTTCAGCGAGCAGCGCGGGTTTTATAATTGTTCCAATGTCAGGTAGCACAAGGTGTGCGGCACCACGCTGACAGTACCTAACTATCTCTTCTTGCTCATCGGTGACATGATGGCTGGCACTGGCTCCTTTCCCCCTCGAAACCGTTATCTCCTGCGAGTTTCCACAGGCAGCTCCCCTCATGGGGTAGCACTGATGAAAAGAATATTTCACATGGAAAATGTCTCTTTGCATCGCCACTGCAAGTACTAATTGCCAGTTCCAGTGCAGCATTGAACCTATTCGCACAAGGTGTAATTAAGTTGTGACTCACTGCCACAGGATGCTGCAGAGGCCAAAAAGTATAAAATAAGCCTAAAAGGGGACTAGACAAATTCATGAGGGACATGTCTGAAAAGCAGGATGGTAGGGATGGCACACCATTCAGGAAGCCCCTCTTAAACTTCTCAACGCCTGAAGGCAAGGAGGTGTAGGAGGAAGAGGAGGTTTTGGTACTTAAGCCCTATTTCATTCCCAGAATCCCTGCTGTTCCCAGGATCCCAAGCTAGATGAACATGTAATCTCCCACCTCCTCACTCTGCATAGGAAACAGAAAAATTGGGATGAACTGTGGAGCTGATGGCTCTGAATCCGAGCAGTGCAGAGATGCCTCTGACCTTAGTTAATGATCTGGAGGGCAACACTTAGGACACCAACGGGATCAACTCTGTGCTGAATTTGACCATTTGTCACAAGGCATTTTCTGATTTTTTCTATGTGGTGAATCATCTGGATACCATGGCACAGATCGGTTTTCTCTCAGTGAAATACACTAGATCTTTCACACATCACAGACTGAGTTATTTGTCAATAAAATTGCTCATTTAAGACTGATTTACCCCCCCTCTTCTGGGGCCAGGCAAGAGGGTGTCTACTCTGGCTAGTGTTGATTGTGAAATCTCTGGATGGAAGATTTTTTACCATAACCTGCCATCCAAAACCATCCCTGTCTCAGCTGTGATGTTCACTGAAGCCTTCTTGCAATGCAGAAGAAGGTTTTACAAGGAGTCAGGCCAAGACTTAAAGCAGGCTGCCTCAGTGACCATCCTGCCTGGGAAAGCAGGAGCCCTCCCTGTTTCCCCATCATATAAAACAGACATGCCAATCTCTTCTACAAATTGTCAAACATATGGACCCCCTGATATAAATTTTTTCACGAGAGTAAAAATAGTAATAGAAATATTAATAAACCAAATATGTTATATGATCCTGGGATTTCAGTTCAGGCTCTAACAGCACATGTTTGAAATACTGCAGTTTCTTAGGTCCTTTGTTTATCCCACATACTAGCAAAGGAGAAGGAGGGTCCACACTAAGAGCTGCTCTCTCCTGCAACCAAACACAGCTCAAACCTCCACAGAGGGAGCCCAAGCAGCTTCCTGACAGACAACTTCTAGCATGAGCTTACTCAGATACATCTTTCTCTAAAAAATCATCTGATCTACACTTCCCACCTTTTGGCAGTCTGGCTTACCAAAGGACATTGAGACTATGATTGGATTGCCTGGGCCACACTGAAGCCAAAGATGCTCTTCACGTCTGTTCACGCATCTCAGCAAGATGGGGCCTGAAACTCTTGGCCTTGTCTCCTGCTAACATCACCATCAGAAATAACCAGTGCCACCCAAAACATTGTTTTTTGCTCTTGCCCCTCCACATGTCTTCTTGCACAACCAGTGGGGCTTCAAATTCAGGGTGTTTTTGAGGGCTTGACAAACAGTTGGGGAGGTAATAACCAGCTCAGCTCTCTGCCCTTCTCCAACTTACTGGCTTGACACTGCTCTTATACTCCCAGTATCTAGAAGTGTGAAAAGGGAAAGGATTTTCATTTCAAGGCAAAATTCTTCAAACTTAATTGTTATGTGAGACTTTGTATTTAGCCTCCAGACTCTCTCAGAAACCTGATAAACATACATTCCCAATTTGAAAATATTGATTTCTTTTCCTTCTCAATATTTTTTTTTCCTAAGTGAAATGAGAATCAGTAGAGATTTTCTTGTTTAACAGCATAAGATCTGACATAGTATAAAAGTATCACCTTGTCGTGACAAATAAGCTTTACTTATTCATTGGCATGTCCATGCAGCCCTGGGAATAGTGTGTTGTTGGTTCAGCTCATTACTGCACCATCAGCAAAAGGAGAGCAATAGGGCTGAAATTCAACCCCCAGATACACGTGTGCTGCTTGGAGCCTGCAATGGAGAGCAATGTCATGGGTGGCTGTAAAAAATATTCTTCAGAAAGTCAAAGAGGACATAGCATAGGTAGCAGCAGACCTGGTGCTCCCTTCTAACTTCTTCTCTGATCTTCAAGAAATTGGATCCCTCATCTGTGAAGTGGGGATAACTGTATTCACAACCACTCTGTAAAGCATGTAAAATCTGCAAATAAAAAGAACCGTAGCAAACCAGATAAAAACACTGCTATTGGTTATCTGTCTTCTAGGGAAACTTTATCTCTCAGACAGATTCTTATAATTAAGATAAATATGTGTTGGAACCAATATGTGGTTTATAAAATTATCTACTCCCCATGCACATATTTCCTCCACCCCTATTTTTCTCCTATGTAAAACTGGGTAGTCTTGCTTACTAACGAGATTTAGCCATATTTAGCCAGAACAATTATTTGATCCTTAAAAATACAGAGTTTAGTGAACAATGGATTAATGAGGAAGGGATGCAATGCAATACTACAGAAACTGTATTGCAGGATTTAATATTGTATACTCCAGTGGTTGGAAAGTCCTGCATTATAATCCTGTGATGCCAATGCTGTACTGAACAGCAAGTAATCCTAAAATCCAGTTAGCTTTGGCTTAGTGTACTGCAGAAGCACAGGAAACAGCAAGAATCTATCTAGTCACATTGAGCTGCCATAGTTACGGGACAGGTTCAGGAAAAAATGCTTTGTTTTGTTTTGCAGACCTCACTTTCCAAATGCTGGTACTCAGTAGGTCTATACAGCAACTGTTGGGCTATTGCTTAATATTGTAAGTCAAATCATAGGTCACTACATGCCTGTTCCAAAATAGTCCTCCCACCCTGCCAAGTCTTAAGTCCCAGAAACCCTTATCAGGGATGAGAATATGGGAGATATGCAACCAGGTGCACAAGAAGACACTGAAATGACAAAGCTTCTAAAAATACAAACGTATGAAAACACATGAACTATGCCACTTAACATCAGGGCTGATTTTATAAACACTAACTCTCTCGGACAGTACTAGTAGGTGCACTGTAGACACCAGCACCCCAGCTGGGAGGGGACATTAATTGCTCTTCTATTATTCACTAACACCATCTATCCTAATTATCAGCAGCTCACAAAAACCTCACAGGTTTAGCTGTGTAATCTTTGGAAACTAGAGCTCAGTTGTGTAAGAGGGAACTTTTTGGGATTTTGTTTTTCCTGCAGGATAGCTGTCCTTTAAACATGGACAGCAGGATAGCTGTTGTTGCATAGAGTGGGATTCTTGAGGGGGGGAAAAGCAACCAAAAAAACCCCCCACAAAGTATTCTGAAATGCACTGTATAAGACCTTAAATGTTGAGGCTAGGCAGATAATTTTAGGGCTCTCATTCCCTGGCTACTCACTAACCCTCAGACACATACTGAGGAAAAAAAAGTTTCCGTATGAAATTTCTTATGCATTTCTTAGGTGTTTATACAGAAAATAAAAAGGAGGGGACAGTGTTTCACTGATTTCAGGGAGTTGTGGGTAAGACTTCTGAAGCTACCTCAAAACATTAAATAGCCAGTGAATTCTTCCCACTACTTTTTTTTTTTTTTTAAAAAGAGATACTACCCCATTCCTGAACGATCCATTCCAGATTGCAAAATCAATTAATAGATTTCTTAATAGAAGTCTTTATTAATTTGGAAATACTGCATCCAGGTAATATTTATCTATCCAGCAAAAACTAGCATGGAGAGCTTACCTAACTGACCATTGCAGCAGCAGCAACAGAGGTCTGTTTTCTGGTATTCAAATAAAAATGAACAAGAGAGGAAAATTAATAGTAAACTGGGGGGGGGGGGGGGGGAAGTACAATACTACAGAAGATTATAAACAGGAACACTTGGAAACTCCAGGGCAGAAGTTGAGTCTGTGGCCCTCTATGTATTACCATATATCACATATAATGAGTCAGTGCCTGGGGCAAACTGATTGTCCCCATATTCGTGGCAGCCCTGATAACAAGTGCAAGAAAAGACAGTGTTTTAACCATGGATACAGTGGTGGGGCCTCAGCTCCAGACAGTGACATTAGACAAGCCGCAAGGGAAGTTGTTTTGTAACTTTAGCTATGACAACTGAGAACCTACAGCTGCAGCAGTACTTGACTTGGATCTGGATCAGCCTTAGATTACCTTGACTGTATGCAGCAAACACAGTTTTATTCATGCCTAGCTATTACAAATAAGAGTCCCTGCCTCCCTACCTTTTTTCTTTAGAGAAAGAAAATCAGAAAATATTTTTTCTCCAGCACTGCCTGGAGGATCTATAGCAACACAATCTTATTTATTACCTGTCACTTATACGCAAACATTTCCTACCGTGTCAGACCAACCATTTATTATACCATTTCTCTCTGAGGTCTCAATATCATCCATCACCAGTAGTCACCTACCCTGCTCCCGCACTGGGCCTTTGCACTGCATGGGGATCGGCCAGTGTGGATGCCAGGGGCCTGGGCTGCTCCTGTTTTCCATTTCATCTCTCTTCCATTACCACTTGACCTGCCTGGAGCTACAAACGTGTTGCTAAGGGTTCAGTGGGGCACCTTCTTCATGACCCTTCCCACTTAATATAAGAGATGTCAACCTGCCTGTTTTGTGAACATCTCACCTCCTCCTTTGTTTAAGAAGAAATGGATGGAGGTTTCCTTCCCTGTAAATAATTGTGCTGCCTTCCCGCCCTCCCCTCCATGCACATATACAGAAACCTTTAGCCTAAAGACTGGGACACATAGATTTTTACCTAACCTTTCTTAATCACTTCAGGGACAAGGTGGGAGTATAAGCAGAGGTGCAGTTGCCAGCGTAGCAGCAAGGGAGAGATGGCTGAACTTGCCAAAAAAGTAACAAGGGAAGTCCAGCAGTAGATAGATCTAAGACAGATCTAGATTCAAGTGAAAGACATCTAAAATGTAGTAATTTATAGTGGTAATATGTTAACATTGCCCTAGTTTGCCGGTAAAGTTTGTCGATAACAAGTGAGGCAAGAACAAGAGGCACCTGGACAGCAACAGACTCAGCTCCACCTGGGTATGTCCTCCTCAGACCTCCCCAAAGGATGGGTAACACAGGCCATTTAAGTACCTCTAGAGCCTCCAGTAGGATTGCTCATGCATTCTTTTTCTGTGTTTCAAATAATTTTCCCTCCCTCTTTTGTTATTTAGGAGGTGAGAATTTGTAAACAATACACAACTGTAGCTGTAAACAAACTTGTCTGGAAATTGCCTTTGCTCTGGGGAGCATCTGGTAGGAAATCTGTCCTAGTCTTCTCTTCTCAGTCTCTCTGCTAAACAGCCTTTCTCCCTTGCTCTTTGTCTCTAGACCTTAGTGAGGAGGGAACAGGCCATCATCAGATTTTCTATGCCAGAAAGAAGTGTTCCTTTACAAATTCACAGAAGTGCAGGATTGTCAATATATGACTGAGGGATACCTTGCTTGGATGCTTGGTTATTACCAGCTTCACCAGCAGTGGTGTTGGGATCCTAACAGGGTTGATTTTATGAGTAGCTAGCCCATGCTTTTTTATGTTATAGAAATCATACTTTCAAATGCATACATGTATAGGTACTCCTAGGCATAGGAAAAAGCAGATGTTTGTAATAGTTGAAGAAGCAAAAGGGATTGTCTTCCTCATTAGCTAGAAGTGTATGTCATTAGAGTACATTCTTTTATTTCCTTAACACCAAATTAAAATAATTTTGAACAGGTAATGTGTTTACAATAACCGTGGGGATTCCCATACTGCTTAGAAATGTAACTGGATTTTCTCATAATATTTTGTGGTGACATTACAAGCTAAATGCCCAGGAAATTACTAGAATGAGGGGAGGATAAGTTATGAGTATGATGTACTACATAATGTAATACAGGAGCCCATAAACCCATGTCAGTTTCCTATGAAACTGATAAATAATTTTAATTTAAAAAAAAAATAATAATTGTGCAGATACAGCAATGACCTCATGAACTGCTTGGTTATGAAAGGTCAATTGTAAAACTTGCTTGGATATGCCCTCTAACTTCTATCCAAGATCAGTGATTTGTGTACGAAGTGGGAGAAACATTTTATTCTTCTCAAGCTTTTGTTAACCCTGGGCATTTTCTCATAATGGTTAAAAAAAAAAACCAAAAACCTTTTTATTAATGTGCTGTCCTATACCCAGCACTTCTGAAGATCCACATGCTCATTTATGTTTTCCTACCTGGATGCAAGATCCTTTGCAAGGCGACAGATCTGGCTCTCCAGGGACGCAGACTGCTGCACCTCTCCTGAGGGACTCCTAGCTGCAGAGTTCAGTGGCAGTGAAATCCACTTTCATCTTGTATTTAAAAACTGGCATCAAATTTGCAAATTACTTCTCTGTGAGCTGCTTAGAGAGGCACTTTGAAAGTCGCAAATAAGTGACTTTCAAAGGGAGATGGCCCTGTATTTTCCTTGTGCCTTTGCACATCTCCCTTCAGCAAAACCCGAACCGCTAGTGCTGCCCCATCCCTGCATGGGAGCTCCTGCTCAGGCATGGCTGAAGCACTGGTTTGAGGTGCAGCAAATTCTGCTTCATGTATTAAAATAAGAGGAATAGAAACTGGGGTGGGTGGGTGGGTGGTAGGAAGCAGAGAGGGAGCTGGAGAAAGCTTTGGCTGGAAGCATGAGTCAAGGCATTACGAGATGTATGGGATTATCATAGTTTACATAGCGTCCTCATTGCCAAACAACCACGTCAAGTCCTGAGCACAGTGCTGGCTGAGGAGAGGTCATGAGCAGCAGGACAGTAATAGCGTTACTGTAGCACAGTGTCCTCAGACAGAGGTACCCGCCTGGGAAGGATCTCGCAACCCCCCAAGACATTATGGTTCCTGCAGCAAAGAGCCTCCGGTGAGCTTTGAGGCACGACCCCACAGGCAATTGCCACATGCAGCATTGAGAAAGGGCATTTTCTCTCTTTCTTATCAAGATCATGTTCAAATTTTTTTGGCCTCAGCTGAAAACCTCTCCTGGAAGAAACTTAGGCCTAGACTGCACCTGGAGACACCTGACACTTGTGAAGCTGGACCTTTCTCATCAGTTCCATATTGTATTTATATGGCCCAGATAGTCCTTATTTATACCACAGCTTCCAAAAAAACTGTTTCACTGCTAGCCATAGATGGAATAGTGAGGATAGTGCCAATCCAAAGCCTCCCACTGGTTTCAGTGCCTTTTGCATCAATGTAACTCTCCAGGAGCACTGCTGGGGCTGACCTTCTGCCCGTGGTAGTGAGCCAATTCAGAGCAGAAATCACTGAATTTCAGAGACAAGTCTTTTTAATTTTTGGGTTTTTTCTTTAATTTAGAAGGAGCAGCAGCATCTGGCTTCCAGCACACAGCAGACTGTCACACTGCAGACAGAGCCTGCTCGACTCCCTAAGCAAACCTGCCTCTCTCTCTGTCCGAGAGCAAGCACGTAGACACCACATGAGCGCACACACACGTTGTTCAGCAGAAGTCACACTGCGGCACAGATCTCTTCTGATCTGCCTGATGGCCCTGTCTCTCCTCACACAGTCGACGGAGAGGGGTCACATAAAGGCAACAGGATACTAGAAATGACCCTGTGAAGCATTACAAGCCTTCCAGCTCCCCCTTCCTCTCTTCAGCCTTTATGCTAAGTAAACACCACCTAGACATTTTGTTGTTCTTACCAAAAGAAGCTAATACAGTTTAGAAAAAAAAAAGAAAAAAAAAGAAAAATCCAAAATAGAAAGGAGGTGGGAGACCTTAAGATACTACCCCTGAGCAGACAGATCAGATACTTTTAGAGCAGAGCAATAGCATTTCTTCCCCTCCCCACAAGTGTAGTCAGCACATTTGATTTCTTTTTCTATATCTCTCCCATGTTTATTATTAAAACACGTCATCACCATCTAATCACTACTGGAATTGAAAGTAACTTTGCACAGGAGCATTCTAAAATTAGAGAACACCGATTAAAATGAATGCAAACTCAAAGTGCTGCACTGTAAAGAAACTACGGCCAACACATGAGCAAATACAACCCATATCTGCTAATTTCACAGTGCTTATATTTGATTTTTAGTATTTCTTTGTGTGTGTTTCCCTACTCTAAGGGCAGTGCCATGAAACTGCCAGCCCGGGGCTCTGCTGAGACCTTCTCCTTACCCCATTCACACAGCAGGAGTAGTCCCATCCAGCAGCTTTCCACTGTGGAGTAGTCACGGTTTGCTTCTCCCCGCAGCAGCCTTGCTGGGCACCTACTGCCCCTCTCCACGTCCCACAGACAGCTGGGGCCAGCCGCGGGGGCCGGGGCATCGTGGCGACAGGACACAGCCCTTCCTGATATAATGGGAAGGCCAGTGCCAGCGCCAGCATCGGTCCGGGCGGGATTCCAGCACGGCGGCCGTCCCACACCTGTCGCAGGGCACCGACCGGGACAATCAGCTGCGCAGCTAATATTAGCCACCCGTGTCGCCAGCACCAGGGAAGCATGGTGGGGATGGGAGCATGATCCAGGCACAGAGCAGCTTGTAGGGAAATAACTGTCCAGCTCGGCCTTTGGTTAAAAGGAAAACAAAAACTAAAAGCATGCATATCCCACCAGATGGATAACCTGCATGGAAGTCCCAAAGCCCTCTGCAGTCCTTTCCTGTTCATCACATTAGCCTGCTTTTCTCTCCAGCAGTGGTTTTGGTCCTTCTAAAATGTGGGCTGCCAATAAGAATGGATATATTTGTATTTACTGTCTCTGCTACTTTGGCACTGACAACCTCAGGTCTTCCAACAGCCAGACCAGAAACGTCAGGCTGAGCCTCAGCTGTGCCGAGGGTGACGGTTGCACGATTGCACTACTGAGTGGCATGCTTTGGTTTGTGGCTACTGGGAAAGCACAGTGACAGACAGTGCTGCTGCATACAGCAAAAAGGTAAAATAAGCTCGTGCTATAAGTGACTTATAAAATCCAAAATCAAGAAAATCTTCCCACCCAGCATAACCTGCAACGGTAACATAGCATGATAATGTCCTGCTTAAAATAGAACACCCACAGAACTGGGCCTTTTTTTTCTTCTTTAAGGAATTTTTGCAGCACTTTTATCTCCTCTGTTCTCTGGATATTGCAGGTGTCTCCAGGCACCAGGGGATACGATGAAGTCATGCACTGCAGCAGCGATAAGCACCAGAGGGCAGCTTAAATACGGACGTGAGCTCCAACTCCTAATTCTCCGACCAAGCAGTTTACAGCAGATCTTCCACAGTCCTGGCTGTAACTTCTTTGATGCATCCATTTTGTTTCAGTAAAATGACTATGTTCAAGATGAAAGGGATGGAAAGCAAGAGCTGCAAGGCCCTGCTTTCTGCAAGACCTACCTGGAGGGAACAGGACACAATAGCGGCAGTGTTTGTGGAGAAATATAGGTGGGGAAACTCTCATACTGTGTTGTGAAAGGTGTGAGAAGTCTCACTGCTGGCTTCATGCTGGCTCGATTGTTATTTTAAACCATGTCAGGGACAGATGGTGCCTTTTAAAAAAAATGTGATTATAAGCTAAAATTTAAAAATACAGCAGAAGCATTTGTGAAACTGTAGGAGAATTAAAGGGACAAACACCAAAAGTAAGTGTAGAGGACCCTGGCTTCTGAAGAAGAAAGCTGCAGCAGTCTGAGAAAGATAAAATGAAACTGGATGTTTCCACTACTGTAAAATGTGGGAGGCTCCCTAGACAGCTAAATTAGAGAGAAAATGTGACACAGCTGAATCCCTACATTCCCCTTGCATCCTCTGAGTAACCTCTGTGAACCCCAGGGAAAAGAAACTTGACTAATTTCCACATCCCAGTCTGTCTTTCACTAGTAATATATAGAACAGGCCAAGATCTGGGCAGGTTCTCTCCTTCCCTACTAGCTGTGTTGTTACCTGACCAAATCAAGATGGGCTTCCGCAGATTGCAATAGCAAATATTCTCTACTCATTTCCTGACTAACGCTTTCAGTCATTCTGTTTTTAAAAAAGTTTTCATTTAGCCAGAACTATCTTTACCCTAAATCTTAAACACAAATAATTAACATTTAAATCTTTCAAATAGCATTATTGGTATAGTTGCAAAATTCCCTTTCTATTTTACAGCCTTTCAGAGAAAAGATACCAGGCGATGAAATTACGTAAGCCAGCCCACTAGAGAAAGTAACATTTCTCTTGAGGAATGTGACTTCAGATCCTCTTCTTCCAACTCTTATAATACATAGCAAACTGGAAAATGGGAAGCCTGCTTTGTCCTGATGTGACACAATCTGTTAAGTAACCACATGCAGCCACCTATATAAACAAATAACTTTGCTTTGTTTGGTTTCTGTCAATGGCATTAAGCTTACTAAAGAAGAAAATTACAGCTTTCCTTAAAGGAGGAAAGCACCAGACATGGGTTTAGCAAGGGATGTTTGTGGCTGAGGCGTGGGTTGCATCCATTTCAGGAAATGTGTGTCCCTAGCTATACTTCTCATCACAAATAATTCAAGATCAAGTGAAGACCAAATCTAGCTGCAAAGCTTGAGTGCAGGTGAGAGACTATCAAATCTCTGAGTGTATTGGGATTTAGCTGTCTGATTTAAACTTGTATTATATATGGGACAATATGCCAGCATACACCATTCGAAGGTGAGCATATCAGAACAAAAATTTGACATGCAAAGCCATGACCTCCAAGGGAGTTATTAATAAACAACAGAGAGATTCAGGAAACTACTTCTTTCTTTTTCAGTCTCAGCTTCCAGCCCTCTGCTTTTCAGTCTAGCAGCAAGCCAACCATTCCTGCAGGCACAGCGTGTCCCCTTATGGCCACCATCTAGCTGTAATTCAAGAACCTGAGCACAGCTGGTATCATTACTCAATATTGCGCAAGCACTTACGACACGAAACACACTGCTCAGACTCTGGCATGAGGCTAGTGTTGAACCTGAACATGCCTGCGTAATGTTACCCTACTATTGAGTTCTCACATATATGTTGGATTTTTTTATGGTATCTCAGATTTTCTGGTGAGTGTATGGTCTCCCATGATGTTGTCAACCTAGTTTGCTATGCACTGTCACAAGAATCAATATTACAATAATGAGAAGAAAGCATTTTTTAGTCCCCCTCCAACCCCTATACTTTGAAACATATACCCAAGGATAGAAGAGGACAAAACCAGATACGATCAGATCCAGAAGACTTGGACACTCAACAGCCATACTTGGCTTCTGCCTTGTTGTGGAGGTGCCTCCAGTTTTCACTACAACTGTTCCAAATATCTGTAACTTGGTGTAGTGGGTTGTACTTCATCGCAGCAGTACTGAACAGCTGGGGCTGTAGTTTACACTGAAGATTAAGATAATCAAGGTCAGTTTATGTATCTATCCTTTTTTTTTTTTTTTTTTTTTCCCCCAAAACACCTGGTGGTTAGATCTGTAACCAAGTATATGAAAAAAATAAGTTAGTTTCTCTTCCTTGTCTAAAGGGAACTGAACCCAAGAAAAGACCCTACCCACCAAGCTACATCCACAAAGCACTCTGAGGGAGATGTCTGTAATTTCAAACTGTTGCTATTTTAATAGAATAAATTATTATAAATAAAACAAAAGCAATACATGAGTTTCCAGCCAGTCTGTATATACAAGGGAGTATTCACATTTTTCCACAACAGAACTTTAACTTGCAGATGACTTAATCACTAGACTAGAGGCTTATTTTTGATCTCTGTCAGCCACCTGTTAATTACTCAAACAAAAATTTGAATGTTTTGCTGTACACAGATCTATTCTCATCTTTGGTTACTAATAGTAATTGATTTTTTGTTCTGTACCAGTTTTTAAAGAATATCAGTTAATCTGAAAAATAGCAATAGACACAGTTCTCCATCCAGTGTGCAGAATGGTGTGTGTGATGTACAGGGCTGTGTTGTGGGAGATAAGGTTGAGCAGTAGCTCCTCTGAACTGCTCAAGTCCTGAAGCGAGATTTCCAGAATGTCCTATCTCTGTTCCTACAGAAGTCTGTAATTATGCCATCTCTACCACTCTGGGGAAGGCTGGATTGATCATCAGGTTAGCAAAAAATTAATTCCAGGCCAAGCCTTATGTGACAGATTGGCTTAATGGTTTCTAAAATGGCTCCTCAGGACTTTGCTGCACCTACTCACAGAGGAGAAGTCCCTTGTTCTATCAGAGTGCAGTGCTGCACTAGGGGTAGTAGTTGTGAACACACAAAAGCAAGCATCTGTCAGCATCCTCATGCTACCTTCTTTAGGATTCTACATCTCCTACAACAGTGGTCAAGGCAAGAACCTAATCACACAGTTACACAGGCCTGCTACTGAGAAAGAAATTTATATAGCATGAATTGAAACAACTGACAGAGTCATGGAAGGAAGACAAGTATATTCAGAACTACACTGTATATTTTACCTGCACATGAAAGCACATCTCCCAAATAACACAGAGGTAAAAAACTCCAACACTTTTTGCTTGCAAGACCAAATAGAAAAGACAACTCATGCAAAAATACAGTGAAAAAAAATATTTTAAGTCAGAAAAGGAGTTCAGGAAAGTGTAAGGCATCTCATCAGAGGGAATTCATGTCTTGCTATGCAGAGTATATTCAAATCCTAGACCAAGAACACAATACACTTTGAATTTCTATATACTTTTTGACAGGTCATCAACGCTGTGTCAATGGCAGCAGCATTATTGGCAAAGCAACTCCTCGTTCAGCCCTGTATTGGGTACTGCTTCACAGCAGCTTGCGTAACTCCCATGGTACATGTACCACTTTTTGGAAATCCCTGTGCTTGACAAAAAGTTTTCCAGGCACGAGCTTGTGCTGCACAATATGGTCTCTAAAATTTCCTAGAAATTAATATCACATTATCACGATTAACAGAATTGCTGATATGTGAAGGCAGGGAAATGAAGATGCACAGGCAGAGAATGGATATCTAAACTGACATAAAATTGGGGCACACAAGACAAGAAAGAGAATGGGTGTCAAGGAGATAACACTGGATTGCAACCCGATTTGTAAATTGTGATGCAGTATGGGGGGAGAAATGATCCTGTGGCCTCACATCTTTGCTTTTCCAAGCCAACACAGCTTCACCGATTGCATCTCAGCCACCAGGGACTTGTGCAACTTCTGCTGTTTGACAAGAACCTAGCTGTGCCGATGAGCTGACAAATCCAAAATGCTTCCCGCCCCCAGCCCCTGCTGTGTGCCAAATTGCTATGTGTGCGCTTGTGCACCACTTAGGATCCATCTTCACTAGTTGCCAAGAATGCCCCCCTCCCAGTCTCTTCAGCAGAAAGCAGCAAGCAGAAAGAGGGAAACAGGGGGAGATGGAGAGGCAGAAAGAGAGAGAGTGTGCTTTGCACTTAAGAAAGCCAACTTTTATTTTTAGAGATGTGAAGCAATGCTCAAGCACAGCTTATTTTCACCCCAAACAGAAAAGACTGCTCCCCAAAAGAAAAAATTAGAAATAAATAATAAAAAATATCAGATGGCAGCTCAGCATTAGATTGCTGCCTAAAAATGCCCTTGAGAGATGTAAGAGGCTAGCTGAAGCAAGAGGGAGAATTAAAAAGTCCTAATGAGCAGAGCCCAAAACACCCCTAGCCCCCTTGCAGGTGCCTAAGTGGCCATTCCCATGCCCCCCGCACCCCAAGGATGGCTCCCATCCAGCCTGGCAGCTCTGCACTGGCCCGTTCACAAAGCAGCTCGCCCAGAAAACAGGCAAGCAGGCTGTTGCAGCAGAGGTTTGGGGAAAGACCACTTGGTTTAACTCACTACAGGCGCTGTGATGCTATTCCAGATTGCTGTTTAGATCTTGATTTAGTGAGTGCTGCAGTCCTGCCAGGAGGAGGAGGAAGTGTGTTGGATTGCACCAGCTGAGGAGAAGAAGAGGCAGCAGAGATAAGCAGAGGGAGTAGGAGGCACAAGTGTGGCACAGGAGCTCAACACGAGCTGCTGGCCTCAACCCTTGACCAACACAAGCTGCCAAGCAAAGCCAAAGGATCAAGTAATGAGGCATGAACGATTAGCGATGAACAAGAAAAGGTACATCTGAAATAGGCCTAGTAGGAAACAGGATCATACCATTCTTATATGAGTACATTTATCTGTGTTCTGGTTGCTTTTCCAAATACGTTGTTCTGCTTGACACAAGGGAACATGTGCAAAAAGAAGCTATTCTGAGTTAAAAAATACTTCAAGACAAACCTAGTTCAATCCTAGTTAATTCTCAGACTCTCAGAAAAACATATTTGAATGGTTTCAAGGATGATTGGGTGAACCTCAAGACTTTTCCATCTCTTCTTAAAAGAATGTGGACTTGAAAACAACACCGAAAAAAGGAATACATATCTCTCCAATTGCTCTTCAGATGCCCATATACTGCAACAGTCTCCTTCATTCCTCTTTTGGTAACACAGAATGAGTTTCTGTAAGTCATGAGGGGAGAGGTGACACTGAAGACTAGCAGGGTAGCAAGAAGTCAGTTCCTCTGAAGAGGTGGGCTCCCACAGAGCACGATCATTTGGCAGAACACGCAGGTGAAATTTCAGTTGTCAGGGGTCTAGCTTTGAAGGGCAACTTTTATTTCCAATGCCTGTGTTGGCCTGCCGTCTGGCACAAATGAAGCAGAGCGTCAGGAGCTTATTAAGGATGCTTGACTAGATGCATCATTATGGCTAGTACAGCAATTCCTCTATTTATAAGATGTATTTTCCTGAAATATAACCACTTCCAATTTTTATTTTTTCCTCCTCATTCCTAACCAGCACAAAAGGAAGATCTGCAAAGAATTGAACAATTCCATCTTTGGATGGCAAGGCGGGCTAGGCTAGACCTCTTCTGTGCCAGGAACCTTAAAACCAGCCTGGGTTCATGTTTGGAGGAATCCTGTGGAATTTTAACTTTTCATTTGTGAAATGATACTACCCACAAGCTTATCACTGTCAGAAGCTATTAGCAAGTACAAATATCTTCCAGATGAAGAGCCTTTACATTTTCTCTTTAAAAATGCCAGTGGTTTTATATTCTTAGTGTTCACATTCGTGTGTTGGTTAGCAACAGCAGTTCCAGCTGCACTGAAAATGTCTTCACAATACAGGGAGGAGAGCAACTTCAAGGCAGCATTACCAGCCAGGCAAGCCATAATTATATTTCACTCACAGCTCCCCTTCCACCCCCAAATTATGTGTGAGGCTCATCCCATGCTACTGCCAGATCCACCCTTAGCATCACTTACCAGGGCCAACTCACATTTTACCACTGAGTTCCCCTCTTAGAAACCTTCCTACTTGCAAACAAGAAACAGAGCAAAGAAAGATTATTACTAACTCCAACCTCTGTTTCTGATATATCACAATCGTCTCCCACTCCTTAGCATGACTGCCTCCAGTTTTGGATAGAATAAGACATCCTTGTCTCTCTCAAAAAAACAGTTTCCCCAACTCATGGCACTTATTCTGTCACATGTTTATTTATAGACTGATTTGTTATACGGGATAACAGCTAGTTGCCCTACCTCCATCTGTATCTGTCATAGTAGGCTTAACTAGCAAGACTAACATTGACCTGGACAAATACATATTAATCTCCTGATTAGTCTCCAGCCTGGAATACATCATTGCTGTCATACTGGTATTCATATCTCATGGCCAGTGATTCCTTACATGGAATCAAAGCATCTATTTAGATAGTCCTGTATTCTCCTGGAAGTTGGCAGCACAAATATAATAAAGTTTATTGTCATTCTCCTGCTGAAGCTGATTTTATTAGTGACTATTTCTGTGAAAGTCACTTCTGAAGGCGATGATTTAACCACTGAAACCACAAGAAAAAGGAGAAACATGAAGAGTGTCATGCTGCCCAACTGATCATGCTCTCTCTCAGATGTTATTAGTTTGTAACGCAGCAGCACCGTATTGCAGCTTTCTTTCTCTAAAGCTCTGTATAATTTTTTTGAGATTGGCACTGCATAAAAAGTGCGACATGAAAGATATCTTGAAAGCTTAGCACTTTTAATTTTTTTCCCCTTTTTTTAATGTCTTTTTCCATTCTCAAGTTTGTATAACAAAATATTTATGCAAAAATGCTCACTGTCAAAAAAAACAGTTCTAAAGAATTTCAGAAGAGAGAAAAGGGAAGGGAAGTTGACCAATGCCAGATTACTTTCAATGATAGCACTTTTAGTCTCCATCCCCAGAGTTCTAAAAATCAGACACAACAAGTGTTGCATTGTCTGCTTTCAACAGTAGAAACCCATCTGGCAAGTCAGCCTGATTTGTTAAAACAGGATCATGGACCATATTGTGTCATCACTTTTTATGTGAACCACCCCCCTCCATCTAAATTTCAATGGCAACTGGAGGAGTGTTCAGCTCTAAAACTGATAGCAGGATACGGTCTGTGGGGTTCTGCATAATGCCTAAGGTTATCCAAAATGGGCAACATTCAGACAAATCTATGAGGAAACTGGCATCATAGATAAGCAGTTTTTGTTTCCTAATGCATGACTAGACATTTTAGAAGCTATTAGTGATTTAAAAAAACAAACAAACAAACAAACAAAAAAAACAAACAAAAAAAACCAAAAAAAACACACCAAAACACAACACCGAAAACAGCCCACCAAAAAAGCCCCAAAAGATAACCAACCAACCAACCAAACCCCTCCATCCACCTTAGGTCCCCTTCCCCTACAAGCTGTGCATTTGCAGCATCAGGGAAAGGGGCAGTTTAAGGCAAACAGTGAACAGTTGGCAGCAGGTTCTGACCCCCTTTTTGTCTTCTTACACTTACTGCGAAATGAATGAAAGATGCCAGTCATAGTCTGGACAGTAAAAGTGTGGAAAGTTTTTCGAGAGAGGTAAATGTTGTTCTGTCTCAAGAAGTCTGTGAGTTGCACTGAAGCACACCTTCACATTTTTTAATACATAAAAGATGAAACTTAGGGCTGGTATGAGGAATTGGGATTGTCCTTTTTATGTGTACGTGGCAGTCTGGAGTGCTGTGGGAAGCAGTGACCCTGGGAGGTCACACTCGCCTCACAGCCCTAGTGTAGGGAACAAGCCCTAGGTACAGGCATGAACACATTTCTGCAACTCAAGCCTAGCCCATCTACATTACATGACAGTGAAGCTGTGTTTAAGAAAGTAACTGCAATGTAAAACAGGTTACACTTGTTATAGCACCTCTGGAAATATAGCAAAGTGCCAGCCAAGGAGGAGTGGAATAGAGTAAGGCAGTCTGAAATGCCATGATAAAAAAAAAAAAGGAGAGGGAGCATGAACCCAAAAGCAAGATGAGGCCGGCCAAAGATGCTGCTCCTGCCAGCCGCCTCGACAGCCTGGCAGATACTGTGCTGAGCCTTTCTGGCTGAGTGTTTAGGAAAGCAAGAGGACCATATCTCATTACAATTCCTGCCTGCAACTGTTTAGTAGAACCACAATGAAGACCCAGGATAGATGATATACTGACTTTTAGGAAGTAAATAGCGAGCTCTTTATTAGAATACCTACTGTATAAGGGAAACAGAGGGCTAATAGGTCATAGGCTACTACAGGGAGTAAAAACAGCACTCACCTTATTAAATGAAAGACTATGAGTGATAATCACTCTCCTTGATCTTTAAATGCCAGCAATAAACCACCACTGTCCAGTTAGTAGTAGGTTTCTTGGTTGCTGATCATTATCAATATATTGGTATATACTGGTATTCTTTAATACTTTTTAAACACTATAATATCAATTTATTTGACATCCTTTCATGGCAGAGGCAGAAATGGATGAACTTTTAGTTTAAAATGGATGATAGTGGGGAAAGAGAACAGAATGCAGAACATGAGGCAATTGTGTAGCCTGACAATTTATAACACTACCTGCCTTCTGCTGCCTGGTTATTTATGGCTGGGTGGGGAGATAAAGGAAAGAAGGATAGTTTCAGGGAGGACAGCTTAATTTAAAACATTGTCACTTGCTCCTGCTAAAGTCAGGAGTCAGGTTCTCAATATATGTAACAGGTGCACTGCCTCTGAGCAGATCCACTAATAACAAAATCAATATAAAATAAAGTGTTCCTAAAAGAAAGATGAATGAAGAGGGAACAAAAAAATCAGAATGCTTTTTAAGTGTGACATTTCAGCTGGGTACTGCTGGCCACCAAGACAAATTAAAATCACCCCCAGTTTCCAGCTCCGTGGCAGAGCAGGGGTTATGTATCTGGGCTCTAAGTGTCCTCTCCCAGTAAACATGTCTTCTAACTTCTCATGTTAAAGGTCCATGCCCAGAATTATGGTTTCATATTCCATATTCAGACTCAGATCAAGGCTTCAGCATGTTGAATCTGCCTCAACAGAAGCAGGAACAGCCAGAGGCAGCAGGATGCTTCTAGAATCACCCAGCAGACTGGCAACACAGCCAGTTACAGACCATCTCTCCACTGGGTTTACAACACACCAAGTCAGAATACCTCCAATGACAGAAAGCAATTACACCTTAAACCTGGGGCTTAGCAAGAATAAAGCCATATCATTGTTTGGATACAAGTATGTGAAATACTGATCACCCAGGTTTGCTTTTTTTATCTTTTTCTGTACTTGCCCTCAACACACCCGCTCACCAATTCTTACGCTACCTGGGTAGGCATAGCTCTGCCCTCAGCTACAATAGTTTGCAAAGTGTTTTAAGTATGAATGTTTAAGTATTGTCCACCCCCAAATGCACACAAACAGATCAAAACTGACATTCAGTATGAATCTAACATGAGCAAATACCACCACTTTCACTTCAGAAAAAAAAAGTAGTATCTTCCCTGGCTATGTGCTCTATGGATGGTAAGAATTCACAAAATTTGCTTCTATTAACATAAAAAAAAGATGTAAAAGAAATATGTAAAATATCCACTGAATGAAGGCAGATTTTGCTCAATTCTTCTTTGACATTAATATCAGTCAAGTTCATCTGGGCTGAAGTCAGCCAAGTTAGCTAATGCAAAATGAAAAGCAGTCCCATTGCTTTTAACTTGGGCCCTGGTCACACAGCTATCCATCTATTGGAAAGAAAAAGGAGCAGGCACTCAGTCATGGTCCAGACTGTTATAAAGGTAATAAAACTGCTGCAAGCTCCAAACTAGAATTCATAAATCTACCATGCATGTACATTTGAAGCCTTCAGTTTCACATCAGATCTCAACAAAAATGGAAAATACCAGAGCATCAGTACTATATGCAATGAGAACAGAAAGTTTCAAAAAAAAATAAATGTGTTCCTACCAAGCACATTGTCATGACAATAAGAAGTGACAACACAGCAAGAATCCACTGTCACCAAGTGTTCTCAAAGCATAGCAACAGATTACTTTGCAAATCAAAGACTATCATGAGATCAGGTAATATTATTGCATGATTCCGTCCTGATGACAAGGATTATAACCAGAACAGAAAATGCTGTGAATCATACACACATGAACAATGTCAATAGCTGAAGAAATAATTGTTTCTGCAACTGGTGAAAGCCAGGAAAGCAGCACTCTCCTGATTTATTAGTGCAGAGCAATAATGGGATTATATCCTATCCTATGCTACTGTTATTCTAATAGAAACGGCTCTTATGCTGACCAAATACAATTTGGATAGGACATGACAATTTTCACCATTCTGGGAATGTTGGGGTTTTGGGTTGTTTTTTGTTTGTTTGGCTGGTTGTTTTTTTTTTTTTTCCCAAATGATCATCACACTCAAAAAAGAACAGGCAGCATAAACACTATCAAAATAATTTCACATTTATTCTCTGGTTTGGGACTTTTTTCCCACTGCTTATTTAAACACTTGCTTCCCATGTTTTCCCTTGAATTTTATTAGAATTATTTTCTAATGACCTCACAGAGGAATACGTACTCTTCTATGTGCAACTGGCCATAAGTAGCTCAGCCAATGGAGCACAGCCCCTTCCAGAGGGTTCTTGTGCTGATTCATTTTTGTATCTCCTACCACCCCACCTTACTAGGCACAGGCAGGCAAAGGAGGCTGCAGGCAAGCTGTATCTGCTACAGGACCCTGGAAACTCTTCTTCCTGTACTGATTATGATTTTAAAATATGTAGAACTGTCTCTCTTCTCTAAATCCAAGCCTTCTTTTACTTCTGCGATCCTCTTCTCCCTATCTCTCCCTGGATCCTCTCTGATTTTATGAGAAATTTTGTTTCTCGCTAAATGCCCCCTCCACCAGTCTGTTCAACAGTATCACTCACAGCATTTGTGGGATCTCACTACAATTTTACAACAGTACACTTGACAGGATAGTCCCAAATTAAACACCTCAGAAATGTGGCCAAACCGACCGTCAGCAGAGAAAGGACCCAGGACCCAAAATGCCCTTGATAACATTTAAGCATGAAAACTGCTATAGATATAGCAGAATAGCATGTCAGGTGGGAGCCCAAGGGGTTAAAAGAAGAAAGTCTCAACTATTTAAATAATCTTTCTATAAACTACATGAACACCTTTTTTTTTTTTTTTTTTTTTTTGACACGTCTTTTTAAAAATATATTTCTGTTTTGACGTCCCAGTTCTGAGCATATTTCACTCCTGCCAACCCACTGTTTGTGTTTTGAATAACTCAGAACAGACGAAGCACTGGTCCAGAGACAAGAAATCCTCCAAACATCTGTCAACCACTTCAGCCCCGAGAGCTGAAAGCAAACTCCGCCAGTACCTCTGCCCATCCTGCTGCAGTCAAAGGCTGCAGGAACTGTTAATATGCCTTTGCAGCTGGCCAGGCAGTGAAGGATGAGGGAAACAACACAGCTCCAACCCCAGTGGTATAACAGTGGCCTGAGTCTCCCTGGCATGTGTGTGGTGGGGAGGGGGAAGGTTATGGATAATAAAGAGTCCTGATGGTCCTACAGCAGTGCTGAAAAGCAGAGGAGTCAAGCATCCTGTATCACAGGTAGGAGCTGAGAAAGGAGGAAAGAAGAAAAATTCATGCTCACACAGAAAGCACAACTTGTGATTTAGCTGTGATTTCAATTAAACCAAAGGCTTTATGCTGGCAATCTGCACAGCTCTTTTACCATGGCTCCTCGGGGGTCTCTATCCCTCTTAACCAACCCCTAAAACCTTGTGGGTGAGAAAAAGCTAGGTGAAAACAGAGACGAGAGACCTAATGAGGAAAGGGAGTGTCTGGGGTTGAAAAACGGATGGAGAGGGCCCACATGGATGACAGTGAGGAGACCACACCTGCATGTCCCATGCTGTTCTCCAGAGAGTTGGTGCACTCTGCCCAGCGGTGTTGCGCCTGGCTCATGGGGCAAGGAAGGAGTGAAGGCAGAGCTCATAGTGCTTGGGTTCTCCTTCTCAGGCTGCCTCCTCCTGGTGCCGTGGGTGGCCAGTGCAGGCAGGGCCAGGAGGCACTGGAGAGGAGGTTCTGTGACCCAGCAAGCACCAGGGCAGGCTCTTCAACAGGGAACACACTCCTGAGCTAGGGACTTATGCTTAGGGATCTGAACATAACACCACAACCTACTGTACAATCCCCATTTAACAGGTTTTTGTACCCATGTCTGTAGCTTAAGATTCTCTATGCGCTTCGAGGTTATACTCTGAAGACAAAACTCTGCTCCAGGGCTGGCAGGGAAGGCATCCAGCCCTGCTGCACTCTCCTTCCTAGATGTGCAGTGACATCTGGAACACATCGCTTCCAAAAAGCATGCCGCTCATAGATGCCAAGAAACGCTGCTCAGGGTCAGCCTTTAGCTAGATAGGTCTAAAGCTTTGCCATACTCTTCTTTTAAATCAGCAATGCCCTATGCAGTGGCAAGTCTGTTTAGCATCTAAAAGTCATGAGTATTAGTTTAAGAATCACAGCTAAGCTCAGTTTCTCTGGTTGACCCAATGGGTCCCACCACAGTTCACCTCCTTTCCCCACATGCCAAGACTTCTCAGTGACATAAGCAGGAGTTCATGTCCTCTATACCCAGTTTTACACACACATTCCCTCAGGCTTCAAAAATTCATTCTTAACTATAAATGCAGTGCGTCCCTATGTATTGGTAAATTTTTCTCATGTATACCCAATGCTGAGAAACCACATATAAAGACCAGGAGGTATATAGACGTTCAGTGAGGGCCTAGGTTTCTGCAGATGAGGTTACAGACACTGTCATATAGCTCCCGTGCCTGTGTCAGAGGGTTAGCGCAGCAGGCAGGAATCCTGGCGTGAACTCATCAAATGGCATTTCTTAGTGAAAGAAGGTGTACAGCAATCCCTTCCTTGCTGTTACAACAAAACAGGCTTTGCTTTCTTTTCCAAGCATTGCATTTTTACATCAATTCTCCATCAGAAGTAAAGCCTCCAGAAGGTTTCCTGGCCTTTCAGGAGATGCTAAGCCCTTTAGTGTTGCCTGTGAACGTGACAGATACAGTCAATATAATCACAGAGTGATGATAAGAGATAGAGAACCTTAAAAGACCATTTAGAGTTACAGCCTTGAAAAAAATAGCGTAAGCAGGATAGACAATGTTTTCCTGAGTGGCAAAGTCATTCCCAAGTCCTTTAGCTGCATTTGTTTGCATGTTTGTTCACAGGAACAGCTAAGGCATCTCCCTGAGCAAAACACATCATGCCCCTGAAGATGGCGGCACTATCAGATTCCTCTTGCTGTCTCAAGAAGTGGGACAGCAGAGAACAGCAGGAGACATAGATAAAATAGTGACACTCAATATTTAAATTCACCAGCAATCTGAAATTAATAATTAGTGCTGCAACCACATTAGTCTTGGAAAGAAGAGACAGACTTCAACTTTTACAGTCTGTAACTAACACTGTTTTATCTAGTTGCTTCTGTATCTCAGTTATAATATAAATTTTAAAAAACTCTGCACAGAAATAAAACAACGAAATAGTATTTCCATGTGCAAAGCAGTTCAATTATTTAGGGCAATTAAAATAATATATTAAAACAACTTGAAAAGGGAGCTGCACAGCTTCATCAAGCAACAGCCTAAACTTTGACAAAAGTAAGTTGAATATTTTGCAGTGGTTAGACTAAGAAAAATATGCACAACTGAAAACTAAAAAGAGATCCTGAGATTTAATGTCCATTTAAAAAGGTAATAATAGTTAGAAGGTTGTTTTGCTTGGTTTCTTAAATTAAATAAGCATGTCTCAATCTTTGTGAAAGAACAAACAAAACATATCTGTTTCTTAGTAAAATAATTCAACAATTAACAACAAATAGAAGAAACTGGGCCAGGGTGTCAGGATGTCTCTGAACCAACTGTATTTTGCAAAGAAGTAATAATCCAGAATGTAAAGCATCGTGATAAGGAAGAAGCTGCTCACTCTTGTGACCTTAAAAAGGGCATATTCTTTGTTCCTTAATTTCCCCCACTGTACAGTAGGAAAGATAAAACTTTGATTCTGTAAAGTGCTCAGGCTTCTAAATGCATATTTTAATGTTAAATTCAGCACCTCCTGAACACAAATACCTTCTCCTTTCCAGAGTGGAAGCTGTTGGTGTGCGGGAAGAGTAGCACAGGTGCTCTGCAAGACCAGTGTGAGCTCACATTCAGTTTTCAAACATCCTCTGCTCAGGTAACCAGGGTGCAAACTACCTCTGACTTGTATTTCATAACCAAGAGATTACTTATATTTTTCAAGTTTTGTTTGTTTGTTTGTTTTTTTCCCTGAAAGAACCAGTAATTCTCCCATATAGGAACGAGCTCTTTGGTCCTCTTCTGCTTTGGAGATTTATCTTGCCATGCACGGTGTGAATTAGATGCAGTTTGTTCCTCTTAATCCACAGCTTTGAAAAAGGCAGTTTGACTGCTGCGGCTTGTTGTGGAATTGAAATTCAGATCAGCCACGTGGTTTATCACAACTTGTAATGCTCTCTCTTCAAAGTGCTACAACCATCTATGACACCTACTGCTCACATCTGTCAAGGATTTCGCGTATATATGAATATATGTATGCATACACAGACATATATGCACATATATACACATATCTACCACCATTCATATATTGCCTAAACTAGAATTCTTGATAATGGTATTCAGCAAGGGCTGAACGAGTCATAGAGGTCCTTTAAAACATGGCTAAGTGGGATCTGCGATGAACTTCTCTATTCATGACTATCTTAAAAACCAGGACCCACTTGGCTCCTTAGCTGCCAGGTTCTCACAGGCTGAGCCATCCATCCCAGGGCAGCAATGAAAGGCACGATGGGCACATGGCCATCACTGAGCAGCTGCTCCCTGACACAGGTTACAACAAATGTATTCTATCCTAAATATTGCCAGGCAAATCTCAGCCTGAAAGAGAAACCCAAGTATCTTTTCTATTAAATACCTCTAGTATTTAAAGATAAAACAAAAGGCTGTGGGGAGCTGTTCAAAGTGGTGATTGAGGATACTGCTAAATAACCCCAGTCATCCTTGCAGATGTCATTAGATGTGTGACACTAGGCAGACATAAATGAGAGGAAGCTCAGTCATCTATTTTTTAAGACAAGAGGTCTTAAAATATTCCTAAATTCAATGTGTCTCACAGGCACAGATCTCAATTTTGACAAATAGTGAACAAAACCTATCTGCAAAGTATCTTCTCTCTTTACCCTGAAAAGGAACCTATATTGAACTGCTGGTGAGCTCGTTGGTTGAAGGTGATTAGACCCTCACAACAGAAAGACAACCTTGGCATGAAATCTTTAAGTCAGCAGAACCCATTGCCTTGAGCACAGGAAGCCATTTGATTCCTGGACCTCTGCTTCAAAAGACACTGCCCAGCCATCACCAGCACTCCAGAAGCTTGCTCTTGCTTTTTCATCGCTTTTCATCTTGCTGGTCCCCACTGATGTTGCACAGCAACTCACGTATGCAGGAATATTTATTATCCAAGTACTTTTATTGTCACCATTTTTTCTTGCTTTGTTACTACTTTGCTTTCACCAACTGAGGTGTTTGAGACCTCGCAGAGGCTCACTGCAGCATGCACCTGACAGCTCTCTAGCCTGTCATTTTTTTGATATATTCTAAGAGAGACTTTACATGGGCACCTGGATAAATATAATTCTTTCCTCAACTCTGGGAAAGTGGGAGTCTTCCTTGGGGCATCTGTGGGAAATGAAGGGTGCATGGGATTTCAATCAGAAGAGAAATCTATGTGTAAAGAACAGCGCTCTAGGAAATGGGAACACTAGAAACTATTCATCCAGTGGCACTAGAAGTACACACATTTACGCATTCAATCAGTTTGCAGGAACGTTAAATCGTTCACTATATTATTTTTTGCGTGAAACTTCTCTGTTGCACATTATGCTCTATATTCCTGGAAGTAGTTTATGGTAGGACAAGAATTGCTTTAGGCAGACATTCAGCAGAAAAAGCAGAAAACATACCATTGTTTCAGATCTCGATTATGCAGATTGGGCTTCACTCATAAGGAAATTAACTCTATGCCACAGCTGTGGGGACTAAAATTACAGAACAATCGATATTTTGAAAACTTTGAAAATCTGCCAAAGGAGAAAATTACATGATTGAACAACAGCGTTTATAGAATCAAAGTAAAATATTTCACTAATGAATTGTATTGTTTTGTTTTAAAATTCAATTTATTCTGATATACCCAACAATTTGTCCAACCACATATAGTTTAGAAATTCCTGTTAAATAAAGAACAAATGATAAAAAGTCATTACTCATTTTATAGGCCTAATACACAAAACAACCTTCTACTGAATGTTTTTTAATGGGGTTATTTTAAACTTTTTTCTGATCAATTTGACTTCTGTAATACATCTGATCTGGGGAAAAAAAACAAAAACAAAAACAACACAACAACAAGAACCATGCCATACAGTCTTTTAGCCCAGACACAAGGAGGAAATGGAGAAAGCTGTGCTGTTTTTGACTGTGATAGAGTTAATTTTCTTCATAGTATCTAGTATGAGGTTATGTTTTGGATTTGTGCTGAAAACAGCATTGATAACACAGGGATGCTTCAGTTACTGCTGATCAATGCTTGCACAGTGCTTACAAGGTCTTTTCTGCTTCTCACCCCACCCCACCAGCAAGTGAGTAGGCTGGGGGTGCAAAAGAAGCTGGGAGAGGGCACAGCCAGGACAGCTGACCCCAACTGACCAAAGGGATATCTCGTACCATAGGACGTCATGCTCAGAAATATAAAGCTGGGGAAGAAGGAAGCAGGGGATGGTTGGAGCGACGGCATTTCTCTTCCCAAGTAACCATTACATGTGATGGAGTCCTGATTTCTAGAGGTGGCTGAGCACCTGCCTGCCAATGGGAAGTAGTGAATGAATTCCTTGGTTTGCTTTGCTTGTGTGCACAGCTTTTGCTTTACTTATTAAACTGTCTTTATCTCAACACACAAGTTTTTTCACTTTTACTCTTCTGATTCTCTCCCCATCCCAGTAGGGGGGAACGAGCAAGCAGCTGAGGGGTGTTTAGTTGCCAGCTGGGGTTAAAGCATGACAGAAACCTTAGGAAAAAGTAGAATCAAAAGTGTGAAAACTTTGAATATTTCTGAAGGATTTAGGATCCTTACAGATTCCATCTACTACAAAAATAACTATTACTAATAGCCCCAGGACTGTACCTTGGTATGGTAAGAAATTTCTGTGCTTCAATACCCCAAAAAGGATGGCAGCAAGATAGGCCCACAGATGGTGAGCAGTTAGAGAAAAGCAGCCACATGAAAAGTGATCCATAAGCCCATGCCAGATGCCCTGGGGACTGAGCAATCACCAACAACTCAGAAGCTACAGAGATGCAACTTGATAAGACTTTCAGTAAACTGGCTTCCAGGTATCAAATCTGCTGATATGGGTATGATTCAGATTCATTATACTTGAATTATTCCAAGCCCCTCCAAACTGCCATCTCAAATGTCACTTCCGTCAGCTCAGTCACTCATTTTTAGCATTACTCCTTCACTTCCTCTGAAGGGAACGACACAATGAAATAAATGTGCTGCATCCAGCATATTCAGGTTACAAAAGTAACTGATGCCAGCAAAGCTGGTCATATAAATTCATCAGGAGATTGCTTTGAGAGAGACCTGTACTAAAGGATTGAAGAGCTAGGTAATCGCCTCATGCTGGCAAAGGAAAGAGGGAAGGAAATAATTATATTGTTTCTTTTTCCATCACCACTTCTCTCTTATTTGTGGAAGGAAGATAAGAAGTTCTAGCTGTTGATGGAAACACAGAAATTAAGCAAAAATAGTGTCATATTTTACAAAATGGAGCAGTTGTCAAGTCGTATCATTCAGTTATTCTTTATTGCAGCTACCATAACCTGAAACCAGCACCTTACAATCTAGGACAGCTATGCTTTCTTTGCTACGTAATACTACAGGCAGTGCCTCATACCATAAACCTGCTCTTCATTATAAGGAACAACTGACAGCTTCTTCCCCTAAGGAGGCCAGGATTACTTAAGTCTGAAATGCCATACCCTGTCAACACAGGTATACAGGAAAGAAGCTCGTTCACTGACAGGCTTCGTAATACATAAAAATAGTCACTGTCCAAAGCTGATAATCTGAAAAAAACCCAAACCCCAAACCAAAAAAAACCCCAAAACTAAAACCAACCAAAAAGCGTTGAGGCTCGGCCGATAAAAAGTTAATAATTCTCCATTGTGTTTCATTTAAGACCTTCAGAAGATAAATTGCCTCATGCATACCTTGCAAGACAATTTAGCATGTGGACTCTAGAGCCACAGAAAAGCATTTGTAGGATGCTCTGTCCATGTTACTGGCAGTCTCTCCTCTCATATAGCCATGATTGAAATACAGCGCATGGTACAGTGATGTAGGGGTGCAAGAGGTCCAATGTACAGCAAGCACCTGAAATGACTGACATTAGTTATACAAAGGTTTCACCTAGACCACTGAACTCAGTCTAATTATGTGCATTTATTCTTCATGCTAACAGATCCCTTTAGTATAGCCCCTTTCAAGTGCTGGTGTCAAGCACATCATTTATAAGACAGAATTTGCTGAAAGAGAGGCAGGTTTATTAGATAATGGCACACTGCATGAGGAAGAAGTGAGGTTGGAACTGGCAATTCCTGCAGTACTGTATGCTGCATTTTGTCCTGATTCAAACTCTACTTGCTATTTTTTTTCCCACTCGGGCAGATGTCAAAAGTTTACAGAACACCTGTTTAGCTACCCATACTTTGTCCATTTTAAGTCAGAGCAGGAAAACATTTGCTGACCCAGACATACAAATTACATCATTACCTAATGAACTGTTGCAGAACTCATTTGAATGTAGCTGACTTTGTGAGGAGCATGAATCTTCCAGTTATTTAGACAGGAGTAGTTCAGGATAGACAATATTAATTTAGGGATGAGTCATTATGTTCAGTACCAGTCTGAGGCTTAATGATTTGATTCAAATTAATTTAAATCACTGGAAGGAAAAAAATAATACAGCAGAATATCAAAACAATCTTTTCCAAGATCCAAAGCACTTAGGGGCTTGTCATTGCTAGGCTGAAATGTTCTTTTTCACATTACATTGCACGTGCACAACCTTACTTAAGTGCAGCCGTGCAGATTGTTTGATTAAGATCGACTGCAGCCACATAGTCTCTCTGAGGCAGAGAGGTCTGGGGTTCAGAAAGTTCTTATGCCAAGTGGAGAAGTATTTCTGCCACTCCCTGATGAGGGTGGTATTTTGGAGTAGGCAAAAAGAGAGAAAGGACTAGCAGAGAGTCAAATTCTAGTGGATGCCTGATGCTATAGAAGGGAGGATTGAGGGGAGTAAAATAGGGATCAGAGTTATGTTTTTCTCTTTTTTGGCCAACATGATGAAGAGCTTCTTTGAACACTTCACTGTGGAAAGAGGATAGCTTTGGGTTGTCTTCACACACATTAGGCCATACAGACCCCAAGCCTCTGCGATCTGCTACTCAGGTATATTTGCTCCATTTATGCATTTGTTGAGAACTCGTGAAGAAGTCTGCAAGCAAGATAAACCTTTCCATGATAGCAAGCTGAACCAAAGTCAGCAGATTATTTATTTGCAGAGGTGGCCCTGTATTAGGTAAACAGAAAGAAAGTGCTATTTAATAATTCTTTGTAATGTTTTATTCACTGCATCTCCTTCCATTCTACCCTTGGAGCAAAGTCACCCATGTATCTGCATACTGCAAACCATGGAGGAGAGAAGGATCAAAGCAGTGCATTGTGTTTCTACAGCATTCTGGACAAGGGTCAGTTTAACCCTTGTGAAACAACTACCACGAGCCATATCATGCAACACTTGCCTAGAGTACATGTCCAGTAGCAGGGCTTTTTTTTTTTTTTTTTTTCTTATTTCTTCCATATAGCATACACGCCCAGTTGTCAGTATGATAGCTTTTACAGCAGGGTTGTTGTAGGAAAGGGTAATATGAAGCAAGGGAAAAAAATCCACAAAGTTCTTGAAGATAGAGCAGAGATACCTTCACAAATCTGCCTTCACCAGAAGTCATTTGTCTCATAGATACTTTGATCTTAAGCTGCTGGAGGATACTTTATTCTCCTCTCCTTCACAATACCTTGAGGGAGGATTACTTCCCTGTTTACCTTTTAAAAGATCATTGATAGTAATTTGGATAGAGGTGCAACAGGGAAATTCTTTATGCTTCTGCTTTTGCAAATTATAAAGAAGCCTTTTAATTAGGAGCTTGCTCACTTGCATTTTAAGTACAGGATTAAATGCATACCAAGTGAACTGGTGCTTTTGCACACTGAGCCCCATGGCCTGCCATGCTCCTGAATTCTTAAGTGACTGCTGACCTGATGATACGGGAGATACAGCCTTTGTTCCCCATGCCACGGCAACCTGGAATCAGATCCCAAAATAACAAGATTAGAGAACTAAAATGAGCTGTAGCTATATAAACTGGTCTGTAGAAAGCAATATAGTCATCAGCAGATTTGGTTTTGTTGCTGATTCTGTCAACTGGTTGGGGAGGGGGGAAAAGACTAACTCAGTCACTTTCCTGCACCTCAGTTTCCCTCTCGTAAACTGGAGCTCATGATATTAACCTCCTTTGCAAAGTACTGATAAAAAGTGTCACGCAAACTCTTTTCTGACTACATGTAAGTAAGAGACAGAATTCAAGATTAGCCCACATTCAGGCTGACCTGTGACCAAAGGTAGTTTTTTAACAAAAGTTTCCAAAGGTAAACACCCACAAAAGAAATTTATTGCAGCATATATTCCTTTACAAAAAGCTGACTTTGAAATGCTTACTTACACTTCACTGACTGCATTGTCTCCTTCACTTGGGAAATTTGATTTTTACCACTAGCTCCGCTGCATGATTTTCAACCCTTCAGGTTCCTCCTTTGCTGCAACCTGGTCAGCACATCCAGCCTTAGCTTGTGCAACATACAAACTGTTTGCAGGCTTCATTGTATTCACCGAGGCTTCACAGCTCCAATTGCAACCCATACAAAATTTCCCAGGAAAAGATGAATGACCTAAGCCTCAAACTCAGGGTCTGTCTACCTCCTCACAAAAAAAAAAGGCACTGCACAAACACTGTCGGTGGCTGCATGATCCATGGTGGGTAGTCCAAGAGATTTCTTAACCATCTGACTTCTGTTTTCAGCAGCCTATATCCAGTTCATTAGGAGAAGCTGGTAAATGTCAGCTTTACAAACAGGACAAAAAATGATTCAGTCCTCTCTATATAATCTGTCTAATAAATTCAATAGGTGTCACTTTTGTGGAAGGGTCTATATACCTCAGCAGTAATTTGTCACGAAGAAACAGTTTCAGGGTGTTTCACAGTTGTGTGTCAGTGTTTATTTCAGGCCTTATCTTCAATGAACATTTCTTGCTAAGAGAAATTAATTCCTTGCATCTGTCACTATAGGAACAAAGCAAATGCACTTTATGTAGAAGGCCCATTATTCAGTACATTAGGCACTGATATGACAGATCTCCTCATCCCACAGTTGCACACAACAATAAGTAACCTCACTCATCACTAAGATTTGCAAAATTTAATATTATGGGGGTAGGCTTCCCTCCCCCCCCCCCCCAGTTTTGGTAGTACTTTCACATATTTATTTTAACTCTGATGAAAAAAAAAAAACCTCCAAAACAAAAAATCCCACCCCTCTAGTAAATGCTGTATCACCATTTCAATTCAGCATGACAGATTTAGGCAATTTGAAAAGAAACAGTAAGACAAGAAAAGATAACAGAGGGTTTATTAAGGTGACAAGACTTCTAAACTGCACCGAAGTATACTGGAAATTATTTGAAATAAGTAGATCTGTCTGCAGCATGACTTTTGCTCAACTCTGACCTTTCAATCCTAGCCTGCCCTCAAATATAATGGCCTAAATAAATTCCAAATGAAGACAAGTTGTTGTGGACAACTTTCTAAAGGAAAGAATTAGATATTAAAAATTTAGTTATAACACCTCAGGATATCGTTCAACACAGGGGAGAGAAAGGAAATGCTAGAAATGCCAGGAAAGAAAAGCAGACAAAGACTTGCTCATCTGATGTTTGCTACAACAAGGAAGAACCAGGGAGATTCACATACAGGAGCTTTTCAATCACCTGGAGGAAGATGAAAAATGGAGGAAGAAAAAAAAAGTATTTATTCTTTGTGATCTGAGTTACTGGTTTCCTGAAACATGTCCATACCGTACAAGCTGCTAGGTGATGAAATTAAACAAGCACAATAGCTATGTTAGGCACTCTGAATATTTGGGAAAAATGCGTATGCACACAACAGTCACTGAAATAGGAGAGGCAGTTCATTCTAGCTGCATGTTGCAATCATTTTTCGCAGCAATGCCAGCAAATATATTAATTTTGAAAACCTGCTTGCTAATCATTTTAAGCAAACACTGCAGAAAACTCAGTTGGGATGCATTTAAGCAGGCACCACAGGAAGCTTATTCTGGGACAAGCTCACAGACAGACAGAGTTATTTTCATCCCATCGAAACAGAAAAAACATCATGTGACGCACAAGTCCAGTCAGAGGTAACCAACATAATATAAACTGCACACCATCACAGTGCGGAAAGCTTCCTTTGTAATAAAGATACCAGCTGCTAACACTAGAAATGTGATGCAGAACAAGTGATTCTGCACGCCTCAGAACTAACAATGCCCGTTTTCTTAAGGGTTTGTGCCATACATTCACATGTGCTGCTGCCATACTTAACAGTTCTAACTTATCTTCACTGTCTCCTGCTCCCAGGTTGAGCTGCCATTCCTCCTTTCCCTCCTCCATGTCCTCTAATCCCTCTCTTGTTCCCCAGATCTTTCCTACATCCCTCAGCTATTGATTATGCTTCAATATATCATGTTATGACCAGATTCGGACTTTTCTTGTGGGTGGCAGACATAGCGGTTTGGGTTTGTTTTTTTTTTTTCCCCTGTATTAGGCACTAAGATGACCTTTTCTCCTCCCTTGACATGAAGTTTCACTCAGTACATAGGAACCTATATTTTTTGAGACACCCATGTGTTTATTAAAGTTAGGGAAAATTAGTAAAGAGGTTCAGGAAAAAAAACCAATGGTGCTATTGTAAAACCAGGCTAAAATGAGCCAGAAAACTATCAGTGAGGTACGGCCATTCCTAGCCTAATTCTTGGGTCAAAACATGAAGTTATAGACAGTGAAAATTAAGCTTGTATCATTAATTTCATCTCATAATTGCAACCAGCCTGGACTTTGAAAAATACACAGCTTAAACTGTTCCCTAGTTTTCATGAATTAAACCAGCTAGTTTTTCCTCCCATATAAGCTCTTGGAAGAGCCTCAAAGTCATTCTGCCTCTTCTGCTCTCAACAATCACTTTACGGCAGCCTAGGATGAATACAGGTACTCTGTGCACGGCAACCTCTCTCACCAGCTGTGCCCCAAGGCCTTCAGCTCAAGTGTTTACATGCAACACAGTCTTCAGACACCTCCATTTATCCACTTTAAACCAAAGAATAGCATAAAGCAGCTCTAATCCTCTTTGAGAAAAACAAACTCCTGAGAAATGTTGGGGTTTGATCAGTAACATTCCACTCATCTAGTTGAAATCTAATAGTTAAACATAACTGTCTATTATCTGCAATTGTTTTTTGTCACAACACTTTTCAATAATATATCTCTGCTCTGAATTAACAGAGGCCACTGAATGTTTTCTTAATGACTAGCATACAATCCCTGAAGCACTGTGCAGCTGTTTTTCTCCCTCCTATTTAAATTTCTAAAAAATATTTGAGCCTCTAAATGAAGGAGGAACTGCTCTGGAGTTTGCTGCGTTTCCACTGGTTTTCAGCAGCCTCTCTTCCTTTAGTTAGCTCCTGAGTCATTCCAGAAATATCCTATCAGCTCCTATGTCAGGGGCCCTTTGGACCCCACTATCACAGTTTCATCCACTCCAGGTTAATGAACTGATGTTTTGTGGAAAAAACCCCAAACCTTTGCCTTTATACTTTCTCATACATTCATATACATTTCTCAGTCCCTTGTCTCTTTGGTCCCATTATTCCACAAGCTCTTCAGCATAGGCTGCCTCTCCTCTCAGGCATGAGCCTCTTGCCTGAGACACCCAGAAACCAACTTGGCTGGCATCTTGAGATGTTACTGCTATGTACACCACCCAAACATACAAGGATGCAGAATAGGACAACTTTTGAAGAGCACAGAGAATACAGTGGCATTTTAGCTTAATTTAATTAATATTTTTATCTTAATTGGATTTTTTTTTAATGAATATACTAGTTTCCAAGTGTCTGAAAGAAGATTATTTTTCAAGCCAGTTGGAATGTTTCTATTCATTGCTTTAATTCTTGTTTTCTCTGCTAGGTTAACATTTTGCTTTACTTAAATGCTCTAAATTTTAAAATTTGTTTATCCCCCTCTCCAAGTGCTGCTAAATGAGATTTCTAATAGCTTAAAAATCCAGAAACAGGCTGTTGGTTCCACAATATTTTAGTGCCTATTGTTTAAATCCGATTATTTAGTATCCCTGGAATAATGACAATGGATTTATACATATAGTGATCATTTTATATTTATCTCCTTAAACTTTGTTTTTTCTTAATCTCCTTAGTGTTCAACAGTCACTGTCAAGCCATTATCCAGTCACAGGTTCATAACACATAATTTGATTAAATGTATTACAAAAATATTGAAAGGGGTCTTTTTCCATCATGCTTACCAGAACAATGAAGAGATGCCATGCACAACAATTCCCTCCTCCACAACAATTTGAACAGAAACATTCTTTGTTTGCAAAGCTTCTTTGTTCTTTGCCCTATGATGTTTAATTAAGGATATAATGGAGAATATTACGGTAATTTTAGAGTAGTTTGAAAGTAGTGATGCCTGAGGCAAAGTATGGAGTTCTATTTAACTTAACATACAAGTGTTGGCAATGGCCTTTACAAATGGACCCTATTGCTATCAAATTTTCAGAATTAATTTGTAGTTCCCCCCCAAAAATAGCTGTACTTTCCAATTTCTTGGGTGCCATACCTCTCAGCAACATAAAGTTGCATTTTGTAAAAGCTTATCTTTCTCCCTTATTAAACAGCATGCCTTGAAATCATTTTATGTTGGCATAAAGTTTTCTTCCTGGAGGCACATAACTCCTATTGCAGGTTGTATGCCACATCTATCAAGTTAGTCACATGGATTGCAGAGGCGCGATAGCTGCTTATGCTAAATAAAGATCTAGAGGTGAATTTAATCCAGGAATCAACCGGCTAATTTCCATGAACACTCACTGCAGTTTTCAAGAGAACGAGCTCTCAGTACCTCAGTCTAGTGTTGAGGAAGACCGGGGTGGGGTTGTTACTCAGCCACGATGCATAGTCGTGTCAAACCATGCTGTGATATGCCAAAACTGAAATAAGGATACAACCACTATCAAGCTTCAGTCCCTGGCTAGCATGGGCATGGTTTGCAGGTCCTGACAACAGGTTTGCACGTGAGTATTTTGTCCAGGCTTGTTCTCCTCTTACATAGTCCCTGCCTTCTCTCTACCACTCAGGCTCTACTGAGGCTAAAAGGGGAATTATTTTGATATACACAGTCTTACTATAAAGGTTTCCAACATATATATTTTCCATTTAGAGCATGCCTTCATAAAGGGTATTGGGACTGTAGTAAAAGAACAAGTTTTAATGAGTATTCTACAGAGAAACTACACCACAGGTTAAAGACAGGGAGATTGAGAACTTCTAATGAAGATCTTAAATTTGTCTCAAAGTCAATTTTATTTTATTTTTTTTTTTAGCAATGTAAGGAATCAGAATAAAACCCCTTAAATTCTCAATTAGAGCACCTTAAACATGCAAGTCTCTCCCACAGAAGACGCAGCCCTGGACTGAGGTGAGCCAGGCTACGTGCCGGAGAAAAGAAAGACCGTCCACACTCCAAACTATTTGCCTAAATCCAAACAAGATCTCTCCAGCATAGTTCGTGTTTCACGCTCATTTAGCTTCTCTATCCAAACTGGTAAATTCTGATGCATAAATCTGTGCACTGTGAGCTGGATTGTGGCTTTTAGACTCCCCCAAGGCAAGTCTGTCAGGCACAGGGCGGCTACTTTCACTCTCTTCTGACTAAAGGCAGGTTATAGTCATAAGTTTTCTACTCCAAGAGTTATTATCTCTTAAAATCTTTTGTTAGCGAATTAGCACAGACAATGAGCCCATTTGAAACCTTACACCTAGGGATACAGATCAGACAAGTTGGAAAATTTCTCCAAATTATTTTCCATAGGTAGGACACCACATTAGAAATATTAGCAACTCAGTGAAACCAGCAGGAAAACTGCCAGAGGAGGTTTTTTCAGGCGAATCCTTAAAAAAACAAATTTGAGTGCTGTGCAAAAGCCAAAATGTGAAATTTATCTAGATAAACATCTCCCAACCATCTGGAGACGCCAACGTGAGGTGAGCTTGTGCGCAGCACAACTAAGGTTCAAGGTGCATAATACAAAGGGAACAAATTTCATCACAACTCTGGCTGCTATACATATTTCTACCTGACCTTATTTATCAGCTTTGAAGTGCTCCCTATCAAAGCAGGGCCATGTATTCAGGTTTTATTTTGGTTCTTTTTATTTTTTTATTTTTTTTTTTTTATTCAGACTGGCATATTGATTCTGAGGCTAAAGAAATAAAATAAAATTAATTTTGGAGCCATGCACTCCAGGGCACTTCACATTAAATGGTAGACACTACAGGCAACTAGATAGCACTAATAGCACCTGAGGCAATTTCCTTTCCTATGTTTCTTCTCAGTTGCCAGCTGGAGTCTGGGCTAAAAATAGCCTTGCCATGACAGAATAATGAATCCCAGCGATAAGTGTATTTCACAGCAACCCAATGAGGTCATTATCTATGCGTTAATGGATGAATGGGGTGGTAAAGGGAGGGAAACTGTTATTGGGTGGTATGATAAAAATGCAGAATTAAAGAAAGAAATGCCAACAAATGTTACTCAAAAAGGTCTGAAAATCATAGCCTGCTTTCCTGTTTATGTTAGTGTAGGAATAATTTACATGACATTAAAAATTGAAACTACTCATAAGAAATTCTTTTTAGCTGGCAATTCATCTGCATAAACAATTACAGCTTTCTTGGCTCTGTGAAATTATTTTACAGTACCACTAATAGTAAGGGAAGCATATTCCAAAATTAATCCACCAAAAAAACCACCAAAAACCAACAAACCCAAACACCACCACCCCCCCCCCCAAACAAAAAACTCGAGGAAGTCACCCAAACCCACGAGTTCTGAACTACTTGTTGCCCAAACTATTTCCCCCTTCAAAAGTTCATGTAAATAAACAAAGAACAGTATACCTACATTCTCATTACTATGATCTGAGCTGAAACAGTAAATCTTCAGATAGACACAGTTGGTTTAGAGAGGGGATGAATTTAAGACTAAGTCTACATGTTGAAATAAAAAAAAAAAAAATCTTGTTATTGTTTCTGTAATACCTAATATCACTACACCCAAAAGAAATCAGTCTTTTTACCTCCCAGCCTGTTGATTATCATCATTTTACATAATTTGACTACTGGCACTTTCAACATTTCCCCTCTCTAGAGACCAGCTGATCATTGCCTTTAAACACAGCACTAAGTTGGAGAAAGTACATTTTAATTCTTATATTTAAAGCTGACCCTCATTTCTCTTTATTGAGGAAAAAGCAGAGAGGTTTCCACTTGGGGGAAACATCCTCTTTCCGCCTTGAAGATACTTTATGTGACGGTGCGCAAGTCAGATAGATGTTCATAGATAAAGAATACATGCCAAAGACCAAGAAAGCTGATGAGAGTAGTTAATGAATGATATAGTTAGCCCAACAGGTATAGGAGGGAACTTAGACTAGAGCACTCGCAGGGAGTCCTTGACATAAGAAAGCACAGAGCCTGATAGGTTTGAATTGACCTGCCTACTTGGGCCCAGCAGCAAAGCTTAATTGCTTCTTGTGCAACACCACCAGAATGCAGATTTGCTTGGTGAGAGCATTTAATACAGCACTTTATATCCAGGACTCGCATGCATTAGCAAAAAAAACCACAGCAATTAGGTCTTGCATAGGATACATAAAAAGCAGGAGGAAAAAAAACTTTTGAGGCAGACCAATCATCAGTAACACACAATGTAATGACAACGCTTCAGATTAAAGAACAGAGACGGCCCCTGATCCTGCAAGCCTTTATTGTCCTGCACTTCCCTACCATGAGTAATCTCCTTGGGATTCAATGAGACTGTATAATAGTAAAATTAAACTATATATCATCATTTTGAAGGCACGGTTCTGAAACAAATACCATCTACAGTCTCCACTCTATTTGCTGAGCAAAAGGGAGAAAAGAAGAAGAAAAAAACCATAATCAGAAAACTTCTCTGACAAAGGTCTTGTTTTTCTCTCCAGCTGAGTAGGAAGAGGAGACATTATCACCCAATCAATTACACGAATATTAACAGTCTAGTGATCAAGATATTTTCAAGTTGAATAGGTTGGTATAGATTGGCCTATTAGATCTGGTAGGCCTGGACTCATCCCATTTTTGTTTCAGTTCCCTTTCTTTGGAGGGAGGCCAGAACAATGAGCCTTCTTACGTGAGTCCTGAAGTTAAATGCCTAAAGCTAACTTGAGTGCCAGAATTTGTGTACACACAACAGCCAGCTGTGGCTTCTAGAGTCTGGTTTCCAGTGCAACTATTTAAATCTGTGCATTCACATTTCTTTCTGCCTATATCCACTCCAAATCTGGATTTATTTTTTTTTTCAGAAAATTCCTTCTGCAGAATTTTTCAGGCAAGGAGTGTGCCCCAAGTGAACATAGAGAGCAGGCTGAGTATAATCCTTCCGTCCATGTACTCTGTACCTCTACTGGTGCTTCAGATGCTATGACACTCAAGCTTAGCTGAGAAGGCTGGGTGTTGACCTGGGGGCTTGTCAGATCTAGTCACAGTAGTCTGTGACCCAGCTAGCCTCAGGGAGAGGGCTCATAGTGAGGACTACAGAAGTGGCCATGTTTTACCCGTCAGAACAGTAATTCAGTTCACTACACCAGTTTAACCTCCTACCAAAGATGGGTTTGGTCTGCAACACCAGACTGGATTGCAGCAGCTGAGGTGCAGTTTGTTCTTCTTTGCTGGCTTTGACATAGGGTGATCTCACTGAACAGCCAGAAAAGAAGGAAGTGGTAACTATTACATGATATTAGGTAGAGAGACCTGACAGAAGAGATGCATCATCTGATGGTGAAAACTTCATGTTTTCACCACCACTCACGTTGCTTCTTAGGTGGCTGCATAGCATGAATCCAGCTAAATGAAACCTGAGAGGCTGTGCAACTAGAGAGGCATGCAGCTCTGAAGACTGGACAAAGATGAGGATTCATCATGTTACCCATTATCTTTTTTTTCCAACCTACTAACAGAAAGGCTGGCCTTGAATTGATGAACTAATGGTTGGACTAGGTGATCTTCAAGGTCTTTTCCAACCTAGACGATTCTGTGAATTTTGCTGTAAACTTTGACTTCAAATTTTAGTAAATACAGGTTTTGTCTCTAGTGAGCTTGGTAAAGTTTGGATGTGCCATTTCAATAGAGTAAATACAAAAACAAATGCACAGGCATTGTCTGGCATAGACCAACACTAGAAGAGAAGCTTAAGAAAGGAAAGGTCAGGGGGTTCGGTATGAAATACATTAGCAACAGAGGTTAATGTTCCTAAATTCCGTGTGTAGACCAGTTTCAGCAGATCCACAGCCAGACTTTTTCCTTCAAATCTTCCCAGTCTTCCAGTCTTCCTGGCTAGGCCAAGATTTTAATGCTACTTTTTCATCCATGATCTTGGTGTTTTCATCTGTGACTTCTTCTTTCTCCTACAGCCTTGGGTTACTGCAAATAATATGGTGAGGATGGAAGGACTTATGTTGAACGGGAACAATTACTAAAGCTTGTTGTCTAAGAATCTCTCCTTATATGCAAGGCATGTTTTTAAATAGTTGATACAGTTGTACTAGATGATCTACCCACATATTACAGCCACAGTATCAGGAGGGACAGGCAATCATGGGTGCATGTTGTTTATAGCATGATTTATAAATGTCTATTTACAAGACCTGAGATGCAAACCTTTAACAGCAACAATTTATTTAGTTTTCATGAATCTAAACATGCATTAAAAATTTATTAACTCTTTTAAAATATTTGTTTAGCATAAAGAAAAATCTCTAAACAAGTACTGATTTTTACATTTTTAAATAGGATAGTGGAATACAAATTAAAATAATTTGCCAGAAAACAAAAACTCCAAAGATATTAAGCTGCAAATATTCTTGTCTCTTCAAAGGATTTGTGAAAAAAAAACCCAAACCAATTCATAATTAATTTTAATATATTCTAGGTAAATGGTTTAAGTAACAATGAAGCACTTTTAAACTGGAGAATAGCTCCTGGAAAGAAAGAAAATGTTTTGACTTTGTAACAGTTGAGAAATGGTTGTCATTATTTACTGAAACACAGTTGAATTGATGCTGTGCACAATGCAGCATGAAATAAGGGGCAGAGAGGAAGGAAGCATATTAAGGAATTAAGAGTTTCCATTACAGGCTCATATCAGCACATATCAAGTATTTAACTTCTTTCAGAAATTTTGCTTTCAAGAATATTCACACTTCTTGATATGAAAAAAAAAAAAAAACAAACCAAAAACAACACAAAAAACCAAACCCAAAACAATGAGCCAAACTTCCTCCAAAAATACTTAGCTTAACATTTTCTCTCTCCTCATAGATGTCTGATGCAACACTAGATATGATCAAGTTACATATGTCTAGCACAGCAAACATTATATATAGAAATATAATCACTGCTAAATACCAGAGATGTAGGATCACTCATTAGGAATTATTAAATGGAAGCAAAGTTTTAATACTTCCTTTCCTAACACTACCATAGAATGTAGCTGCCACTTCCCAGATTTGTTTTCTACTGACACTATATTCACGTATTTCCACTACCTTCTGTTCTATCCCCGTTTAATACAGTTTCAGGGCTGACTCTTGACAGACACATGCCAGACCATCTCTCCACTATCTCATATAATAGATGAAGGCTTCTTTATCTTAGTTTCTCCCACAAAAACATGGAAAGAGAAAGAAGCAAAAGTACTCCCAGCACTGGGGTAGGCAGCATTATCTATGGGGTAGAACACCTGCCAAGAGGAAGCAGCACATCCCAGTGAGAATCCCCATAAGCTTCGTAGCTGGGATAAACACAGCACATCTAAAAGCTATTTGTAAATGGAGCCAAATCTGAACAAAAAGTACATCCATTCAACAGCATGCAATATTGTTTTCAATTTAAAGGACTGCATCCCTGCTGATGACATTTTCTAACTCAAGCTACTTGATTAAAATTCTGTGACTAATATATGCTTAGATTAACAGCTCAACTGCATGCAGGGTACCCTCCTATACAAATTTGGACAGATTTATCCCATATTGCTTTACAGATGTTGTAGCCAGACACTACCAATAGTTTCCATTTTGAGCTTGTGCGTCAGTCAAGTGTTTATTAAAAGGTGAGAGTGTTTGGGGAATTTTTCTTCTGTGACAACAAAACTGTACACTTTCAATTTCTGTAAATAGGTTTATTTGCCCAGTTAAGCTGCCTGGCTTTATTGCTTCAGAAAATGTAATATTCTCCAGTGTCTTTACCTGAGATGCCACATACACCACTTTCTCCCACACATACTGAAGCTGGCGCATAGACCATCTCAAAAATGTCAAAGGCAAGTCAAACTGAAAAGACCTCACATCACAGCCTGAGGTGTTGCCCATATTAAAAAGGTGCACATGCAATTATTCATGCGGCATACGCTTCCCTGAAATACCAAATCCTAATGGTTATATAAAGGTACAGGCAAAGGACAGTCATACAGACATATCAGAAGGAGCATACTCAGATTTTACCATAAGGGTGAATGGCTGAGATGAAAACCTGCATAAGTAGAATAATTTCCGTGTATTGCATCAACTCAGATTTCTTTATTCCCTCTTAAACTCATACAAGCCATAAAAATTAGAACAACCCTGAAGACAGATCAATTTCTAGCATAAAGTCTCATGTAGAGGACACAAAGCCATCTTGCATCACTGGCAGACTCTCATCCAGTTTAGTTTACCATTTATTTCAGAAAATAAGTACATTACCACTTACTGAAAGACTCCATTCAGAGGGGCATTTTTCCCCACAGTCACTGTAGATGGTGATGTAAATGTCATGATGGTTTATTTAAATTGTGAAAACTGCTCCAACATCCCTTGCAGTACCACAAAGACAAAATGCTTTGAACCAACAGCCTCAGATCTGGTATGGAGATAGTACCACACAGCCCTTGAAAACCATATTAGACAGGATCAAAATAAGCCTAACTAAACTTTTGTCTAACGCAGCTAGAGCTCAGGGTTGGCTACTGAAAACCCTCCCAGGCAGTGACATGCTGTTTGTGATCTGCTTCTTGGCTGCTTGGGTAAACATTAACATGCCATAAAAATACATAGCACATGAAGAAGATTCTGTTCCATGCTTGTGAGATTTAATTTATTTTTAAAAATACAGAGAGAGAGTGTGAGAGAGTGTGACTTGTAGCATCAGCTGAGCATTATGAATCCACATTCACTGTAATTTTTAAGAATATCTGATTAAAGTCAAGAAGTGTATAATAGCAGCCATTACTTCAACATGGAAATTAAGGGTATTGTTAATTCTTTTCAATGTGTATCAGCTCCCTTCTAATTGGATCTATAATCATTACTGAAACTGGAATTAAAGAACAGCTATGAAAGGCTTTTGATGTCAGCTGTATATATCATGCTTTGAATTAAGTTACAAAAATGGTTAATGCATTATATGAATCTTTAAGTACCTATTTCATTTAGTTGCACATGTCCTGAGTACCAGAGTGTTCACTGAGGTACTGACCAATGCAGCAAACTTTTAGGATGGGTAAAGGAGCTCTTTCCAGTTGAATTGTTGAAAAATGCATAGATCGTGGCACTAAACCTCTCTAAAATCTGTTGGCTTAGAATTGATTTGTCTGCCAGGTGCAGGATCTACTCAGTAAATGAGGTACAGGACAGGGAAGAAATAGACCCTTGGAACTATTGCCCATCAGAAATGCCACAAGAATACAAAGTAAAACTCGCTGAACTTGGGTAATTGTACTATGCCCCAACCCCTGCAAGTATTTTTTTTTCCCAAAATAAACATGGGAAGAAATAAAAGAAGAAGAAATGAGAAGTTTGTGCTCACTTTCACTTTCAGAAGATGTTTATCAGAGCTTCTCCTTCCCTCCCACCCAACTTAATTTTTCTTTTTTTTTTTTCTTTGTTTTTGGTAGAGGGTCAAAAGGAGGATGTAGCAAGGGTGTATTGTACAAGCCTCTCAAACTGTTAAAATCTCCTTTCTCCCACTTTTTGCCATAGTAGTATACAACAAATTATTCTTATTCCTTCAAAACCTAAACCCCATAGCATCCTTCCTCCTTGTCCTGTGGGACACAAAACCAGGGCTGAGTAGTTCTCCTTACCTTAACTAATCCTGACTGGAGAGGCAGAGAAGGGAAGAGTACTGATACTTTTGTTTGCTCTGTTTTGAATGCAATTCCATTTTCCAGATACCAACAACCAACATTTCAACTAACTGGACAAAAGAGATGATCTCTTCTTGCCTCCTGAATCTGGATAACATAAGGAAAGACAACACAGCAGCTGTTACAGGACACAAGTTTGCTGCACTCGGAGATATAACAAGCAATGTCAGCAAGAGGAGGCAGGAAAACAGGAGTAGGAAAAGGGGGTGCAGTTCAGAAATGTGCCTCTGTCCATGTGTTATAAACCAATATTTCCCAGCAGAGAGAGACCAGAGATCTCTTAGCTGAATACTCCTTCTTCTTTAGGGCAGGGGTATACATCTAGTATTTACAGGCCCCTGAGAAGGGCTTTTAAGGGTATCAAAGCGTGCTGATACATGTTACACTTTAATTTCTGTATGTGGAATTACTAGAGAAAACTGCCCCTCTGGTAAGTACTTTTAAGGTCCATGATCAAAAACCATCTGCTTTGTTCAGGTGCTTTCTAAGAGAAGCCTGGAGCAGACCAGCCTTCAGTGGACCTTAGATCAACTTTAAAATAGTAACATACTTCTCATGAAGGGTTTAAAAAAAGCCCCAAACAACCCTATTCCTCCAGCAAACCTGAAATGATGCACTAGAATAATATAGTTTCCAGCCTGAGCATCTTTCCCTTCTGGAAAGCCAAGTTCCTTTTTCTGTGGGAATATCCTGCCTGAATCTCCCTCCAGCCACCTGAAAATGATCAGCAGCGGAAACTGTTCCAGTCTCTGTATTTACCTCCTCTGCCTGTCCTTATCTTGCCTGCTGCAGATTTACCCTTTCTGCTTTCTCAGAGCAGCACACCTGACATTTGCTCAGCCTTTCAGAAAAGAGGTGGATAAGCCATCCAAATTTTATTTGACCAGAACGAAACCTTGAAGTAATTAATGTAGAGTAAAGAATACCTGGCTGAAGAAACAGTGTATTCCATTTACACCAATTATCCTGGTTATAGTTCACCAGTCTGCAGTGATAAAAAGCCATTAATGAGCTTCATCACTGATAGCATTACTTTCTAATCTGAATTCTTTTAGTATTAACTTTAAAGCCATTTGCATGAATAAGTTAATTTATATTAAAATTAAATTGAAAAGTAATGCTTAGATGCAGCAATATCTACACAATAAAGCAAACCACAAACATTCACTTGAATGAAATCCACCAATTTACTTGTTATTCACAACCCCTGAAATTTGTTTCCTAAAATGTTTTTTTTTAAATAAATCACAATGATACATATGGAATAAGTTTAAAAAAAAGGCTTTAACCACATCCTCTAATTTTCTATTGACTCCAAAGTTTGTATGAACTCTGTTTGCTTTATCTAGCATGTTGAATGTTTTTCCTTGCCTAGTCACTGTACTTCTCACAGTGGTTGTTAGAAGCTCCTCTTCCTAACACAGCAGTCCCTCCTTAAGTCAGGGAATCTCACGGGGAAAAAAAAAAAAAAAAAAATCATCTTTTTTCTCCAAGAACCTCATGACAAAAATAATTCTAATAGGGAGACTTGACTGGAGCAAACAGCCACTGGAAGCACTAGGGCAGGACATTTAAATCAGGGTGTTTTTTTTGGCTGATAGTTGGATATTTTATTAAATGAGAAATTTAATCACTCTGAACAATAGGTGCTTCTCTGGAGTATGCCTGATGAACTTGAGGGATATGCTACCCTTATTAGCAGCAGTACCTTAGTACTAAAGGCTATATCCAAGAAAGGCATGCAGACTTGACCGCTGATCCCACAGTAAGCAACTTTAGACCTCTGAAGTGAAATCCACAACAGAGAGACAAACCTCCACAGTGGGATTCACGTGTCTAGATTTAAACATTTACTGTCATTTTAGACATCCTTAGATTTCATGGGACATCCTTTCAGTTAGTGGATATAATAGTAGGTAACTTGTGCCAGGCAAGATACTTTAAGTAATAGCATTAGTTCAGACGCCTTTAATATAGTCCACAAGTCCACCTACATTTACACTCCTGATTTTTCCCTCTCCCCCACCTCCTTGTTTGGTACACAAAGTGAATTAGATAGCTAAGAATAAGATTCAAAAACACATAAACTGCTTAGAGAGATATTAAGTAGTACCCCAAGAAAAAAGTTGAGTACAGAGCAGAACAGAAAATCACAAATAGTTAAATCAGGCTTTAACCTCTGCATTTGCATATTAATAAGCTGCAATGTAACATCTTTGCCTGGGATTTACCTGGCTGCCAGACCCACAGAGTAGGTGCTCACATATCTGTAGGGTTTCCTGGCTGTAAATCAAGGAGAGGTGCACAATATCCTCCAGCATCCTGCAATGTGATTACAGCCACATAGCTGTAGGGCTCATCCTTTCTCCTAAAAGATCAACTGTGCACACTTAGCTCCCATTGTCCTGGGGGACTCTCTTTAACTTGTTATGCATTCAGGGGCTGCCTCCCACATCAATCCCCTTAGATCCTGCAACCCAGCTGGACATCTCAAATCAGTGCTTGGTCAGAGTCACAGACTGGGAACTTTCACAGAATCATCTAGATTGGAAAAGACCTTGAAGATCATCCAGTCCAACCATTAACTGTCAGTGTTACTGACAGTTCCCAACACCACCATATCCCTCAGCGCTATTGCAACCCAACTCTTAAACCCCTCCAGGGATGGGGACTTCACCACCTGCCTGGGCAGCCCATTCCAACACCTCACAACCCCTTCTGGAAAGAAATGCTTCCTAAGAGCCAATCTAACCCTTCCCTGGTGCAACTTGAGGCCATTCCCTCTTGTTCCATTGCTCATTACTTGGTTCAAGAGACTCATTCCCAGCTCTCTTCACCCTCCTTTCAGGGAGCTGTAGAGGGCGATGAGGTCTCCCCTCAGCCTCCTCTTCTCCAGACTGAACCCCCCCAGTTCCCTCAGCTGCTCCTCGTACGACCTGTGCTCCAGACCCTGCACCAGCTTCGTTGCCCTTCTCTGGACACGCTCGAGTCATTCAATGTCCTTTTTGTAGTGAGGGGCCCAAAACTGAACACAGGAATCGAGGGGCGGCCTCACCAGTGCCGAGTACAGGGGTCAGATCCCTTCCCTGTCCCTGCTGGCCACGCTATTGCTGACACAAGCCAGGATGCCATTGGCCTTCTTGGCCACCTGAGCACACTGCTGGCTCCTGTTCAGCCGGCTGTCAATCAACACCCCCAGGTCTCTCTCTGACTGGCAGCTCTTCAGCCACTCCTCCCCAAATACCTCCTCGCA